>NC_089511.1:44754140-45466640 GCF_036850995.1 Saccopteryx leptura
AAGACTCAGGGCTCTTGGTGATCCTTGGACGTCAGGGCTGGGAGAGCATAAAAGCACCTATGGTCCCTGACTAGCCACTGGCGCAGTGGATAGAGAGCATTGGCCTGAGATGCTGAGGATCGAGATTTAAAACCTCAAGGTTGTCAGCTTGAGTGTGGGGTTACTGGCTTAAGCGTGGGATCATAAACATGGCCCCATGGTCACTGGCTTGAGCAGGGAGTCTCAGGCTTGGCTGCAGCCCCTCAGTCAAGGCACATATGAGAAAGCAATCAGTGAACAACTAAGATGCCGCCACTACAAGCTGATGCTTCTTATTTCTCTCCTGTCTTGTCTGCCTGTCTCTGTCAAAAAAAGAAAAAATGCCTATGGTTTGGGTCCTATAAGATGGGGTGTGGAAAGGGGACAGAGGTGGTGGTATCTCTGCTTTAGCAGCCTAGTCATGCCAAACCACGGGCATTTCACCTTCCTCTCTTCATTTGATTGAATGACACTTCTGTGGGGAACCTGTCTAAACAGTGGTGTGAAGTTGGGGAGTTGACTTGGCTTTCTTGCCAAACCTTCTGGGTTTGGTCTGCCTATATATGGCTACATCTCAAAGAACAGGTGATGGCAGTGGGAGTTTTCTTTGTTGCTTGTGGGAGGTGCCCAGCTACATTCCTTTGTAGACAAGCACAAACTAGATATTTTTGAAATTGAAGGTCTGAAACTAGCCAAGAAGTGAATCCAGGTCTGAAAAGCTTATGGTGAGAATATAGCCAGCCTGGTGGCTTGGGTGTTACCTTCTTGACTTTGTTCCTTTTTAATAAGCCTAGAAATCTCTCTCAAGAGAGAGGATCTTTGTGGAAGTCTCAAGTACGTTCTTTGTGGCTGACAGCAGAGGCCTCCAGTTGTCAGAGGGCTCAAGTCCATCTTTCTATTGTGTGCACTCTGGCTGATTAAGTGCTGGGCAGAGGTTTCGGTTACTGCCAGGAGGTTTCCTTTGAAAGGTCAGCTGGATGGACCCAGCTATTCATCGCCCAGCTGAGAGGCCTCATAGCAGAGAGGGATCAGGGCCTGGACACCCGAGGTGCATGGCCCAGCTGAGCAGAGGCTGCAGCTGGACCCATGTGTGTTCTCAGGCTTTCTCCTGCATTGGAGACTGTAGACGGCTTCTCATGAACACAGGCCATGAAGCCAGAGAGGTTTAGGTGCTGATCCTGGCCCACTACTTACTGTCTGAGAGACCTTGGGCAAGGAAACCTTGGTTTCTTCATCTACAAAACAGGGTCAGTAATTTACATATAGGAATCAGTAAATGGTGGTTGTTTTAATTATTTATTGAGGAGGGGGTTTGGGATGAAGTCTTAGGAGGTCTCATTCTGTGGGATCTAGAATCCCAATTGGAGTGATTGGTTGGAGGAATTAGGGTTGGGAACCTTTGTTTAACCAGGAAACTATAGCCAAAGAACTAAGGCATTAAAGTTGTCTTATGATGTCTAAATTTGAAGACAGCTGCTCTTTGAATATTGACCCTCAGTTCTAGCAAGTTCACCTGCTAGATATGTACACATTAAGCATTTAAGGGGTCTTGAAAGCAAGATTCCTAGAAAGAGGCAGCAGTCTCTTATCCTGATTATCCTCAGACACAGGGTGTTAAATGGAGTCCATGTGGTTTAGAGGCAGACGCTGGGCATTGCTGGGCAAGTCAGCTAAGCCAGGAGAGGCCAAGTGCCTTGTTCAGTAACATCCTGCAAATGGGCTGGAGACTTTGCTGAGGGAGGCCAGTGGGCCCCATTAGTGCCTCTGAGGAGGCTACAGGAGGTATTGTGTGTCCTGCAGAACACCACATGTGCTCTTCCCTGTGGGAAGCCTTCCACCGACCCAGGCCCTTTGGGGCCGGATGTGGAAGGTAAACAGGCAGTCCTTCTGTTCTTTACCAAAGACAGGCCCGGAAAGGCCGTACTTGAAGCTTTTCATGTCAGGAAGCCCTGAGGTCCCCCCAGCTCCCTGAAGCAGCCTCATTGTCCCTTTGCAGGAGCATAACCAGTGCTCCAGCTTCTGAAGCACAGTGGAGAACCACTGTGGCCTAGGTGCCAATGCTGAAGTTTGAACAACAGCCCCTGGCCTCCTCCAATCCATTCTCCGCAAGGGAGCCAGATAATGTCCTGCTTGAAGTCTTTTTTTTTTTTTTAACAGAGACAGAGAGAGAGTCAGAGAGAGGGATAGACAGGGACAGACAGGAACAGAGAGATGAGAAGCATCAATCATTAGTTTTTCATTGCTCATTGTGACACCTTAGTTGTTCATTGATTGCTTTCTCATATGTGCCTTGACCACGGGCCTTCAGCAGACCGAGTAACCCCTTGCTTGAGCCAGCGACCTTGGGTCCAAGCTGGTGAGCTTTTGCTCAAACCAGAGGAGCCCGCGCTCAAGCTGGTGACCTCGGGGTCTCGAACCTGGGTCCTCGGCACCCCAGTCTGATGCTCTATCCACTGCGCCACCGCCTGGTCAGGCCTGCTTAAAATCTTGATCAGAATTCTTTTCCCCGGGATCAAATTTGGAAGTCCACTGGGCCCTGCAGGATCTGTTCTCTCCAGCTTCCTCTCTCCCCACTTCATTGTATCACTGTACTTCAGGCACACCAGCTGCCTTGATTCCATGCTCTTTCCTATCTGTGGAACCCCCTCGCCCCTCCAAATCTCCACTTTAGGTGTGAGTTTATACTCTATTTGTAGGGGAGCCAGGCCTGACCCCTTTGGCCTAGATTCTGTCTCTTTTAGTGGCATGCCTATTATCTCCACTTTTCTTTTTACTTCTAACCATCCTTTCCTCTCTCCACTCTATCCCCAAATGAGACTGAATGCCATGACAGCAGACACTGACTCTGTTTCTTCCATTGCTCTGTCTGTAGCATGCGGGATGATGTCGAGCAAATGCAGGTGCTCAATATATATTTATTGAATGAGTGGCTCAGTAGCCAGCCAGGCAAATAGAACGGACCTGCCACCTATTTGTCCTTTCATTTATTTGAGTGCCTCCCATGGGACAGTACTTCTGCTTGGTGTCAGAGGTAGAGATTGATGGACATAGTCCTTGCTCTGAGAAAAAGGGTACTTTCACTTTCCAGGTCCAGTTTCCTCTCTCTGTAAGCTAGTCGAGTCTCATCTAAAAGCTGGCGCACACTAAGCTGCGTGCTCTGGAAGATCATAAGAAGTACTCACCTGGACACTTTGAGGCAGCCAGCTGTCCTTGAAGAGTTCAGTATCAGTGCCTGCCAGTTGTGACACACAGACGGGATGCCTTTCAAGTGGGGAAGGAAGGGGAGATATCTCTGTTACCTGGAGAGATGGGACATTGTTAGTACAGAATTGATCCTATTTTGTGCAGTTACCAAGCTAGGTGTCCAGTTGTGTGCTAGGCATGGGTCTAGTCAGCAGGGACACCAGGGTGACGGAGACAAGAGAAGACTTCTGCCTTCAAAACGATATGTGTGGCTAGACCTTTTTTATTTTTATTTTTTTAAACTTTTTTATACAGAAATTGGTACCTGTAGGTCAAATTAACTTATATAGTAAGAGACAATGAAATGTTTTGTTTCTAGGGATAGCTAAAAGCATAAAAACATAGCCCTGTGGTCTGGCCACCTTCCTGAAACCCAGCTGACTGTGGTACTGAGTTCTGGGGCAGCCCACTCATCTCCCTGTCCTGAGCTGAGCCTAGAGACTGCAATACCAGGAAAGGAAGCAGTCTGGGCTATCTTTGGTGGCCATTGTTATTTATTTGTGGGGCATTGGCAGAGAAGTTAGTACCGTGGAAACTCTAGAGAAAAATAGAGGCTACACAGTGTGGTGGAGCAGAATTCGATAGCTCCTCAGTGCTCTCCAGGCCATGGGACCCAGAATGACACGCCGCCCTGTCTCTGCTGTTGGGCTTGGCCTTGAGCTTTGTCTGCCCTGTCCCTCCACACCTCCTTCACTGTCGGCATGAGCGGTGCTGGGGAATCAGCCACTCTATGTTCTGAGTCCCTGCCCCTGGGACCTCCTCTCTGTTTGGGAGACAAAACCTGAGACTGTTTTTCCTTTTAAATGCAACTTTGTTCTGCAGAAGAGGAGAAAAGCGAGAATGAGATGGCTTGTTCGTTTGACGATAGTAAGGTGTGCTCCGATATGCCTTTGAAAAGGACTGTTTGCCTCAGGAGCCTTTACTGGATAATAAGAGGAGGGGAACACAGGGAACTTGGTGGGAATTTGAAGCCGGAGAGGGGGTGGGAACAGTTGAGTCTGTCTCTTGTAGGAAAATAGAGTGGGGCTGAATGGCCCATAAGGTAGGTTCTATCCTGGGAAAAAGAAACGTGCTTGGATATTGGCCTGCTGCTCACTGATTTCATTTCCTCACTTCCCACATAACTTCTCAGCCCCTACAGCTCCCCTGAGTCTGCGCTCTCAAAGATCTCTAGAGAATCCCATTCCTGAGCGTGTATGCACAGCACCACCTAGTCAGACGATGTACTTGGCATATCCTGTGTGCTAGATGCTTTATTAGTGCTGGAAATACCGACAGTGGTCCCTACCCTCTCTTCTCAACCTCTCCGCAATGCATGGTCCTTTAAAAAAATCAAATACAAGTGAACATATGTATAAGTAGACTCTTTATGTACCCATCACCTAGCATCAGTGGTTATCAGCATTCTGCCAAACTTGTTTCATCAGCTTCTCCCAGCACACTCCCCTCTCAGAGTATTTTAAGATTTTTTTATTTACTCATTATAGAGAGAGGAGAGAGAGAGAGAGAGAAGGGGGAGGAGCAAGAAGCATCAACTCCCATATGTGCCTTGACTAGGCAAGCCCAGGGTTTTGAACCGGCAACCTCAGCGTTTCCATGTTGACGCTTTATCCACTGCGCCACCACAGGTCAGGCTCTCAGAGTATTTTAAAGACAACCCCAGACATCACCAATAAGTGCTTCAGTATGACTCTCTAATAGATATAGACGTACATGTTTTTGATACAGTCTCGCAGTTATACTTGATGTTTCTGACCATTTTCTTACATGACCTTCTTGCTGTTTCTCTGATTGTTCCTTCTCATTCCCTCTTTCCCTCTCCTCACCTCTTAAATGTGGGTATTCCACAGTGTTCTTTTCCCTGGAGTATTTTACCTGCCCACCCACCCCTGACCATAAGCCTCACATCTCTGTGGATAACTCCCATGTCTCTAGTCCTGATGCACTTATCACTAGAGCAGGTGTTTACTAACATGTCTCTTTCCTCTCTTAGACTGGGAGGTCATTCAGGGAGTAACCTTGTCTTATTTCTTCCTCTATCCCTAGCACTAGCACCAGCACCTAGCATGTGTGACCGTAGGAGAAGTTCAGGAAATGTTTGCGTGGGTGACTGAATGAAGGTGTGTGAACAAATGACCTTCCTACTGAGTTTTAGACTTCAGTTTCTGAATGCTTGCTGGTTGTATAGCGCTTCATTTTTGGCATGTCTCCAACCAAACTCCTTTTCCAGTCGCTGGGTTCTCCATACCCAGGTTTGAAATTTTCCTATCCATAAATCACCCAAGTCCAAAACCTTGAAATCATCTTTTGAGGCCTCACCCTGTAATAGGGACCAAGTTTTACATATTTTTCTCTCTCAAATATCTCTTGGAATCCTAACCTTTCTCCTTTCCTTTGTTACTACTGTTGTCCTAAATCAGGACCACATACATAGTGGGTGCTTAAAAGTGCAGATTTTAAGTTCAGACAGCCTGGGTATAAACCACAGTGCTGCCTCTTACTCCCTTGATCTGTGTGACTGGGGAAATGCCTTAACCACTCTGTGGGGTAACATCTGCCTCCAGGGGCTGTGGTGAAACTTAAGTGTGTTAGTACTTGTGTGCCTTTTTACTGTGCCTGGAACACAGGAAGTGTGCTGTTGGCTTCCACCACCACCATCATCACCACCACCACCATCATTATCATCGTCTTCGTGTTCAGGTCTTCCAAAGTGGTCTCCTAACTGACTTCACTCCAGTCTCCTAGTTGACCTTGGTGTCTCCATGAACATTTTGTCTCCAAGACTTAGAGAGTCTTGGTCACTCTGAGAACCCCCCCCCCCCACACACACACACACACACACATACTACTACGCAGAGAACAAATCTGAGTTCTTTGGCCTATCTACCTTCTGACCTCAACTGATACCATCATCTCCTGACACCTCCCTTTAGGGCTCTCCAAACATCTGCATATTTGTGTTTTTTGCTTTTGATGTTCCCACTGTGTAGAACGACCTTCTTCCCAGGTCACCCCTATCAGAATAATGCTCTTCTTTCACAGCCTGGATCAAGTGTCACCTGACCTCTGCTGTCCTCAGATCACACTGCTCAGCAGGGACTGGCTCACCAGTGTCCCTCTCCAACTGGACCATACACTCTTCTCGGGGAGGACTGGCAGATTCTGTGGGTCTCCCCAGTCTCTTGGTTGTGACTCCCTTTACTTGTCCTGAAGCTCAGCTTCCCCACGAGATGGGAAGATAACTACACAAAGGCCAGTTGGAGATGTTTAGTTATAGTAACTGAGGCTTTCTCATTCCCACTGCCTTTAGTTCTTCCTTTTTTCTTTGTTTTATTGTCCAAGAAAAGAGGATGCTGTGGAAGTTAGAAACTAATGGCAAGGGTTTGCTTCCGCTGGGGAGAATGGGTGCCTACTTTGGGCATTTCTGCCATGAATTCAGGTTGCCTTTCTCTGGCTTTTCCTGTGAGGTTCCATGTGTAGGAGCAGGCCAGAGCCTGGGGGAATTCTGAGATACAGACCTTCTTATCTTCCCTTTGTTTGTTCCACCTTACAGAAGGGAGCAGGCCTCAGCCGTCTCAGACCGGAGCAGCCGCACCTGTGCTGTCTCCCTTCCTCTAGCTGCCTGCCACCCACAGAGCAGAGAGGATCAAAGGATTGAGTGGGGAGAGAGGGATGGCATTGCACTTCAGTGCAACCAGAAACTGCTCTTTCCCTTTTCATAGTTTGGCCTGACAGAGCCCTGTCCTTCCCTCAGTGTGGTGGGATGTAGAGGCTACTGTTGAAAGGGGCCACAACCATTTAGGATCAATTTAGCATGGAGGATTTAAGATTTTAAATGATATTTTTCCACAGCACAACTGTTTTTCAAGTTCAGTCTCATGTAGGTCTGCCACATTATGAAACAGACCAAAGAAAGAGCTGCAGAGGTTAAATCGGAGGCGGAGGCACCTCCCTTACCCCTGTACCACTCAAGGCAGAGCTCTTTCGGGAACATTGTTAGAAAATCTTTCCTTGGTGTAACTTCCATTTCTCTGCTGACGGAAGTGGAAGTTGCCCTTGGAGTGCCCTTTGTGAAGTCTGTTGTGGTTCACCCTCAGGACTGTGTTTCTGAAGAAAATGGGGCGGGGTCCTGAATGTACCTGTTGGGTCATCTTTGTGCTATGGGGCCCTCTGGTTCAGCATGTGTGGGGGGGGTTTTGACAAAGGACAGCAAGTCCTAGCAGCTCACCTTCAGAGTCTCTCCATCTTTAGTGCCTTGCCATCCATGTGGCCTCCAGGGATATCTTCCCACGCCATAAACTGGTCATATTACTACCCCTGTGAGAACCTCCAAAGGCTTCCTGTTGGTCATCCCCTCCTCCATGGCCTATAAGATACAATATGAATCAACCCTATTACTCTTTAGGCCCCTGGAATGATCTTTCTCCTACATGTCAATTGGTTGACTGTTTCTTCAGGCTCAGATGTCATCTCATAGACAGGTCATCTTTGACTGGCTAAACTTGATTGCCTACCCAGCTGTCCCCCTCCGCTAGTTACTCTTTGCTACATTATCCTGTTTTATTGCACCATCACTGTCTAATACCTTTTTTTTTTTAAGATTTTATTAATTTTAGCGAGAAGGGAGAAAGAAGCGGGGTGGTGGTGAGCGGGAAGCATCAACTGATAGTAGTTGCTTTTTTTTGTGTGTGTGATAGAGAGAGGGACAGATAGGGACAAACAGGAAGAAGCATCAATTCTTCGTTGAGGCTCCTTAGTCTCCTTAGTTATTCACTGATTGCTTTCCCACGTGTGCCTTGACTGGGGGGCTACAGCAGAGCAAGTGACTCCTTGCTTAAGCCAGTGACCTTGGGTTCAAGCCAGCAACCCCACGCTCAAGCTGGTGACCTCGGGGTTTCAAACCTGGGTCCTCCATGTTCCAGTCTGATGCTCGATCCACTGTGCCACCACCTGGTCAGGCCATAGTAGTTGCTTTTCATATGTGCCTTGACCGGGCAAGTCTGGGGTTTTGAACCAGCGACTTCAGCATTCCAGGTGAAAATTTTATCCACTGTGCCACCAGAGGCCAGGCTAATATTTTCCTTTCTTAAGCATTGTCTCCTCTACTAGAATGTAAGCTTCACAAGGGCAGGAATGTTTATCCATTTAATATCAGTGCTTAGAATACTAGGCAGCATGTGTTAGATACTCAATGCATTTTAAAATTGGAATGAATGAATGAAGTTTGGGAAAGGCTCAGAGCAGTGAGTCTTGCCCTTTGGGAGGATTGGGGGCTACCTAGGAGAAGGTGTGTGATGCCAGCACTTTGGGCCCAGGCTGGGATGACTCTGGAATCCTGTGAAGCTTCTTTGGTTCTTAGGCAGTGTGTCAGGGCACGTAGACCTGCTGGCCTGCAAGGCTGAGAAAGAGAAATGGAAAGCAGTACTACTCTGCCTCTCTTTTGGAGAGAAAGCAGGTGGTCGGGGCTCTCTGAACCCCAACAGGACTTGCTGTTCTACTCCAGCCTTACCCTGAGCCTGGCCCTGTGAAGAGAAGCCAGGCCTCCTCTCCTTCCATGTGTGGGGAGGAGAGTGATATAACCACTAACTTTCCCCACCTCTTAAGGCACACAATGGCAGTTGGGCTGCACCTTTATGAGTCACCGGTTATTGGCCCACCATAAATAATTATTTCCTATACTTTCAGAGCACCTTTATCTTCTGTGCAAACTTGAACGGATTTGATGCAGGATTAGTTAACACATTGTGGTGTCGAAATCTGTCATGCCCTTATAAGGGAAACTCCTCAGGTTACTTTTTTGCCTTGGCAGAATCACAGGAATGTCAAGGTAACCAGGATACCTCAGCATAGCTCTGATTCTCAATGGGTCACCTGACTTGCCCTCCCTCTTCCATGACTCACTCTGTAGCTTATCACTAGACCTGCTGAGCTTGTGGTGGATGGAATTGGTGAAGGGCCTCCTGGACAGCACTTGGTTTTATGTCTTCCATAGAGTGGACCAAATGATAGAAACTATGTGAGGTACCTCACATGGGGCCTGACAAGGTGAGAAACAGGAACAGAAAGCAATCTTGGCTAGACTTGAGGCTGGGAGATGAGGTGGGTTTCAGCTGACATCTTTTAGCTGTGTGACCATGGGCAGCTTGCTTCAGCATTTGGAGCCTTATCTGTAAAGTGCAGAGCACTCAGAACAAATCCTGGTACACAGAAAGTGCTCAATAAATGTGAGTCATTTGTACAATTATATTAGAGTAAGCCGTACACCCCACCCAATTATAAAAGCACTTCTTGCTGTCTCCATTTAAGGCTCAGCCCCTTAATAGCTTTAATAGAGCATATTGAGCTGGTATATTGAGTCCCTCCCTGGAAAACAACCCATAGCTTCGTGATGGCATCCCAATACAATATCTCCCCCCACCCCCCATCGAGCCAGATACTTTTTTGTTGTTACAGAGCCAGGAGTCAAGTCTATCCCAGAAAGTGGCGGGGGGCCCCTTCTCCTGTGACATCACAATGTTTTTAAGACAGCCTCCCCTTATGACTGTGGTGTGGTTTGGCCAGTCCTTAGTACCAGCCTCAGGATGGCATGTAGGTGGGGCAAGCCAGGGTGAGAGTCTAGCCTGTCACTCTGCCAGGGCAAACGGTTTCACCATTTTTAATGGAGCAGTTATGAGTCAGAGGTTTCAGTCTCTCTTTACTGGTTCCTCCCAGTCCTATAATTACCCTTTGGCTATAGAACCTTATTTTGGTTTTGCTTTTTAAAAATTCTCCCAAGAGCCCTGGCCAGGTAGCTCAGTTGGTTTAGAGCAGCGGTTCTATGTATTTTCCGATGGCTTTAGGCGACCCCTGTGTTTTGGTCGTTCGACCCCCACCGGGGTCGCCACCCACAGGTTGAGAACCGCTGGTTTCGAGTGTTGTCCCAATACACCTAAATTGCAGGTTGGATCCCTGGTCAGGGCACATATAAGAATCAACCAGTGGGCCCTGGCTGTTTCGGTTAGAGCATCATCCCGAAACAACAAGGTTGCAGATTTGATCCCCAGTCAGGGCACACACAGAAAACAACCAATGAATGAATGCACGACTGAGTGGAACAACAAATGAATGCTTCCCTTCCTTCTCCCCTTTCTCTCCCTTCCTCTCTCCGTCTCCAAAAAATAAAAAATAAATAATAATAATAAAATTAAAAATTGAGCCCTGGCTGGATAGCTCAGTTGGTTGGAGCATTGTCTCAAAGCACAGAGGTTGCCAGTTTAATTCCCGGTCAGGGCACATACAGAAACAGCTTGATGTTGCTGTCTCTGTCTCTCTCTCTTAAAAAAAAATACACTGCTCACAACAATTCAGGGATCAGGCCTGGATCATGGAATGATGTGCTCCAGTACTTTCAGCCTTTTATATAGTGCATTTTCACCAATGAAATAAAGTTGGTGTTGCATCTCATTTACATAGTCGAACAACTTCCTTTGACTTGTCATTTGGTTTTCTGATGTTCTTGTTTAATTTAAAAAATGCTTTTTTGTCACTTATTTATTTTGAAATATCCCTTAATTTTTGTGAGCAGTATATATATATCAATGAATGCATAAATAAGTGGAACAACAGATTAATTTTTTTTTCTCTCTTCTCTCTAAAATCAATAAAGAAAAATTTTTAAAAATGAAGTCCTTCCAAGATACTGTTAATATTGTCCCTCTCACGTGTCTGAGGGGGTATAAGATGGAGTAAATATGACAAAGAAAAAACTCAGCTCTGGCCAGTTGGCTCAGTGGTAGAGCGTTGGCCTGGCGTGCAGGAGTCCTGGGTTCAGTTCCCGGCCAGGGCACACAGGAGAAGCGCCCATCTGCTTCTCCACCCCTCCCCCTCTCCTTCCTCTCTGTCTCTCTCTTCCCCTCCCGCAGCCGAGGCTCCATTGGAGCAAAGATGGCCGGGTGCTGAGGATGGCTCCTTGGCCTCTGCCTCAGGCGCTAGAATGGCTCTGGTCGCAACAGAGCGACGCCCTGGATGGGCAGAACATCACCCCCTGGTGGGCATGCCAGGTGGATCCTGGTCGGACGCATGCGGGAGTCTGTCTGCACCCAGGTTTGAGACCCCGAGGTTGCCAGCTTGAGCGCGGGCTCATCTGGTTGGAGCAAAGCTCACCAGCTTGGACCCAAGGTCGCTGGCTCAAGCAAGGGGTTACTCAGTCTGCTGTAGCCCCACGGTCAAGGCACATATGAGAAAACAATCAATGAATAACTAAGGTGTTGCAACGAAAAACTGATGATTTATGCTTCTCATCTCTCTCCGTTCCTCTCTGTCCCTATCTATCTCTGACTCTCTCTGTCTCTGTAAAAAAAAAAGAGAGAGATTTATTCATTTTAAGGAGGAGAGAGAGAGAGAAAGAGAAAGAGAAGGGGGAGGAGCAAAAAGCATCAACTCCATACGTGCCTTGACCATGCAAGGCCAGGGTTTTGAACCAGTGACCTCAGTGTTCCAGATCAACATTTTATCCACTGCACCACCACAGGTCAGGCTGACCTCAGGGTTTTGAACCTGAGACCTCAACGTCCCAGCTCTACGTTTTATCCACTGTGCTAAATCAAACCGGAATGATTTCTTTATTCTTATTTTATTTTTTTAAGTGAGAGGAGGGGAGATAGTGAGACACATGGCCACATGCGCCCCAACCAGGATCTACCCGGCAACCCCTGTCTGGGGCCAATGCTCGAATCAAGCAAGCTATTTTTTTTTTAAGTACCTGAGGCTGACACTCGGACCAACAGAGCTATCCGTTAGTACCTGGGGCTGACGCTCAAACCAACTGAACCACTAGCTGTGAGAGGGGAAGAGGGAGAGAAGGGGGAGAGGAAGGAAGAGAGAAGCAGATGGTTGCTTCTCTTGTATGCCCTGACCAGGAATCGAACCCAGGACATCCATATGCCAGGCTGATGCTCTAGCCACTGAGCAACTGGCCAGAGCCCAGAATAATCTTTTTTTTTTTTTTGTATTTTTCTGAAGTGAGAAGTGGAGGGAGGCAGACAGAGAGACAGACTCCTGCATGTGCCCAACTGGGATCCACCTGACATGCCCACCAGGGGGTGATGCTCAGCCCCTCTGGGGCGTTGCTTCACTGCAATCCGAGCCATTCTAGGCAATTCTAGCGCCTGAGGCAGAGGCCATAGAGCTGTCCTCAGTGCCCAGGCCAACTTTGCTCCAATGAAGCCTTGGCTGCGGGAGGGAAAGAGAGAGATAGAAAAGAGAGGGGGATAGGTGGAGAAGCAGATGGGCACTTCTCTTGTGTTCCCTGGCTGGGAATCGAACCCGGGACCTCCACACGCCAGGCTGACACTCTACCGCTGATCCAACCAGCCAGGGCCCAGAATGATTTCTCCCCTCTCCCCCCCCCCCTTTTTTTTTACAGAGTCCGAGAGAGAGGGATAGGTAAGGACAGACAGACAGGAACGGAGAGAGATGAGAAGCATCAATCATCAGTATTCTGTTGTGAGACCTTAGTCATTTATTGATTGCTTTCTCATATGTGCCTCGACTGGGGGGCTATAGCAAACTGAGTAACCCCTTGCTCAAGCCAATGACCTTGGGTCCAAGCTGGTGAGCTTTGCTCAAACCAGATGAGTCCACGCTCAAGCTGGTGACCTCGGGGTCTCAAACCTGGGTCCTTCCACATCCCAGTCTGATGCTCTATCCACTGTGCCACTGCCTGGTCAGGCCAGAATGATTTCTTAAACTACAAAAACTGTGTTCCCAGTACCATCCTAGCGCCATGCCGGGAAGTAGAGCCAGTGCCTGCTTACACGAGGCTGAGGGTAAGAGTGAATAACTGAATGCCACCAGTTACTACTTGGCTAACTCCAAACTTCAGACTTTAAGCCAAGAATTTCTGGTCTGAGGCACCTTCCAGATTGACTGATGGATTCATTCACTCCTTCCTGCATTACTCACTGAAGCCCTGCTTGTTGCCAGTCCCAAAGAGGAGCTGCATTGAGCCTCAGCAAAGGACGGGCAGTCTGACAAGCACACTGCATCTCTGTGGGCCTCCTGCCAATGCTGGTCTGCTAAGAGATGAGAGGAATTGATCATGCAGATAAATGCCCTATATTCCCTCGGCCTCCAAACTCACCCTGCTTCTCAAAGGGATTGTCTTACATCCAGGTTCTGACAGTGGGAAGCCAGTAGGCCAGAGTATATGTGAAACAAGGGCATGTCTGTGAGCTCGCCCCAGGCTCCAGTTTCCCCCAGTGTGTCAAGAGCACAGATTTCCAGACTAACCCGCTCCACTTTAGCCATAGCGCCCACCCCAGACACCCCTTTTCACTTTCACTGGGGCAGGAGAAGGCTTCTGACCAGACAGGCGGACGTTTGAATGAAAACATCCCAAAACAGGACAAAGATCAGCAAGTAGGAGTTTCAGTTGTCAAATGTGAAACCTGTGCCACTGTCGGGACTCACTCCTCAGCCTGGCATCATTGCCTTTTCACCAACAAGGCCCAATTTATGTATCATGTAAATTTCAGCAGAAAACTAGCTGTCTGCTAGGTGAACAGAGGGAGCAATGGGAGTATTTGCCCCGTCTTCAGATGGCTCTGCCTGCAGCATTCTTTGTACCTCTCAGTTTTATAGCTCAGGGCAGAAGTAGCACTTGCCTGAAGAGTCCCATCAGTGCCACTTTTGACTTTTTTATCCCCAAATGCCTGTTCATTAGATGAGCAAGTTTGTGGGCAGATTTGTCTAGGCTACAATATTCTACAGACTAGACCCTCTTAGGCACCTGTTAGGATCCCAAGCCACCCAGTCTCAAGGCCAGAATTGGCTCACTTGGGTATCTTTGAAGGATCAGAGTTTAAACTAGACAATCTTTCATCTCTCCTCCCACCCTGAAACCTGAGCTCAGCTGTAAGCCATCGAAAGTAAATGGGGTTTTTGTAGCTTTGAACCTGATCATTTCACACCAAGATGCCAGATGGGGGCAGAGGAGGCAGAGGGCAGGTCCCCAGCCTCTGCTGCTGCCCTAATTTAAAAACTGCCTTTTGGGAGTGGAAGTTTTCTCTTTTATAGGTAGCTATTTCAGGGTAGACCTCTTCCATCTCTGACTTCTGAAAAGCTCTCCTTTGAGAGCTGAGCACTCTGCCTCCTAGTTATGTGGCATGTGATCTCAGTAGCTTTGAGTTGGATGGTTGGTTGAGACAAGATTAGACCAGAGCACCTCACTACCTTGGACTCCCTTGCCCTTGCTTTTCTGGGGTTTCTTTTAACTCCAGGAGTCGAATCCAGTCTAACAAATTCAGTGGCAAGTGCTCCTGGTTCTTCATGTGCTTCATGAGCTAATGTGCCTTTAGCTCATTTATAGAATGAGTTAAAGTGATGGTTCTCCTGGTAAATTTTGTAAAATATTATTTCAGGATCCACTTTCAGGAAATCTGATTCATTTGGCCTGGGGTGAAGTTTGGGCATTTTAAGAAGCCCCAAGATCCCATAAATTTGTCAATTGATTTTCAATAAGAATGAAAACATTCAATGGGGAAAGAGTAGTCTTTTTAGTAAATAGTGCTGAGAGAACCAGATACCCACATGCAAAGAAAGGAGCTGGATCTCTACTTCACACCATATACAAAAACTCCAGCTGGATCAAAGACATAAATGTAAGACCTAAAACCAGAAAATTTAGAAGAAAACACGGGTATAGATCTTCGCCACCTTGTATTAGGCAGTGGCTTAACACCAAAAGCATAAGCAACCCAAAGAAAAGTAGTTAAAATTAAAAACATTTTTGCTTCAAATGACACTATTAAGAAAATGAAAAGACAACCCTCAGAATTGGAGACATTAAGCAAATTATATAGTTGATATGATCTAGTGTACAGAATATATAAAGAACTCCTATAATGCAATAATGAAAAGATAAGTGACCCAGTGAAAAAAATGGACAAAGGGCTAGAATTTTTCAAAGAAGATACACAAATAAATGGTCAATAAGCATGTGAAAAGATGTTTAACATCATTAAGTTGTTAGGGAAATACAAATTGAAACCACAATGAGATAATACTTCATACCTACTAGGATGACTATAATCAAAAAGTCATAATAAAAAGTGTTGGGTTCTGGCCGGAAGGCTCCATTGATTAGAGCAGAGGTAGTCAACCTTTTTATACCTACTGCCCACTTTTGTATCTCTGTTAGTAATAAAATTTTCTAACCACCTACCGGTTCCACAGTAATGGTGATTTATAAAGTAGGGAAGTAACTTTATAAAATTTATAAAGCAGAGTTACAGCAAAGTTAAAGCATATAATAATAATTACTTACCAAGTACTTTATGTTGGGTTTTTGCTAAGTTTGGCAGAATAAATCTTTATAAAACAACTTACTATAGTTAAATCTTTTTATTTATACTTTGGTTGCTCTGCTACCGCCCACCATGAAAGCTGGAACACCCACTAGTGGGCGGTAGGGGCCAGGTTGACTACCACTGGATTAGAGCATCATCCCAAAGCACAGAGCTTGCTGGTTCGATTCCAAGTCAGGGTGTATACAGTAACAGGGTCTGTGTTCCCATTTGTCTCTCTCCCTTCCTCTCTCGCTAAAATAAAAAATAGCCTGACCAGGCAGTGGCGCAGTGGATAAAGCGTCAACCTGGGATGCAGAGAGGAATCAGGTTCAAAATCCCGAGGACTCCAGCTTGAGCGTGGGCTCATCTGGCTTGAGCGCAGGGTTGCTGGCTTGAAGCCCAAGGTCGCTGGCTTGAGTTCCAGGTTGCTGGCTTAAGAAAGGGGTCACTGGCTCGACTGAAGCCCCCCAGCCAAGGCACATATGAGAAAGCAATCAATGAACAAATAAGATGTTGCAACAAAGAATTGATGCTTCTCATTTCTTTCCCTTCATGTCTGTCTGTCTCTCTCAAAAATAATAAGTGTTGGTGAGGAATTGGAGAAATTGGAACCTTAATACATCGCTGGTGGTGATGTAAAACGGGACAGCCTCTTTGGCATACATTTTGTAGTTCCTCAAATGATTAAAACAGTTAACCATATGACCCAGCAACTCTGCTTATTAAACCCAAGAGAACTGGAAACATGTCCACACAAAAACTTGTATGTGAATGTTTGTAGCAGCACTATTCATAATAGCAAAGGTGTATAATAAAAAAAAGTAGAATAATCCTAATGTTCATTAATTTATGAATGGATAATAAAATGTGATACATCCGTACAATTATTATTCAGGTAAAAAGGAATGAAGTACTGACATATGCTACAACATGGATGAGCCTTGGATACATGCTGAATGAAAGAAGCCAATTACAAATGCCACGTACTATATGATTTCATTTATATAAAATATCCAGAATATGCAGATTCATAGGGACAAATAGATTAGTGCAGGGGTCGGGAACCTTTTTGGCTGAGTGCACCATGAACGCCACATATTTTAAAATGTATTCCGTGAGAGCCATACAATGACCCATGTACATTACGAATTATCCAATTAAAATTTGGTGGTGTCCCGGAGGATAGCTGTGATTGGCTCCAGCCACCCGCAACCATGAATATGAGCGGTAGGAAATGAATGGATTGTAATACATGAGAATGTTTTATATTTTTAACATTTTTTTTAATTAGGCCCTGGCCAGTTGGCTCAGTGGTACAGCGTCGGCCTGGCGTGCGGGAGTCCCGGGTTCAATTCCCAGCCAGGGCACACAGGAGAAGCACCCATCTGCTTCTCCACCCCTCCCCCTCTCCTTCCTCTCTGTCTCTCTCTTCCCCTCCCGCAGCCAAGGCTCCATTGGAACAGTTTGCCCGGGCGCTGAGGAAGGCTCTGTGGCCTCTGCCTCAGGCGCTAGAATGGCTCTGATTGTGGCAGAGCGACGCCCCAAGATGGGCAGAGCATCGCCCCCTGGTGGGCATGCCGGGTGGATCCCGGTCGGGCGCATGTGGGAGTCTGTCTGACTGCCTCCCCGTTTCCAACTTCAGAAAAGAAAAAAAAAAAGAAAAAAGAAAAAAAGATTTGTCTGCGAGTCAGATGCAGCCATCAAAAGAGCCACATCTGGCTCGCGAGTCGTAGGTTCCCGATACCTGGATTAGTGGTTACCAAGTCCTAGGAGGAAGGGGAAATGGGGAGTGACAGCTGCCAGTTTTGGGGTGATGAAAATGGTCTGGAACTAGATAGTGAGATAGTTCTGCAACCTCATGATTATTCTAAAACTCAGTGATTTTTATACTTTAAAGGGATGAATTTTATGGGATGTGAATTAAATAACTATAAAAAGTATTGATTCTTGCTCTGGCCGGTTGGCTCAGCGGTAGAGCGTCGGCCTGGCGTGCGGGGGACCCGGGTTCGATTCCCGGCCAGGGCACATAGGAGAAGCGCCCATTTGCTTCTCCACACCCCCCCCCCTTCCTCTCTGTCTCTCTCTTCCCCTCCTGCAGCCAAGGCTCCATTGAAGCAAAGATGGCCCGGGCGCTGGGGATGGCTCCTTGGCCTCTGCCCCAGGTGCTAGAGTGGCCCCGGAGGGGCAGAGCATCGCCCCCTGGTGGGCAGAGCGTCGCCCCTGGTGGGCGTGCCGGGTGGATCCTGGTCGGGCGCATGCGGGAGTCTGTGTCTGACTGTCTCTCCCCGTTTCCAGCTTCAGAAAAATACAAAAAAAAAAAAAAAAAAAAGTATTGATTCTTGCCTGACCTGTGGTGGTGCAGTAGGGTAAAGCGTCGACCTGGAACACTGTGGTCGCTGGTTTCAAACCCAGGGCTTGCCTGGTCAAGGCACATATGGAAGTTGATGCTTCCTGCTCCTCCCCCTTCTCTCTCTCTCTCTCTCTCTCTCTCTCTCTCTTTCTCTCTCTCTATTCTTCCCTCCCCCCCAAAGAAAAATGGAATAAAGTCTTTAAAAAATTATTAAAATATTTTTTTTAAAGTATTGATTCTCTGGATTGAAAGGATCTCTGGAAGCAAGAAGAACCAGGTTTGATAATGATATTACTTATTTGGTAGTCGGATGGTCAGAGGGAGAGGGGAGATTTGAGGGGAGATCACTTTGTGTCAGCCACCAAGGTGAAGCTAGCAACTTGTCAAATCCTAGAGGGGTTTGGCTTCAACTGCAGTGCTAATTCTGAGGACGGTAACCTTCCTGCCAGGTATAATATAGTAATTACTACAGTATCTACTGATGACTCACTTTCTGCTAGACTTGTATACATTGCTTTCTATATATTCTGTTGATTGCTCATTTTACAAAGGAGGAAACTGAAGCTTAGATAGGTGAAATTTATTTTCTGAGGCCATGTACAATAAATGGTGAAGTATGGATTTGAACCCTTGTTTAAGATCCAAGAGCCCTTGGCCCTGGCCAGTTGGCTCAGTGGTAGAGCGTCGGCCTGGTGTGCAGAAGTCCCGGGTTCGATTCCCGGCCAGGGCACACAGGAGAAGCGCCCATCTGCTTCTCCACCCCTCCCCCTCTCCTTCCTCTCTGTCTCTCTTCCCCTCCTGCAGCCAAGGCTCCATTGGAGCAAAGATGGCCCGGGCGCTGGGGATGGCTCCTTGGCCTCTGCCCCAGGTGCTAGAGTGGCTCTGGTCACAGCAGAGCGTCGTCCCCTGGTGGGCGTGCCGGGTGGATCCCGGTCGGGCGCATGTGGGAGTCTGACTGTCTCCCCGTTTCTAGCTTCAGAAAGATACAAAAAAAAAAAAAAAGATCCAAGAGCCCTTGCTCTGAAACACTGTCATATTATTCTCTCCTCAGCCTTTCTCCAAGCCCACCAACTGCTACCTCCTGTCTGGGCTCAGCCCTTGTACCAAAGCATCTGCTGGTCCAGGGGCTTCAGATGCCTGAGACAGCAGGACTGCTGAGGGCTCCTTTTCCATTGGAGTAGAAGCACGGGGAGCAGTGTCTTCCCTCACTTGTTTTTGGAATAACTACAGCTACAGAATTATTTTTGTGAACTCTTGAAAGCAAGCAGTTTTATCCCTAAGTAGGGACCCTCACCAGCACAAAATGGGATTAGAAACCATAAGGTCATAAATGAGTGGACATGAGAAGCCCCAGCACTATTTTATTTATTCTAGGATTTACTGAGCACATACTATCTGCAAGTCAGTGGGTCCTATAGCAAAAAAGGACCCCACTTTCATGGACTTAGGTTACACTTTGGGAGTAAGACTGGTTGTGAACAAAGAACATCATTTCTGATAGTAATAAATAAATATAGTGAATAAGACAAAACAAAGTAAAGTGATTGCATGGTGGAGATAGTCTAGTCATGGAAAGCTTCCTGGGATGATAACATCTGAAGGAAGTCCTGAATGATGAGGAAGAACTAGAAGAAAGTCTTAAACCAGTGTTCCTTGTGAGGAAGGCTGCACTCCAAAATCGGCTTGTTACAACAACATGCACTCTTTCTGGCACTTCACAGGGAATTGGCTGAAGCGGGAATATTGGCTACTGGGTGGGGGCGGGGGGGAAAGCGTTGGGTTTTGGATGGACACGCAGGACCTTTGGAATGTTCACTGTTCCACTCCTCAGTATTTATACCTCTCCTCCAAGTGGGAAGTCAGAGGTTTTTTCATGTAGGCTGAGAAAACTCCGAATAAGGCAACATGAGGCCGGCACAAAAGCATTCCATATTCCCTATAATTGCTTTCAAATTAGCTTATGTCGTCATGGGACAGGCACACACAGCATGGCTGCTCTGCCCCTGTCTAGATATGGAGTTGGGTCCTAGATGGGCAGCCCATTGTGTCTTTGTGCTGCAGGCAGTACCTATGCTGGTGGGGCTGGCTGAGTCTCCTGTTGGCTGCACCCACCTAAATTGTGGCCGTGTCATTATGACTAGCTCATTTTTTGTCCCTCAACCTTGTCCCAGGTTTTTTCTCCTTTGGATCTAGAAAAGGCAGTGGATCTTCAAAAAAGTGCTTACATCTACCATCGAGACCATTCCAGAAGCTTCACAGATACCCTGAACGGATCCATGCAGATATTGCCTGGGCAGTCGTCTTTTTGCCTGGGCTGCTGGGAACCCAGATTCCAGAAGGCTTAGCCTTTGGACCCTGAAAGCACTGTTACAGCTGGGGGTCCATGGTATACACAGCGGAGGGCAGAGATGTGCAGTATGGGGCAGCAAACCGGTTTTCCTAAAGTCTTGTCAGGCGTGGTGTTCACAGAAACCACATGTGAGCTTCTGCTGGGCAGGCAGGAATAGTGCAGCTTCTCACGCTGCTCCAGGAGCTCCCGTTGCTAATAATCAAAGTCAGCACTCACCTCAGCCTAGGGGCTGGGCTGGGGCTTCTGTTTATGGGTCCAGACTGACTGCAAGACTCCCTTTATTCTGGGCTTAGTGGAATTCTAGCTTCCACCACCCTCTTCAGTACCAAGAAGATGTTTTGCAGAAGTAAGTTGTTGGGAAGAAAAACTTTTTAACTGGGTCATCTGTGTCCCACCAGGATCCTTCTTGCACTTTTTATGCTTCTGCTCACTGGAACACCACTGGGTTGCCAGTGTCTTTCAGATGTTTGTTTCTTATTCAGGGACTGCCCCAGCATAGAGAGGGTTTACCTCTTTGGGTTGGGAGAGGGAGTCATAAATGAATGGCTCATTAAAGCCCACTGCTGCCACATTCCTGGCTGCTTAGGTCACCTCCTAAACAATATCTATCATTCATTTACCCAGCCACCCCACATCCTGGCTGCTGGGAGGAGTCCCTATGACAGAGGAAGGACTTTATGACCACCCACACCAGGCCTCCTCTTTCTCCCCCTACATACAGAGTGACAAAGCAGAAACAGCTCTGGGGCCCTTCTGAAGCCTGCTTTCCTGGTTGCACCATGGAGCCTCTCTCTGCACAAGGAGTGGTGACAGTGGGTCCCAAATGAACCAACAGTCTCCTCTTTCTTTTTATACCCCTCCCTCTCCCCCTGTGCTATTTTAGCAACCAGAGAGGAATCTCTAACAGGCTGCCAGGGTGCAGAGGCAAGCTTGGGAGGCCCTTTGTGGTTTTGTTCACGTGTGTTCTCAAAGACAAGTCCACATCCTTCCTTCCTCCCTAGATAGGTCAAGGGCTGGGTGCAAGCTCCCTTCACAGGACGACAGGGACAGACTGGGAGCAGCCACCACTGGCATTGTGCCTGCCTCACATACTGGGCCCGGGCCACCCTTTAAGAAGCAGGCTTGTGTTTGGAGGCACAGCCCTGCCTGCCTGCCTGGCTTAGTGAGCTTGTTTCCAGCTTGGGGACTGGAGCCTTTGTTGACTTGGTTCTTCTGGCTCTGCTTTGGCCAGCTGGTACCTGGCATTAGTCTCGAAACATTGTAGAATAAGTGACTGCCACATGTTTGTTCTGATCAGCTGTGTGGCCCTAGACAAGTCACTTAACCACTCTGCCTCAGTTTCCTCATCTTAAAATGTTCATGATCTCACATGATCGAGGGTTGGAGGTTTTAAAGAGTTAGTGTGTAAATAGGAAGAAGTAGCAATGAGCAGTATAGTAGTTACTGCTGCTATGCATAGTTACCTATAGCAGTGGTCCCCAACCCCTGGCCATGGACCGGTAGTGGTCCGTGGGCCATTTGGTACCAGTCCGCAGAGAAAGAATAAATAACTTACATTATTTCCGTTTTATTTATATTCAAGTCTGAACGATGTTTTATTATTATTTTTTTTGTATTTTTCTGAAGTTGGAAACGGGGAGGCAGTCAGACAGACTCCCACATGCGCCTGACTGGGATCCACCCGGCATGCCCACCAGGGGGCATGCTCTGCCCATCTGGGGCATTGCTCTGTTGCAACCAGAGCCATTCTAGCACCTGAGGCGGAGGCCATAGAGCCATCCTCAGTGCCCGGGCCAACTTTGCTCCAATGGAGCCTCGGCTGCAGGAGGGGAAGAGAGAGACAGAGAGGAAGGAGAGGGGGAGGGGTGGAGAAGCAGATGGGCGCTTCTCCTGTGTGCCCTGGCCGGGAACCGAACCCGGGACTCCTGCACACCAGGCCAGCGCTCTACCACTGAGCCAACTGGCCAGGGCCTTGATGTTTTATTTTTAAAAAATGACCAGATTCCCTCTATTACATCTAAGACTCACTCTTGACGCTTGTCTCGGTCACATGATACATTTATCCGTCCCACCCTAAAGGCCGGTCCATGAAAATATTTTCTGACATTAAACCGGTCTGTGGCCCAAAAAAGGTTGGGCACCACTGACCTATAGCATGTCCTCTCCCCATCAGAATGTAAACTCTGTTTTGTTTCCTCCTATGGCAAGTACTTAATAGGGATTCCAAGTCAGGATTTGTCAGCTAGTCAAATGCATTGAGTGCCTCTTAGGTGAGGCGCTGGGGACATAGGCACCCCCTAGTCAGCGCTGCCCCTGGAAAATGACCCTTGACAATAAATCCAGATGAGCTCAGTGCTTTTTGTCTTTTCCTCCTCCCAACAGAGGCTAGTACTGTTGGGCCCTCCCAAATGAAATCGACACCTTGAGCTGGCATTTCTCACATGACTGCTCTGCCTTCCTCCTCCTGACAAGTTTCTCTCAGACCTCTCTACCCTCTTTTGTGGTCATCCCACACTGACCCTTGCCCCTTCAGCTCAATCCTCATGCAGCAGCAGCCAGCATGACCCTTTTGAAGGCCCCATAAGGTTGGCCATCTGCCTCCTGATACATCTTACTCCCCTCACTCTTCTCTCCAACCTGCTATTTGCATATGTTGTTCCTATTATCTCCCTTATTTTTATGTGACTTAACTCATTCTCAGTAGGATCAGAGTTGGAGAATCACCTTAGGGAAACTTCCCACCTCTTCCCCTGTCACTAGGTCAGGAGTTGTCCCCCACCCAGTACATGGAACCCTCTCTTCAGCCCCCTTTCCAGGGGTGGGAGGGAGGAGGACAGGTGTAACATAATACCTCAGAGCATAGCCTCTAGAGCAGCGGTTCTCAACCTGTGTATTTCCGATGGCTTTAGGCAACCCCTGTGTTTTGGTCGTTCGACCCCCGCCGGGGTCGCGACCCACAGGTTGAGAACCGCTGCTCTAGAGCTCACTCAGTACCTGGCTTTAAATTCAGCTCTGGAACTTTCTAGGTATGTAACTACCTGTGGGGCAAGTCACATCACCTCTTAGACCTTCAGTTTCCTCATTTGTAAAATGTGATGATAATAGCACTGACCTCAGGAGATAGTTCTGAGGATGAGAGAAACTGCTGATAACATGATAAAGTGCCTAGAACAGTGCTTGGCACTTAGCTCTATAGAAACATCTGCTATTATTACTATTATCACTTTTCCTTCTGTAGTTAAGTATTTGATGGATTAATGAGATGCTCTCCCTTGTCAGACTAGGAGCTCCATAGAGTGCAGTTTGTGTCTGCTTTGGCTCACTATGTACCCCAGACAGGGCTTGGCCCTGGGTTAACACTCAGTAAATGCTTATTGAGGAAATGGATGTGTACCAACTCCACAATGGCCTGGGGCACTGGGAGCAGGTGGGACCTGTCAGCAGTCGATTGAGAATTTTGCATAGCAGAGGGGGTACAGTGGGTACATGAGACCTCCATCTATAGAAACCACCTCTCCATACTTTCTTCCTCACACATCTTAGCCTAAACCGGGTAGGGAGAGGAGTGTATAAGCAGAATGTTATTTTTGTAACCAGCTAGAAAAAGCTATGAATTGTTAATGGCCCATTCAAATTCCAGCTCCTACTCACCAGCCACACTGCATGGAGAAGTAGCCATCTGAGATTCCCTGAGGGTGGCCTCATGAAGTCATGTTCTTCTTGCCCAGAGCTCAAGACTTCCAGGAGCCTCTGGTGTCAGTAGATGCCCCTCATCTTTCAGGAGGAGAAAACAGGGCCAAGCAGGGCGCACAGTGAGGGTGGGAGGCCTGTTGGTGAAGTTTCAATTCATGTATGTCAGGTTCAGGAGTGAGTTCTTCCTCATCACCACCTAGGCCTGGGAATGCATATTCTCCCCAAGCATCTGCTCAGTGTTCTGCTTGGAACTTTGCCTACTTCTGGCCAGGGAGACAGGATTACATGGCAGAGTTACCACTTATTTAAAAATAGCTCTTTCTTGACATATGTATAACACTGAGTACTTAATTTGTGCCAGGCACAGTCCTACGTGGTTTACTTGCATTATTTTGTCTAATCTTGATTTAAATGAAGAGATTATTGTCTTTATTTCATCAACAAGGAAGCTGAGTCTCATTGCTTGCCTAAGGTTACCTGGTTGGCAGGTTGCCTCAATGGCAGAGGCAAGATTTGAATTCAGGGCTGTGTGAGCCCCAAGCCAGAACTCTTGTTTACTTCCCAGAGTCTTTGAGCAGAGGTGCAGAGGGTGGGACTTGTATTTGGAGGATGAGTAGTAGTACAATGACCTTGTGAAAATGGACAGTCTGAACCTAGTAAGGTGAGATTTGTTCACAGCCTCCACAGTTGGAGTGGGTGCCATCTTGAGAAGGTCTCCTGGAATCTCATTTCCATGCCAAACCATGGGGTAGGGTAAAGGCTTTTGCAAAAAGGGAAGCAGCAATGCAGATAGATGTGTGCCCACACACAGTTCATCTGGCACTTTATGCCGGCACTGTGTCAGAAACTATATGCCTCTCTCTCACTTAAGCTTTAAAGCATCCTGCCCTCAATTTAATTCTTATAGTAACTATAGGAGGTAGATCCTGGTAAGTGTATCCTATAGAGAAGGAAACTCAGGTGTAATAGGTCAAGTCACTTGATTGGAAACACAGAACAAGTAAGCTGAGGAGCTGGCATTGAAACCCAGACCTGTGCCTTCATAGCATGCAGGCATAACCAGTGCAAGCTGACACAGTGGGGCGCCATTTGAATACGTGCCGGAGCATGCTTGCAGACCGGGAACCTAGATCTCGGCCCCAGCAGCAGCAGAACACTAAGGGCGCTCACCCTCTGGGAACTGCATTCTTGCATCCTCAGCTCTGGGATGTGTCTGCCACTTTGCCGTCCAATAGCATCTTTCAGGCACATGCATAATCAGAGGGTCAGCATCCCCTGCCACTTCTTGTCCTAGTCCAGCTTGCTGCCGCCCTCGTCTTTAGAGGGCAGCCAAATTCCACATTTACTTGCAGCCCACCACTGAGACCAGCTGTGCTTTGGGCATTATAATGATACATGAGACGAGAGAGGTAATTCCTACCTCTTGGGAGTATGCACATGTGCACAAATCCTCCAGTAAGACCCAGAACAACTGAAGGAGGCTGAAGGCTGTGGGCTGGAAGGGCACAGAAAAAGTACTCTGGAGGAGGCAGGCAGTATTTCCATGGAGGAGGAGATTAGGGGAGACACAGTGATGTTATTTATAGGACACCTGCTCTGTGGTTTACAGTCATTGTCACCTTGAATCTTCACACTGGCCATGACCTGGGCCGTCTTCATTACCACATTACAGAAGAAGAAGCAGATGTGAGGAAGGTTGGGTGACTTGTCCATATGAGTGGTGTAACCAGCATTCTAGTCCTGGTTTGCCTGAATTCAAGAAGTGTATAGGGGAAGTGTGGGGAGTGAGGTAGGGAAGGCGAATTAATATGTTCCTTAATGAGAACCTGCTTGGTGGCTGGAGCTCAAAGTAGTTTATGGTTGTGGGAGACAGGAAACAATGCATTATTGTTAAGAGACCAGAGAGGATGGTGTGATGGGATCTGCACAGAGGAGGGGACGTCCAGGTCAGAATTGGGTCAGGGCAAGCAAGTCAGTGCAGATGCCCTGGAGAAGCTGCCCTTCAGGCTAATTTGAGGGAGGGGAGAGAAGAAGGCTACTAAGTAAAGGCAGGAGCAAAGCAAAAGGGACAGCTTGGTGCAGGAAGGAGGTCTCTGTCCCTTAGGCTGAGGAACTCTTCATGTTGTCAAGAGGCAGGTGGGGGAGCCCTGGGCCACCAACAGTTTGTCCCATGCCCTTCACCCTTTCCTGCTTGGTTTTGGAAGGAAATTTCTTGTCCCCACTGTAGTGCAGTGTGTTAATTAGGCACAAAATACAAACTTTGCCCTGTATTGAGTCTCTGAATGAACAGGACTGGTGACAGTCATCAAAACACATGGTGCTTGGCCAGAGCTCTTTGAGAGCCAGCCTCTTGCCTGTCCCCTACCCCCCATGGCCTCTGTTTTGCCAGGGCATGGAGTATGCTGCTCTTGCACGTTCCTGGCTGGCTGCCTGTGTGCACACTGACCCCTGCAGAATGAGGGGTGCAGGGGCTCCTGTGAGAAACAAGTGTGTGGCTTTTCCCACACCCTGCTGCAGGAGGCTGAGTGGGCCAGTTTCCCCAGAAGGAGTCTGGGCATGTCCGCCTTAACTGATGCGACGTGCTTCCCTGGTGCTGATGTCTGATAACGTTCTCCAGCCAGAAGGAGGCTGAGTGGCTGTTTACCACCAAATACAGCGCCCTGTACTTGGGTGTTCTCTGTGCTGGTTTGGGATTTGGGCTTCTTATCTATGGCCCTCTGCCTGAAAATGCCCTTTCATTTTCCAGCACCCTCATGCCCAGTGATCCTCAGAAATGGTTGTCTTGACTCTGGGAGGATGGGAGGCCTTGCTCCCTGTAAGCTACATTGATCTTAAAATTAGGAAGGGCGGGGTGTGGAATGTTCCCCAGAAAATAGAGGGCGTATGGCCTATGGGGAAATAAGCTGTGGGGATGTGCACAGGGTCAGAGGATTTGTGCTCCTGGACTTCAGGGGAGATGCTTACTGTTGGGCCACCCAAATCTCCCTGGGAGACTGACTTGAGGAAACCTTGAATTTATAGGAGGCTTTTCTTTTCCAACAGCTTTCCTGTCCCAGTTCATTTCTGTGCCATAAATGGGGAAATTGCTGCCCAAGCTTCTACCTGAGGGGGGGGCATGGGGGCAGTGCCAGCTGGGACTTGTGGTCTGTCAGCCCACCAGGTGAATGAGGGCTGGCAGTGTCTGTCCAAGAGAACATAAGTTCAAGGGCCCCCTGCCTCTTGATTTTACACTCGGGTCTGGTGCTCAGGTAGGTTTATGTGACTACACTAGCAGACCACAGGCTGTGGCACCTCTGTCTGCTACAGATGCCTGGCTCACTCAGGGTGTTGTGGAGAGGGCACTTGCTCTAAGGGTAGCAGACTACATTCTAATCTCTGCTCTGCTACTTTTCATTTAGGTGGTTGTGCAATGGGTCTGTTAACTACCCTGAGCCTTAGTTTCAGGGTAGCCTTAGTTTGACCTGCCTGGCTCATTGTGAAGATTAGAAACAGTGTATATAGAGGGTGGAGCTCAGGACCGGGCCCATAGTGTTGTGTTGTCCTGGGGTCAAGGCTATGGTCCAGCCCTTTTGCTGGAAGCCCCAACAGCCATGCTGACCCTCCTGGCCATTTTCTGCTCTGCTTCCCCAGACCTTCACAGCCTGGTGCAACTCCCACCTGCGGAAGGCTGGCACGCAGATTGAGAACATCGATGAGGACTTCCGAGATGGGCTCAAGCTCATGCTTCTCCTAGAAGTCATTTCAGGTGAGGCTCCTCTCCCACAAAGTGCCACCCACACTTGAAACAGGTGGTCTGTCACGGCAGACTCCCAAGACGTCACCCCGTCTATCTTGCTACTAGGAAGAGTGAGGCCAATATGGCTGCAGGAGCAGTGTGTCTGAGCATGAGCATGTTGGGTGGGCTCAGAATGCTGTGGTGGCCCGTTCTGGAGAGCAATAGGGACCCTACAGCCTTCCTTTCTTCCCTTCTTTCTCAGGGGAGCGGTTACCTAAGCCAGAGCGGGGCAAGATGAGAGTGCACAAAATCAACAATGTGAACAAAGCACTGGACTTCATTGCCAGCAAAGGAGTCAAGCTGGTCTCCATCGGGGCAGAAGGTGAGATTGGATGGGGCAGCTCAGTTTCTGACCTGCAGGCTCTGAGGCCTGACCCTTGCCCTCTGAACAGAAGTTGTGTTTGGTGGCAGAGCACTTGAAGTGCTTAAAATCCCAATATATCTTCAACAGTGACCACCACAGTGATTGCCTCAGTGTGACACTAGGCTCACAAGTTCTCCCTTCTCTCCATTCACAGAATAACCTAGCGCCCCTGATCACATTGGGCAGGCTTCTTCAGCAGGGGGAGGAATGGCTTTGAGTTAGACCCTGGACACCCACATTCACCCTCCTTGTGCTGAGCCTGAGAGACACCGACAGACAGGTGACATGGTGTCTCTGTGTCAGGAACATCTATGCCCTTAGGCCCTGCCTGGTGTCTAGGCAGAGAGGATGCAGAGGGGAAAAGGGCACTCAAGGCCCAGTGTCAGGACTCTGGGGCAGAGAGTACAAGTCCAAAGGTCAGTGACCAGACTTAACTACACAGCCTAGGAGAGTTTGGCCTCTGACTGGATATTCAGGATCCTTCTGTGCCCATGGGGATACTCAGGACTGTAATCCTCTACTCCCAGTCCTCCCACTAGAGCAGCAATGTGCTATCCCTCCAGCAGCAGGTTCTTGTCTTGTGGTCACAGGCGCTTTTGGAGACTAGGTGAGGCCTGATGGAGCCCAGCAGCTCCCCATCAGCCTGGACTCGCAGTTCTGCTCATTAGTCAGAGCTGTGTTTTTTATGCCGACATCCGTGTTGTCCTAGCTTTTAGAAAAACAAAGAAAACTAATTGCTGTTAATGACAGGGCTCTGAGAGTTTGGCCAAGACTCTAGGCCAGAATGCCTGTACAGAGTTCCAAGGCTTGCGCCCACCCCCCCCCACCCCCCCGCCAGCCCGGGACCTCTCCAGGGAGGGGTGCCAAGCCTCAGATGCCACAAAATCAAAGCCCAAAAATTCAGGCCCAGAGATTGTCTGTCCTTGCATGGATCTTTCTCCTGGCTGCACTCCAGCCTTCTGCTTTTCACAGCTGCATTTATTTTGCTCAAATGCTAGTCTGTAAATACAGAAGGGGTTAGAGGAAAGACCCATGGCAGTCATCACTTTTCATTTGGAGAAAAATTTAGGCTAAGAATGTTCTCTGTTCATGCCTAAATTGGTTCACTCCCAATCCTATGAACATTGGGCCTTGGGATAAAGCTGGGGAGCAGCCTACGGGAGACATTCCAAGGAATACCTGAGAACCCCAACCCCCCACCCTGTCCCCATCTCCTTGTTCCTCCACATGATCTAGGCATTTGTAGGAACATGGCTTCCTTGTGAGGGTTATGAGAGGGCACAAGGTAGAGGCATAGCTGTAGGTCTGAGAAGCAGCTGGTAGATGTGTGATGAGAGAAGCCATTTTTTCCCGCCTCACAAGAACTCTCAGCCTTCTGTGATCCCTTCCCTGTATAACAAGTTGGGTGGGAGATGTGACCTCCCCTCCAGATTGCCCGTCCCTCATCTCTGGGTGTTTGGCACTTGGGAGAAGTGCAACAGATTTTCTTCTAACTTTGCCCCAACTGGGAAGTCTCTGCCTAGTTTCCGAGTCCGAGGCTCTTGGCCCTGGGAAAGGGCCTGCAGACACTGTGTCCTTCCTCTGCCTCCAGGTAGTAGGCTGCACGTATTTTCTTATCCTTAAACTAAAGCGGAAAGTTGCTCTGATCTGCCCATGGCTTCACTTGGGGAACTTCTCCATGGTTGCTAATAGAGCCCCCCCCTTTTCTCTCGAGTGTGTCCTTGGGGAAGGTTGGGCCCCATCCTCTGGATCACCACTACACCTCTTTTCAAATAAAGCCCACCCTCGAGTTTCTGTTCTTGATCCATGACCAAGGTCTCCTGAAGTGTCCTTTTGTTCTTCCCACCCATTCTCCCTGCATCTTGTGTGCTGAGGTGTGTGAGGGCAGAGGACACTTAGGACTGCCAAAGGCACAGCTGGCTGATGGGTGAGGCCTCTGTACTTCTGTCACCCAGTAGACACATGGAACACTGAGTGTTACGGAGATGACTTTTCTTTAAGTTGCTGAAGAATATGTGGGCCAGAACTTCTCTCTCACGAACAGAAGTTTGAGAGAGAGGTTGGTTTGGGGCTTTATGTCTCTACACTCCCCTTCAACAACATATCCTTCTCAGGGCTAGGTTCATTGGGAATGCAGTGGTCACAAAAGCGGACAGTGAACAAGTCAGCCAACCAACAAATATATGGTTCTGATTGAGAATCGATGAGAGAAAGTGCAGAGTACTGGGGAGACAGGCCCTGGGATGGGTACAGGGAGCACCTTTAGACTGGTGGTCAAGGAAGCCATTTTGGAGAGGTGGCATATAAACAGAGGCTGACAGGATGGGAAGGACCAGCCATCTGAAGTAAGGGTTGTGGGATGCATTTTGTTGGTGGGCAGAGGTGTGAAGTCCTTAAAGCAAGGAAGAGCTTGGCTTGCCCAAAGGATGCAGCTAAAGGGGAGGGGGATGGTTGGTAACCCAGGGCAGGCCTTGTAAACTGGACTCCAGGACACGGGCTTCATTTAAGGCATAGTAGGGCTTTAAGTAGGTGAGTGACACAAATCTGAATCACTTTTTTTTGAGAGAGAGAGAGGGAGAGAGAGAGATGAGAGGCATCAACTCATAGTTGCATTACTTTAGTTGTTCATTGATTGCTTCTCATACATACCTTAACTGGGGGCTCAAGCTGAGCCAGTGACTCCTTGCTCAAGCCAGTGATCTCTGGGCTCAAAGCAATGACCTTGGGATCATGTTGATGATCCTCTGCTCAAGCTGGTGCACCTGCGCTCAAGCCTGTGACCTCAGGGTTTTGAACCTGGGATGTCAGCATCCCACGTCAACGCTCTATCCACTGTGCCACCACTGATCAGGCTGATACACCTTTTAAAAGGACCATTCTAACCGCTGTGTAGAGGTGGATTGCAGGGGTTGGTGTAGGAGGCAATGTGTCGAGCTCTGGAGGAGATAACAGTGGCTTCATCAGTGGCTTGTGTATACGTGGCAGCAGTAGAATTGCAAGGAAGTGGATAAGTTCTCAACAACAACAGTGTGGTACACCCACTAGTGTGGAGATGTGACCATGAAGGCATGGTGGGCATGTCAGTAGAGGGCTGGGAACAAACCTCAGGAAGAAACAGTTTTTTTGAGCTAGATCAACAGAACAAGCTGGCCTGATGAGAAGAGGCTTATGTGGCTGAGGACTTGTGTGCAGAGGCTTTTAGGAGAGTACTTCCCAGTATTCAGGGAGCATCGCCCAGTGAGGGTAGTGGTGGGTAGGTCTGGGCGGCTCTGTCGTACAATCAGAGCTCATTTTAGATGGGGTAGGAAGGCTGCCCTGTGGGGGGGGTGTCTCACCATAGTTTAACTACCATTTCACCTTTTGCCTCCCTCCCTGCATGCAGAGATTGTGGATGGCAACGCAAAGATGACACTGGGGATGATCTGGACCATCATCCTCAGGTTCGCCATTCAGGACATCTCGGTGGAAGGTAAGAGGCAAGAGTCCTGCTGATAGCAAAAAACTGCCTTTTCTTCCCACGCCAGTCCCACCTGAGTTGGGGAGAGTTAGATTAGGATTTGGAGCATTTTGTCTTCATGCTTTAAGGCTCATCCCTGTTTCCTGGTGGCATCACAGGGCCTGCCTGGCCCTACACAGGAATGGTTAGTGGAGACGCTGGCTCAGGGTGCAGGTGAAGGAGGTCCCCCTAGAAGCCACCCAGTTCTGGTTGGTATTCAGCCAGAGCACTTTGTTCTCACAGCCTCTGCTTCGGCGGACCCTCACATCAGCGTCATCAAGAGGGTGTGATTGGCCCCATTTTACAGTCAAGGAGCCTGAGTCGCAGAATACATTAGTGGTAGAGTCAGGCCTGGCCTGTTCTTCTGAGCATCAGTGCCTACATTTTCCACTTGCTTCCCCACCCTCTGACCGTTGCCTCTATAGACCTGGGATCAGTCCAGGCCACCCTGGAATGAGCTGTTTTATTTCCCTGCAAGCATCTGTGTGTAGCACACAATGAGAAGAGCCACTTGAGCCAGTGTGTGAAGGGGGCATCTGATGACAGGCTACAGCAGTGACCAGGACAGGTGTGTTCCCTGCTATCATAGCCCTCGCAGTCTGTTGAAGACATTGGAACCTATTTCCCTCCCTCTCCACTTCCCTAGGGCCTTGCCCAGACCTGAGAGAGCCTGAGTAGGCAGGGCCAGGTGCTCAGGCCCCTCCACTAATTCTTCACTGTTCAAGAGAGACCAGGGTTAGCATCAAAGGCTTCTTTGATGTGTGTCCTGGAAGTTAAAGGCACAGGCCTTGTGGTCTGAAATGTTATTTTGTCACTGCCACTTCCTGGGATGACCCTGGGCAAGTGATTTCTTGGGGCCGTGTGTATGTTAGGATCAGCAGAGGCCTGCCCATGTCTGGAATGGGAGGGTCTATTACTATTGTCACTGCTGCTGCTGCTGTTCTGTCTAGTGGCCTGTTCCCCAGGTTCTGCCTGAACCAGAAGTATGGTTTCATCTGAGCCAGTGCTCATTGTTCTTGTATGTTTTGCAGAGACCTCTGCCAAGGAAGGGCTACTTCTCTGGTGCCAGAGAAAGACGGCCCCATACAAGAATGTCAATGTGCAGAACTTCCACATCAGGTGAGTGCCGGCCAAAGCCTGACTCATTCCCTCTCCTCTTTCTGGGACCTGAGGTCCATCCTCCCACTTGCCCTCTTTTTCTGTGTTTTTGTCGTGGTCCATGAGTTGTCAACCCCCGGGGAGTCACTCCCCCTGACTCTGGCTCCTGTGAGCTCCTTGTAAGGTCCCTATGTCCTGGGGAGGAAGAGGAGAAGGAGGAGTCAGTGGCAGTGGCTGCAGTTGCCTCACCGTCCTGGGCTGAAGGCTTTGAAGGCCAGTTCTGTGGCTGGCCTTACAGACTCTTCTTCCTTAAGCAGGGTGATTCTCAGAAGCAACAACAAAGCTCTTTTTTTTGTTTTGACTTCTCAAGAGGGATCCGTCCTTAGAACTGCTAGTGAGTTGGGAGTTGGAGGAATGTACTTTGTCTACTCTAATGAACAAAACTCAGGCCTGCAGTGACTCTGCTCTCCCTTGAGTGAGATATGCGCACCATTGCCAGAGTACAGGCAAGCTTGGTCAGTGCCTCTCCCGGTCCAGAGTACGGCAGGAGGCCGTATGGCTTGGAGGTGGTTCTGAGGTCAGATCCAGCTTGGCCCTGTGACTTCACCCCTTTGAACCTCTGGTGTCCTGCTAGGGTGACTGGACCAGAGAGGGATCGCACATAGGAATGAAGAATGGGTACCTCGGGGATCCACAGAGGTTATTCTGGCCTGGAGTCTCTCCAGGGTCTTAGCACTATCTCTGGGGGATAGCACACAGTTCTTCCCTCGAGTTCCTCTGCGTATCTCCTTTCTTTTCCAGCCACTGGCTGGCTGGTCCTCTCTGCACTTCTTTTTTATTTTTTTATTCAGTTGGTAAATATCTGTGCAGTGCCTACTGTGTGCCGAGAGTGGCAGCACCAAAATGAGTCATCACCCTTAGAAAGTTACACTTAGTCCAGAGGGGACCAGTAGTTGACAAAAGTATATAATTTCAGGTGGTGAGAAGTGCTATACAAAGAGTACAAAATGGAGTGAGGTGATAGAAAATAATCAGGAGAATATCTTGGTCAGGAGTGGCCTTCCTGAGTAGGTAATATTAAGCTTGACCCCAGAAGGAATCAGCTCTTACCTTCAAGGATCTCAGGGAGAAAAATGTGACCAGGCTAGCTTGTGACTAGCTCTCATTTTGCCTGAACAGAGACCCTCTTACCAAGCCATAACCTGGCATTTAGCCAGCCTATGGGTCAGGTCAGCCAAAGTATGGAGGTTACAGAGTGCCCACAGTACGTCTCCCCTTAGTGGGCCTGTCCAGTCCAGTGCAGCCTTGCATGTACACTTGTCATGTGTCAGGCCCTCGTCTAAGTGTTCCATATTTACTTACTTAATCTTCACAACAAACCTGTGAAGTGGTACAGTTATTACCCCCATTTTACAGACACGGAAACTGAGGTAGCAGTTATAGGACTTGCCCATGGTCACACCGACAGTAAGTGGAAAAACAGATTTGACCCCAGACCTCTCAGCTCCAGCAGTCATGCTCACAGCCACCCTACCAATGCTGCTTGTTGCACTGTCTGGCGTACACACTAAACTACCTCAGTAAATGGGAATTGATCATTGCTGTGGGTACCCAGGGCCTTTCTGCACTCCGTTACAGTGCTTGGTGGGTCTCCTCATAACCTTGGCCTTTCCACCCTCAGCTGGAAGGATGGTCTTGCCTTCAATGCCCTGATCCACCGGCACAGGCCTGAGCTCATCGAGTACGACAAGCTGAGGAAGGTATGCATCTCGTGTTCCCCTCAATGGCCCATAGATACCCTGAGTGTCATGTCCTTTAAGTCTATTCATCGCCAGTGTCCAGAGCTGGATCCTATGGTTAGATGAGCAGACAGGGAGAGCCTTGTGCCAACTGTTACCAGACCCCTGGGCTCAGTTCTCACCTCCCTTGCTTCCGTTAGAGACTGTCCCCTTCTTCTTCCATGGGCATTGCAACCACTAGGGGTTATTTTATGACCTGACCAGCCATGCCTTTCAGCTATCCTTCTGAATTCTGGAAGCAGTTCCCTCTCTTTCCATAGGGAAGTGGGGTAAGGAAATCCAAACCATCACTGCTGGCAGACAGTTCGCAGGAAGGGTCCTGTTCTAATTTGTCTGTACAAAGCTTGTGACCATGTAAGTCCCTAGCAGCTCCCAGCCTCGTGGGGAAGGCAGGAGAATGTATGCAGAACAAGCCAGCCACATGAGGCCATGCACAGGTGCTCAGGCTGAATGGGTCCGGGGGATAGTGCCAGACAATGCTGTAGAGGAAGGATGGGGCACCTGAGCTGGCATGATCGGGTCAGGCCTGTGGAAGAGGAGGCAGCCAAGAGCCAGGTGGAGGAGGCACAGGCCTCACTGAGCCCATTCAAGCCACTGTGAGTAATGGAATTGGGCTCTAGCTGCAAGGTTGTGAAGGTACATAACGGAAGGTCCAAGTAAAGTGGGTTTGAATCCCATAAACATTGGGAGATGTGGGAAGGGATGGTTCGGGGAGGTTGGAACGTGGAGATTCTTGGTTTGCTCCCTCCTACCCCTACCCTCCTTCCCCCACCCCCACCCCCAGTGCCTTCTCAAGTCTGGACCAACCCTGACAGTTGGTCCAGAAAGGCCCTGGGTACCCACAGGGGGATTAATCTGAGTCTGTAGGTACTTGGAAATTGTAAGAAAAGAGCACATTTTTTCCCGTAGAAAAGGTCTAGTTTGTCCATCAGGACTTCCAGAGGCATTCCTTTGGATCAGCATGGACCTTACCCAGGTGTCCCCCTTGCCCTGCAGCAGCTTAGGTGGCTGAGAACTGCCTAAAAAGGACCTCCTTTCCAGTCCTACCCCTTCACCAGGTCCCATCTTTCCCAGCCAGCCGTGGGCCCCTTTTGCTTCTACTTTCTGCCTCTGGCTGAGTTTTTTCTCCTTCCCTTACTTCCCTTACCCCAGGATGACCCAGTCACCAACCTGAACAATGCCTTTGAAGTAGCAGAGAAATACCTTGACATCCCCAAAATGTTGGATGCAGAGGGTAAGTACATCACTTTTGTTCAGTCAACACCTGGTTTCGTGTGTTTGTCTTACAGTAACTGCAGAAAACTGGCAGAGCCAGCAAATGGATCTGGGTGAATCGGGGCCAATCTGTAGCCAGGGGAACCAGAGCAGGAACAGCCTGTGCTGTCCAGACATGCTCAGGAATGGAGCAGGCTGAGTTGTGGGAGAGGGGAGCTTGAGGAGGATCGACTCTGGGGGCTGCCAGCGCCCTGCTTGACCCAGTCCCACACCTGGGGGAAGGCAGGGACTGAGGTGCCCAGGGCGAGCTAGCTCTTGTGAATAAGCAAGGCTTCTACCTACCCTGTCTGCTGCAGATTCGGAGTCCAGACCCCACTAATGTGGAGTGTTTTGTTTTTTCCTTTTCTGGCTTTGCTCCATTTCCCAGCCATGCACCACCCCCCACCAGGACCCATGCCGCTGGCCTCTGGTAGCCCTGGGGTCAACTATCCAGTATCCCCTTGAGGCCATTCTCAGAGAGAGGAAGTAGCCTCATTTTAATCCAGTTCCCACAGCTGTGGCCTTCCTAGAGACCATGGGGATGGAGGGGCTGAGGGTGTGGCCAAGCCTACCAGAGTCACCCAGGGTCACTGAATCAGCTCTAAGGATCCTTCTCCCAGGATGGCTGTGTCCTTGGGAGCTTTTGGATCCTGGTGAGTGACCACCCCTTCCTTCCGCCCCTACTTGGGCAGTTTAACCCTTGTCATTCACTTACAGACATCGTGAACACGGCCCGGCCCGACGAGAAGGCCATAATGACTTATGTGTCCAGCTTCTACCATGCCTTTTCGGGAGCGCAGAAGGTACCGGGCAGGGCCAGGCAGGCCCACCTCGCTGCCACTGCCCAATGCCACTGCTGCCTCTCGCCTCCCATGTTCACCTCATTTCTCTTGCAGATGGCAGTGGCCTCTCTCCGACTGGAAGCCACACCCCAGCTCCTTGGCATCGCTGCAGCCCATTTAGTCTTTGCTTATACTATCTGTTGAGTGCCCAACCTGTGCCAGGCTCTAAACTAGGCACTGAGGATACAGTGCTGACTATGCCAAGCAGGGTTGCTGTTCTCATGGAGCTTTAGTTCTAGTGGGTGAGGAAGACAACAGGCCTATCCATAGATGAAGTCATTTCATGTGATGGTAAGCAGAGTAGAGAAGGTGGGGCAGTATGGTGGGATAGAGATCTCTGAGGGCTGCTGTAATTGGGGCCGTCAGGGGATGCCTGAGAAGGGTGACACCATGACAAGGCACTGGGAGTGATGAGCAGGAGCCGTCATGTGAAGATCTGTAGGAAAAGCGTTCCAAGCAGAGGGTAGAACAAGTGCAAAGGCCGTGAAGCAGAAATAAACCTGGCTTATTCAAGTAATGTCCAGAGAGGAGTAAGTGAGGAGAAGAGAGTTGAAAATGTGGTTGGAGAAAATGACAGGGCCAGGCTGTGCAGAACTATTATATTATAGTCTGAGATCAAGAGTTTGGGTTTTATTTTAGGGCCCTAGGAGACTGTTAGGTTTATGCTAAGGTGGTAGAAAGACTCTTAATGTTTTTAGAAAGATCAGTTAGGGTTTGACCCTTCCAGCACCAAACTAGGCTTCCTTTTTAGGGCTGATGGCTAGTGTCACAAACCCAAGCCTGGTTAGGAAAGGGATCCACCTATTCTGAACCCCTCTTCCTCTCACCAAAATCTCAGCAAGACGAGCCCTCACAGCCGGAGCCAGGGTTTGGCTTCCAGTCCAGAGCAAGTGCTGTTTCTCCTGCATGAGCCTAGGGCTTGGTCCCGGCTGCCCTCCCTGCATCTTTCACTCTCTCCTGCCTCTCTCTCTTTTTCTCTCTCTGCGCAGATATTGTAGGCACTCTGAGGCCAGATGAGAAAGCCATCATGACTTACGTGTCCTGCTTCTACCACGCTTTCTCGGGGGCTCAAAAGGTGAGCTGGGGTGGGAGCACACCTGGCTGCTGTGGCTGGAGGCTTGCCCTCGCTGTCCTCCTCACATCCTCACCACCTGTCTGTGGTTTGGGTCCTGGCCAGGCCGAGGGTGCCATAGCATGAGGTCTGACCTAATTAGGCAAGTTTCTTGTAACCATGGGCTTCAGTGCCACCACTGAACTGGCACTGGCTCAATGCTCACATGCCACAGATATTCTCTCTCTGAATACAGCCTCCGTCCCCCTACCATGAGATGGGTGGTGGCATCCCAGTTTCTCAGACAGGACAGTTGAGTGTCTATATTACATTAAATAGCTGAACTGCAGTTTGGATCCATACTCTTGACCACTTGGTTGTCCCACCCCTTTCTGTCCATGATCCATCCACACTGGGCTAGCTCCCTGATGCACTGGCTTTTCTACCCCTCTCTGCAGCCCCTTCTTCTCCCAAACAGCCCAGGAAACGGTTGCCCTGGGCAGACTCTCCTCTGAGCCTGTTGCTGCTGACCCAGCTCTCGGGGGCCTTTGTCCTAAGCAGCCCCACTGGCACAGGCGGAGCAGTCGGAGGTGTGTTCCCAGTGGCATCTAACCCTGAGCCTGGCTGACCTCACGTTGCCTCTGCTGCTCTCTCGGGGACCCTCTGCTTCCATGGGAGGACCCCCAGCAACCCCTAAGGAGAGAGTCCTACATGGAGGAGGCCTGGGCACCTCTGTCCCCTCTGCTTACCTCCTGGTCTCTGGTCATGGGCAGCAGTGTGCTTACTCTCGGAAACCTGAATTTGTGTCACCAGTTGGCAAGTGGGTAGGAAGGGGAAAAAGACACTTGCTCTCATTTATTAAGCACTTACTACATACTAGGCACAGACTGTTAGTCCCTTACATACCCCTTGCATGGCGGGTGATGTTATCTTCAATTAAAAGAAGAGAAAATTTAAGTTTAGAGCGAGCAGGCAGCCATCCTTAAAGTCATGGGACAAGAACTGTCTGCGCTGTGCCGTGGACCGCCTTCTTCAGAGCCCCAAGTCCAGCAGGTGCCTCCCTGTGGGCTGTCAGCCCTGCTCCTGCTCTACCACCTCTTAGCAGTGTAACCTTGGGTAGGTCATTTCACCTCACTCCATTCCCCCATCTGTAAAGTGGGGACCGTGCTAGTACTTGTCTCACAGGATGGTTCAGGGGATGAAATGAGTTCACGCAGGTAAAGAGCTTAGGACTGTGCATGGCCCCATCAGTGCTCTCTACATGGTCGGGTAGTTGGAGCAGCCTTGTCCCTGCCCACTATGGTTCTTCCTAGCCCTGGGCCAGGGAGCCATGCTTTACAACCTCCTGCCACCTACCCAGCATGCAGGTGGAGCCTGTGTTTGAAGTGTTCTGCTAGAAGGCGGCACAGGCAGGGAGATGGGAAGGGACCCCCAACCCTAGTGAGAAGGCAAGGTGAGGTAGGAGTAGACAGCAATGTAGGATTCCTTGCCACCAACCCCAAATGACAGCATGTATGCCATTGGACTCCTCCTGCAGGACCCATGCCAGCCTCCTTGCTGACCACATTGCCCTTGTGAAAATACTTTCTCTTCTGCCCCAGCTACCTTCCTGTGCTTAGAGCTGCATTCTGTGTGGTGGGGCCAGGAGGCCTGAAGGGATTTGTAAGAGTGGGCACTGGCAAGAAGGCCTAGGTTAGAGCACCTGGGTGTTTTGAGGCAGCCGGGTGCCTCTTGTAAGTGAGGAAATAAAGGTCTGGCCCTGGGGAGCTGCGTTCACCTGGGCAGTGCAGGAGCCAGGCTGCTCTAGCCCAGGGTCTGCTGCTCAGGCCAGCCTGGAATGCTTTTTATTATTGCTGCTGTCTTATTTTTTATTTTTACGGAAATTATAAGAGTGACATTGGTTAATAAAATTATATAGGTTTTAAGTGCACAATTCTGTAATACATCGTCTGTATATTGTATTGTGTATACACCAATTCTGTCTCTTAAAAGAGCGCTCTCTGAGGTTCATTTTGTTTTATAAATGCAAGGCAAACCCCAGGCGTGGCACAAATATGCCCATTCTCTCATAATAGTTTATTTCTAGTCACTAAAGCATTTGTTCTTTGTTCACTCATCATTCATCAACCCGACTACCTAAAACACAGTAAACCCTGAGCTGGGTGCCAGGAATTCAGCAGTGAAACAAAACACCTGTGACCAGCGGCCCCCACCTTTGTGGCTCTGCATAGCAGAGTGGGTTTCAGCTTGGAGTACTATTTTCTCTTCCAAGTGAGGGGTCAGGGACTAATCTTCACGGCTGCCCTGAAAGCTGCAGGCTTGGCTCTGCGTCCTGCACTCCACTGGGCCCGGGTGTTCACTGGCCAAGGCCCTTGTAGACCTCTCTGAGGAGCACTGCCTGGAACCACTCACTGACAGGTGTCCTGCAGCATGATGCAGCATGCGTATGTGTTTGCACACCCACCTTGGCTGGTCCCCTACTTACCTGCCTGCCTGTCCCAGAAGCAGTGTGTGGATGGGAAAGGCTGGGTAATGTACCTGCCAGTAGCCGGGTCTGGAGCATCCCCAAGCCTCTCTGTTTTCCTTCCCCAACGCTCTGTAGACCCTCCTCATTATTTCTGTTCCTGTTCTGTTGCTGTTTCAACTCTTCCTCTTGGACCCTTTTGTACATCCTGAAAGGTACCTGGTTTCTCCTCTCCCCGTGTGGCAGCCCTTCCCCTCCTTCTCCCCTCCTCACACTCCCCCTCAGCAGGCTGATGCAGGACAGTGTCCTGTAGTTGTGCACAGAGACTAGTGACTGTCTCCACCGCTCCCTGCTCTGTGAATCCCTGGCCCCTTCTGTCCTATGGATTGTAACTTCAGCCCAATGAGCCTTTGACACCTGCCTCCAAGGGGAGGCTTAAGGAAGGGGTCCAGCGTGCTCTACCTGTGCACTGACCACGAGGCTTCTGTGGTGGGTACCAGCATCCCCACCCTCTTCCTGCCCCACATTGCTGGCACTTGGCCTTGCTGTGGCCTACCTTGCCACCCAAGGGCAGAATCCAGGGCTTGGCCTAATGGAGGACCCCTCCCTGCCTCACCCAGTCCTCTTTGTGTGAGCCAATAGAGAATCTTTTAATCCATTTCCGTCACTGGGAGAGCCTCCCAACCCTTCTCAGCACCTCCAGTGTCCAGGCTAAGAAAGCCGAGAGGCCTGGCTATCTGGGCAGAGGCCTGAGCAATGAGCTATGGGGATTCCAGCAAGAACACTGTCAGGGCTCGAGGTGCTACACTTCCTTTCCTTCCCTTCTCAGGGAGTTCTGTGTGGGCTGTGGATGAGCCAGCTTTCAAGGGACACGCCTGTCGGGGGGAGGGTCACCACCCCCAGGCAGCCCTGACTACGTGTGTTTCCCCTGCCCCAGGCTGAAACAGCAGCCAACCGGATCTGCAAGGTGCTGGCTGTCAACCAGGAGAATGAACACCTGATGGAAGATTATGAGAGGCTGGCCAGTGACGTAAGTGCCACTTACCCCATCCCCAGTGATTCTACTGGAGCTGAAAGATTGGGTCACCTTTGTCATGCTTGGCCCCAGGTTATGTGACACTTGTAGAATGGAGAGCAGGTATCACAATGAGACTTTCTAGAAAAAGTAGTAAAGTTACAGAATGGAGTTTGCCCAAGCCAGTATATGATATGACTTTTCAGTTTGGTTTCACATGCCTAAGGGTCAAGCGGATATGTCGCCATGCTACCTTTCCTCCCAAGGGCTCTGGGTCTGGAGCTGGGGTTCCAATGCACATAATCAAAGACAGTTTCTGAACGCTGCACTGCTTTAGAATCATCTGGAGAGCTCTGTTTCTTGTTTTTGTTTTTGCTTTTGTTTTTAAGTGAGAGGAGGAGAGAGATAGACTCCCACATGTGCCCCAACCAGGATCTGCCTGGTAACCCCTGTCTGGGGCTGATGCTCGAATCAACTGAGCTATCCTCAGTGCCCAGAGCCAGTGCTCGAATTTAGCCACTGGCTACGAGAGAAAAGGGAAAGAACGGGGAGAGATGGTCACTTCTCATGTGTGCGCTGACTGGGGATTGAACCCAGGACTTCACTAGGGGGACACTCTATCCACTAAGCCAACTGGCCAGAGCCTAGGGAGCTTTTTCTTTTTTTAAATTTTATTTATTGATTTTTAGAGAGAAAGTTGGGGGGGGGAGCAGGAAGCATCAATTCCTATATGTGCATTGACTAGGCAAGCCCAGGGTTTCGAACTGGCAACCTCAGCATTCTGGTTCGACACTTTATCCACTGTGCCACCACAGGTCAGGCCTTGGGAGCTTTTTAAGAATTGACATTCTGCCCTGGCTGGGTAGCTCAGTCAGAGTATTGTCCCCCTATACCAAGGTTGCAGGTTCAATCTTCAGTCAGGGAACATCCAAGAATCAGCCAATGAATGAGCAAAGGGGTAGAATAGAAGGTGAATGTTTCTCTCTCTCCGTTTCTTTCTCTCAAATCAATAAATCAACAAGAAATAAGAAGAAGAAAGAATTGATATTCCTACACCCTCCCATGGAGAGACCAATTCAGTAGGATAGAGTCAAAAGCTTATATGGTGCTAGCCAGGACCATGATTTGTCGTGGCAAGCCCTGGGCAAACGCTGCCCTCTCTCTCATCACCCCCTTTCCCAAGTGAGGAGACTGAGACCCAGGGTCAGGCACATGTCCACCTCCTACAGCTGGTAGGACAGAGAGCTGGGGTTCAGACCCAGGCAGCTCTACTCCAGAGCCCAGCCCCGACCATCAGTTGGGAATATGGGTGTTCAATAAATTTCTTCTGGGTTCTGTCCCTTATTTTTAAAATATTCATATAAAAAATTAAAATGTTTAACCTCCCCTACATCAGTGATTTTACTGCTCTTCTAAACCAGTGAGTTGTTCCCAGACATTGAGATTTCACAAACCAGGAAAATTGTAGAGTATATGACGGCCAGCCTATGGTGGCCAACTTTTTATTTTGCCAAGTTAAGAGATATTTTAAAAAGACCTGTGGTGGTGCAGTGGATAAAGCATTGACCTGGAATGCTGAGGTTGCCGGTTCAAAACCCAGTTAAGGCACATATAAGAAGCAACTACTGTGAGTTGATGCTTCCCGCTCTTCCCCACCCACCTCTCTCTCGCTCGTCTCTCTCAAAGACAATAAATAAAAGTCTTAAAGAAAAAAAAGGAACATGGCCTAAAAAAAAAAACAAAAGAAAGAAAAAGCTACCACATGTTGCCACCACTATTTCTAACACCACGAAAAGGTTAGAATCCCAGCCCTTTCCAAGGAAGGGCAGCTGGCACAGTTCATCAAGGCCTAAACACAAGGGTACCCTTTGTCCTTGGTTTTCTCATTTTGCCAGAAGTCATTGGGAACCACTTCTTAGCATGTCTATGCTACATAATAACTGATTTTACTCTCCTGGAATTGTTCTAGAATGTCCAGTTTGTTTGCTTTGTGCCCTATCCTCCTTTAAAGACATGAGTGGCTGATAAATATACCTGTCACCTTGTTTTTTGATTTTATATTCTAGTTTTTTTATGTCCCAGGCCTTGTGCATGGCACTGGCTACACCCGAGTGAGCCAGGCATGCTGCAGGGTCCTGTCCTTGAGATGCTGACAGTCACTGAACAGGGAAGCCATGAGACCTCAGACAGTGCTGAGCTCGGTGGTGATGGTGGCAGCAGGACCACATGGTGGGGTGTGATGGGGGAGATCACCGAGGAGAGCCCCTGGTTAGATAGGAGGAAAGGGAAGATTAAGAGCAAAGGCAGGAATAGGAAGGAACAGAGAACAACAGTGGTTCTTGGGGGGCACACGTACCCAGAATTCCCTGCCATGGTATCCCAGTGGGTATTAGGATGGGGCCACATGGCTTCTTGTGGGCACACAGCTTCTGGAGTGGATACGGCGCACCATCCCCTGGCTCGAGGACCGTGTACCTCAAAAGACCATTCAGGAGATGCAGCAGAAGCTGGAAGACTTCCGTGATTACCGGCGCGTCCACAAGCCACCCAAAGTGCAGGAGAAGTGCCAGCTGGAGATCAACTTCAACACTCTGCAGACCAAGCTGCGCCTCAGCAACCGGCCCGCCTTCATGCCTTCCGAGGGCCGGATGGTCTCGGTGAGGACGGGTCTGGGGGTCAGTGGGGCCAGGGCCCAGGAGCTGCAGATTTGCCAGACCACCCTTCAGGCTTATTGTTTGGCTAGTATAGTCTTTCTTAACTAGAATGTACAGCTTTTGGGGTGCAGAGGTGGGGTGGGGGTGCATTGACACTTTACCATACAACACCTTCACCACCCCACCCCATCACTCCCTGATTTTTACACCCAGCCTCAAACTACACCATAGTTTGTGTGGAATTGTTTGAATTTGGAACCCTAGTGCTTGAGACCCCATTATCAGGGAAGGACAATATTACTTGGACAGTCACCTACCTGGCTTTCATCACCCCGTCCATGGCATTCATTCATTTTCATTTATTCATTTAACCCAGAAGAACTGATTGCACCTGCAACATGCTGGGCCCTGTCTGGGTTCACAGATATAAAAAAACAGGAGGTAGACATGACCCAGTTCATTTTAGCATCCCTCCGGGAGGCATCACCCTTCTGGGTACCCAGGCCCCTGTGATAGCCCTGCCCTCTCCTGTCCCTGCAGGACATCAACAACTGCTGGCAGCACCTAGAACAGGCCGAGAAGGGCTATGAGGAGTGGCTGCTAAATGAGATCCGCAGGCTAGAGCGGCTCGACCATCTCGCAGAGAAGTTCCGGCAGAAGGCTTCCATCCATGAGGCCTGGACTGATGGTATGGTCCTCCCAGCTCCCTTGCTCCATTCCTAGCTCTCAAACATACACACACAGCCCCAGGCAGCAAGAAAACAGTTTGGAATCTTGTCCTCCTATTCCTATCACCTATCTGCTGTGGTTTCAGAGAGTACTTACAGGTGGGCCTCTTCTTAGATCATCAGAGGCCAGTCATCCAGGAATTGAGCTGAGCCCCATCCATAGGGAAGTGCCCCTGACCCTGTCCACTCTGCAGTGTCTCCTGGACCAGGGTAGGGACAGACTCTCCTATCCCTGGTAGCCTGTGGGCAGTCTGTCTTCCCTCTCACCCTTTGTGACCAAAGACCTCACACTGGATGGATGTGTTCTTGAGCATGGTCCTTAAAGGCAAGGTGTAGAGCAACCTCCTGACCACAGACAGTGCTCACTGACTGCCAGCCACCTGGAGTGTTCTTCTAAGGAACCTGTTCTCTGCAGAACGGCTTCTCCCAAAAGGGCAGCAGTGCCTTCTGTTTCTCAGCAGTTCTGCAGCTGCCTGTTCCCTTGGCTCAGGATGCAGAATTCATTGCATCCCTGGCCCTCGGGCAGGACCCACACCATGGTTGGGATTCCAGATAACGGGCCTAAAAGCCCGCGGGACACAGCCAGTGCCTGGGAAAGCAGAGAGCTGTCCACAGGACTCCTGCCCTCCCACTTTCCCCCAAGTGTCTCTGCCTTCCTGCGGTTACCAAACTCAAGGTTCGCCCACTGCCACCATTCTACCCAGCTGATTTCACTTTCTTGCATTGCTCACGGTGGTTTTTCATTCTTCCCATCCCCATGAGATCCTCACTGAACCTCAGGAGGCTCCTCCAGTCCCCCTCCCAGCTATTTATCAGGCAGCCCCAACACTGGCCAGATGCCAAGACCTACGCAGAGGCCCCAAAAGACAAGCAGATTTTGGCATTTCTCTCATTAGAGGACCTTGTGCACATAGGTGAATTTATTTTTTATTTTTTATTTTTCTGTGTGTGTGACAGAGACAGAGAAGGAGAGATAGGAACAAACAGACAGGAAGGGAGAGAGATGAGAAGCATCAATTTCTCATTATGGCACCTTAGTTGTTCATTGATTGCTCTCTCATATGTGCCTGACTGGGAGGCCACAGCAGACTGAGTGACCCCTTGCTCGAGCCAGTGACCTTGGGTCCAAGCTGGTGAGCCTTGCTCAAACCAGATGAGCCCATGCTCAAGCTGGCGATCTTGGGGTCTCGAACCTGGGTCCTCTGCGTCACAGTCTGATGCTCTATCCACTGCACCACTGCCTGATCAGGCACATAAGTGGATTTTAAAGCATCCATGTTCCACTCTTGGACTGAACTGTTTCCTCCTGTGATTATCCGCATTTTGCATATATGTCTCCATTCCACAGGCTCTGGGTGTCAGTCATTCTTTTGGATTTCCCTTCTGGGCTCTTGGCCTGTGTTATCAGCTCTTTAATCCCTTACATGGGGCTCCAGGAAACCGTGGGAACACGGTCTCCTGATGCCCAAGGATGCTGGTCTGACGGCTCACCAGAATTCTTTCCTTGGGAGTGACGCAGGGGCTGGCCTTCACATGAAGGCATTTAGGAAAATTTGGCCTAGTCTTGTGCCAAGGTGGACTGACTGGTTCAGTGGCTTCCCCACAGGCCGGTGCACAGGCATTCTGGCATCTGGTCCTGTGTCTTGAGTCAGGCTGGAGCCCCCAGGCCAATCTGCCCACTCTCATTCCCAAGACCTGAAGCCTGGAGCTTCTCTCCAACCCATGTATGCAAAACAGTAAGGCAGACCAGCCTCCTGGCCCCTCTCAATATCCCTCACAGCCCGCAGGGGTGAGGATCCATGTGGATACTTCCCAGAAGGTTTTGGGTTATCTGAGGGAAGAAACAAAAATGGACCCTAATTCCCTTTCATGGCTGTCCCTTGGCCTGCATCCAAGGTGGCCGTGGCTGTGGCCCATTCCTTCCAGTCTTCCAGTGTAGCCCTCGCTAGTCCTTGCTGAAACTCTGCTGAGACAGAGAAGTGGTAACCTACTATTTTGGGTTCCCACCCTTGGAAGAAAGCAATTTGGGGAAGGGAATTGCAAGCTTGCCTTTGTGGTTAAGCATCCTATCCCAGGGCTGGGACAACAGGGCCAGTGGAGTCAGTCTCCCAGGCTGCCGCCTCCTGCCTGCCAGTGCCAGGCCCTGGCCTTGGGCTAACTAAGATTGCACTGGTCTTGGCTCTGTGCCTGCCTTTCACGGCCACCACCCCACTGAGACTTTAGATGCTGGTGTTGGCCCCATTTCACAGATAAGGGAATAGCTAGGGAGGACTGCATGCCATCCTGCTGCTCTGAGTCGCTGTTGGTCAGGTGCTCTGGTGCCAAGCTGGAAAGGGGTGTGCCTGAGCTGCCACTGAGGGGCGGCCTGAGGAGGCTTACCTGAAGCAGCACCCCTTCCCGGGCTGACATTTTCTACTGGTTCTGCAGTGCTTTACTGTGCTTACGGGGCCTGCTTGGGCTTCTGTCCTGGGATATGTAATTAGCCAGGCTCCAGGTCTAATAACAGTGTTCCTTCCTTCCTTCAAAGGGCCTGATGATGGGCCCCACCTCATTGCACATGGAAAGCCCTAAAGGCAGTGTGGGGCACATAGGTGTTATCAGCACCCCAAGGGAGCCAGCCCCCATGTGCAGGGAGTAAGCAAAGAGCAGTGGGCTCCAGGAAGAACCATGATGGGAATAGTCTCCCTTCTACCCTGCTGAGGCATGGGCCATACCTCCAGCCTCTTCTCCAGATCACTGCCCTCCAGAGGTGGTATAACAGCCCAGTCTTACAGTCTCTAACCACTAAAGGACACTAAGTTTAGGACACACAGGGTGAGTTGGGAGATCTGGCACAGGCCCACCCAACACCACAGTCTCTTCCAGCTCCATCCAGGATGAAGTTGGGCTCAGAGATCCCTGAAAAGGTCAAAGAAAAAGGTTCTGGAAGTTTCTAGTGTTTGTGACACCATTCTCAGCTAGGCAGGACTTGGGGGTCTGTCCCATTTTCCTCCCCCTGGTTGCACAGGCCGCTGGTGGACTTGTGGGCACTGTTATCTTAGTGTCTCCTGCTTTCTGGCCCATCTACAGGGAAGGAAGCCATGCTGAAGCACCGGGACTATGAGACAGCCACCCTATCAGACATCAAAGCCCTCATCCGCAAGCACGAGGCCTTCGAGAGTGACTTGGCTGCACATCAGGACCGCGTGGAGCAGATCGCAGCTATTGCCCAAGAGCTCAAGTAAGTGTGGGCTCGTGGGCCTGTCACCTGCGTCCCCTCCAACGTCCCACCCAGAGCAGTGAAGGGTGGCGCCCGAGGTCCAGATGTCCATCGCCTAGAGTGGGGTCTCCCAGCCTTCTCCACTCTTGCCCCTCCCTCCCTTCACATGTTGTGGCCTTATGGGGTGTTGCCTTTGCCCATCTTGTCTTAACCCCTATGAGAAACAGTGGGATCTAGATGTTCTGACCCCTTGTCCTGATTCTTTAGGCTCTGTGGGTCCCTGGGCTCTACTTAGCTCCCTGCCACACCATGGTAATCCCTGGCCCAGCCCCCACCCCATCCCTGCCCCCTGAGGGACTTGCCAGCACAGAGGTGCACAGAGAGCCCATTGTTCTGCATGGCCTCTTCCCTCTCCTGCTCAGAATACACTATTGTTAAGTCCTTCCAGGCAGTGGGTTTGTTTGCCCTCCCTTCCCTGCCCCAGTCAGATAAACTTGTGCACACAATTAGTATACTGAACCTCCAGAGCCAGTAACTGGGACCTTATTCCACCAGTGCAACAGCCCGCAAGCAGGGAGGACCCAGGGAGTGGGAGGCTCAGGGCATTACTTCATGGAAAATCCATAGGCCCTGGAGGGGTGGTGGGGCTCTCAAAATAGCTGTCTGCTCAAAAATAGTATTCTTGGCTAGAACTGCCTTTTCTGCAGACACCACCCACCCTGTCAGTCATTCCCAGAGTTCTGCTTGATTCTACAAGGCTGGGGCCCAGTGTGATGCCCTGTGGAGCCTCATGCCACGGAGGGTCAGTTTCCTCTCTGACTCAGTCCCTCTACATTGCCCATTTGCTTGGGGGCTCCCCATTTGCTCACCCAGAGGCAGAAGTACCATGGAGCCTTCACTGTACCAGAACACAGGGTCCCTGTTGGAGGCACCCCTGGGGGTCCTGCAGACTCCTAGCATAGAGCTCTTGCGCACCCAAGGCTGAGGAGAGCGAGACCACAGACACAGATGTCTGGAGGGATCATGGCGTGTGGGACGTGAGAGGTTCCTTATGACCAGTGAGCCCCTGGAAGCTACTAAGAAACAGACTTGGAATAAATCCTAGGCCAGCCTACTTTTCAGGCACTGGAGAACAACCATGTGAAACCCATTACCCTGAGCCAAGGAACAGGCAGTCCCCAAAGCAGCTTTCTGAACAGTAGCGCTAGAGGAGAGAAGGGGGGCTGTTCAGGGTGCTGTCAGTTTCCCCGAAGACGAGTCAGAAGACCAAGAGCTGGCCCGAGTGAGCCTGGACGGACAACCTGGCTGAGCACTGCCTAATGGTGGGGACGGAAACTCGAGCTCACTTAATCCCCCAACTCGGAATACTGATAGCTTTAAATGTTGATGGCCCTTGGCACTCATGTTGCAGAGGGGAAACTGGGGCAAGAGGCCAGGGGTCTCAGGCCCAAGGTCACAGCTAGGAATGGTCGAGTCAGGAATGGAACCCAGGCCACCTGGTCCTCTAGAGGACACACTTTACTGGCCCCTGCCGGGTCTCCCACCCTCTGCCTGGCCCACAGCGAGCTGGACCCTTGCTCCGACTCCCTCTTGTAGCCTTGTCTGCTCCCCCGGGCCCTGTATTCAGACAGGTGAGAGACAGCCATCTGGTCCCCATGTCCTGTTCCTTCCCCAAGTTGTTCCCAGCTCTTCACCCATCACCAGGCCATCAGTCCCTTGTACAGTGGTTCCCTGGGGCCTACAACTAAGAGTATCCAAGTGTCTGGGCCACAGGAATTCTGGGACTGGTGGGAGGTGGAGGGGCAGGAGCATGTGGAAGACTAGAAACCAGGAGTGATTGTCAGCCCAGGGTTTTCCACGCCTCAGTCATTTGAATAATAATACTTATACCCTGATCAGCTCGCTTTTTTTTTTTAATTTGCTTAGAATGAGATTGTAGGCTAGTTACGTGTTTTGTTTTTTTTAATACTCATTAAAATAAATGCGTAACCTTGGATAACTGTTGTTACTTTTACCTGCTGGGTGCCAAGGACTGCTCTCAGTACTTCACATACACTCAGTGGCTTGCTCTCTGCAGTAGCCCCACCACCACTTCACAGATGAGAAAGCAGAAAACAGGGTTCCCTTGCCCAGGACCACACAAGTACAAAGTCATGGAGCCAGAGTTTAGATGTAGGGAACTCGGCTCCAGAATCCATGCTGTCTACCCAGTGCATTCTGCTCAACTCTCTTTAAAGGAGAAAGCAATCCACATATAGGCTTAGTTGAGGCCCGCATTCTGTGCCCCCTCCCACTACCACTGAGCTTATTGTAGCTTAGTAACTAACAGAGTGAGTGAGCAGGAGCAGGAGGAAGCCCCTATCCCTCTGTTATCCCCTACCCCCACCTCCGAATTCCTCCTACCCTGGGGGGCCATGGATAGCCTTGAACATTAATATCCCCTGGTACCAGGACCTGGGACACTCGGGGGAGGTGGGTCTGGGCACACCCTTCACTGGCCCCTGCTGGGTCCCCCCACCCTCTGTTTGGCCCACAGCGAGCTGGATTACTATGACTCCCACAATGTCAACACCCGGTGCCAGAAGATTTGTGACCAGTGGGACGCCCTTGGCTCTCTGACCCACAGTCGCAGGGAAGCCTTGGAGGTGAGGAGGGGACGGTGTCTCCCTAGAGTCTGGTGTCCCCACTGCTCTTAATGCCCAGACCCTTGAGCTTCCCCAGACTTCCCCAGAGGGTACCTTCTCTGACCTCTCAGGGTCCTTGGACCCCTCCCCACCATTCACCCCCTTCTGCTTGCTGACTGACCTCCCTCTTCGGTCCCTTTCCCTCCTTGCCCACACCAGAAAACAGAGAAGCAGCTGGAGACCATTGACCAGCTGCACCTGGAATATGCCAAGAGGGCAGCCCCCTTCAACAACTGGATGGAGAGTGCCATGGAGGACCTCCAGGACATGTTCATCGTCCACACCATTGAGGAGATTGAGGTCTGCCCCCACCCATCTTTCTCGTGGGACCTCCGCGGGGCTGGGCTGCCCCTCACCCCTTCTCCTCCCCCAGGGCCTGATCTCAGCCCACGACCAGTTCAAGTCCACACTGCCGGATGCTGACAGGGAACGGGAGGCCATCCTAGCCATCCACAAGGAGGCCCAGAGGGTCGCCGAGAGCAACCACATCAAACTGTCAGGCAGCAACCCCTACACCACCGTCACCCCCCAGATCATCAACTCTAAGTGGGAGAAGGTGGGCAGAGCTGTTAGCAGGGCAGGGGCAGGGGCAGGCCTGGACAGGTGAGAGGGCCAGCACCCTGACTGCTCCTGTTCCATGCCCTTTCCCAGGTGCAGCAGCTAGTGCCCAAGCGGGACCATGCCCTCCTGGAGGAGCAGAGCAAACAGCAGTCTAATGAGCACCTCCGCCGCCAGTTTGCCAGTCAGGCCAACATCGTGGGGCCCTGGATCCAGACTAAGATGGAGGTGAGGGCTGTTGCCATAGCCCTGCTGAGCCCTGGGCAGAGTTGGGAAAGACCCCCCAGTAAGCAGGAGGCCAGTGAGCAGGTCACTGACCCCTGAAAGAACGTCCCCTGTCTCAGGGCTAGCGGACAAAGAGGCCTAGTGGATGTGGGTCCCAGCTCTCACTGGCTGGAACCCTGACCCCTGATGGGATTAGGAGGATGGATAAGATGATATAGATGGAAATGGCCATGCCACCCAGAAGGCTGCTGGGCTGGAGGCAGATCTGGGTTTGAGCCTTGACTCTACCCTTGACTGATGACCATGAGCTCATGCATAATTTAACCTTGCTCCTCCATTTTCTCATCTTTAAAATGGGGGTGAAAACAGTTAAGTCTTATCCTTAAGCAGTGCTGCTGTGCACGGTCAGTGCTGGCCCTGCTTTAGGTGCTATAGCTGTGACCAAAGTGGTTTGACCTTCACAGCCAGCTCACAGTGACCTTGGTGACCTAGCCACAAGACAGTTTGTAACAATGCCGATAGTGACTCTGGTCACACCTTACTAAGTGCTCGCTAGTCACCAGGCCCATGCTGACCAACGCAGCCTCTCTGAAACAACAGCCTGGGGTGGGGGTTGGGCAGGTCAGCCCTGGCTCAGTGCCAGCTGCACAGCAAGGGCACCGAGAGAGCCAAGGTGTGGGTGTGCTTGTGCTCACAAGCCACAGGCCCGGAAATCAGATCCTGACTGCCTATTATTGTGAGAAGTTGTTTCCACATCTGTAGACAGGGCCTATCACAGTGAATCAGGGGCACTGTGGAGGTGAGGCATGTGTAGCACTTAGCACAGAGACTCTCGTTTTTACACTGGAGGAGAGGGACCACAGGCCTTCTAGGAGGGGGGAACCTTGGGCAAAGGTCCCAGGCAGGGAGGCACCCTGACAGGGAAGCCACCAGCAACGGAGATCTGCGGGTGGCAGATTGTGGCCACGGGTCTGACAGCCCCACCCCCGGTGGCACCCGCCTTGTGTACAGGAAATCGGGCGCATCTCCATTGAGATGAACGGGACCCTGGAGGACCAGCTGAACCACCTGAAGCAGTATGAGCGCAGCATTGTGGACTACAAGCCGAACCTGGACCTGCTTGAGCAACAGCACCAGCTCATCCAGGAGGCCCTCATCTTCGACAACAAGCACACCAACTACACCATGGAGGTACGCTGTACCCGTCAGGCCCCGCAGGCCCCGCTCTCCCTGCCCCCAGCGAGGAGGGGCCCTGTGTGCAGCCCTGTAGGAAAGGTGTCTGCTGCTCCTCTCTCTCCTTTTGTTCTGACTAAAAAGACTAGGTCAAAATTTTACATATTTTTAAAAACCGGCATTTCCCTAACACTGTGCTCCTTCCTGTCACATGACAACACATCTCAGGACAAGCTCCTGAGCGAGCTGGCCAGGCAGCACCCGCCCCATGGCGGCCTCAGCAGCGGGGCCTCGCTGAAGGACACAAGCCCAGGCAGTGTGGGCTGGAGCCCGTGCGCACCGCTCTCGGGGCGGGCTGCGCCGTCAGCCTCCTTATCTTCCTGCTGTAGCTGGGAGTCATCCATGGGGACAGTGTTTACACCATGGACACTGCAGAGGCCACAGAGAAAGGGAACTTTTTCTCCCTGGAGAGCTAAACATGACCATCATACCTCTGCAGTTTCCATGTGGACCTGCACAGGTACTGAGCTCTGGCCCTCCGCTACCTCTGTCACCAAGTATAAACTGAGGTGACATGAACCCTGCTGGTGGGCAGAGGCAGCAGGTGGGTGTCGTGAGGGGCACAAGACATGGGCCTGGATTGGCATTTAGGAGACTGGTAGGGTGAGCCTCATTCCAGGCCACATACCCCAGTCCCGAGCCTCACTCAGCTGCAGCAGCGGTGGTCTCAGCACTCCCGCAGGCCCGGCCTGTGGTCATGCCCTCCTTCCTCCCCCAGCACATCCGCGTAGGCTGGGAGCAGCTGCTCACCACCATCGCCCGCACCATCAACGAGATTGAGAACCAGATCCTCACCCGAGATGCCAAGGGCATCAGCCAGGAGCAGATGCAGGAGTTCCGGGCCTCCTTCAACCACTTCGACAAGGTAAGCAGCTCCCTCTCCCCTTGGCACCTTCCCTTCTGTCACCATTGTCACCATTCCATCTTGCCTCCTCCATCTTTGCATCTGTTGGCTCATTCACATCACAGTTACTACATGTCAGCCAGAAGGGGATGCAGATGTGCATCACCTGAACCCACAGCATGAGCAGTTTCTCTTGGGAGGAGAAAGGGGGTCCTGAGCTCTGCTTCAGACTGTACCCTTACCAGCCTGCCCGTGAGTTGCTGGGATGAACTAAGTCCCAGCATACCCAGGAGTTGATACCTGGCCTGTGAATCTGGTCCACGCATACACAGTGTTCTTTGTGTGTGTGTGTGACAGACAGAGAGAGGGCAGACAGGAAGGGAGAGATGAAAAGCATTAATTCTCCATTGTGGCTCCTTAGTTGTTCATTGATTGCTTTCTCATATGTGCCTTCATTGGGAGCTACAGCAGAGCAAGTGACCCTTGCTCAAGCCAGAGACCTTGGGGTCATGTCTATGATCCCACACTCAAACCAGCGACCCCACGCTCAAGCTGGTGAGCCTGCACTCAAGCCAGTAACCTCAGGATTTTGAACCTGGGTCTTCCGCGTCCCAGTCCGATGCTCTATCCACTGCACCACCGCCTGGTCAGGCTATTATCTTCAAATTCAGATTTGGTCTGGCTTAAGTGTCAGAGTTTGCCCCAGTCGCCTCCACTGCTAGGCCTGATGTGCCATCTGCCTGCCGTCTGCCTCTGGGTAGGAGTGTGCAGCCTTAGCCCTGCACTGTCAGCAGGGACCCTGACATATCAGTCACGGTTAGGTGCCATTCCTTTTTTCCACCCTAGACCCTGCGGGTGAGGCATGCTCCCCACTCCCTCTGAGTCCTGGGGCTCAATCCTCAGTTTTGCACCACCCAGCACCCACCTCTGCCCTGGCCCAGAGGAGAGGAGATGAGGCCTCTGGCTGCCCTCCAGGCCACCCCACCCCTCACCTGCCCCAGCTGTCCTTGGCCATCATCTTGTCCACATCACCTCTAATTCTGTGTTTCCCTCCTCCATGTGCTCCCCTGCCATTGCCCTCTGCATGTAACCCTGGCCCTCCCCCCACCTCTGTGCCGGCCTGGTTACCACACTGCCCCTTGCACACCTGCCTTCGGATGCCCGGCAGGACCACGGCGGGGCGCTGGGGCCAGAGGAATTCAAGGCCTGCCTCATCAGCCTGGGCTACGACGTGGAGAATGACCGGCAGGTACGCGCCCCTGGGCCCCAGCAGACCATGGCATTAACTGCTCTTCTCTCTCTCTTCTCCTTTCTGTCTCCCTGCCCCCGCCATGCCACCGCTCGCTGTGTGTGTGCCATCTCATCGGTTCTTGCCTTTTTCCTACCCATCTCTCTGGACCCCTTCCCCTTACCTGGTCTCTTGGGGCCATCTGTCTCCCCCGCTCCTGCCACTGTCCTGTTTCCCCGCTGTGCACATGGGGCGGCCCCTCTTGCCTACTCTGGGCCTGGCCTCCTCTGCTGTCCCTGCGTCCTCGAGCAGAAACAGACAGGCAGCATGGACTCGGATGACTTCAGGGCTCTGCTTATCTCCACAGGATACAGCCTGGTATGCAGCCTCTGCCTCCCTCGCTGCTGTGCCACTCCCCTCCTCCTCCTCCTCCTCCTCCTTCCCCCCTTCCCCCTCCCTCCCCCTCCTGTCTCTTCTCCCCCTTCCCCCTCCCTCCCCCTTCCTCCTCCTTTCTCTGCCACTCCCCATCCAGTTTCCTGGTCCTCAGGGACACCCCTCCGCCAGATCCGTGCAGCCTCACTCCTGCTGCACCTACTGGGCTGGGGTTTCTCCGGTCACTCCCTGAGCCTCCCACCCCCTTCTTGGAAGTCTGCAGAGAGAGGACGTTAGGCCTCCGACTCCTGTCTTTTTCTTTCTCTCTCTTTCTTCCCCACCCTCCAGAGCTAACTTGTGAGCCTAGGGCCGAGGAGCAGCAGACCTGTTTGATCTACACCCACTTCCCAAAAATGTGGGAGGGGAGGAGTAGAGGGTGCCTGTCCCAGGTCTGGGGCACAGAGGGCAGTTACCCAGGGAGTTAAGGCCCTTGGAGGCAGGCTGACAATTCGCCATGTGTGCCAGGGTCGGACTCCCCCCTAGCTCAGTTCTGCCACCCGGGCCTGCCATCCTTCCCTGCTCAAATGCTGCCTGTCCCCTACCCCACTCCTGCCTCACAGGGTGATGCTGAGTTCAACCGCATCATGAGTGTGGTTGACCCCAACCACAGTGGTCTCGTGACCTTCCAAGCCTTCATCGACTTCATGTCCAGGGAGACCACCGACACAGACACAGCTGACCAGGTCATCGCCTCCTTCAAGGTCCTGGCTGGGGACAAGGTAAGCCAGACGCCTCCGAGCACCTGGGGCCGGCAGGGAGGGGCTCTGCGGCCAGGAATGGGCATGAAGGGCTGGAGGACCAGTGTGGGGTGCATATGGCCCAAAGTCCCACCCTGCTGTCCCCAGAACTTCATCACAGCTGAGGAGCTTCGGCGAGAGCTGCCCCCCGACCAGGCGGAGTACTGCATCGCCCGCATGGCACCATACCAGGGCCCCGATGCGGTGCCTGGTGCTCTTGACTACAAGTCCTTCTCTACGGCCCTGTACGGCGAGAGCGACCTGTGAGGGCCAGGGCCCCCACGGAGAGCCCTAACCAAACACCCCCTCCTCAGCCTCCAGGAGGGGCTGGGGGCGCCCCTCTCCCTGCTGTGGGGCCTCCCTGGTCCTGGTCCTCTGACTCTGTATCTATGCAAAGCACTCTGTCAGTCCTTTGGGGGGGCAGGGAGGGGCTGGGGCAGGCTCTCTCCTCTCTCTTTGTCAGTTGGCCAGGAAGTTCTCTCCCCCTCCCCCTGGATAGGGGTACAGGAGACTTTTGGGGGTCAGCATTTCTGGTCTGACCCCCAAATATGATGTATTTTTTTTTAACTATGTGGAGGAGACAGTGGATCCCCACAGCAAAACAGGTCCCCTCCGAGCCCTAGGAATGCCCACCATACCCTGCCCTTCCTTTCCTCCCAAGGCCCCTTCAAGGCCTTCTACATCCAGGCCAAAGCCCTGTGTGCCTTGTCCAGGAACTGCTCTCCCCTGTGATGGGCCCAGCAGAGGGCGCCACAGCCACCCGATAGAGGACCCGCCCACTCCCTGCCCCGCCTGCTCCCTCCACCCTTCTCCCCTCCTTTGTGATTGCCAGGAGTTGGTGGGTGCGGGTCAGTGCCCGGTTCCTGCAGCAGAGGTGTGGGGCTGGGCAGACCACCCTTTTGCCCCCGCCCCCACCAGCTTCCCACCTTGCTTTGTCTGGACCTGCGTCTCTCAGATTTTCTAAGGACCAAACCAAAAAAAAAAATGAAACAAAAAAATACAAAAAAAGCTATAAAAATTTAAAACTTTCAGAGAATTACTATTTACTTTATTAACTTACGGATTTATTATATAAATATATATTCACCTAGCAACATATCTTTGCCGCCTCTTGCTCTCATAATGAAGACATAGCTGATTTGCTCTCCTCCCCTAGCTCCTTAGGATTTTTCTCTGTTGTCTGTCCTCGGGCAGGGGTCTCTGGGGACCTTCCTGAGGTGGAGGGTAGGCTGCTGGCCTGGCTGCCTGTTCGTTGATGGTTTTGTTCCTTTCCCCCATTCCCCTTTCTTTTGTTTTATTCTGATTATTTTTTTCTCGGTTTCTGGATAAACCACCCTTCTGGGGACAGGATAATAAAAACATGTAATATTTTTAAGGAGTCTACAGTGTCCTCTTTTTCTCCCGTCTGCTCTCTGCTTTTTAGCAGAGCAGTGATACAGCACCTCTTGCAGAGCGAGGCAGGGCCTGAGTTGCAGTGAGTGTGTAAAATAAGAGTGCTGTGGGGAGACCAGTCGGGGCCAGGCACTGTTCTAAGTGCGCAGCATTGACTACTGTAGCCTGCCCAGGAAATGTGCTGGTATCGTCCCTGTGTACAGGTGAGGAGAGCAAAGCACAGAAGTGCAGTGACTTGCCCAGTGTCACCTAGCTGGTAAGTGGTGGAGCCAGAAATCAACTCTAGGCAGGCTGGCTCCCAAGGCCATGACATTAAACCACTGCCTAATGTCAGAACATCAGCCACCAGGCCAGGCAGGGGGGTGGGGACAGGGTAGGCTGGTTTTGTTCAGAGCCCCCTTGCTGTGGAATAAACCCTGGTCCAGGCTCAGAGCAGCTCTCCCGCCTTCAGCTGCAGGTGGTCCCATGCCAAGATCCTAGGAGAAGGTGGCCACCTCCATCCACTGGGCAAGAGAAAGTGGGCGTGAGGCAGGGGTCTCCCAGGACTCCTGCCTCTGCCGCCCTGTGCCACCCTCTCCCTCCAGCCCGGGCTCACCTGTTTGCGGGTCAGGCAGATGACGCCCTCACCACCATCCAGGTACTGGCTGCAGTGGCCTGTGCAAAGGGGCAGGTGAGTGCCGACCACCCCAGGCCCCTTGCCAAGGGAGACATCCTCTCTGTGCCCCACCCGTGCCAGGGGTGGCACTCACGGAAGATACAGGTAAGCTGGGCAACACAGGACACAAAGCGCTCGAAGTCCACACGCAGACGGCTGTCCCGGTAACGGCTGGTAAGGGCCTGGGTCAGCTGGTTGTTGAGGTGGAAGCCTAGGGGGAGGCCTCCTCTGAGCCTGGGCTGCCATGAGCCCCAGCCCGGCTCCCCAGGGAGACACCCAGACACCACAGGGCCTGTTCCCACCTCTCATCCCAGCTGAGCTCCCTTCACTCCCCTGGGCCTCAGTTTCCTCATCTGTCCAAAGGGATTATGACAGTCCTGACCCCGTAAGGTTGTGTGAAGATGTTCTATGTAGAGAGCTTAAGACAGCATCTGGCACACACTGTCAATGTGCAGGATTTCTGCTAGTGGACCCTGGGAATTATTTCTGTGTAGCAAAGCGTTCTTGTCAGCCCCGTATGGAGTTGTTTCTTTATATTCTACATCATGGGTGATTTCTAAAGTTTAGAAAACATCTCTGATGAGGAATCTAAACAAGCTTCTAAAAGCCAGAGACACTGGTTCTCCCAGGTCACAGATAACCTCTGGGACCCAAGGTTGCAGGGTCTCCGTCCTCCTCCATGTCCCACAGGTAACTTCATAGGCCTTTGCTGCCTCCTGAAGCCCGTCTTTCCCTACTCTCTGCAATCATTTAACAAATATTCAAGTGCCATCACATTTTGTGCCTTGTTCTGGGTGCTTGGGGATGGGGGCTGCTTCCATCCTGGCGGTGTGACCTCTGACCACCTGCCCTTGGAGTGGGGGAGGGCTGCTGTACTCAGGTCATAGGAAGACCCGGGCAGAGGATGTGGAAGGGGCCAAAGATGAGCCAAGAACCCCTCAACTTCCCCCTCTGGAATGGCAAGTTTCCTCAGACCACTTTTGTGGGCTCTGTGTCCTGGGGTGCCTGGTGTGGAGTCCTGTCCAGAGTCCCCTGATACTTACTGGGCACTAGTGACCATGACCTCCTAGTTACCTCTCCCCGGGGCCCCAGGGCCCCAAGCACCGGATGGCCCTCACAGACTAAATCTCACCCCTGCTGTCCTCCCTCTCCTCCACTTGGACTTTGGCCTTCCTGCCTCCTTTGCACATGCTATTCGCTCTGCTCAGAATACCTCTGCTCTTGGCTTGGGGCATTCCTATTCATCCCACACTTCTTCAGGAAGCAGTCGCAGATCCCCCCCCCCCCAGAACACAGCATTGGGCACCTCTTCTGGGCTCCCACAGCTCCCTGGGCCCCCCATCCCCACCCTGATTACTCTGAGCTCTCGCTGTCTTTGGTAGCTCTGACCAGCCCTGGACTGGAAGCCGTGGTGGAGGACGGGTCAGGAAAGGGTTTCTGGCACCACTGAATACCCAACATCATCCGGCCCAGGGCTGTGAGCAGTTCAGGCATTCAGGGAATGTTTGCAGAGCAAAGAATGTGACTGAATTGGCAGGTTGTTTCTCCTGCCAATCTCCCCACCTTGAGACTGCCCACCTGTTCCTGGGTCTCTCAGAGCTTGCTTCCTACTGGTCCTCTCCCTGGCACTCCTTCATCTATACAACAGCTGTCACTCCAGCCCCATGCACCCTGACCTGGACTTGCCTCTCCCTCTTCCCTCTTATACATACTTTAAAAAGAGCCAAAGTCGCCACAACCCCCCATCAGTCCTTCCTCTGACCACCTACCTCTAACCACTTGGCTCCAGCCCTACTTGCTCCCTGTCCTTATCTACATCACTGGGACCCTCCTTCACTTGGCTCCCTCCACACCAGCCTCCTCAGGTTGCAGGTTCCAATCTCGGGGTGTTTCCTCTGCCCCAGTTTCCCCAAGGCTCATTGCTCTGGTCTCTGCTCAAACCTAAGCAAGGCCTTCCCTGATCATCCTGTCTCAACCCTCCCATTGCGTGCCCTAGCGCCCTGGCCTGCCTTTTTTTCTTTTCTTTTTTCTTTTTTTTAAACAGAGAGAGAGGGACAGTAACAGATAAGAAGGAAGAGAGTTAAGAAGCATCACTTCTTCATTTCAGGTCCTTAGTTGTTCATTGATTGCGTTTTCTTATGTGCCTTGACCGGGGAGCTACAGCAGAGCGAGTGACCCCTTGCTCAAGCCAGCGACCTTGGGCTCAAGCCAGCAACCTTGTCAAGCTGGTGAGCCCGTGCTCAAGCCAGATGAGCCTGTACTCAAGCGCGACTTTGGGGTTTCGAATCTGGGTCCTCTACGTCCCCATCTGACGCTCTATTCACTGCACCACTGCCTGGTCAGGCCTGGCCTGCTTTCTTTACACTAGCACTTATCACCATCTGACCTAGGTGTTTTATTTGTTGTTTGTACCTCCAGAATGTCAGCCCAAGAACACTTGATCCATTTTCTTCTGCCTAGAACACCCAGGTGTTCAGATTCCCTTTCTCACTGTCCCACGTTTCCCCATCTTCTCTCTGTGACCCCATCCCTCCCACTCTGTCTTGGGCTCCTTTCTTTGCTGCACATCCTTGGATCATTGACCTCCCCAAGTCTCACCCTCCACTTTGCCACGGGCTAGGTGGGATCTGGGAGTTCCTGTCCGATTAACCCCCCAGCCCGTGCCCCTCCACACACTGGGGGAAGTCATATTCATGCAGCCATACTGTGTCAGAGCCACCTCACAGAGGGAAACGGAGGCTCAAGGAGGTGGACTCACTGTCCAGGGTCCCCAAGGAGTAAGTCAGTAATTAGGATTCCAACGCAAGCTCAGGGGAACCCAGGACATTCTGCCATGGTGCCCTGGGGACCACGGCCTCTCTGACACCAGCTCCTGCACCCTCCCAGGCTCATGTCCCTCTCATACCCTCCTTTCCTCACAGAAGACTCTACCCCTTGGCCTCTCACGGTCACACAGTCCCTGCCAAGAGCTGGCAACAAGCTAAGATGTCAGCTTTATGGATGTCTGCAGCTGAGTGGGCTGCTGGGACTAAAAGTACAGGGCAGGAGAGGGAGCTGATGTCTGCACAACCCACCCCAGGACCTACGTCCATACCTGCAGCATTTAGCGCCAGCCTCAGCTCGTGGGAGTTCATGGTTGCAGAGGCATCCTGGTCGAACTTGTTAAATATGGCCTGGGTGGGGAGAAACAGGTCATCCCTGAGCTCCCTGAGGAGGGCTGAAGGGGCCTCAGAGGCCAGACAGCCTGGGCTCCCACCCCAGCTCCCTTTCTTCCTGGTTTCGTGCCCTGGGGAAGCAGCTTCGCCACTTTGGGCCTCTGTTTCCCAGTCTGTAAAATGGGATCAATAGTAACAGCAGTAACAGGGTACTATCCACAAGAACCCTGGCCAGATTGCTCAGCTGGTTAGAGCACTGTCCCTATATGCCGAGGTTGCAGGTTCAGTCCCTAGTCAGGGCACATATAAGGATCAACCAATGAATGCATAAGTAAATGGACCAACAAATCAATGTCTCTCTCAAATCAGTTTTTTAAAAAGCTTTAAAAAAAACGTTTACCCACAATGAGCCTAGTGAGGGCTCAATAAATGGGAGCTTATCACCATTATTAGTATAGACAGGCTTTAAACTATTTTCTTCCCCAAAACATGGGTTTCTGGGAAGGAGGGGGGAGGAAATCACCACCTCCCATTGCTAGACAGCAAAATCGCCTCCAAGGGGAAGGTACTAGCCTGAGATCACCGCGCCAGAGTGGGCTGCGCTGGGAGCTGAAATGCTCAACCCAGGAAGAGCCTGTGCTTTTTTTTTTTTTTTTCCCTTTAAGATTTTATTGATTTTAGTAAGCCAGGGGGTGGGGGGATGGGAAATACCAGCTCACAATTGCTTCTCCTATGTGCCTTGACAACCAGCAACCTCAGCATTCCAGGTCAACGCCTTATCCACTGCACCACCACTGGTCAGGCAGTGTGCTCTCTTTTTTTTTTTTTGTAACAGAGTCAGAGAGAGGGATAGACAGGAATGGAGAGATGAGAAGCACCAATCATTAGTTTTTTCGTTGCACATTGCGACCCCTTAGCTGTTCATCAATTGCTTTCTCATATGTGTCTTGACCGCGGGCCTTCAGCAGGCTGAGTAACCCCTTGCTCGAGCCAGTGACCTTGGGTCCAAGCTGGTGAGCTTTTGCTCAAACCAGATGAGCCCGCGCTCAAGCTGGCAACCTCCGGGTCTCGAACCTGGGTCTTCAGCATCCCAGTCCGACGCTCTATCCACTGCGCCACCGCCTGGTCAGGCAGTGTGTTCTTTCTTGATGCCTGAGCTGGTCAGTGCCCCTAGAGGGACCACAGAGGGTGATGGGCCAGGGATGTCCCAGCCAGATCCCTCCAAGTTGGTGTGTGTGGTCTAGCCCCCTTCTCTCCTGAGGCTCTGCCAGCCCTCAGAGCAGCTATGTCCCTATTAGTAAAGTGCCTCTCCAGGAGGAGGTGGCTCCACCCAAGCCCCCACCTTACCTGCCACTCCCGGAGGTGGCCCCAGAGCTGCTGGAAGTGGCGCAGGGCCAGGCTTTGCCCATGCTGGAAATGGGAGATCGGTTAAAGTCAACGTCCCTAGAAGGGGAGCCAGGGGCTCCAGCATCCCCATCCCCCCCCTACCCAGGCACGGCCTCCATCATATACCCCAAAACACTGCAGCAGCTGCTCACAGGTCCTGATCCCAATCTCTCCACAGGTCCAGGTGTGGGCCCGGGCTACAGAAAACAAAAACTCCAAACTTCCTGTGGGCCAGTCATCATTGGGAGTGCTAGGGATTACTGCATCACATTTTATACAAACCGAGGCAACAGAGAGCCAAAGAACTGCTGGTAACTAATGAAGCTGGGATTTAAACCCAGGCAAGGCGGCTCTGACTGCCAATAGCAGCCACACTCCCTGCCTCTCCCTCAGAGGAAGGGGGCTTATGAGTGGCTGTGGCTTTGGCCACCAGTCCTGCCATGGAACCCACGTGTAAGGAAACACCATCAAGCTGAGCCCAGGGTTCCTGTGGCCTGACTCCCAGCAGCATCATGGATTCACACACACACAGTGGTCCCCACTAGGTCCACTCTGGTCCCCAACTCACCAGGCTCCAGGGCAATGCTTAATAAGGTCTGGAGCTGAGGGGCACTGAGTTCTTCCGCCTGGTCAGGGAGAGAGCTGGTTATGAGGCCATTCAACAAGGGGCTCTGGGCCCAGCTCAAACAGCATGCTGGGCAGTACTGGGGAGGGACACAGCACACTGGGTCAGGCCTGCCCTCTCCAGAGATCATGGTCCAGGCAGGGTGGTCAGGGCTGTAATGGGGGAAGCCCTAGGCTGTGGGAGCCCATAGCAGGCATGTGGCTGACCAGCTTGGGGAGGGCCAATCCAGCTTTCAGTGGAGGGTACATTAGAAAGATGAGGACTTAGATAGAGCAAGGGGGATGAAGGAAAAGCACTCCCAAGGAAGAGGCACAGACTGAGCAAAGGTCCTGAGGCAGGGAAAAGCTGTGAGCATTTTGAGAGAAGGTCAGGAAATTTAAGCACGGGGTGTGTGTGTGGGGGAATTAAACATTCATGTTAAGGAAGGGATTCGAGGGGAGGGGCAAGACCCCCTTAGCCCTGTACCCTGTCCTCACCTCTCCTGCCAGCTCCTGAAACAGCTGCTCCAACCCCAACTCCAGGGAAATGTTGGGGGCCTGCGGGGTGGGGTGGGGGGTTTAGTTGTGGCCAAGAGGGTCCCCACTTCCACCCCGTCATGGCTCCTCCCGGAGCAGCCCCTCACCACCAGAGCGTGCACATCAGCGCTGATTACGTCGTCGATCTCCCTGCAAATTACAGACCGGAAATGGGGGAGGGTCTGCTCACCCCACTCACCGTCTGGGGCTGGGCGCGGGTGGGGTCTAGGCAGGATCCTGGGGCCCTGGGCTGATCCACGGGGGCTGCGAATTCCGGAGGCGGGTCTGGGGGTCCCGAGGGAGGGTCTGGGGACCCAGGCTTACACAGCGGTGTGGCGGCGCTCGGAGAAGATGCGCAGCGTAAAGTCGGCTTCGTCGCCGGCACGGGCGGCGCTGGGCACCACCAGGTAGTGGCCGGGGCGCAGGCGGCAGCGGCGGCTCACGTCGCGGCGGGCGCTGAAAGGCGAGCGGTCGGCGCGCAGCAAGCCCGACAGGAGCTCGCGACTACGCGTGGAGTCCCAGAGGCCCAGCAGCTGGCGGGGTGGGGACAGCATGATCATGACCGCCCACGTTCGCCCCACCCGGCCGTCCACCCACCGCGCCGCTCCGGATCCTCCGCCCATCACGCCAAGCGCGCCCCAGGCCGTCTCTGCCCCAGAGCAGGTTGTCCTCGGCCCCGGACGTGGTTCAGGGGTAGAGTCTGGGATGGGAAACCCACCTCCACTGGGATCTGTTAGAAGGAAGAGCAAGGGGGAGTGCTTCAGAGTTCCGTCTTCCCACTCCACCCTCATCAAGCCTGGCCCCCAGTCCCTGTCCACACCCCTCCGGGATCCCTCCCTCTCATCTGTGCCTCATCTGCTCCTTGCCCTCTCCCTGATCCTACCCCCACCCCTTTCTCCTTCCTGACCCTTACAACCTCCAGCCTCTCCCTGTGCCCTCCCTAGCCCCTCGGTCTCTCCTTGACATCCCTCTGACTGCCTCAGCATGCACTAGAGCCCCGTCTCTGCCCCCCTTCCTGCCCTCAGCCTCCCCAGGCCCTCCTGGCCTTCTCGGCCCCCCCCCCTTGCCCCCTGACCCTCCATGCCTCCCTGCACCCTGCTGCCTCTCCTCACCCCGGGGCTCCCACCTGGAACACATGGAAGCCCACAGTGAGGTAAGTGAGGCCCTGGGCCCTCAGGTGCCGCCGGTTGCGCTGAATGAGTGACAGGAGGACAGTGCACTTGGGGACACGGCCCCCTCGAGCAGGGCCCCGTGCCCCTGCTGCTCCCCAGCCTCCGCAGGGCCCGTCCTCATCTTCCTCCTCATCAGGCTCCAGCAGCGTCAGCCGGAACTGGGGGTTGGTCCAGAAGTTTTCTAGTAGAGGAGGAAGAAGTGTGGTTATCTGGCCAGCCGCAGCCCCCTTGCTTGCCTCTCGGGGTCCCCTGCAGGCCTCACCAGCAGCAGGCTGGCTCCCACCAGAGTTGAAGCCTCGCACCCAGCGGCCTTGGAAGATGTGGATGTGCCAGCCCCCTCCAGCTGGGCTGGGACCCAGCACCTCGGGGCTCAGCGAACAGATCTGGACGGTGTTGAAGTGGCGGAGGAAGTCTTGCAGCTCCATCCTGCACAGTGGCCAGCAGTCAGACCCTGCCCAGCCCCCAAATCGCAGGCTCCCCAATTTCTTCAAGTAATGCCAAGTATCCATCAGTCCACCAAATAGTACCATGTTTCCAGAATGACTACCCAAATCTCTGAGCCTTCCAGCTCCCCAGATTTCTCCAGGTCCTCAGAAATGCCCCACAAATAGCCAAGATCCACAAACTCCCCTCAAACATTGTCAAATTGTTGTTAGCCCCCAAATATCAAGAACCTGACTCTCAGTTACCAACAGATATCCTTGAGCCCCTCGACATTGCCAAATCTCAAGAAGTGCCCAAGGTGTCACCAAAACCCCCCAATTGCCCTAAATATTATCCATTCCCTTCAACCCCCTAAAGATTACTATGCCTCCAGATGCCCCTAATGTTACTATTAATTCTCCCTCAACTCCTTCAGATAGAAGCCCACTTCAAAATTACTATTCATATGGACAGTTTCTCCCCATTAGGATGCATCCCCATGAATTTCTGGTATGTGCCTTCAATCAGGACCTCTGCTCCCTTCCTGAGCCATGCTGGTTGGTGTCCCTCCCCTACTCACCAGAACTCGCCATCCTCCTTCTTCACCAGCAAGGCATCTCGCCACTCCATGGGGAGCACATCCCAGCGTGGACAGCTGTGGAGACCGGGGTGTAAGAGGTAAATGGGTGGAGCCAACCCCCCACACCCCAAATCCATCCCACCTGTCACTCCAGGCACCGGTCCATTCCACGTGGCCCCATGGGTTCCGCAGCCGCAGCAGCCGCACCTTGGTGAAGCCCAGTGACATCTGAGGAGGGTATCGTCAGTAACGGTTAACACCTGGACACCCCCTGCCATCCCGCCCGTAGGGATTGCTCACCTTGTGCGTGCCTGTGACTGAATACGCATGTCCCTTAACCAGCCCGTCTTCTGTACGGTACTCGCCCCGATCACTCTGGGCGGAGGACAGAGGGTGGTGAGACCACGTTGAGGGACAGGAGGGTGGCTGCTCCTCTCTGTTCCTCGACCTCCTGTCACCAAAGGAGTCAACCAGAGCACCCACGAGACTGATACAAGGCTCAGAGAGGGGGTGGTAGTTTGTGAGTGAAGGCGAGAGAAGAAGCAGAAAGAGGGAGACTGAGACAAGACAAAGATAGATGGGGCCTGACCTGTGGTGGCACAGTGGATAAAGCGTCGACCTGGAAATGCTGAGGTCGCCGGTTCAAAACCCTGGGCTTGCCTGGTCAAGGCACATATGGGAGTTGATGCTTCCAGCTCCTCCCCCCTGTCTCTCCTCTCTCTCTGTCTCTCTCTCTCTCCCTCTCTCTCTCCTCTCTAAAATGAATAAATAAAATAAAAATAAATTTAAAAAAAATTAAAAAAAAAAAGATAGATGGGAAGAGGAGAGAGACAGAGACCTAGAGACAAAGAAAGATACAGAACAGAGGGAGACAGAAAGAGGCAGAGAAACACGACAGATCAAACGAGTAAGTAACTGAGTAAAGGGTAAAGCAAATGAGTAAGTTAGACTGACTCAGTAAATGCATGACTATGTAATTGGATCAATATGAACATATGACCTAAGCTGAGCCCCTTAAAATCAATCCTGGACTTCTGCTGAGATTCTTAGAAAGAGGTACTTTTCTTTTTCATTCCTGGGGTGGTGGTGGTGGGGGGGAGCTCATTTGTGCCCATGAGGGGAAGGCCTACCTGAGAGTGAAGCTAACCCAGAACCAGGAATAGAAAAACATTCACAATGTCTGCTAATGATCTGGATCCAGCTGTGCCTGCAGTTTGTTCGTTATGAGAGTACATAAATGTCCCTTTGACTTGGTCATGTTTGATTTGTGAGAGAGAATAAGCCAGCAGTGAGAGAGGACAGAGGACACCTCCCCCTCCCGCTGTGACTATACACTGGTTCTGGTGGGGTTCTCCATGGAAGTCCAGCTCTCACCAGGGCAGTGGCACCCACAAGAGACTCCTTGGCCAGCGCATGGCGCAGGACTGCGAAGAGGCCTGGGATATCTTGTGTCAGGTAGAGCACCTCGCCCACACCGCCTGTGAAGTCCACGAACGCTTCATTCATGTGGCCGCCGCGCATTGCCTCATAGGAGCCATGGAGCCTGTGGGAGCAGGTCTGGCATGGGGTGTCTGAAGCATGGACGAGCATCTCCAGACCTGGGGCATCGGTCCCAGGGTATGGGGTTCCAGGGGCTATTCCTGAAGTTTGCAAACTCGAGGTGGGGGATTGTGTCACACTGGAAGCCTTTGGTCCTGAGCCACCAAGACTGTGTGATTTGGGGGTCTCGGAAGAACTGTCAGAATTGTGAGCACCCTGGGGGCTGTGTCTGAAACTTGGAATCCCTGGGAGATAGATGTCTGCTTTGGAGGTAATCCTATGGGGCTCGTCAAGGGTTTCGGATCTGCAGGATGGGGAAAGACAAAGATCTGAGGGTCCTGGGCCATACACCCAATATTTTGGGGGATGTTTTCTGTTTCTCAATGCACCAGGAGAGATTGTCTGAGATTATAGGTCTCCAAAGGGGAAAAATCTTAGATTTGGTGATTTCAGGGCCCAGTAAGAGATTTCAGGCTCCTTAAGAATTCTGGATTTTGTTGATGGGTCTCTAAGAATGTTTTGTGTGATGTGGTGGTGGAGGAAGGTGTTTACAATTTGGAGGGCTTCACGGGACGGTGTGGCATTAGGGTCTCGGGGGCCGTGATTCGGTTTGGGATCCCTAGCTGGGTGTCTAGAAGATCCCAGAAGTTGAGGGGCTCTGGGGGCCCCACATGGCTGAGACTTGGGGTTACCGCCAGAGGAAGGTGTTGGGGTCCTTACTTGGCATAGGCCTTCTCCAGAAGGGGGGCCCAGAACTCATTCCGTTGTTCTGAGCGCACAAACATCAGCTTCCCCTCGTGCACAGGCAGCCTGTCATCCACAATGACGTCCACCCAGCAGCCAAACTGCCAGAGCTGGTGGGGGAAGGGGCAGGGCTCTGGCTCAGCGTCCAACCTCCAACCCCTCCTGGGCCCCAACCTCTGACCCCTGACCCTACTGATCTGTACAGAATTCCAGCCCCAAGGGAATAATGTCAACTATGAAATCCATGTCATGGGGGTGGGGGAGGGGGGACTAAAGCATGAACAGAGGAACGGAGCTTTACCTGGAAGTGAAAGACACCTGCATAGCCGTCTCGGAAGCCCTGTCCGGGGGGCACCACCCGGCACAGGAGTCGGGGGTACAGAGTGAGGGAAGCAGCGGCCGCGAGAAACCAACAGTTACCTTGGAGGAAAAAAGGAGACTAAAGCCCAGGGAGAGGAGAGACTGAGGGGACAGCTGAGGGGTGGGGAGGGGGAGGCTAAGGGGTAAGGAGCAGGAGACCGAGGGCAGAGGTATCAGGGTCCCAGCTGCAACTGGCAGGATCTCGGGGCTCTAGATGTGTCGTCCAGTGGTCTCACCCAGCCTCCCCTGACACACGTCTGTCCGGCTCATGTCTTCACAGATGAAATGGGGCTCAGCACAAAACTCCTGGGGGTGATGGGAATTCAGGCCTCAGCCAGGAAAGGGAGGGAAGGAGCAACGTGGAGATCAGACACCTGAGTCCCCCCTGCCTTTACTGTTCCAGAGTAATGAATTCCTCCAACCCCATGAGAGGCTTGGAAAGCCCGTGGTGCAGGTAGGAGGCTTCCCTGGACCTTCCCAGACCCAGGATGGCTGAGTCTGCTCAGAGCTAGTCCTACAGTGACTCCTCAGACCCAGAACCCACCCCCCAGCCCCTCTTCCCTCAGACCCAGAACCCACCCCCCAGCTCTCCTCCCTCAGACCCAGAACCCACCCCCCAGCTCTCCTCCCTCAGACCCAGCCCCTCCTCCCTCAGACCCAGAACTCACCCCCCAACCCTTCCTCCCTCAGACCTGGAACCCATCCCCCAGCCCCTCCACCCTCAGACCCAGAACCCACCCCCAACCCTTCCTCCCTCAGACCCAGAACCCACCCCCCAGCCACACTTTACATGGGGCCTCATCCATTTCACCCCTTTGGCCTTCTCTGAGTCCGGCCCCAGCTGGTCATAGCCAAGAGCATCGGGTCCAGCAGGGAAGTAGGGGTCACGGAACAGGATCCCCTCATCTAGGCAAGCTGCTCGGATTGCCTCATAGTTCTGGCCTCTGAAAGGCTTTGGTTCTTGGGCTCCAGGTCCTTCCTTCTCGTCCACCAGCTGGATGGTGACCTTCCCGCTGCCACACGCCATCTGGACATTCTGAGCTCACGGGCTGACCCTAGGCCCTTTAATCTCCTGAGTCACGGGGGTGGGGGTCTTTAGGCAGTGAGAAGCCTTCTCTCGTTAATACTAATTGATGGTTTGGGGTGCAGCAGAGCATGGACGCCTCTTCAGTGGTTTCCTCCCCAGGGCGTGGGGCCTTCAGTTGTGGCAAGGGTGGCAGCTTAATGGGCTTGGCCCAGAGCAGGAGAGAAGGAGGGCAGAACTGAGGGAGGACTGGCTGCAGCTGTGGGAGTTCCTAGAAGGAGGTCAGTGCACAGGGTATGTTTCTGCAAGCTTGCCCCAGTCTGTCTCCATCTGTAGGGCTGAGAGGGCAGTGTGCCTGCTGCTGCTCTGACCTCTCCCTCTCTCCGTCTGACCTCTTCTCTCTCTGCCTGCCATTGTATCTCTCTTCTCCATCTCGAGCTCACTCTCTCTATCGCTCATCTCTTTCATTCTTTCTCTAGTTTCTATGTTTGTTTGTTTGTTTCTGAAGTTGGAAACGCGGAGGCAGTCAGACAGACTCCCGCATGCGCCCGACCGGGATCCACCCGGTATGCCCACCAGGGGGCGATCCTCTGCCCATCTGGGGCGTTGCTCTGCCGCAACCAGAGTCATTCTAGCGCCTGAGGCAGAGGCCACAGAGCCATCCTCAGCACCCGGGCAAACTTTGCTCCAATGGAGCCTTGGCTGCGGGAGGGGAAGAGAGAGACAGAGAGGAAGGAGAGGGGGAGGGGTGGAGATGCAGATGGGCGCTTCTCCTGTGTGTCCTGGCCGGGAATCGAACCCGGGACTCCTGCACGCCAGGCCGACACTCTACCACTGAGCCAACCGGCCAGGGCCTCTTTCTCTAGTTTTTGTTTGTTTGTCTTTGCATGTCCCTCGTCTCTATCCCTCTCTCTTTGTCCCTCTGCATCTCTCACTGTGCTGTTTATCTTGTGCATGCCTCACTATCTGTCCCTCTCCATCCTTCTCTCTATCCTATAACACCTCCCTGACAAGGCAAACCTCGGACTGTTCTCTCTATCCTATAACACCTCCCTGACAAGGCAAACCTCGGACTGTTCTCTCTATCCTATAACACCTCCCTGACAAGGCAAACCTCGGACTGTTCTCTCTATCCTATAACACCTCCCTGACAAGGCAAACCTCGGACTGTTCTCTCTATCCTATAACACCTCCCTGACAAGGCAAACCTCGGACTCGTTGCCCAGGGAGGGCTGACCACGGAAAGGCTGCTGGGGGCTGGGGCCAGGCCCATTAGCGTCCATGGCAGCCTGCACTGCTTGCACCAGCTCAGAGTCTAGTGGAACAGTGCTTCCCCAAAAGGATGCTGGGCCATTGGAGGAAACGGGCAGAATCAGTTCTGAGAGGCCAGAAATCCACCAGTTTTTGCCCCAGCAGACCTTGTACCCTCAGTGCAGCTCTCCTGCCCTGGCAGAACACCATCACCTCTGTGGCACCCAAATGCGCCTCAGCTTTCGGGCATCTTTCCCTCCAAATGGACTGAAAGATATTATCTGAGTCCCCCTGTATGGCCACCAAAAGAGGGTTATAAAACAGGCTTTCTTCCCGTAGAATTGTCAAGACCACCCTCACCTATGTGAGGCAGGCGGTAGTGGTTAGGAGCCAGAGAGCCTGGATTCAAATCCAGACTCTGTCACTTGTGTAAGTCACTTACCCTCTCAGTGCCTCAGTTCATGGGGTCACCACCTCTGAGGATCTACCTCAGAGGATTGTTGTGAGAAGCAAATGGGTTATTAATACGCGGGATACATTCAGAGCAGTGCCTAACACAGAGTTGGTGCTTAATAAACGGACATGGTGACTGTACTGAGGTCCCATCCGTGGTGACTTCCACATCTAGCCCCTGTTTCTGCCACTTTCCGGTCAGCTCTTCCATCCGCTATCTGTTCATGTTCCCACCCTGGGAGGACACAGCTCTCTGCCCTTTTATTTGTCCCAAAGTACCACTAATAGTAGGAGGAAGCTTTTAATAAAACCTGACTGACATCTTGCAGTAACCAGGAAACAGCTACTTGTGAAAAGTGCCTGTCAGGTTACCAGGCTTTTGGTCTACCACCTTCCCTCCCCCTCCTGCCCCTTCCTGGCTTCCATCTGCAGGCCCCTCCTGGCATTTGCTCCTCCTAGCTGCCCGTTGGCTGCCAAGTTGTAGGGCTCTGGTCACATCTCACAAACAAGTGTTCTGTTATCATCACTCCCCATTAGCACCCCTTACACTCAGAGTCCCAAATATGCCTTCCCCAGCCAACGTAAGAAAATGCATGATGCCATTGTACTGGATGTCTGCTGCTTTTCAAGCCCAGCATCCCCTGTGTCCTTTTCTGGAATCAACACCCCTATTATCTTTTAGAGACGCACCTTATTCTTAAGCCCAGTATCTCTGGCTGGGCTGGCCCCTCACCCCTGGCCCAGGGAAGGATGTTTGACCAAGACCAGCCAATCGGAACAGCTCAGTTCCTGGCCACACCCTCTCATTCAGTGTAGGGGAGGCCCAGAGCGGGCCTCTTTTTCCCTGGAGCTATTTAAACTGGCAGGAAGTCAGCTGGGAATGTCCAGGCTGTATGAAGACAGCGTGGAGCAAAGCAGAGCCAGGTGATGGGAACAGAGGCAAGATTTCCGGGAGCATAGAGCCCTTCAACCCAGAAATGCTTGAAATCAAACTTTTACATTAAAGGAGCCAATAAATTCTGCTCTTCTCTTTTTCCCAATTTTTATTATTTTAGTTAATTTTATTTCATTTAGTTTTACTTATTTTCTCCCTAGCGACCAAAAGAAACCTTCCCAGTTAATTGGCATAAGTTTTGCAACAATACACCAGCTTGAAGGACCCCTAAGGAGTAAGAGATCAACACAGCCTGAAATGAGGGGCCTGGTGCCAGCTCTCTCCCTTCCCAGCCCTGTGTAGTGTTCCGCTTCACAAAGTTAAGATTGCACTGAGCCATTAAAAATTTTTGTTTAAAATACTATTATGGCCCTGGCCGGTTGGCTCAGTGGTAGAGCATCGGCCTGGCGTGCAGGAGTCCCGGGTTCGATTCCCGGCCAGGACACACAGGAGAAGCGCCCATCTGCTTCTCCACCCCTCCCCCTCTCCTTCCTCTCTGTCTCTCTCTTCCTCTCCTGCAGCCAAGGCTCCATTGGAGCAAAAGTTGGCCCGGGCGCTGAGGATGGCTCCATGGCCTCACCTCAGGTGCTAGAGTGACTCTGGTCGCGACAGAGTGATGCCCCAGATGGGCGGAGGATCGCGCCCTGGTGGGCATACCGGGTGGATCCTGGTTGGGCGCATGCGGGAGTCTGTCTGACTGCCTCCCCGTTTCCAACTTCAGAAAAATACAAAAAAAAAGAAAGAAAGAAAAAATATATGCATATGTGTCCCAGGAGACATATGCAAAAATGTTCATAGCAGCACACTTTGGGATAACAAAACCTGAAAACAACTCAAATATCCATTGTCAGCCAAATGAGAAAACACAGAACCGAAGATTAGATAAACTACAGCTACAACCTGGGTGAATCTTAGAAACATAATAAATATTGAGTTTAAAAAAAAGCCTCAGAAAAATATCCATGGTATGATACTATTCTTTAAATAGTACTTATTACTGCCAAAAAATTTAACACACAAAAGTAGACAAAATGGTGCAATAAACTCTCATATCACCATTTTCTAGCTTCAACAATTGTCACCTTAAGCAAATCTAACTTTACTTATACCCCAACCCACCCCTCTTGTATCATTTTGAAGCAAATTTCTTCTTAAAATTTTTTTATTTTGGCCTGACCTGTGGTGGTACAGTGGATAAGGCATTGACTTAGGTTGCTGGTTCAAAACTCTAGGCTTTCTGCCTGACCAGGTGGCGCAGTGGATAGAGCGTCGGACTGGGATGCAGAGGACCCGGGTTCAAGACCCCGAGCTCACCAGCTTGAGCTCGGGCTCATCTGGTTTGAGCAAAAAGCCCACCAGCTTGGACCCAAGGTCGCTGGCTCGAGCAAGGGATTACTCGGTCTGCTGAAGGCCTGCGGTCAAGGCACATCTGAGAAAGCAATCAATGAACAACTAAGGTGTTGCAATGCGCAATGAAAAACTAATGATTGATGCTTCTCATCTCTCTCCATTCCTGTCTGTCTATCCCTCTCTCTGACTCACTCTCTGTCTCTATAAAAATAAATAAATAATTGCTAATTTCTATTTAATTAAAAAAAACACACAAAAAAAAAACCCCCAAAAGCTCTAGGCCTTTCCAAGTCAAGGCATATATAAGAAATAATCAATGAACAACTAAAGTGAATCTGCTACCAGTTGATGCCTCTTGCCCCCCTCCACCCTCTCTGAAATCAATCAATAAATAAAATCTTTTAAAATTTTGATTTAGAAAATTAAATTTAATGAGGTGATTTTTTTTATTCATTTTTAGAGAGGAGAGAGAGAGGTCAAGAGAGAGACAGAGAGAGAGAAGGGGGGAGGAGCTGGAAGCATCAACTCCCATATGTGCCTTGACCAGGCAAGCCCAGGGTTTCGAACCGGCAACCTCAGCATTTCCAGGTCGACGCTTTATCCACTGCACCACCACAGGTCAGGCTAATGAAGTGATTTTGATCAATAAGAGTAAATGTTTTAGGCAAACATTTCTATAGTATTTGAACTGTTGATTCTGTTGTGTGCCCATCACTCAAAGTCAAATCATTTTCCATCAAGCAAATTTCAATTCCTTTGTAATTATTTCAATATATTTATCTAAAAATATGAAAACAAAGAAAACCATAAGCTGGGCCTTGGTCGTTTGGTTCAGTGGTAGAGCACCAGCCTGGCATGTGGATGTCCTGGGTTCGATTCCCAGTCAGGCACACAGGAGGAATGACCCATCTGCTTCTCCAACCCTCCTCTTCTCCTTCTCTCTCTCCCTTTCTCTCTCTTCCCCTCCTGCAGCCATGGGTCAATTGGTTTGAGTGAGTTGGCACTAGGCACTGAGGGTGGCTCCATGGCCTTTACCTCAGGCACTAAAAGTGGCTCTGTTGTAAGTAACAGAGCAACAACCCAGATGGGCAGAATGGCCCAGTATGGGGCTTGCCAGGTAGATCCTGCTTGGGTTGCATATGGGAATCTGTCTCTCTGCCTCCCCTCTTCTCACTTAATAATAAAAAAAAAATTAAAAAACCATGATCTGAATACCAGTATCACACCAAGAAAACTATTAATATACAATCATCTCTTAAAAATAGAGCACTGACCTGGAACACTGAGGTCGCTGGTTTGAAACCTTGGGCTCACCCGGTCAGGGCACATAGGACAAGCAACCAATGAACAACTAGAGTGAAGCATCTGCTATTCATTCCCCACCCCTTCTCTCTCTGTAAAATCAATAAATAAAATCTTTTAAAAAAATAGCCCGTCAATTAGTGTCCACATTTCCAATTGTCTCATAAAAGGTATAAAATTGTTAATAAATTATGTGAATCAGAGCCCCCAAAATATGGATTCCCTGCAATTGATTGACATATCTTTTATTTACTTATTTTTTTGTATTTTTCTGAAGTTAGAAGTGGGGATGCAGCCAGACAGACTGCTGCATCGCCTGACAGGGATCCACCTGGCATGCCCACCAGGGGACGATGCTCTGCCCCTCTGGGCCATTGCTCCATTGCAACCAGAGCCATTCTAGCACCTGAGGTGGAGGCCATGGAGCCGTCCTCAGCGCCCAGACCAACTTTGCTCCAATGGAGCGTTGGCTGTAGGAGGGGAAGAGAGAGATAGAGAGAAGGAGAGGGGGAAGGGTGGAGAAGCAGATGGGCGCTTCTTCTGTGTGCCCTGACCGGGAATCAAACCAGGGGTTTCCACATGCCAGGCTGACACTCTACTGCTCAGCTAACCGGCCAGGGCGATTGACATATCTTTAAATCTCTTTTAATCTCTTTTCAATCAGTGTGCCATAAGAATTTTTATAATATGCAACACCTGACTGTTTAATTAGGGGCACAGACCTCTTTTCCCTTATATTGTCAATTAAAAATATGATAGCACCTTGACCGGAGGTGGCACAATGGATAAACAGTCAAACTGGGATGATGAGGTCCTAGACTCCAAACGCTGGGATTGCTGGTTTGAGCCTGGGAACATCAATATGATCCAATATTAGCCGTCTTGAAGCCTTAGGTGGCTGGCTTGAGCAGGGAGTCACTGGCTCATGCCGCGAACCAGCACTGCTAGTAATTCCAGGTCCTGAGTGGGAACAGCATAGAATTAAGAAAATAGGCTTAAAGAGAAAAAAGGTGGGCTCAGGAGGACTCTAAAACACAGAGAGAGCTTACAAAAAGTGAGTCTCCACCCCCCTATCTGCTTTATTTATAGGGCAAAGTGAGGTCATTAGCAAATCAAAAAGATTATTAAAACAAAGTCACATTTCCAAGGCAACTCAAGAATTCTCCCAAGTGCAGAAAACCCCCATCATACATAACATCTTAACTTCACGAAACAAAGAATAAAAAAGAAACTGCCTCCAGTCTTTCCGAGGGGTGATAGGACAAGTAGAAACAATCCAGCATCACAGCTAACATGGAAGTGTGGAGAAAAACTTAGCCTTTAGCAACGTAAACAAGTAAGTGAGGTGGGGGTTTGGGAAGGGTGCAAATACTCGGCTTCATTGCCAATATGGAAGAGTGGGGGAAGAAGTTAGCCTTTTGCTAAGCCTCAAACTACAAGAGCTTTGCTACTTGTAGTCTCCCACAGGCTTGGCTGGAGCTCTCTGATGAAGGCACTTATGAGAAGCAATTGATGAACAACTAACTAAAATGATGCAACTATGAGTTGATGCATCTCATCTTTCTCTCCCTTCCTGCCTGTCTCTTTTTCTTTCCCTTTCTCTTTTTCTCACTGAAAAAAAAAAAAATGACAACAGTCAACACAATAGCTGTCCAGTGTGAATGAATCAAAATTATACCTATTTTTTGTCAGATCAGCAAAAAAAATATTTTTTGGTGTGCTGCAGAATTTTAGTGATTAGTTTATGGGTGCCATTATACGATGTTGAAAATCACTGAGCTATAGAGTTTATTTCAGGCCTTTTTTTTTTTTCTTTCTTTCCAATTTTTTGGTGAAGATCAGGCAGGATCGTTTGTCCTGGAGTTTCCCAGTCTGGATCTGGTTGATGATGTGCCCCTAATGGCATTTAACATGTGCCTCTCTGTCTCCTGTCAGCCCTGTAAACTGAGTATTAGCTCTAGAGACTTCCTCTTTTGGAGGTTCAGTTTTGGGACAAGATGACTTCCTAGGACAGAGGTCCCCAAACTTTTTACACAGGGAGCCAGTTCACTGTCCCTCAGACCGTTGGAGGGCCGGACTATAAAAAAAAACTATGAACAAATCCCTATGCACACTGCACATATCTTATTTTAAAGTAAAAAACAAAACGGGAACAAATACAATATTTAAAATAAAGAACAAGTAAATTTAAATCAACAAACTGACCAGTATTTCAATGGGAACTATGCTCCTCTCACTGACCACCAATGAAAGAGGTGCCCCTTGGCCCTGGCCGGTTGGCTCAGTGGTAGAGCATCGGCCTGGTTTGTGGAAGTCCCCGGTTCGATTCCCGGCCAGGGCACACAGGAGAAGCGCCCATCTGCTTCTCCACTTCTCCCCCTCTCCTTCCTCTCTGTCTCTCTCTTCCCCTCCCACAGCCAAGGCTCCATTGGAGCAAAAGATGGCCCGGGCACTGAGGATGGCTCCGTGGCCTCCGTCTCAGGTGCTAGAATGGCTCTGGTCGTGACAGAGCAACACCCCAGATGGGCAGAGCATCGTCCCCTAGTGGGCATGCCGGGTGGATCCGGGTCGGGCACATGTGGGAGTCTGTCTGACTGCCTCCCCGTTTCCAGCTTCAGAAAAATGCAGAAAAGGAAAAAAAAAAAAAAAAGAGGTGCCCTTCCGGAAGTGCAGTGGGGGCCGGATAAATGGCCTCAGGGGGCCGCATGCGGCCCGCGGGCCGTAGTTTGGGGACCCCTGTCCTAGGAGGTGCGTAGCTTTTCCATCTGGTTGTGTGTGTATCTGTGATGTTAGTCCCAGGTGCTCACCAACTACACCAATTCAGTCAAGATGGGGATGGTAAAATGCTGATGTTCTATTTCTAGTGTTTCATCTTCATGTAGTAGCTGGAATGTTATATAAAGCAGTAGTCCCCAACCCCCGGGCCATGGACTGGTACCAGTCCGTGGGCCATTTGGTACCGGTCCACAGAGAAAGAATAAATAACTTACATTATTTTCGTTTTATTTATATTTAAGTCTGAACGATGTTTTATTTTTAAAAAATGACCAGATTCCCTCTGTTACATCCGTCTAAGACTCACTCTTGACGCTTGTCTCGGTCACATGATACATTTATCTGTCCCACCCTAAAGGCCGGTCCATGAAAATATTTTCTGACATTAAACCAGTCCGTGGCCCAAAAAAGGCTGGGGACCACTGATATAAAGGGACACTTCGCCCTGGCCGGTTGGCTCAGCGGTAGAGCATCGGCCTAGCGTGCGGAGGACCCGGGTTCGATTCCCGGCCAGGGCACACAGGAGAAGCGCCCATTTGCTTCTCCACCCCTCCGCCACGCCTTCCTCTCTGTCTCTCTCTTCCCCTCCCGCAGCCAAGGCTCCATTGGAGCAAAGATGGCCCGGACGCTGGGGATGGCTCTGTGGCCTCTGCCTCAGGCACTAGAGTGGCTCTGGTCGCAACATGGCGACGCCCAGGATGGGCAGAGCATCGCCCCCTGGTGGGCAGAGCGTCGCCCCTGGTGGGCGTGCCGGGTGGATCCCGGTCGGGCGCATGCGGGAGTCTGTCTGACTGTCTCTCCCTGTTTCCAGCTTCAGAAAAATGAAAAAAAAAAAAAGGGGGGGACACTTCCCCTTATCTGCTGCTTAGTTGCCGTGAGGTACGGTGCATAAAAAAAGAAGGTTACTTCCTATATCCTTCCCTTTTATTTACCACTTGTCAGAGCAACGCTTGTTTATTAAATAGCGTATGTGTGTCAGAATTCCTTCTGAGAGTTTTCATTGCAACAAACTACCAGGTAGTGAGGTTGTGTGAGGGGGAAAGCCTAGCCTCAATTCCTGGCAGCTATCGATACCTTCCAAAAAGAACTGATACCTGTCTGTGACTAACCTGGCTTAAGTCATTACGCATCAGAGACCAGTGTGCCAGAGAATGCAGGCCATGCAGAAGGAGGCAGAGCTGGGACCTGACCACCCTACCAGCTAGAGACAAAGCAGTCTTCGATGATGATGAATAGCAGGTGGGGACAACAATGGCTCATTTACAAAGTCCTAGCAGGCTAACCTTGTAGGTGCTCTGAACTTACCTGTCATAAAAAGTACTTCTGTGATGAACCTGACCACATCCTCGAGGTCCATATTCAGTTAGCCATATAGCTGGCATCAGGAGACCAGAATCCTTTGGAAACACAGACTGAATGCAGGGTCATTTAGGACTCGTGCCCTGGGTGCCACTCCTAACAGTGAACGATGGAGGCTTAGACACTGTTCAAGCAAGGGTGGGAAGTGTCTATGATATTTTAACCAACATTGTTTGCTATCATTTTAACCAATAACAGCTTATTTTTACACACACTATGCTAATTATTAATAAGCCACTTAATACACAAATGAAAAACATTTCTAACACTCATTATGCTAATTAATGAAACATCTGGGCCTGACCTGTGGTGGCGCAATGGGTAAAGCATAGACCTAGAATGCTGAGGTCGCCAGTTCAAAACCCTGGGCTTGCCTGGTCAAGGCACATATGGGAGTTGATGCTTCCTGCTCCTCCCCATTTCTCTCTTGCTCTCTCTCTGTCTAATCTCTCTAAAATGTATAAATAAAATCTAAAAAACAAAAAGTAAAGGCCTGACCTGTGGTGGCGCAGTGGATAAAGCGTCAACCTGGAAACGCTGAGGTTGCCGGTTCAAAACCCTGGGCTTGCCTGGTCAAGGCACATATGGGAGTTGATGCTTCCTGCTCCTCCCCCCTTCTCTCTCTCTCTCTCTCTCTCTCTCTCTCTGTATCCTCTAAAATAAAAAAAATTAAAAAAAAAAAAAAAAAAAAACAAACAAAAAAAAAACAAAAAGTAAAATATTGGCTGAGTAGCCATTAAAAAAATTTTTTTTTTTAAATAGAAACATCGCTGACCTGTGGTGGCGCAGTGGATAAAGCGTCGACCTGGAAATGCTGAGGTCGCCGGTTCGAAACCCTGGGCTTGCCTGGTCAAGGCACATATGGGAGTTGATGCTTCCAGCTCCTCCCCCCTTCTCTCTCTCTGTCTCTGTCTCTGTCTCTGTCTCTCTCTCTCCCCCCCTCTCCTCTCTAAAATGAATAAATAAAATAAAAATTAAAAAATAAAATTAAATTTAAAAAAAATAAATAAATAGAGAAGAGAGGGAGAGACAGAGAGAGAGAGAAAAGAGAGAGGGAGAGAGAGAAGGGGGGAGGAGCTGGAAGCATCAACTCCCATATGTGCCTTGACCAGGCAAGCCCAGGGTTTCGAACCGGCGACCTCAGCATTTCCAGGTCGACGCTTTATCCACTGCGCCACCACAGGTCAGGCTCTCCCTCTCCTCTCTAAAATGAATAAATAAAAAAATAAATTAAAAAAAAAATAGAAACATCTGGGGTAAGTAGTGGAAGCCCTTGTGGTAATTCTCTATTTGACTTTTGATCAGATGCTGGCTGACTGTTCTGAAAGTGAACATTGCAGCTCAAGTCAACTGACTGCCTCCAGAATGTCACTTAAATGAAACATATTTATATCACTCTATGTATGAAGTTGAGTTCCTTAAAAACAAACTGTGACAAAGACTGACATACAGATGGATTATGAGGGAGTAGCCTCAAGCAATATCCCCAAAAAGAGGTGAGGGGGGACAGGATTGAACAGCTCAGTGGAAGAAAGCCTCAGATAGAGCTATAGAAAGCTCTGGGGCGGGCCCTGGCCGGTTGGCTCAGCGGTAGAGCGTCGGCCTAGCGTGCGGAGGACCCGGGTTCGGGTTCGATTCCCGGCCAGGGCACACAGGAAAAGCGCCCATTTGCTTCTCCACCCCTCCGCCGCGCTTTCCTCTCTGTCTCTCTCTTCCCCTCCCGCAGCCAAGGCTCCATTGGAGCAAAGATGGCCCGGGCACTGGGGATGGCTCCTCGGCCTCTGCCCCAGGCGCTAGAGTGGCTCTGGTCGCAATATGGCGACGCCCAGGATGGGCAGAGCATCGCCCCCTGGTGGGCAGAGCGTCGCCCCATGGTGGGCGTGCCGGGTGGATCCCGGTCGGGCGCATGCGGGAGTCTGTCTGACTGTCTCTCCCTGTTTCCAGCTTCAGAAAAATGAAAAAAAAAAAAAAAAAAAGAAAGCTCTGTGGCTACGGGCACTTCCCAGCCAGGGCCACAGCTGTGAGATGGGAGCTGCCCAAAGCCCCAGCATTTCCGAGCTCTCTCCACTGAGAGGGACTGTCTGGGGAACTTTTCTATCATTTTGTGATTATTTCAAAATCAGAACAAATATTACTAAAAATAATTGTACTGATTATTATTATTTTATTTTTATTTATTTATTTATTTTACAGAGACAGACAAAGAGTCAGAGAGAGGAAATGATAGGGACAGACAGACAGGAACAAAGAGAGATGAGAAGCATCAATCATCAGTTTTTCGTTGTGACACCTTAGTTGTTCATTGATTGCTTTCTCATATGTGCCTTGACTGTGGGGCTACAGCTGATGGAGCAACCCCTTGCTTGAGCCAGCGACCTTGGGCTCAAGCTGGTGAGCTTTTCCGCTCAAACCAGACAAGCCCGTGCTCAAGCTGGCAGCCTTGGGGTCTCGAACCTGGGTCCTCCGAATCCCAGTCCGACGCTCTATCCACTGCGCCACCACCTGGTCAGTAATTGTGTTGATTATTAAAAAATATCCCCCTTATGCTGCTTTGGTGGCCTCATAGAGGCCCCAAATACTGGGGAAGAAGCGTAAAGAATAACAATAGACACCTAAGCTATATCAACAAAAAATAGAATGAGTTATCAGGAAGAAAGAATAATTATATTCTCTCTTTCGTATTATTATGGGTAGAGTTAACAGATAACATTTCATTCCTGACATTGATCATTAAGTAACCATATGTTCAAGTATGTGCTTTAAAAATCTATAGTTAATTACTAGTAGAATAAGAATAGAACATATAACTTTAAAGTCAGTGGAATCACTTAAAAAGAAAAGAGGACAGAATATATAATCTATTCGGCAAAGGTCAAAAACAAAGAAAAATTCTAGAAATCATAAAAAATAAAAACAGAAAGCATGAAACTGACTAAATTAAAGCCGAGCATGTTGGTTATAGCAATAACAATATAACAGAATTATAACACATCAGTGTCTACACACGTGTAAAACTTACTAGGGTACACCAACAAACAAAATTATGTTATATTGATGGTGCACAACCCATTGAATATGCTAGAATACACTTACTTGTACACTTTATATGGGTGAGCTGTATGGTGTGTGAACAAATATCTCAATAAAACCTGGTACTTAAAAAATCTAGTGAGAGCCCTGGCCAGTTGGCTCAGTGGTAGAGTGTTGGCCTGGCGTGCAGGAGTCCCAGGTTCAATTCCCGGCCAGGGCACACAGGAGAAGCGCCCATCTGCTTTGCCACCCCTCCCCCTCTCCTTCCTCTGTGTCTCTCTCTTCCTCTCCCACAGCCAAGGCTCCATTGGAGCAAAGTTTGCCCGGGCGCTGAGGATGGCTCTGTGGCCTCTGCCTCAGGCACTAGAATGGCTCTGGTTGCAACAGAGCAATGCCCCGGATGGGCAGAGCGTCGCCCCTGATGGGCATGCCGGGTGGATCCCGGTTGGGTGCATGCGGGAATCTGTCTGACTGCCTTCCCGTTTCCAAGTTAAGGAAAAAAAAAATCCAGTGAGATTTAATTGGGGAATGGAGAATTGAAACATTCATTTTAAAGTGTTTCTGAAGAGAAACTTAATAAGTAAGATTTATCCTACTAGGTATTAACATGTGCTAACAAACTAAAATAAACAGTGTTATAATAACACAAACATAGACAATAGAAGAGAAGAGAGAACCTGGAAATGCATGCCATCATATTCAAGATTTGGTGTCTACTTAAGTGTCAACTCACATCAATGACAAATCAACCAACAAATTGTTCAGTTAACACTTTAAAAAAATGTACCAATTCTAGGTGGATTAAAGAATAAAAGTTACAAAGAACCAAAAATACCTCAGAGTTGAAAAGAATTTTATAAGCATAACAACAACATATGAAATAGCGAGGGAGGTAATTTCCGGTGGTGCCAAACCGAGTGGCCAACGGCCTGCAGAACAACATGCCCGAGTTTTATTGTGACCACTGCGATACATACCTTACCCACCACTCTCCTTCTGTAAGGAGCACACACTGTTGTGGTAGGAAACACACTGTGAAGACTACTATCAGAAATGGCTGGAAGAGCAGACTCGGAGCCTGATTGACAAAACAACCGCAGCATTTCAGCAAAGGAAGTTACCTCCTCCTCCCTTCTCCGCTCCTCCTCCCGCAGGACCAATGATCCCACCTCCCGCCAGTCCTCCAGGTCTCCCTTGCCCTGGAATGATGCCAGCACCCTATATGAGAGGCCCTCCCATGATGCCAATAATGGGCCCTCCTCCTCTTGGGATGATGCCAGTGGGACCTGCTCCTAGAATGAGGCCGCCTGTGGGAACCCACATGCCAATGATGACTGGGTCCCCGATGATGACACCTTCCCCCCGTCCCATGATGGCACCCACTTAACCACGAATGACTCAACCAGACAGATAAAGAGAGAGGGGAGCCTCTTTCTATCAGTTTTATACTACTTGTTCCAGAAGATCGTGGGGCTGTGACTCTGGGTGTTCTCTAATAGAATGACAGCAAAGACTCACTCCTTCTTTTTTTAAATTTTTTAAAAAATTTTTATTTATTCATTTTAGAGAGGAGAGGGAGAGGGAGAGAGAGAGAGAGAGAGAGAGAGAGAGAGAGAGAGAGAGAGAGAGAGAGAAGGGGGGAGGAGCTGGAAGCATCAACTCCCATATGTGCCTTGACCAGGCAAGCCCAGGGTTTCGAACCGGCGACCTCAGTGCTCCAGGTCGACGCTTTATCCACTGTGCCACCATAGGTCAGGCAGACTCACTCCTTCTTATCAAGCAAAGAATAGTTTTGGAGGAAAGTGATAGGACTAAAAAGCAATTTTCATTTGTATTGTGATATGTGAAAATAAAATTGTCAACTCCTTTAGTTTAAAAAGACAGGAAGGAAGGAAGGAAGGAAGGAAGGAAGGAAGGAAGGAAGGAAGGGAGGGAGGGAGGGAGGGAGGGAGGGAGGGAGGGAGGGAGGGAGGGAGGGAGGGAGGGAGGGAGGGAGGGAGGAAGGAAGGAAGGAAGGAAAGGGGGAAGGGAGGGAGAGAGGGAGGGAGAAAGAAAGTAAGAAAGAAAGAAGGAAGGAAGAGAATAGAAGAGAAAAAAGAAAAGAGAAAAGAAAAGAAGAAAAGAAAGGAAAGGAAAAGAAAAGAAAAAGAAACTGCTAAGCCCTGGTCGGATAGCTTGATTGGTTGGAGAGTCAGAGAGGTTGTCGGTTTGATCCTCAGTCAGGGCACATACAGGAAGCAGCTCGATATTCCTGTCTCTCTATCTCTCTTCCCCTGCCCCTTTCTCTCTAACAAAAAATAAATAAAATAAAATAAATTAAAAAAAGAAAGAAAGAAAAAAATTTCAAGGGAAAAATCTATAAATTTGACTATGAAAAAAATTGTATGTTGTTGTTATGCTTATAAAATTCTTTTCAACTCTGAGGTATTTTTGGTTCTTTGTAACTTTTATTCTTTAATCCACCTCTGTCACACACACACACACACACACACACACACACACACACACACAGAAACTTTGTTAGAGACAAAGTGGTGGGGCATTTCATAATAATAAAATGATTATGCCTGACCAGGCGGTGGCGCAGTGGATAGACGTCGGACTGGGATGCAGAGGACCCAGGTTCAAGACCCCAAGGTCGCCAGCTTGAGCACGGGCTCATCTGGTTTGAGCAAAGCTTGGAGCCAAGGTCGCTGGCTCGAGCAAGGGGTTACTCAGTCTGCTGAAGGCCCACGGTCAAGGCACATATGAGAAAGCAATCAATGAACAACTAAGGTGTTGCAACGAAAAACTGATAATTGATGCTTCTCATCTCTCTCCGTTCCTGTCTATCTGTCCCTATCTATCCCTCTCTCTGACTCTCTCTCTGTCTCTGTAAAAAAAATAATAATAAAAAATAAAATAAAATGATTACTATGTCAGTTATATATAGCAAATATAAATGTATAGTATAACAAAGCTCCAAAATATGGCAGAATTGAAAGGACAAATAGGTAATCAGCAATCATAATTATAATTTCAATACCTCTATGTCAGTAATTTATAGAACAACCAAAAAAATTAGTGAAGATAGAGAACACATGAATACTGTCAATCAATTTGACTTAACACTCCACCTTTTAAAAAATATATACTAAAAAAATTTTTATTGACTTTAGAGAGAAAAAAAATGAGAGAGACAAAGAGAGAGAGATAGAAACATATATCTGTTCCTGTATGTGTTTTGACTAGGAATCAAATCAGCTGGCAACCTTTGTATATCTGAGTGACACTCTAACCAATCAAGCTATCTGGCCAGAGCACACAATACTCCAACTAAATCAGAATATACATTATTTTCACACACACTTGGAAAATGCTCCAGAGTAGATCATTTGCAAGGCCATAATAACTTTATACAAATTGAAATAATACAAAGTATGTTCCTTAACCATAATGCAACTAAGCTAGAATCCAGCTTATAAAAATAAATTTAGGATTTTCTAAATAGGTGGAAATTAAACAACATACTTCTAGATAATCCATGTGTCAACAAAGAAATCAAAAGAGAATTTAGGGACCCTGGCTGGTTGGCTCAGTGGTAGAGCGTCGGCCTGGCATGCAGAAGTCCCCGGTTCAATTCCCGGCCAGGGCACACAGGAGAAGCGCCCATCTGCTTCTCCACCCCCCCCCTCCTTCCTCTCTGTCTCTCTCTTCCCCTCCCGCAGCCGAGGCTCCACTGGAGCAAGGATGGCCCGGGCGCTGGGGATGGCTCCTTGGCCTCTGCCCCAGGCGCTAGAGTGGCTCTGGTCGCAACAGAGTGACACCCCGGAGGGGCAGAGCATCGCCCCCTGGTGGGCAGAGCGTCGCCCCTGGTGGGCGTGCCGGGTGGATCCCGGTCGGGCGCATGCGGGAGTCTGACTGTCTCTCCCTGTTTCCAGCTTCTAAAAAAAAAAAAAAAAAAAGAGAGAGAATTTAGGAAATAACTTGAGCTGAATAAAAACAAAACCACAATATAGCAAAATGTAAAGGATGCAGCTACAGCAGTACGTAAAAGGACATTTATAGTTTTAAATACATACATATAAGAAACGGAGAAGGTCTTAAAATCAATCTAAACTTCTGCTTCAAAAACTAGAAAAGGAACAGTAAGTAAAACTCAAAATAGATGGAAGGAAAGATAAACTAAAGATTAGAGCAGAAATCAGTGAACAGAAAATATAAGAATAATAAAGAAAATAAATGAAACCAGAATGAACAAATGTTTACTACACTGGTAAGATATTATTTTATAACAGAAGATAAAAATTCCCAAAATCAAGAAAAAAGGAAAGAATATCATTAACATTATAGAAATAATAAAGGATTATAAGGGCATATTATGAACAGCTTTAAGCAAAAAAAAAAAAAAAAGGCAACCTAGACAAAATAGACGAATTCCTAGATAGCCACAAATTACCAAAACTGCCTGACCAGGCAGTGGCGCAGTGGATACAGCATCGGACTGGGATGCGGAACACCCAGGTTCGAGACCTGAGGTAGCCAGCTTGAGTGCGGGCTCATCTGGCTTGAGCAAAAAGCTCACCAGCTTGGACCCAAGGTCGCTGGCTCAAGCAAGGGGTTACTCGGTCTGCTGAAGGCCTGCAGCCAAGGCACATATGAGAAAGCAATCAATGAACAACTAAAGTGTCACAACAAAAAACTGATAATTGATGCTTCTCATCTCTCTCCATTCCTGCCTGTCTATCCCTATCTATCCCTCTCTCTGACTCTCTCTCTGTCCCTGTAAATAAATAAATACATAAATAAATAAAATTTTAAAAAAACAACAACAAAAAAAAAACAAATTACCAAAACTGACTCAAGAAGAAATGGAAGGTGTGACTACACCTATAACAAGTATAGAAATTGAATAAGTAATTTAAAGATATTTCCACAGCCCTGGCCGGTTGGCTCAGCAGTAGAGCGTCGGCCTGGCGTGTGGGGGACCCAGGTTTGATTCCCGGCCAGGGCACATAGGAGAAGCGCCCATTTGCTTCTCCACCCCCACCCCTCCTTCCTCTCTGTCTCTCTCTTCCCCTCCCGCAGCCAAGGCTCCATTGGAGCAAAGATGGCCCGGGCGCTGGGGATGGCTCCTTGGCCTCTTCCCCAGGCGCTAGAGTGGCTCTGGTCGCGGCAGAGCGACGCCCTGGAGGGGCAGAGCATCGCCCCCTGGTGGGCAGAGCGTCGCCCCTGGTGGGCGTGCTGGGTGGATCCCGGTCGGGCGCTTGCGGGAGTCTGTCTGACTGTCTCTCCCCGTTTCCAGCTTCAGAAAAAAGAAAAAAAAAAAAGATATTTCCACAAAGAAAATCCCGGGCCCTGTAGTTTTAATGGTAACTTTAATCAAATATTAAAAGAAAAAGTATAAACTTAAAAAGAATTTTATTTATTGATTTTAGAGGTAGAGATAAGAACATTGATCTGTTCCTGTATGTGCCCTAACTGGGAATTGAACCAGCAACCTCTGCACTTCAGGATGAACGCTCTAACCAACCAAGTTCTCCAGCCAGGACAAAAACATAAACTTTTTTTTTTTTTTTTATAAATAAATTTTTATTTTAATGGGGTGACATCAATAAATCAGGGTATCATACATTCAAAGAAAACATTTCCAGGTTATCTTGTCATTTAGTTAAAAACATAAACTTGATATAAACTCTTTCAGAAATAGTGAGGCAAAGGAAACACTTTCAAAATCATTTGATAGCCTGACTTGTGGTGGTGCAGTGAATAAAGTATTGACCTGGAACGTTGAGGTCACCAGTTCAAAATCTTGGGCTTGCCTGGTCAAGGCACATATGGCATTTGATGCTTCCTGCTCCTCCCCCTTCTCTCTCTCTCTCTCTCTCTCTCTCCTCTCTAAAATGGATAAATAAAATCTTTAAAAAAATTTTTAAAAATCATTTTATAAGGTGATTAATACTCTGATATCAAAGTCAGATAAAGATATAAAAAGAAAAAGAAAACTATGAACCAGCATGACCAGGCAGTAGTGCAGTGGGTGGAGCATTGGCCTGGGATGCTGAGGACCCAGGATTGAAACCCTGAGGCCATCTACTTGAGTGCGGGCTCATCAGCTTCAGTGCAGGGTTGCCAGCTTGAACATGAGATCATAGACATGACCCCATGGTCACTGGTTTGAAGTCCAAGGTCATTGGCTTGAGCAAGAAGTCACTGGCTCGGTTGAAGTTCCTGGGTCAAAGCACATATAAGAAAGCAATCAATGAACAACTAAGGTGCCACAATGAAGAATTGATGCTTCTTATCTCTCTCCTGTCCTGTCTGTCTGTCCTTATCTGTCCCTTTCTCTCTCTCTCTCTCTCTCTCTCCCAATAAAGAAAAAAAAAGAAAGAAAACTACAAGCCAATATCTCTCATGAACATAGATGCAAAATCCTTAACAAAATATTAGAAAACTGAATCTTTTTTTTTTTTTTTTTTTTTTACAGAGACAGAGAGAGAGTCAGAGAGAGGGATAGATAGGGACAGACAGACAGGAATGGAGAGAGATGAGAAGCATCAATCATTAGTTTTTCGTTGCGACACCATAGTTGTTCATTGATTGCTTTCTCATATGTGCCTTGACCATGGGCCTTAAGCAGACCGAGTAACCCCTTGCTCTAGCCAGAGACCTTGGGTCCAAGCTAGTGACCTTTGCTCAAGCCATATGAGCCAGCGCTCAAGCTGGCGACCTTGGAGTCTTGAACCTGGGTCCTTCTGCATCCTAGTTTGACGCTCTATCCACTGCGCCACCGCCTGGTCAGGCTGAATCTGTTTTATGTATAAAAATTATTACACCCCAATACCAATTGGTTTTATGCCAAGAATGCAAGGTTGGTTTATCAGAAAATCCAGTCATGTAATAAAACATGAAAACCTTAACAGTAACAAAAAAATCATTTAACAAAATCCAATGTCCTTTTATGATGAAAAGAAAATAAAAACTGGGTTTTTAAAATTTTATTTATTTATTTTAGAGAGGTGAGGGGGAGAGAGCAACAGAAAGAGACAGAGAGAAGGGGGAGGAGCAGGAAGCATCAACTCCCATATGTGCCTTAACCTAGGGTTTTGAACCGGTGACCTCAGCATTCCAGGTGGACGCTTTATTCACTGCACTACCACAGGTCAGGCAAAAAGTAAAAACTTTCAGCAAACTAGAAATAGAAGCTAACTTCCTCAACCTAATAAAAGACATCTACTAAAAACTTACAGCCAGCATCATGCTTCATGGTGAAAGGCTAAATACTTTTCCATTAGAATTATAAACAAGCCTGACTAGGCGGTGGCACAGTGGATAGAGCGTCAAACTGGGATGCGAAGAACCCAGGTTTGAGACCCCGAGGTCACCAGCTTGAGCACACACAAACTCATCTAGTATGAGCAGGGCTCACCAGCTCGGACCCAAGGTCGCTGGCTTGAGCAAGGGGTTACTCGGTCTGCTGAAGGCCGCAGTCAAAGCACATATGAAGAAGCAATCAATGAACAACTATGGTGTCGCAACGAAAAACTAATCATTGATGCTTCTCATCTCTCCATTCCAGTCTGTCTGTTCCTATCTATCCCTCTCTCTGACTCTCTCCCTGTCTCTGTTAAAAAAAAAAAAAAAAAAAAAAAGTAAAACAAAGATTGAGCTGTAGAATTTTTAAAAGATACAGTTGGGGGCCAGACCATGGTGGCACAGGGCTATAAAGCATCAACCTGGAATGCTGAGGTTGCCGGTTTGAAACCCCAGGATTGCCTGGTCAAGGCACATATGGAAGTTGATGCTTCCAGCTCCTCTCCTCCCCCTTCTCTTTTTCATCTCTCTAAAAAAAAAGAATTATAAACAAGGCAAAGATGTTTGTTCTTACCACATCCATGCGACATAGTACTGGAGGTCGCAACCAGTGCTATCAAGCTAGTAAAAAAAAAAAAAATGAAGTTCATAAAGATTGGAAAGTAAGCCTGACCTGTGGTGGGGCAGTGGGTAAAAGCGTCAACCTGGAACGCTGAGGTTGCCGGTTCGAAACCCCAGGCTTGCCTGGTGAAGGCACATATGGGAGTTGATGCTTCCTGCTCCTCCCTCTGTTCTTTCTATCTCTTTCCTCTCTCTGTCTCTTTCTCTCTCTGTGTCTCCTCTCTAAAAAAATGAATAAATTTTTTAAAATGTTAAAAAAAAAAGATTGGAAAATAAAAGATTTTTATTTATCAGTGACACAATTGTTTTCCTATAGAAAAACCTCAAGAAATTTTCAGGAAAAGCTATAAAAACTAAACAGTAAATTGAGCAAAGATGCAGTATATAAAGTCACTACACAATACATAACAAAACAAAAAACAGTATCTTTATTATATGCGGCTTAAGTGTCTGTTTGTCGCCGATAGCTTATTGGTTGCTTGCGTAACTGTACTAGCCAATGGGGTGAAGTTGCCACGGCTGAACGCAAATTGAGTGGGTCAGGGGGAAGGTGAACATTTGTTTGCATTGGCAATCATCTGTTTTACATAAAAACTACATCTTAACGTAATTTCTTTTAAGAATGCCTTCTAGAAAATACAGCACTGCCTCCTTCCTCCTCTACCTTTCTCTCTCTCTTCTCTCTCTCTAAAATCAATAAATAAAATTTTAAAAGAGAAAAAAAAAAAGAAAATACAGCACTGAAGAGGAGAGAAAAGGAGCTAAAGCTGCACAAAAACGGCTTTCTCAACAAAAAGAAACCACTGAGCAGAGAAAGACAAGGCTTGCTTCAGTCGCAGAGCAAATGTGTCTTTCTCGGCAAAATGAGACTGATGAGCATAGAGAAACAAGGCTTGCCTCAGATGCAAGACAAAAAAGCCTGTCTCGACAAAATGAGTCCCTTGAACAAAGGCAGGAGAGAAATGCAAAAAAAAAACCCACAGAGTAATGCTGACCGAAATGCAAAAAGGATTAAAACAGTTTCAAACGGAGAAACTTTAATTTTTGAGCATTCCTCTGGTGACATGAATATTAAATGTGAACACTGTCAGTTCTTATACTTCAAATTAGAAACTAATCGATTTGACCGTGGCAAGAAAGGATTTTCTCAATGTTGCAAGTATGGAAACATTGTAGTTCCACTAATTGAGAATTATCCACCACTCTTGAATAAATTATTGACTAATCAGCATCCAAATAGCAAACAGTACATGGATAGCATTCGATCCATTAATAGTTCGTTTGCTTTTGCGTCCATGGGAAACAAACCAATTGACTTGCCTGGACCAGGACTTTATTGCTTTCGACTTCATGGTCAAGTTTACCATCAAACTGGAACTTTGCATCCTTCTGATGGGAAAAGAAAGTTTGCTCAATTATATATACTTGATCCCTCAGAAGCCAGTTCGGCACGTTTAGAAGCAGACACCTTTGCACAAATCATTTTAATTACAATTTATAATATCTAGAACAGCAGTCATTTCTTATGACCGCCGGGCTTTCTAGTTTATATATAATAGCAATGAGCTGGAAATTAAAATAAAAAAAACAGGCCATTTACAAAAGCATGCAAAAATATATAAACTTAGAAATAATTTTATAAAATATTTTAAGATCTCCACAGTGTAAACTATAAAATATCGATGAGAAATTTCAAAGACCTAAATAAATGGATTGATATATCATATTTGTTAAATGGTAAGACTCAATATTGTTAAGACATCAATTTTTTCTAAATTCATACACTCGATACAATCCCAATCAATATCCCAACAGATTTTTTTTCTGCTAAAATGCTGATAATTTTCTTTAACATATACAAAAAAGATATGCAATAATTGGCCCGCTTGCCTGACCAGTCGGTGGTGAAGCAATGGGTAGAGTGTAAACCTGGGACACTGAGATATCAGGTTTGAAACCCTTAGGTAGCCAGCTTGAGCATGGGCTCATCAGGCTTGAGCACGGGGTAGCCGGCTTGCGCATGGGATTGTAGAAAGGATCCCATGGTTGCTGGCTTGAACCAAAGGTTTCTGGCTTGAAGCCCAACATCGCTGGCTTGAGCCCAAGGTCGCCAGTTTGAGCAAGGGGGCCACTGGCACTCGCCTGGAGCACCACCCACCCCCGACCCCATCAAGGCCCATATGAGAAGTAGCCAATAAAAACTAAAAGTGCAGCCCTGGCCGGTTGGCTCAGTGGTAGAGCGTCGGCCTGGCGTTCAGGGGTCCTGGGTTCGATTCCCGGCCAGGGCACACAGGAGAAGCGCCCATCTGCTTCTCCACCCCTCCCATCTCCTTCCTCTCTGTCTCTCTCTTCCTCTCCTGCAGCGAGGCTCCATTGGAGCAAGGATGGCCCAGGCGCTGAGGATGGCTCCTTGGCCTCTGCCCCAGGCACTAGAGTGGCTCTGGTCGCAACAGAGCGATGCCTCAGAGGGGCAGAGCATCGCCCCCTGGTGGGCAGAGCGTCGCCCCCAGGTGGGCATACCGGGTGGATCCCGGTCGGGCACATGTGGGATTCTGTCTGACTGTCTCTCCCCGTTTCCAGCTTCAGAAAAATGCAAAAAAATAAAATAAAAATAAAAATAAAAAAACTAAAAGTGCAACAACTATGAGTTGATGCTTCTCATCTTTTCCTTTCCTGTCTCTCTCTCTCTCACTAAAAAAAAAATTGGCCTGGTCTGTGGTAGTGCAGTGGATAAAGCATCAACCTGAAATACTGAGGTTGCCAGTTCAAAACCCTGGGCTTGCCCAGTCAAGGCACATATGACAAGCAGTCAACGAACAACTAAAGTAAAACTATGAGTTGATACTTCTTTCCCCACCCCCCTCCTCTTTCTGTAAAATCAATAAATAAAATATTTTTTTAATTAAAAAAAAATTTTTTTTTTCAGAGACAGAGCGAGAGTCAGAGAGAGGGATAGACAGGGACAGACAGATACGGAGAGAGATGAGAAGCATCAATCATCAGTTTTTCGTTGCAACACCTTAGTTGTTCATTGATTGCTTTCTCATATGTGCCTTGACCGTGGGCCTTCAGCAGACCGAGTAACCCCTTGCTCAAGCCAGAGACCTTGGATACAAGCTGGTGAGCATTTTGTTCACACCAGATGAGCCCGCGCTCAAGCTGGTGACCTCAGGGTCTCAAACCTGGGTCTTCTGCATCCCAGTCCAATGCTCTATCCACTGCGCCAGCGCCTGGTCAGGCAATAAATAAAATATTTTTTAAAAAGATATACATTAATTAAAATAATCTTGAAAAGAAGAACAAAGTTGAAAGACTTATGCTATGTGATTTTAAGACTTACTATAAAGCTACAATAATCAAAAGTGTCATAGTGACATAAAGAGAGACTAGAAAAGCAAATGAGTCTGAAGGGTGAGGCCAGAAATAAACCCACATATAAATGGTCAGTTAGTTTTTGACAAAATTGCTAAGGTAATCCAAAGGGAGAAAACATGGTCTTTTCTTCTTTTTCTTCTTCTTCTTCTTTTTTTTCTTTTTACAGAGACAGAGTCAGAGAGAGGGATAGATAGGGACAGACAGATAGGAACAGAGAGAGATGAGAAGCATCAATCATCAGTTTTTCATTGCAACACCTTAGTTGTTCATTGATTGCTTTCTCATATGTGCCTTGACCATGGGCCTTCAGCAGACCGAGTAACCCCTTGCTTGAGCCAGTGACCTTGGGTCCAAGCTGGTGAGCTTTGCTCAACCAGATGAATCCGCGCTCAAGCTGGCGACCTCAGGGTCTCGAACCTGGGTCCTCCGCATCCCAGTCCAATGCTCTATCCACTGCGCCAGCGCCTGGTCAGGCTCTTTTTTTTTTTAATAATTTTTTTAAAGATTTGATTTATTCAATTTTTTTTTTTTCAGAGAGGAGAGAGAGAGAGAGAGAAGGGGGAGGAGCAGGAAGCATCAAATGCCATATGTGCCTTGACCAGGCAAGCCCAGGGTTTCGAAACTGATGACCTCAGTGTTCCAGGTCAATGCTTTATCCCACTGCACCACCACAGTTCAGGTGAAAACATGGTCTTTTCAACAAATGGTGCTGAAACTGCTGGAAATCCATATGCTAATAAAGGATCTTTTTTTTTTTTTTTTTTTTTTTACAGAGACAGAGAGAGAGTCAGAGAGAGGGATAGACAGGGACAGACAGACAGGAACGGAGAGATGAGAAGCATCAATTATTAGTTTTTCGTTGAGCGTTGCAACACCTTAGTTGTTCATTGATTGCTTTCTCATATATGCCTTGACCGCGGGCCTTCAGCAGACCGAGTAACCCCTTGCTGAGCCAGCGACCTTGGGCTCAAGCCAGTGAGCTTTTTCCTCAAACCAGATGAGCCCGCACTCAAGCTGGCGACCTCGGGGTCTCGAACCTGGGTCTTCCGCATCCCAGTCCGATGCTCTATCCACTGCGCCACTGCCTAGTCAGGCTAAAGGATCTTTGATCCTTACCTTACCCTATACACAAAAATTAAATGAAAATGGATTATAGACCTAAATGTAAAAGCTAAAATTGTAAAATAGCTAGAAGAAAAAAAAGTTTTTAACTGTGACTTTAGGGAAGCAAAGTTTTCTTTTTTTTTTTTTGGTATTTTTCTGAAGCTGGAAACGGGGAGAGACAGTCAGACAGACTCCCGCATGCGCCGGACCGGGATCCACCCAGCACGCCCACCAGGGGCAACGCTCTGCCCACCAGGGGGTGATGCTCTGCCCCTCCGGGGCGTCGCTCTGCCGTGACCAGAGCCACTCTAGCGCCTGGGGCAGAGGCCAAGGAGCCATCCCCAGCGCCCAGGCCATCTTTGCTCCAATGGAGGCTTGGCTGCGGGAGGGGAAGAGAGAGACAGAGAGGAAGGAGGGGGGGGGTGGAGAAGCAAATGGGCGCTTCTCCTATGTGCCCTGGCCGGGAATCGAACCCGGGTCCCCTGCACGCCAGGCCAACGCTCTACCGCTGAACCAACCGGCCAGGGCCCAAAGTTTTCTTAAATGGACAAAAAAGCACAAACCATAATAGAAAAAAACTTTATAACATGGACTTTATCAATGAAACATTTTAGTCTCAAAGGCTGCTCTGGCCAGTGGCGTAATGAATAGAGTGTTGCCCTGGAGCACTGAAGTCGCCAGCTGGATCCCACGGTCACAGGCTACACCCCAAGGTCGTTGGTTTGAGTCCCAGTCAGGCAAGTATGAGAAGCAATCAGTGGGTGCACAACTAAGTAGAGCAATGAGTTGATGCTTCTTTCTCTCACTCTCCTTTTCTCTCTCTCTCTCAAAAAAAAAATAAAAATAAAAATGAAAAAGCTGCCTGACCTGTGGTGGTGCAGTGGATAAAGCGTCGACTTGGAAATGCTGAGGTCGCCGGTTCGAAACCCTGGGCTTGCCTGGTCAAGGCACATATGGGAGTTGATGCTTCCCGCTCCTCCCCCTTCTCTCTCTCCCCCTCTCCCCTTTCTAAAATGAATAAATAAAAAATAAAAATGAAAAAGCTAACTACAGATGAGGAGAAAATATCCACAATACATATATTTGACAGAGGACTACAGTGCATGCAAAAAATTCCTGCATATAAAGAACTCTTGTAACTGAATAATAAGAAAACACACAATCCAATTTAAAGGGGAAAACAATTTAAAACAACTCACAGCCTGACCAGGCGGTGGCGCAGTGGATAGAGCAGACTGGGATGTGGAGGACCCAGGTTCGAGACCCCGAGGTCGCCAGCTTGAGCGCGGGCTCATCTGGTTTGAGCAAAAAGCTCACCAGCTTGGACCCAAGGTCGCTGGCTTGAGCAAGGGGTTATTCGGTCTGCTGAAGGATCATGGTCAAGGCACATATGAGAAAGCAATCAATGAACAACTAAAGTGTCGCAACAAAAAACTAATGATTGATACTTCTCATCTCTCTCTGTTCTTGTTTGTCCCTATCTATCCCTCTCTCTGACTCTCTCTCTGTCTCTGTAAACAAACAAACAAAAAACAATTTACAAAAGAATATACAAATGGCCACTAAACATCATCAGTTACAGGAAAATTAAAAGCACAATGAGATAATAATACACATGTACTAGGATAGCTAAAGTTGAAATGAACAAACAAATAGAAATCCAACAATACTACTAACTGGTGAGGGTGTGATGTAACTTCCACACACTGGGGTGGAATGCAGAATGCAGAATGCAGAATGGTTCCACCACACTGGAAAACAGTTGGGCAGTTTGTTATAAAGTTAAGCACATGCTGATCACATGACCCAGCAACTCAGCTCCTGAATATTGACCCCAAACAAATAAAAATATATGTCCCCACAATGACTTTTCAGTCACAAATTCTAGAAACAACTCAAATATCCACCAACAGATGACTAGATAAACAAACAAATAGAATGGATTACTACTCATACAGAAAGGAATGACTTACTAATATGCGCAAACACAGGCAGAAACCTCTAACACACACTCAAGGAAAGGAGCCAGACAGAAAAGAGCATGGGCCTTACTTTTACACAAAATTTTAGAGCCAGAAAAACCACTTCATGACAGAGAGCAGATCACTGGCAACCAGGTGCCCAGGGTGTGCATGAGCAGGGCTGACAGAAATGCCCTGTGCCCCGATGGTAATGCTGGGCACACACTGTATGGATCTATCAAAATTTATAGAACTGTACAACTGGAAATGGTGGATTTTGTTGTATGTAAAACACACTTCCGTAAAGCTGATTAAAAAAGTTGTTTGGGTTGCCTGACCTGTGGTGGCGCAGTGGATAAAGCGTCGACCTGGAAATACTGAGGTCGCCGGTTCAAAATCCTGGGCTTGCCTGGTCAAGGCACATATGGGAGTTGATGCTTCCTGCTCCTCCCCCTCTTCTCTCTCTCTGTCTTTCTCTCTCTCTTCTCTCTCTCTCTCTCCTTTCTAAAATGAATAAATAAAAAATAAAATAGTTGTTTGGGTTAAAAACCCAAACAACCCTTGATTTCCCTGGGGGGTTTTCCCCGTTTTATTTTAACTTCTGAAAATTCAATTTTCCCTGGCCCATTATCTCAGTTGGTTATGAGCATTGTCCTGAAATAAGGTTATAGGTTCTATCCCTGGTCGGGGCATACACAGGAAACAACCAATGAATGTACAACTAAATGGAACAACAAATGAATGCTTCCCTCCCCCCCCCCTTTCCTCTCTGTTTTTCTAAAAATCAATCAATAAAGTAAAAAAAAAACCACCTTAACCAGATAGCTTGGTCGGTTAGAGCGTCATCCTGAAGCACAGAAGTTGCCTGTTTGATTCCCAGATCAGGGCACATAGAGGAGCAGCTCGGTTCCTGTCTCTCTCTCCCTGTCTCTCTCTCAAAACAAACAAACAAATAAATAGGAAAATAAAATTTAATGGAGTGAGATTGATCAATAGATGTACATAGATTTCAGGTGAACATTTCTATAGCATTTTTTTTTAATTTTTTATTTATTCATTTTAGAGAGGAGAGGGAGAGACAGAGAGAGAGAGAGAGAGAGAGAGAGAGAGAGAGAGAGAAAGGAGAGACAGAGAGAGAGAAGGGGGGGAGGAGCTGGAAGCATCAACTCCCATATGTGCCTTGACCAGGCAAGCCCAGGGTTTCAAACCGGTGACCTCAGCATTTCCAGGTCGATGCTTTATCCACTGCACCACCACAGGTCAGGCTTTCTATAGCATTTGAACTATCGATTGTGTTGTGTGTCTATCACCCAATGTCAAATTAATTTTCTTCATTGTATATTTGTCTCTCTTTACTTTCCTCCCCACATCTTCCTCCCCCCCCCCCTGGTAACCACTTCCTTTTGTGTATGTGTGTATGACAGAAACAGAGAGAGACAGAAAGAGGGACAGATAGAGACAGACAGACAGGAGAGATGAGAAGCATCAATTCTTTGTTATGGTACCTTAGTTGTTCATTGATTGCTTTCTCATATGTGCCTTGACTGGGGGGCCACAGGAGACTGAATCACTCCTTGCTCAAGCCAGCGACCTTGGGCTAAAGCTGGTGAGCCTTGCTCAAACCAGATGAGCCCACGCTCAAGCTAGAGACCTAGGGGTTTCAAACCTGGGTCCTCTGCATCCCAGTCTAACACTCTATCCACTGCACCACAGCCGGGTCAGGCAACCACTTCATTTTTATCTATGTCCATGAGTCTCATTTTTATATCCCACCTATTTGTGAAATCATATAGTTCTTAGCTTATTCTGATTTACTTATTTCACTTAGTATAATGTTCTCAAGTTTAATCCATGTTGTCATAAATGGCAACATGTCATTATTTCTTATGGCTGAGTAGTAAGTATTTCATTGTATATAGGTACCACATCTTCTTTATCTAATCCTCTATCTAGGGACACTTTGGTTGTTTCCATGTCTTGGCCACTGTGAATAATGCTGCAATGAACATGGGGGTGCATGTATCTTTTCATACCAGTGTTTTCTAGTTTTGGAGTAGATAACACACTAGAGGGGTTCCTGGGTCATATGGTAGCTCTATTCTTAATTTTTTAATTAACTACTGTACTTTCCATAATGGTGTACCAGTGAATGAGGTATTTCCACCAGCAGTGAATGAGGGTTCCTTTTCCTCCACAGCCTAACACTCGTTACCTGTCTTGTTGATTACAGCCAATCTAACAGGTGTGAGGCAGTATTTCATTGTGGCTTTGATTTGCATTCCTCTAATAGCTAGCGAAGATGAACATCTTTTCATATATCTATTTGTGTGTTGTTGTTGAGTTTTTTTGATAGAGACAGAGAGAGAGTCAGAGAGAGGGACAGATAGGGACAGACAGACAGGAACGGAGAGAGATGAACAGCATCAATTCTTCATTGTGGAGCCTTAGTTATTCATTGATTGCTTTCTCATATGTGCCTTGATGAGGAGGGGGGGCTACAGCAGAGCGAGTGGCCCTTTGCTCAAGCAAGTGACCTTGGGCTCAAGCCAGAGACACTGGGCTTCAAGCCAGCGACCATGGGGTCATGTGTATGATCCCATGCTCAAGCCAGCAACATTGAGGTTTCAAACCTGGGTCCTCCACATCCCAGTCCAATGCTCTATCCACTGCACCTTCACTGGTCAGGCTCTCTTTTCTTTTAATAGGTGCAATCTTCCTTAATATCAACACTTTTTAAAAAAATGCTTTATAGCTTAGAGCAAGGGAAGGGATTAGAAGATTGGCATAAAATATTTTGATTAAAAAAAGATAGCAATGTAATGGCCCAGTTGTGGCAGTTAAAAAAGAAACAAACCTGTAAAGCATTTACCATATCTTAAATGTGCACTCTTTGCAGACTTGTGCACGTATATTCCGCTTTCAGAATAGTTTTACATTTGTACACAAACAAAAAAGGTGAAAGCTTTTTAATAAAAATTGTATTTATGAATCATCTGTATGAGAATATAATAAATCTTGTTATAGTCAGTTATGACCCATGTTGTACAACAGATGCCTTCCATTTTAGTTGCTAACAAAAGGCTACACAACTCAAAATTAGATAAATAAATAAAGAACATTTTGTACTATATTCACAGTAAAGCAAGTGAAAATCAGGAATTAACACATGTATCATTACCTAATCACTATCTAATCCGCAGAACCCAACCATCTTTATCAGCTATGCCAATAATACCTTATTCTTCACTGTGTATTTCTGAAATTTGCACCATATGGATATGTTACCTTTACAAATTTTTTAAATGTTCAAAAATTACATGACCGGACAAATAAAATAAAATTTAACTTAATAATGAGCCCTGCGTATCAGTGGATGCTAGACTTTCAGGCAGGTCTCCTACTGAGCGATGGGTTACCCTCATTCCAACTACCGACCCAGAAATATTGTATGTTCAGAAAGGAGAGGCGATACAGGTGGAGGTTCGCAAAATGCAGGAAAAGTTCAGGTTCTGAAAGGGGTAGAAGATCCGCTCCCGAACGCGGTGGTACCAGGGGATTTGGCCCTCCTCTACAGGCGAAACGAAGGTAAAACAGGACTCCCACACAGATAGCTACGACTGCAACGTTCACATCGGCCACGAGGGGTTGACATGTCACCAGCTTCACAAAGTCCCAGCCGCGAGGCCGGAACACACTGCTAGGGCGAAGCTCCAAACGTTCCCTGGACCCACTGTGCAGGGCTGGCACGTTGCCACCAGCAAGGCCCCATTCATAGCCCAAAACAAGCAGATCAGAGCATCTCGCGGAGTGTGGGGTTCAGAGCGTTCACCTGGCCCCAGTAACCCTCACCTCAAAGGCCACATGGTAGTGACCCAACGACTCTCTTGACATCAGATAATCACCACCTGGGTGAAGGTGGGGGGTGAGCTGGGCGCTTGTCCTTGAGCGCACGCTGTCTTTCCTTTTTAGAACCACTTCGGGCAGCTGAGGGGTAGGAAGTGTGGGCTTGGATCCCGCCATCGCAGCGGGAATCCCTGAGCCTGGCCCTTCGCATACCTGTCCCCTCCACCTGCCGCTTCAGGACGCGTCCGCCCCGGGGCGCAAGCGGGCGGGGCCAATCCCGATTTATGGGACAGATAGGAGTCCGGGGACAAACGATCAGATCCGCAGCCACACCCGCCCAAGTGTCTCCTGGGATGCACAAAGAGTCAGGGACCTGAGAGATTTCATGCCCCATATTGCTAAATCCAGGTCTCCAAGAAATAAAACATATGCATTACAAAAACGAGCGGAAGACGCGTCCCTGCAGACCGCGACCATCCTCTGACTTCAAGACCCGGAACCTGCCCGGGCAGTGAAATCGCTGTGATTATAGAGACAGCGTCCTCCCCTCTCTGAACTGTTTCCCTCGTCTACGTGAAGGAGACACAGACACAGAAACAGAGGAGGCGCCCAGATGAGGAGCCAAACTTTATTTGCCATCCAGGTCCGGGACTCCACCGGGGACCAGCTCAGAAGATCTTCACGGACTCCAGCCGCAGGTCCCCGCCCACTTCCAACACGCGCACGCGCGCCGCCGGGACGCGGTAGCGGAAGTGGTAGTATTCCTTGTCGCCCACCACCGTCTGCAGGGCCGAGGGGTCGGTGCTTAAATTCAGGTTGCCGAGGCCACTGCGGGGCTTCTTCCCGACCGGAACCCGCGCCGTGTAACCTGGGCAACCACGTAACCCGCCGAACCCCAGGTCCCCAATGGGAAAATGGGCGAACGTTCCTTCTAACTCCCTGTCCTGAGGATGCAGTGACTTGACTGCTGGCACCAGAGTGCTTTCTAAGTGTTGGCAGTGGATGTCATTAGCACCCACCCTGCGTCCACTGCCTCATTCCAAGCATCAGATTTAAAGTGGTGAAAGGCCTGCGACCACGCCCTCTGGGACTGGTTTCCGTGCCCTCTCACAGCGCATGCTTAGGCCTGGGGCAGAGACCCAACCTCAGACACAAATGGACAGGGAGTGGGGTCTGGGGTGGAAGTAGGGACCATGCCTCTCCCCTAGGACACCACTCTCAGGCACTTGACTCTTGCTGGCTTTGTTCTTGCCCCTGCATATACCCGCTCTCCTGACACCACGACTGAAGTTACACCACGGAAGGGAGGGAGGGAGATGGGGACACCTGCCCAGCCTTGGCCACGCCTTTGCTCCACACCTCCACCAAGGGCCTTGCTGGCTTCCCCAACCACAGGAGGGACCTGCCTCTGGGCGCCCACCCCTGAGGTACAGAAACACACCTTGAAGCCTTCTCCTGTAGCGATGAGGAGCAACTCGAAGGGCTGCCCACGCTGAAAGGGAAAGCCCTGACCTCGCTCCTCCTTGCCCCAGGCACCCTGCTCCTTGGTGTTAAAGACCACCACTGACTCATCCAGCCGAGGGTTGAAATGCAGGGCAGCCTCAGCACCTTCCTCGTCACTGCACAGCAAGTTGATGTGAAACCTGGGGGTTAGGGGGGACATCAGATAAGTCAGGAAGGGAGAACCCCCAGACCAAGGTCACAGCGAGTAAACCAGGACTCACCATTGCAAGAGCACATACAAATTTACAAGGACCTGGCCCTGGCCGGTTGGCTCAGTGGTAGAGCGTCGGCCTGGCGTGCATAAGTCCCAGATTCGATTCTCGCCCAGGGCACACAGGAGAAGCGCCCATCTGCTTCTCCAGCCCTCCCCCTCTCCTTCCTCTCTGTCTCTTTCTTCCCCTCCCGCAACGGAGGCTCCACTGGAGCAAGGATGGCCCGGGCGCTGGGGATGGCTCCTCGGCCTCTGCCCCAGGCTCTAGAGTGGCTCTGGTCGCAACAGAGCGACGCCCGGAGGGGCAGAGCATCGCTCCCTGGTGGGCGTGCCGGGTGGATCCCCGCCGGGCGCATGCGGGAGTCTGTCTCTCCCCGTTTCTGGCTTCAGAAAAATACAGAAGAAAAAAAACAAACAAACAAAAGACAAATTCACAGGGACCTGAGTATGTACACACAGGAAGGAAGGGTTGAAGACAGGAGTGTAAGGAACCCAGATTTCAGGGCACCCACACATTCATTGGGGGCCTGGCCACACATCCAGCGAGTAACACTCTGCTAAGACCCAGGTCCCCCTCATTTCAGAGTCTAGGAGTGCCCAAGAAGTCACGCTGCTGGTGACCAGGGTGCTCCAGATCCCAGGGAACTCGCAATTTCCAAAGGCTGGGGACAATAGTAGGAGACCCAATATTTCAGGCACCCTAGATTCTCAGGAAGTCTGATGTTTCCAGACACAGGAAGTCATACACTTAATTGCTCTGACCTCCCAGATGCCCAGAGCACCTTCACATCACAGGACATATTCCAGGGTCCTTGGGGATTCACTTTGGAAGTCGAAGAACTATAGGTAGGAACCCTGAAGTGGCCTTGGAACAGCCAGATTGTTAGAGACCCCAGCTCTACAACCAGGGGACAAATCTGTAAAAACATCAGATTTCAAGAGGTTGGTAATGTCCTGGGAATTTCAAAACCTGGGGACAAAAGTGGCCCTGCGGCCCTCATTCTGAGCTATATAAGAAGTCAGGGTCAGCTGGGCTGAGACCTCCCACCCCTTACCTCTGGAACCAGGGGTCACACTGGAGTCTCACCTGCCAGCATTGTCGGGGACAACACCACGAATTCTCATGACAGTGCCCTCTTTGACACCCTCAGGCAGCGAGGTCTTGTGTGGCAAGTTCTGCAAGAGACCGGGTGGGTGAGGGGCGAGTGAACCAGGGAGGCAGAGGAGAGACACATGGGTCACCCCAGGGAGAAAAGAACCAGGACCCAGACCAGCACAGTCAGAGAGAAGGCACAGAGAGAGGCAGACACAGGGAGAGAGTTAGATTGCCAGAAACATATGCACATATCCAGAGAGAGAAACCAAGAGGGGGCACCAAGAGGACATGGGAGTGTTGGTATGGGGGGCCCACCCAGAAGACAGCGCCCAGACTCTTCACAGCACACCCGGCCACCCACTCTCCGTTGTGACAGGAGACCTCCACCAGGCCCAGCCCCTCCCCTAGTCTGCTGCAGCCTGGGGTGCAAGGCCCCTCAACCCTCAGACCCTACAGCACTCACAGAGCTCCCTGCCATGGCTGGGTGGTGGGACAGGCAATGGTGGTGGTGAGTCTGGCTGCTGGGACCTTAAGTAAAAGCAGGGTGAGGCTGAGCCTGATGACTCATTCCCCTGTCTTTCCACACCCACCGCCCACACCTGGCACAGACCCTGGCCCTGGGGCCTGGGTGGCCCAGCACCCTCCTCCTGGGCCCTCTCACCCTCATCCACTCACTGAGGTTCCCAGGTGAATAGCCTCTCTCCTTTGAGCTAATAACGATAGAGACAGTTAATAATAACAATAATAATAATAAACACCACAAAAACAAAGAAGGCTCATTGAGCCACCATCTATTCAGCCCTACCTTCCTGCTGCCTGGCAGAGAGAGACACCCTTACCCTATTTTGTCGTAGAAAACTTTGGTCCTGAGAGGCTAAGTTAGGGCCTGGTACTCCGACCCTTCTCCCCCAGGTTAGGACCTGCTGCGTGGGGCTACGGTTGTGTCTCTCCTGAAATTCCAGTTATGCTTCTGCAGTATAATGATAACCATGGCAACAACAATACTAAAAAGGGAGCTCTGAGGGGCAGGATTTTTGCCTGATGTTTAATGCTATGCCCTGGTGCCTAGCATAGTGCCTGGCACACAGTAATTCTCAGTAAACCCGCGCAAGAAAAGAAAGAAAAATAACAACAGCTGCCATTTACTAAGGCACCTGGTCTGGCCGGCTGTAAAGCCAGGAGCCACGGCCAGGGTCACCACTACAGCAGCCTGGCCCATGCAGGTTTGCATTGGATTTGGACAGTCGGTAAAGAAACAACGGAGCCAAAAACTGATGGGCTGTCATCTTTAATTCTAGCTTACACCCGGCAGGCAAGTAAAAACACACACTGGACTCCAAAACCCACTCACATTCAGTGCTCACAAAGCTACTGACTTATCCGAGTTTTCTAGAATCAAAGGTTTCTAGCTCACCAGCCTTATTCTCCTCAGTTCCCCATCTCCTTCCTTCTCCCTGTGCAAACTCTGCACTAACTGGCTTCTCACTCAACACTCCGCCATCTTAGCTACTTCTCCTGGCCTCCTCCACATGGCCTTTCTCTGCTCTCTGCTCTGCTCTCTCATGCTAATCTCAGGAACCAAGAGAGTAAGCTCCCATTCTGCCTCCATTTTTTAGTGTAGAAATCAAAAGCTTTAATCCAATATACAAAATAGGGAAGTCTCTTATACAAAGTCACTTATCAGAGACATGATGGGATTGTACCACCCCACATCAAAAAGGGTGGGAAAGGCTTAATCCCAAAACCAAGCCCCAGGCTACAAGGATTCTGCCTGCCCACAGCCTGCCCCCAACACACATTAATATCACCTGGGAGACAGCTTTCACGTGGGCAGCGCCATCTTTAACAAAGTGAGCATAATATATTTTATCTGCCCAACACCGGCATATGCCAGAGATCAAGGCTGCTCACGGACAGGACTCCGCTGCCACTGAAGGACAAGCACGGATCTCCCCCGTTGTTTAGACAGGGAAACTGAGGCTCAGAAAAGGAAAGCACTTCCCCACGGCTCTGCAGTACTATCGTGACTGTGTCTCTGGCTATCTTCTCCTCTGGAAGTTTCTGTCTTATTTATTCTGTCTCTGTGGATGTCCTAGTCTCTCTGTCTCTCTGTCTCTGTGTCCCTCTGTCTCCCTGTCTCTGACGCTGCCTTCCGTGTGCACTGTCCTCTTCCTCTCTCCTGTTCCTCATCTCCTCATCCCAGAAATACTTAGCAAATGTCCCACCTAGTTTCAGGACAAGAGGGGGGATCCTAGGACCCACCCTCTCCCAGACCAAGGAAGACCCCCCTCCCATCCAGGCCATTTCCAGCCCCCACTGCCCAAGACTCTAGAGACAACCAGCATAGGAAGACTGGGAGCAGGGAGGGAAGGAGAATGCTGAAAGATGGTTCTGGAAGTCAAGGAAGAGGAAGGTGGGAGGACTTGGCGGCACCATCTCCTACACCTAGCAGCCCTCCCCTCCGTTTTCACCCCCTCACTCTCACCTCCCATCCTGCCTTCCCCTCAGGGGGAAGAAGCCCAGAGCAGAGACCTCTGGGGAGTGGAAACCCCCACTCCCCCCAGGCCTCCTGGACCCTTCCGTTCCCCCTCACCACACAGCAGGCACCCAGGTGCTGGGGCACGAGGGGGTCAAGGGCCTTGGAGAGGGTGGGTAGGCAGCTGCATTTAAGTGGGGGCTGCAAGCTCCCCAGTTTGGGCAAGGGAAAACTCAGGCTTAGGGGCAGCCTCCCAGCCTAGCGCTCCTAGCAAGGAAGGGACCAGGCCTGGGCTGGAGTCCGGGGCTGTGTGCCAAGGGCATGTCATCAGACTTTAAACCAGAGGACAGAGGGCTTTGAGGTTCTAGCACCAACAGCTCGGGATGAGGAGATTCCCACAATGATGGACTCCATGGCTCTGACCAATGAGGGCGGCCATATGTTGTCCCATTCAGCACTAATACTGTATCCCAGTCACACATCTTCTCCCCGGTGGCCTCACTGTGGCTGGATATTTCTTCACAGGCTGCCAATCTGCAAGTCCAAACTTGACTTTGGTGTTGGACCAAATGTTTCCATTCAATCTGTTATCTGTTGAATTTCTGGTTTACTTCTGATAACTCACGTCTGTGTACCCTTCATGGTTCTTACTCATTTGTTCAGAAGATCTTCATATCAGTACTGGAAATACATTTCTTTTTTCGTGTGACAGAGACAAAGACTGAGACAGGGAGAGAGGGAGAGACAGGGACAGACAGGCTGGAAGGGTGAGAGATGAGAAACATCAGTTCTTCATTGCAGCTCCTTAGTTGTTCATGACTGCTTTTTCATATGTGACTTAACTGGGGAGCTACAGCAATGTGAGTGACCCCTTGCTCAAGCCAGCAACTTTGGGTTTCAAGCCAGCGACTATAGGGTCATGTCTATGATTTCACACTCAAGCCAGCGACCCTGTGCTCAAGCTGGTGAGCCTGCGCTCAAGCTGGATGAGCCCACACTCAAGCCAGCTACCTCAGGGTTTTGAACCTGGGTTCTCCATGTCCCAGTTCCACACTCTATCGACTGTGCCACCTCCTGGTCAGGCTGGAAATACATTTTTGAGAGCATTGTTTTTCTTTATTTTATTTTTAAAGTGGGAGGAGGGGGGATAGTAAGACAAATTCCTGCATGCACCCTCGGCAGGATCCCCTGGCAACCCAGTCTTGGGCTGATGCTTGAATCAACCGAGCTATTTTTAGTGCCTGAGGCTGGTGCCCTCGGATCGATGGAGCTGTCCTCAGCTCCTGGGGCTAACACTCAAAGCAGTTGAGCTACTGGCTGGGGAGGAGAAGCGAGATAGAAAGGGGAGAGAGAGAGGGAAAGAAGCAAATTGTTGCCTCTCCTGTGTGCCCTGACCCACCGGCCAGGGCCTCATTCATTGTTTGATTCTTTTCTGTTCCCTGACCAGGGATGGAACTGCATCCTTGGTGGGTCAGGAATGACACTCTAACCAACTGAGCTCCTGGCCAGTGCCCAAGAATATCTTTTATCATTGTGGGGTTATTTTACCATCTTATTCAGGAGCCAATAAAGGTTAATAAGTTTCCGTTGTTTGTCTTTCCATCAGAAACAGTCCTTTACCCTTTTAGGTTTACATGAACTGACTCCTAAAAAAACCTCCAGAGCAGTAGCTACATAGAATTTCCCAATTTCTGGTTGTTTTCTTGTGGATACATTAACATCATAATACATGATGTCAGGTTGTATCACTATTGGTGATAAGTTTCATTAATGCGTTAAGGTCTTGGTCTCCAGATTTCTCCATTTAAAGGTATGTTTTCCCATTTGCAATTGGTAAGTAATCTGTAGGTGCTAATTAAAGTCTATGTATTTTATCATCTTTCACCCAGTGGTTTCAGCTGCTTGAATTCATTATTGCATTGGGGTTACAATAAGAGTAATAGGGTTTGCTTTCAAAGGTTGACATCTCAGCTTGGGGCATTTTTAGTAGTACAGATCTTTCAAAAACAGTAAGCTTCTAGAGAGTTCCACAAAGAGGTTTCTTAGAGATTCTTCATAAATCCAAAGGGTTTTATTTTTTCCCTTAAGAGTCTCAGTAGCCTGCTAATCCTTCTTCATTGTGAAATTATTGGGGGTTACCTTGAGACCATGTGAAATAATCATCTCAATGGAAGTCAACCTCTTCATCTGGCTTTTGCTATGGCCTCACAGTCATTTAGCTGGCACGGGGTTGAAAAGGCTACCTGCCACCACTGATTTCCTGCCCACTCCCCCGTTATGCAGAGAACTACTACTTGGCCAGGAATCCCTGCCTCCCCACGTTCTTCTTCATCTGATTTTGGAACCAAAAGAGTCAGAGAGAAGCATACCAGTACCTGCTTCCATTTGGAGTATAGAAGCCATTTACTTTTACCACATGTAAAGACTACAAGTCACATACACTGCAGGTGGAAATGTAAAGTGGTGTAGCTACTTTGGAAAACAGTGTGCCAGTTTCTGAAAAGGTTAAATAAAGAAGAGTTGCCTGACCAGGCGGTGGTGCAGTGGATAGAGTATCAGACTGGGATGTGGAGGACCCAGGCTTGAAGTCCTGAGGTTGCCAGCTTGAGCCCAAGGTCGCTGGCTTGAACAAGGGGTCACTCGGTCTGCTGTAGCCTTCCCCCCACCCCCGTTGGGGCACATATGAGAAAGCAACCAATGAACAGCGAAGGTACTGCAACGAAGAATTGATGCTTCTCATCTCTCTCCCTTCCAGTTTGTCTGTCCCTATCTGTCCCTCTCTTGGTCTCTCTCTGTCTCTGTCACACACACAAAAAAAGAAGAAGCAGAAGAGTTGATAATAACTGTTTTTGCAACCTCGTAAATATACTAAAACCCACTGAACTGGACCCTGGCCAGGTAGCTCAGTTGGTTAGAACATTATCCCACTGTACCACAGTTGTGAGTTTGATTCCCACTCAGGGCACTTACAAGAATCAACCAATGAATATATGAATGGGAGGAGCAACAAATCGATGTTTCTCTCTCTCTCTCTCCCCCTTCCTTTCTCTCTCTAAAATAAGTTTTAGAAATAATGAATTGGCCTGACCTGTGGTGGTGCAGTGGATAAAGCGTCGACCTGGAATGTTGAGGTCACCAGTTCGAAACCTGCACTTGTCTGGTCAAGGCACATATGGGAGTTGATGCTTCCTGCTCCTCCCTTCTCTCTCTCTCTCTCTCTCTCTCCCTCCTCTCTAAAATGAATCAATAAAAAAAATTTTTTTAAATTAAAAAAAAAAAGAAATAATGAATTGGTTGGGGTATAAAATTTAAAAAGAACTGTACTCCAAAATAAAAAGTCAGTTCTGGTCATTAGATTACTTTTGGAACAACTGAGAAAAGTTGAATGTGATTAAATTTACATTAAAGGTTTCAGGAGAGATTTGTATTATGGTTGTATAGAAGAGTTATGCTCCAGAAATGTACATTGAAGTATTTAGGAATGAAGTGTCATGATCTCTGCAGTTTGCCTTCCAATAGCTAACAGTGACAGACATGGCAGATGTAGCAAAACAGTAGGGATCTTAGGTGACTTCTATAAAGATGTTCACACTGGACTATTCTTTTTCTTTTATAGTGAATTCTTTTTTTGTTTGTTTGTTTTTTGTTTTTTGTATTTTTCCGAAGCTAGAAACAGGGAGAGACAGTCAGACAGACTCCCGCATGCGCCCGACCGGGATCCACCCGGCACGCCCACCAGGGGGCGACGCTCTGCCCACCAGGGGGCGATGCTTTGTTGCATCCAGAGCCACTCTAGTGCCTGGGGCAGAGGCCAAGGAGTCATCCCCAGCGCCCGGGCCATCTTTGCTCCAATGGAGCCTCGGCTGTGGGAGGGGAAGAGAGAGACAGAGAGGAAGGAGAGGAGGAGGGGTGGAGAAGCAGATGGTCGCTTCTCCTGTGTGCCCTGGCCGGGAATTGAACCCGGGACTTCTGCACGCCAGGCCGACGCTCTACCACTGAGCTAACCGGCCAGGGCTATAGTAAATTCTTTAAAAAAATTTTTAAATTTATTTTAGTGAGGAGAAAGAAAGAGTGAGAGAGAGAGAAAAGGGGAGAAGGAGGAGGAAGCATCAACTCCCATATGTGCCTTGACCAGGCAAGCCCAGGGTTTCGAACAAATGACTTCAGCATTCCAGGTTGATGCTCTATCCACTGTGCCACCACAGGTCAGGCTCTGTACTATTCTTTTAACTTTCTTTCTTTCTTTCTTTCTTTCTTTCTTTCTTTCTTTCTTATTTTCTTTCTTTCTTTCTGACTTTTTAATTGATTTTTAGAGAGAGAGAAGAGAGATAGAGAAAGGGGGGGGCAGAAGCATCAACTTGTAGTAGTTGCTTGTTGTATGTGCCTTGACGTGGCAAGCCCAGGGGTTCCAGCCAGCCACTTCAGTGCTCCAGGTCAACACTTGATCCACTGCATCACCACAGGTCAGGTAACTTTTCTACAGGGATGAAAATTTTCAAAATATTCCAAAAGTTGGACAACATAAATTAAACCTAAGCCCCCAGTGTATCACAATAAAGACTTAATGTCTCCAAGAAGAACATCCTCTCCAATGCTCCCACCTGGACGAGGCCATGGAGATAAGGGAGAACCTCCCTGGAGGCAGCACCAGAACCAGTCTTTGCTCTTTATGGCCATGGTCTTGACCTTTGCACTGGGCAGAGTCTGCCTCCATTCTTTTCTGAATAAGAATACCTTCTCCACCTCTGTTTTGTTTGTTTGTTTGTTTCTTATTGATTTTTTAAAATAATTTTTATTAATGTTAATGGGATGACATTAATAATTCAGGGTACATATATTCAAAGAAAACATGTCTAGGTTATCTTGTCATTAAATTATGTTGCATGGCCCTGGCCGGTTGGCTCAGCGGTAGAGTGTCGGCCTAGCGTGCGGAGGACCCGGGTTCGATTCCCGGCCAGGGCACACAGGAGAAGCGCCCATTTGCTTCTCCACCCCTCCGCAGCACTTTCCTCTCTGTCTCTCTCTTCCCCTCCCGCAGCCAAGGCTCCATTGGAGCAAAGATGGCCCGGGCGCTGGGGATGGCTCTGTGGCCTCTGCCCCAGGCGCTAGAGTGGCTCTGGTCGCAATATGGCGACGCCCAGGATGGGCAGAGCATTGCCCCCTGGTGGGCAGAGCGTCGCCCCATGGTGGGCGTGCCGGGTGGATCCCGGTCGGGCGCATGCGGGAGTCTGTCTGACTGTCTCTCCCCGTTTCCAGCTTCAGAAAAATGAAAAAAAAAAAAAAAAGTAAATTATGTTGCATACCCCTCGCCCAGAGTCAGATTGTCCTCCGTCACCCTCTATCTAGTTTTCTCTGTGCCCCTCCCCCTCCCCCTAAATCTCTCCCTCCCTCCCTCCTGCGTCCTCCCTCCCCCCACCCCTGGTAACCACCACACTCTTGTCCATGTCTCTTAGTCTCGTTTTTATGTTCCACCAATGTATGGAATCATGTAGTTCTTGTTTTTTTCTAATGTTATCAAGATCCCACCATTTTGCTATAAATGATCTAATGTCATCATTTCTTATGGCTGAGTAGTATTCCATAGTGTATATGTGCCACATCTTCTTTATCCAATCTTCTATTGAAGGGCTTTTTGGTTGTTTCCATGTCTTGGCCACTGTGAACAGTGCTGCTATGAACATGGGGCTACATGTGTCTTTACGTATCAATGATTCTGAGGTTTTGGGGTATATACCCAGTAGAGGGATTGCTGGGTCATAAGGTAGTTCTATTTGCAGTTTTTTGAGGAACCACCATACTTTCCTCCATAGTGGTTGTGTTTCTTATTGATTTGAGAGAGAGGAAGGAAGAGAGAGAGAGACAGAAGCGTCAACTCATTGTTCCATTTAGTTGTGCATTCATTGATTGTTTCTTGCAGGTGCTCTGACTAGGGATCGAACTTGTGATCTCAGTGTGCCCGGATGATGTTTTATCCACTGAACCACGCCACAGGGCCTGAGTTCTCCTTTATTGCACAACATTCTATTTTCCCTGGAGTTACTGATCGTCTTGTTTTGTATTTGCCTAGTTTTCTCTGTATTTTTTTTTGAATTGGAATTCTGAGCTCTCCGTACCTTGACTAAATCCAGTGGTGGGCTTCAAATATTTTAACAACCGGTTCTCTGCCCTAATGACCATTTTAAATATAAAAAGAACAATATACCGAAAGGTAGTTTACTATTTCATGCATTTAATACTTAGATAAGAACAATAAAAGAAGTACACAAAACTAGATTGTTATAAGAGTTTTAAAATATTGATGAAAATATTAAATAATACCTGACAAAAAACAAGGAAACTGTTAAGATATTTCCCCATTGCTTCTTGATTGGTGTCCTCACTTGCAATTTTTTTTCACCTATGGACGTAATGAACATTACTACAGGTGCTTTGAATACGCTATCGCACAGATGAATGTTAAAAAAAGAGTAAGGAACATATACCTGACCAGGTGGGCGCAGTGGATAGAGTGTCGGACTGGGACGGGAGGACCCAGGTTCAAAACCCCAAGGTCGTTGGCCTGAGTGCAGGCTCATCTGGTTTGAGCAAGGTCGCTGGCTTGAGCAAGGGGTCCCTCAGTCTGCTGTAGCCCCCCCACCCCGGTCAAGTCACATATGAGAATGCAATCAATGAACAACTAAGGTGCCGCAAGGAAGAATTGATGGTTCTCATCTCTCTCCCTTCCTGTCTGTCTCTATCTGTTCCTTCTCTGTCTCTGTCACAAAAGGTAAGGAATGTAAATTTGTGATTTCCACATTGGGCAGCTGCCCAAGCACCCACCTTAGAGAGAACCCTGATTACAAGTGCCATTTTACAAATCGGTTGGCTCAGAGGTGAATTTAACGGTGGGTGCACCGGATGCACATCCTGGGCCTTGAATTCTGAAGCGCTCCGCAAAACCCCAACTTTACACTTTTGTCTAATGACTGACCTTAGTCTGCCTCTGGGTTTGCGGAACTCAACAAAAAATTAGGTATCGGTAGCCCTGGCCGGTTGGCTCAGCGGTAGAGCGTCGGCCTAGCGTGCGGAGGACCCGGGTTCGATTCCTGGCCAGGGCACATAGGAGAAAGCGCCCATTTGCTTCTCCACCCCTCCGCTGTGCTTTCCTCTCTGTCTCTCTCTTCCCCTCCCGCAGCCAAGGCTCCATTGGAGCAAAGATGGCCCGGGCGCTGGGGATGGCTCTGTGGCCTCTGCCCCAGGCGCTAGAGTGGCTCTGGTGGCAACATGGTGACGCCCAAGATGGGCAGAGCATCGCCCCCTGGTGGGTAGAGCGTCGCCCCTGGTGGGCGTGCCGGGTGGATCCCGGTCGGGCGCATGCGGGAGTCTGTCTGACTGTCTCTCCCTGTTTCCAGCTTCAGAGAAATGAAAAAAAAAAAAAAAAAAAAAAAAAAAAAAAAATTAGGTATCGGTTCTGCTGAACTGGTGCGAACCAGCTGAATCCTACCACTGACTACCATTGACTAAATTTCTCAATCAATTCGGATGCCTCCTGCATTCTATCAGTTTTACTTTCTCCAGGATTTTGCCCCTGCCGTCCCTATGCCTGCCCTCCATTCGCTGCTGATGGAAAGGTGGGTGAAGCCCCCACGTAGCTGTCATCTTGAATCTCCTGTGCTGAATTCCTTAGTCTTTCAGCCTCTTGCTTTTATTTTTTTTTATTTTTATTTTTTTTTAAATTTATTTCTGAAGCTGGAAACGGGGAGAGACAGTCAGACAGACTCCCGCATGCGCCCGACCGGGATCCACTCGGCACACCCACCAGGGGCGACACTCTGCCCACCAGGGGGTGATGCTCTGCTCCTCCAGGGGGTCGCTCTGCCGCGACCAGAGCCACTCCAGCGCCTGGGGCAGAGGCCAAGGAGCCATCCCCAGTGCCCGGGCCATCTCTGCGCCAGTGGAGCCCCGGCTGCAGGAGGGGAAGAGAGAGACAGAGAGGAAGGAGGGGGGGTGGGGTGGAGAAGCAAATGGGCGCTTCTCCTATGTGCCCTGGCCAGGAATCGAACCCGGGTCCCCCGCACGCCAGGCCGACGCTCCACCACAGAGCCAACCGGCCAGGGCCCAGCCTCTTGCTTTTAGACTTACCCCAGATGCTCTCATGACCACAAATTCCTGACCTGTTTCGATTATTTTTTTTTCTTAAGTGAGAAGCAGGGAGGCAGAGAGATAGACTCCCACATGTGGCCCCACAGGAATCCCCCTAGCAAGTCCACTACAGGGCAATGCTCTGCCTGTCTGGGGCAGTTGCTCCATTGCTCAGCAACCAACTTGAGCACCTGAGGCGAGGCCATGGTGCCATCCTCAGCCCCTGAGGCCAACTTGCTGTAAAGAGCCATTGCTGGAGGGGGGGAGAGGGAGAGGGAGAGGGAGAGAAGGAGGGGTGGAAAATCAGATGGTTGCTTCTCCTGTGTGCCTTGATGGGAATTGAACTCAGGACTTCCACACACCTGGCTGATGCTCTACCGCTGAGCCAACTGGCCAGGGCCTGTTTGGGTTCTGAGTTCAATGAATTTCTTCTCTATTTTCCCACCTCCCAAGAAGTCTGGGGTCATATTTTGGCTCTGCGTTTTATGGCTGCAACATCTGAACAGTTACTTTTCTGCTTATGTCACTAGGATAGGTATAACAGTAGTCCTTATTTCATTCGACTATAGTGAGAAACTAGGGGATGAATGTTGATAAAGCGCTTAGAGCTGTGTGACACAGACCAGGACATGCCATTTGCATGTGAGTGTGATTACATGGTGAACTCTAGGAAGACAGCAACATTACACACTGTTGCTGCTTAAAACATTACTCCAAACCTAGAAGCTTGATATAACCATTTTATTTTGCTCAAAGATCCTATGGGTTGTGAATTCAGATAGGTGTCCTATTTCTGTTACTCAGTGTCTGGGTCCTTAGCTGGGAAGACTTCACTGCTGAGGGTGACATGAAAATATGGGACTGGATTATCTGGAGGCCCCTTCACTTACATGTCCATTTCCAAGTCATTGCTGGCAGTCACCTGGGATCTCAGCTCTGTGGACCTGTGAACACGTGCACTTTCCAGGTGGTTCGGGCATCCTCCTAACATGGCCACATCAGAGTAACCAGATTACTTATATGGCAGCCCAGGGTTTCAAATGAAGGACCTAGGTCACAGAATGGGAATCTTTTCTGACCCAATATCACTTCTGCTGCATTCTGTTGGTTATAAATGAGTCAGCAGCCTACCTGATTCAAGCAGAGGGGCCATAAGACCCCTTAGAGGGAAAGAGGCAAGGACAGGAACTATGATTGTAGCCATCTTTGGAAACTACAATTGGCCCCATTTCTCAAACCCTTCTTTTTTTTTTTTATAGAGACCGAGAGAAAGAGTCAGAGAGAGAGAGAGAGAGATAGGGACAGACAGACAGGAATGGAGAGAGATGAGAAGCATCAATCATCAGTTTTTTGTTGTGACACCTTAGTTGTTCATTGATTGTTTTCTCATATGTGCCCTGACTGCGGGCCTTTAGCAGACCGAATAACCCCTTGCTCGAGTCAGCGACCTTGGGTCCAAGCTGGTGAGCTTTGCTCAAGCCAGATGAGCCCACGCTCAAGCTGGCGACCTCAGGGTCTCGAACTTGGGTCTTCCGCATCCCAGTCCGATGCTCTATCCACTGCGCCACCACCTGGTCAGGCTCAAACCCTTCTTGATGAGAACTGTACAAGTACATCCCCAGCCCACACCCTTGGATGCAGATGACACATTCTCAAGTTTAATGTGTCAGGCACATTCATTCAGAGGACTTTTTACTTGATCAATATATCAATCTGATTTAGTGTTCTGTCTAGCTGAGTTCTTCTGTACTTTTCTTACCTGGGAGGTACACAATGCTTATCAATATTAAAGTGACATCTGATTAGAGTCTGCACAACTCTTGTCTTGTCTGGCTTTGCTGTCAGACTTTTCTCATACACTTTCTTGATATCATTGAGAGCATTTCTTTCTGAGTTAGTTTTTTATATCTGTAATATTTTTATCTTTATTTGTTTTTCTAAATTAAATTTATTGGAGTGACATTGGTTAATAAAATTATATTTGTTTCAAGTGTACAATTCTATGATACATTATCTGTATATTGTCTGTGTCCCCACCACCCAAAGTCAAATTTTCTTCTGTCAACATATAATTGAGTATAAATTTTTTATTGATTTATTTTAGAGAGACAGAAATAGGAAGAGAGAGAAAGAGAAGCATTTATTTGTCCCATTTAGTTGTGTATTCATCACTTGCTTCTTGTGTGTGCCCTGACCAGGGGTGGAACCACACAACCTTGTTGTTTCCAGATGACAGACACTCTAACCAATTGAGTGAACCGGCCAGAGACTGACAATAAATTTTTTTTATTATAGAGAATATCATACATGTATATGAATGACAAAATATAGTATAATAAGCCTTCCTGTACCTCTCACCCAGCACAAGACTTGCCAAGGCATAGACAAACTGGCTCCATCTGCAAGTCCACCCATTGACCTCCTGCCATATTATCCTTATTTTTATTTATTATTTATATACCATAAAATGCAAAATTTGGCCCTGCCGGCTGGCTCAGTGGCAGAGCGTCAGCTGGGCGTGTGGATGTCCTGGGTTCGATTACCGGTCAGGCCACACAGGAGAACAGACCATCTGCTTCTCCACTCCTTCTCCCTCCCTTTCTCTCTTTCTCTCTCTTCTCCTCTTGCAGCCATGGCTCAGTTGGAGCAAGTGGCCTGGGGCGCTGAGGATGGCTCCATGGCATTGCCTCAGACACTAAAATAGCTCCATTGCCGAGCAACTGAGCAGTGGCCCCAGATGGGCAGAGCATTGCCTTATAGGGGGCTTGCCAGGTGGATCCTGAGAGCCTGGTCAGGGCACATGCAGGAATCTGTCTCTCTGCCTCCCTGCTTCTCACTTAAGAAAAAGATAATTTGGCATATTAAAATAGCTAACTGAGTAGCCTTGTGAATCCACTTAAAGTATACAATTGAGTAATAATTTTGACTTGTGAGTTTAATTAAAAATTTTAATCAAAAAATTTAAAACAATACTGGAACATTAAAAAGTACTTAAGACTCACATGCACCTGACCAGGCGGTGGCGCAGTGGATAGAGCGTTGGACTGGGATGCAGAGGACCCAGGTTCGAGACCCCGAGGTCGCCAGCTTGAGCGCAGGCTCATCTGGTTTGAGGAAAAGCCCACCAGCTTGAACCCAAGGTCGCTGGCTCCAGCAAGGGGTTACTCGGTCTGCTAAAGGCCCATGGTCAAGGCACGTATGAGAGAGCAATCAATGAACAACTAAGGTGTTGCAATGCGCAATGAAAAACTAATGATTGATGCTTCTCATCTCTCTCTGTTCCTGTCTGTCTGTCCCTGTCTATCCCTCTCTCTGTCTCTGTAAAAAATTAATTAATTAATTAATTAATTAATTAAAAAAAAGACTCACATGCCTGACTTGTGGTGGCACAGTGGATAAAGCATCTACCTGGAATGCTGAGGTTGCTGGTTCAAAATGCTGGGCTTGCCCAGTCAGGCACATATGAGAAGCAATTACTATGAGTTCATGCTTTCTGCTCCTCCACACTCCCTTCCTCTCTCTCTCCTCTCTCTATAAAATAAATAAAATGTTTTTTAAAAATGTTTTTAAAACTCACAATATGAAGCAATTGCAAATTTACAGATTAGTCGCAAATACACCCCTATGTGAGTAAGCTGTCAATAGGGAGTCCCATCACCCTCAAACATTCGAAGGAGTATTTGTTTTTCATTTCTTTTTAGATTTTATTTATTCATTTTTATTAAAGAGAGAGAGAAAAGAGATAGAGAGAACAGGGGGAGGAGCAGGAAGCATCAACTCCCACATTGTGCCTTGACCAGGCAAGCCCAGGGTTTCGAACCGGTGATCTCAGCATTCCAGGTCAATTCTTTATCCACTGAACCACCACAGGTCAGTCTGAAGGAGTATTTTCTATAAAGAGGATATTCTGGCCCTGGCTTGCTGGCTAAGTGGTAGAGCATCTGTGCAGTGTGTGGAAGTCTCGGGTTTGATTCCCAGTCAAGACCCACAGGAGAAGCTACCATCTGATTCTCCACCCCTCCTTCTCTCTCTCTCTCTCTCTCTCTCTCTCTCTTTTCCTCCCGCAGCCATTGCTAGATTGATTTGAGTGCATTGACCCCAGGCACTGAGGATGGCTCCGTGGAGTCTCCGCCTCAGGTGCTAAAAATAGCTCAGTTGCAAGCATGGCCCCAGATGAGCAGAGCATTGGCCCCAGACTAGGGTTGCCAGGTGGATCCTGGCCAGGGTGAAGTCTTCTCTCTACCTCCCCTCTTCTCACTTCAAAAAAAAAAAAAAAAAGAGGCTATTCTCCTACACTCATCAGTACACGCTGACACATTGAGCCCCCACTGCGACCTGATATCCAGGCCTCATTCATGTTCTGCCTGATAGTCCCTTATGTCTCTTGTACCAAAAATTCAGTCAGAGTTGCTGTTGTTTGGTTGTCATGTCTTCTTAGTCTCGGTCATCTTCAGTTTGGAACAATCCACAGTCTTCCTATGTCTTTCAAACTCTGGATTCTTTGGAATGTTACAGGTTGCTGATTTCTTGTTCTTAGAGGATGTGATCTTCTGGCAGTTTGTGATCTTCTGGCAGAAGGACCACAGAAGTGACATGTGTGCATCCTATCAAGCTGCGCACAACCTCCATGCGTCCTGGGGCTGGTGGTATTGCCTGGATTGCATGATTAGTGCACCTGCCAGGCTTCTCCACCATACAGGTACCCTTTGGGGCTTTGTCATTAGTGAGCATTTTGTGGAGAAGTGCTTGGGAAGTATGCAGATATCAGATTTTCCATCAAACTTTTCTCATTGCAATCTTTTAACTGTTCACATCTCCATACACTGAATGTTTGTGCCCCGTCACCAGACTTCCTATGTTGAAACCTAATCCCCAATAGGATGGTACTGGAGGTTGGGGCTTTGGGAGGAACTGGGGTCTAGAAGGTGGAGCCCTCCTGAGTGGGGTGAGTTCTCTCATAAGGAACCCAGAGAGCTCCTTTGGCCCTTCAACCACGAGAGGACAGAGCGAGAATAAGGAGTCCATGAACCAGGAATCACCTCTCATCAGACACCTAATATGCCAGCACCTTGATCTTGTACTTCTCAGCCTCTGGAACCCTGAGAAATAAATTTTCATTACTTATAAGCCGGCCAATGAATGGCATTTTGGTTAGAGCAGTCCTTAACAGAGTAAGACAACATCAGTGTAAGCTTTTAACTTTATCCCCGGTGTCGTCATGCATGACTCTCACTTCCTGGACTCATATTGTGGGAATCCTTTTCTTTTTCTTTTTCTTTTTTCTTTTTTTTTTTTTACTGAGAGAGACAGAGATAGAGAGAGACAGAAGGAGAGAGAGACAGGGACAGACAGACAGTAAGGGAGAGAGATGAGAAGTATCAACTCGTAGTTGCGGCACTTTAGTTGCTCATTGATTGCTTTCTCATATGTGCCTTGACTGGGGGGCTCCAGCCAAGCCAGTGACCCCTTGCTGAAGCCAGTGACCTTGGGCTCAAGCCAGCAACCTTGGGCTTCAAGCCAGCAACCTGTGGGTTCAAGCCAGCAGCATTGGAACCATGTCAATCATGCTGCGCTCAAGCTGGCAACTCCATCCATGCTCAAGACGGAGACTTCGGAGTTTCAAAACTGGACCCCAGAGCCCTGGCCAGTTGGCTCAGTGGTAGAGCATCGGCCTGACGTGCAGGAGTCCCGGGTTCGATTCCCGACCAGGGCACACAGGAGAAGCGCCCATCTGCTTCTCCACCCCTCCCCCTCTCCTTCCTCTCTGTCTCTCTCTTCCCCTCCCGCAGCCAAGGCTCCATTGGAGCAAAGTTGGCCCTGGCGTTGAGGATGGCTCTATGGCCTCTGCCTCAGGCACTAGGATGGCTCTGGTTGCAACAGAGCAATGCCCCAGATGGGCAGAGTATCGCCCCCTGGTGGGCATGCCGCGTGGATCCTGGTCGGGTGCATGCGGGAGTCTGTCTGACTGCCTCCCCGTTTCTAGCTTAAGAAAAAAAAAAAAGAAACTGGATCCCAGTATCCCAGGTCAATGCCCTATCTCTATCCACTGTACCACCACTGGTCAGGCAGGCTGTCACATCTTATACGTTCCCTGACGGAGCCTTGGAACAGCCATTTCTACAAGAAGAGTTTCTTGAATAGAGAAGGTAGAGTCCTAGGACCAAGGTCTGGGCACCGGTGTGCTCATGGCTATACAGGTGTCTCTGCTCTCAGGCCCTCTTGGAAGATGGAGTTAAGAGTTACATGGGTATAGGTGTCTGTAGTCATTGTAGGGGAGGCACAGTTTTACCTCTACCCTCCTAGGATATTTCAGCTGGGCCCGGGAACTAAACTGACCTGTCCAACTGACAGATTAATGGAGAAATGCACACACATTTGTCAAAGTTGTAGGCGACACAGGAGCCCCCATGATGAAATGAAGACTCAGAGAAATGGCTAAACCTACATGCTTTTCTATTAAATGAACAACAGAGGCAATTGTGGAAAAGTAACTCAACTAGTATGCAGAGCCGCTGAAGGAAGATAAGAATTATTTTAACAAGGCCTGTGTGTGTATGGTCCTCTAGGTCTCCACAGGATGATAAAAATGTTACCTTCCTTCTGGGACGTTCCTTCTGGGAGGGCGTCTTTCTCATGGAAGTTTTCATCTCCTGGTTTCAGGAAGAAAAAGGGAGGTAAGAATACCATCTTATCCCTGCTGTTTTAAAAATGGCTTTAGCTCAAAATATCCTTATGCCTCAGGGGCCTATTTTGGGGTGGGGTATTCTGCCACCTTCAACATACACATACCTACTTACATCTGTATTTCTCTTTTATATGTGTATATACTCATAAGACACAGTAGGGTATGTACTGTGTGATTCCATCCGTACAAGGTCCCTGGAGTAGTCACAGTCACAGGGACAGAAAGTACACCACCAGTGGCCAGGGGCTGAGACAGGGGTGGGGAGTTATGTTTATGGGAGCAGAGACTGAGTTGGGGAAGGTGAAACTGTCTGGAGATGGAAGGTGTGATAGGTGGGGAACAATATGAAAGTACTTAGCCCCACAAAAACCCTTAGTCTGCTCAAAGATGGTTTCAAGGTAAATAATATGTAACTTATATTTAATTTTTTTTGTTTGTTGATTTGAGGGAGATAAAGAGAGAGAGAGAAACCTTGATCTATTTGTTCCACCCATGTAATCATTTATTCATTGATTCTTTCATCTGCCCTGACCCAGGTTCAAACCCACAACTGTGGCCCATTGGGACAATGGTCTAATTAACTGAGCTACCCGGCCAGGGCTTTTTTTTTTTGAGACAGAGAGAGAGACATTGAGCTGTTCTTGTATGTGCCCTGACTGGGGAACTGAACCGGCAACCTCCACACTCCAGGATGACACTTCAACCAACTGAGCTATTCAACAAGGACTTAACTTGTTTTTTTTTTAATTTTTTTTAATTGATTGGTTTTTAGAGAGAGGAGGAGGAAGGGAAGCATTCATTTGTTGTTCTACTCAGTCATACATTCATTGGTTGCTTCCCATGTGTGCCCTGACCAGGGATCGAACCCGTAATCTTATAGTTTGGGGAGGAGGCCCTTAACTGACTGAGCTCACCAATCAGGTCCATTTTTAAATTTTTTTTTTAATTTATTCATTTTATTTTATTTTATTATTTTTTTTATTTATTTTTTACAGAGACAGAGAGTGAGTCAGAGAGAGGGATAGACAGGGACAGACAGACAGGAACGAAGAGAGATGAGAAGCATCAATCATTAGTTTTTCATTGCGCATTGCAACACCTTAATTGTTCATTGATTGCTTTCTCTCTCTATCTTTTGTATCCATAATCTATTTCCTTTTTCTTATTGGCATCTGAGGGTGGTCTTGTTGATAGTATTAATTAGAATTAATAAAGAATAAAAAGGAAAAAAAAAAAGGAAAACACCCCACAAAAAAAAAACAGTAATAATTTATTATTTCCCCCTTTTTTCTTTCTTCTCTTCCCCTCTTCTCCCCTCCTCAGGGAAATATCGTGATGACCTGTGAATTATATTATGCTAAATGGAACAAAAACTGCCTATAACGGAGGGCCTGATTTGGGGTGAAGAGTTCAAGGGGCAAAAAAGGGAGTAGGGAAAGAAGAAAAAAATAAAAATAATAAGTAAAAATCTGTTGTATTAAGTAGAGCGAAGACTAACTACAACGGAGACCTTGGGTTGGGAGGAATGCTGGTGAGTTAAAAAGCAATGTAAAAAGTACCCAAAATGCCACAAAAACAAACAAACAAAGGAAAACCAAAAACAAAAACAAAAGCAAAAAAAAAAAAAAAAACCTTGAGTCTCAAATTAAATAATTTGTTCGTGATTGAGGATTGAATGGGAGGAAAAGTAAAAGGAGAAAAGAAGAAACAAATAGAAAGGAAAAAAATAAGAAAAAGAGAGAAACGAAGGAAGAAAAAAAGGAAGAGAAAAAAAGACAAAAGGGGAGAGAGTGAGAGTTAGGGGTTTTGGAGTGTAACCCTAAAGGAGAGTAAGGATGAAGAAAAGAAATAAAATGTAACACTCATGGGTAGTGTAGTTCAAGAAAAGGGAAGCATAAGATGGGCAGAGAATAAAAGGACCGAGGTGAGGAAATAGAAATAATAATAAAGGCAATAAGATAGAAGAAAGAAACAACAACAACGAAGAATTAGTGGAACAAGTTATAAAGTCTGTGGATTTTTCTTGATTTTGAGAGGTTAACTTCTTCCTTTTTCTTTTCTCTCCCTCTTCCTGGTCGGTGACTCTGTACCCCAGGCTCTGCCCCTGTGTCACGCTTAGGTAGGGATTTGCAGTTGATGGGATTCTATGGCAATGTCATATAATTGGCTTTAGTCTCACTGATTGTCAAGGCTTGTTGGTGTTTGCAGGGTCCAACAATGAGAGAGTTTGCTTTCCTGGAGTCTCTCTCCTAGTCTCCCCTTCCTGAATTAGCAGCCTGGTGGTCCAGTTATGAGGCTGCCACTGCTTCTGTCTGGGGAGTAAGAGGCTCAAAGAGCTGGGAAATCCCCACTCTATCCCCACTCAGCACAAGGCTCTGGGTAAGGCTCTGGCAGTCAGAGCCTCCAGCGTAATCAGGTGGGGCTGGGAGTCAATTGTTGTCAAGGTGACTGTTCAGCGCCTACCATTCAGTTGGACCACTCAACCTAGGCTTTCCACACTTTGTAACCTATTTTGGCTGGGAAGAAGAGGCACTAGTCGCTGCTTGCTATATAGGTCTTAATATCTGCCAAGTCCCTCTTGTTAGCATATATCCCTGAATATGGAGGCTCTGTCAATCAGAAGTTGCCCCCGCCCCTTTAGCGAGAGGCACTGAAAAATATCACACCTCTTGTCTTGGATCGCTGAACTGAGAGAGATCCTATCAATTAGAGCCCGTGGGTGTGCAGATTTCGTGAGTTAAGCTAATTTCAGTGATTGGATCCGCAGCTGTGCTCCAGAAAGTATTTCAGGCTGCCTGCGCTCCCCTCCCCCAACGCTTGATTGTTAGCTTGAATGGCTGGGTGAGGTGCCCCGGCCACGGAGAGACTCTCCGGAATGGGGAAGACAGCCTTGGAGCCCCTCCCCGGGCGCAGCACGGGGCACCCCCGCGGTCTCTCAGGGCACGCCGGTGGCTGGGGACTCTCCGGACTGCGGCACAGGGCGCGCGCACAGTTTCTCAGGGCACGCCGGTGGCTGGGGACTCTCCGGACCGCGGCACGGGGCGCGCGCATGGTTTCTCAGGGCACGTCGGTGGCTGGGGACTCTCTGGACCGCGGCACGGGGCGCGCGCAGTTTCTCAGGGCACGCCGGCGGCCGCCAGCGCCCAGGCTGCCGCTCCCCGAGTGTGGGCGGGCAGTTGCACGCGTGGGTTGACTCACCACAGGTGTACTTCCTCCTCGGCTTGAATGAACGACCGTGCGGTAGTTAGCTTCCTTCTCACCGTCAGCTCTGATCCATCTCTCAGATTCAAGTGATAACAGTCCTTTCGCTTTCAGTGTGTGTGGAACTCCGGAATGCTCCGAGGATAAATTTTTCTGTTTCTAGTTGATAAATTTGTTGAGATTTTGGGGAGATCTGTCGGACGCGCTGCTCACGGCGCCATTTCCGTGACGTCACTCGATTGCTTTCTCATATGTGCCTTGACCTCGGGCCTTCAGCAGACCGAGTAACCCCTTGCTGGAGCCAGCGACCTTGGGTTCAAGCTGGTGGGCTTTTGCTCAAACCAGATGAGCCCATGCTCAAGCTAGCGACCTCAGGGTCTCGAACCTGGGTCCTCTGTGTCCCAGTCCAAGTTCTATCCACTGCGCCACCACCAGGTCAGATGACTATATTGTGTTTCTTTTATTATGAAAGTTCATTTATAAAACCAAAGCAGTCCCTGGATTATCTTCACTGTGTACAAAAAACAGCTCTGCCTGACCTGTGTTGGCACAGTGGATACAGTACGGACCTGGAATGCTGAGGTCAGCATTTCAAAACCCTGGGTTTACCCGGTCAAGGCACACCGGACAAGCAAGCAATGAACAACTAAAATGAAGTAACTATGAGTTGATATTTCTCTCTCCTTCTTCCCTTTCTCTCTCCTTTCTGTAAATCCAATAAATAAAATCTTAAAAAAAAAAAGGTAAGCGCCTGACCTGTGGTGGTACAGTGGATAAAGCGACGACCTAGAAATGCTGAGGTTGCCGGTTCGAAACCCTGGGCTTGCCTGGTCAAGGCACATATAGGAGTTGATGTTTCCAGCTCCTCTCCACCCCCACCTTCTCTCTCTTTCTCTCTCTCCTTTCTCTCTCCTTCTCTGTCTCTCTCTCTCTTTTTCTCTCCTCTCTGAAGTGAATTTTTTAAAAAAATTTTTAAAAAAAGGGGCCCTGGCCGGTTGGCTCAGTGGTAGAGTGTCAGCCTGGTGTGCAGAAGTCCCGGGTTTGATTCCCGGCCAGGGCACACAGGAAAAGCGCCCATCTGCTTCTCCACCCCTCCCCCTCTCCTTCCTCTCTGTCTCTCTCTTCCCCTCCCGCAGTGCAGCCGAGGATCCACTGGAGCAAAGATAGCCCGGGCGCTGGGGATGGCTCCTTGGCCTCTGCCCCAGGCGCTAGAGTGGCTCTGGTCGCAACAGAGCCACACCCCGGAGGGGCAGAGCATCGCCCCCTGGTGGGCAGAGCGTTGCCCCTGGTGGGCATGCCGGTTGGATCCCGGTCGGGTGCATGCGGGAGTCTGTCTGACTGTCTCTCCCAGTTTCCAGCTTCGGAAAAATACAAAAAAAAAAAAAAAAAGTAAGCAATTAGCATTGTTTAGACTGGCAAATACATGAAAAAAAAAAGGCCCGAAATTACCAAGAGGCTGACATAGAGCATAGGATTTCAACTTCTACAACACAACTGGGGGCACGATTAACTCCTTTCCAGCAGAATTCTTTCCCGAAGGAGGGCAAAAGTCAGCAAACTCAGCCTGCTTGCCACCCTTCTTCTTTATTTTCATGGCCAGTGAACTTCGAGAGGATGGATGTCCTGGGCCAGGTGGAGGGAACTGTTGTTTCAGGGACTGGAAGAAACAGGCTCGGGGTGGTGGCTGCACAGGTCTACTACATGTTTGACAAAGCTCATCGAAGTATTCTGTTAAATGCACATGATTTATGAAAGTGAAGTAGAGCTTGAGAATAGAGCATTTAGGAGATAAATATACTCACTACTTATTCGGAAATGAAAAACAATACTCTGGCCTATTGGCTCAGTGGATAAAGCATCGGCCCAGAGTATGGGCTTCCCCGGTTCTAATCCCAGTCAGGGCACACAGGAGAAGTAGCCATCTGCTTCTATCCCTCTCTCACTCCCCCTTCTCTCTCACTTCTCCTGCAGATAGTAGCTCAACTGCTTCAAGTGTCAGCCCTGGGAGCTGAAGATAGCTCCATTGGTCTGCGTATGTAAGCCTCAGGAACTAAAAATAGCTCAGTTTATTTTAGCATCAAACCCAGACTGTATTGCCAGTGGATCCCAACTGGGTGCATGCAGGAGTCGGAGTCTGTCTTACAATCTCCTCTCCTCTAATTAAAAGAAAAAAAGAAAGAATAACAATGCTCTCAAAAATGTATTTCAAGCACTGATATGAAGATCTTCTGAACAAATGAGTAAGAACCATAAAGGGTGGACACACCTGAATTATCAGAAATATACCAGAAATCCAACAGATAACAGATTGAATGGAAACACTTGTTGCAACACCAAAGTCAAGTTTGGACTTGCAGATTGGCAGCCTGTGAAGAAATATCCAGCCACAGTGAGGCCACCGGGGAGAAGATGTGTGACTGGGATACAGTATTAGTGCTGAATGGGACAACATATGGCCGCCCTCATTGGTCAGAGCCATGGAGTCCATCATTGTGGGAATCTCCTCATCCCGAGCTGTTGGTGCTAGAACCTCAAAGCCCTCCGTCCTCTGGTTTAAAGTCTGATGACATGCCCTTGGCACACAGCCCCGGACTCCAGCCCAGGCCTGGTCCCTCCCTTGCTAGGAGCGCAAGGCTGGGAGGCTGCCCCTAAGCCTGAGTTTTCCCTTGCCCAAACTGGGGAGCTTGCAGCCCCCACTTAAATGCAGCTGCCTACCCTCCCTCTCCAAGGCCCTTGACCCCCTTGTGCCCCAGCACCTGGGTGCCTGCTGTGTGGTGAGAGGGAACGGAAGAGTCCAGGAAGCCTGGGGAGAGTGGGGGTTTCCACTCCCCAGAGGTCTCTGCTCTGGGCTTCTTCCCCCTGAGGGGAAGGCAGGATGGGAGGTGAGAGTGAGGGGGTGAAAACGGAGGGGAGGGCTGCTAGGTGTAGGAGATGGTGCCGCCAAGTCCTCCCACCTTCCTCTTCCTTGACTTCCAGAACCATCTTTCAGCATTCTCCTTCCCTCCCCGCCCCCAGTCTTCCTATGCTGGTTGTCTCTAGAGTCTTGGGCAGTGGGGGCTGGAAATGGCCTGGATGGGAGGGGGGTCTTCCTTGGTCTGGGAGAGGGTGGGTCCTAGGATCCCCCCTCTTGTCCTGAAACTAGGTGGGACAGTGCTAAGTTTTCTGGGATGAGGAGATGAGGAACAGGAGAGAGGAAGAGGAAGGCAGCATCAGAGACGGGGAGACAGAGGGACACAGAGACAGAGACAGAGAGACAGAGAGACTAGGACATCCACAGAGACAGAATAAATAAGACAGAAACTTCCAGAGGGGAAGAAAGCCAGAGACACAGTCACCATAGTATACAGAGCCATGTGGAAGTGCTTTTCTTTTCTGAGCCTCAGTTTCCTTGTCTGAACAACGGGGGAGATCCGTGCTCGTCCTTCAGTGGCAGCTGGACGCGTCCTGTCCGTGAGCAGCCTTGATCTCTGGCACATGCCGCCCAGACCAGGGGCCTTAGTAAATGGCAGCTGTTGTTATTTTTCTTTCTTTTCTTGCGCGGGTTTACTGAGAATTACTGTGTGCCAGGCACTATTCTAGGCACCAGGGCACAGCATTAAACATCAGGCAAAAATCCTGCCCCTCAGAGCTCCCTTTTTAGTATTGTTGTTGCCATGGTTATCACTATACTGCAGAAGCATAACTGGAATTTCAGGAGAGACACAACCGTAGCCCCACGCAGCAGGTCCTAACCTGGGGGAGAAGGGTCGGAGTACCAGGCCCTAAATTAGCCTCTCAGGACCAAAGTTTTCTATGACAAAATGGGGTAAGGGTGTCTCTCTCTGCCAGGCAGCAGGAAGGTAGGGCTGGATAGATGGTGGCTCAATGAGACTCCTTTGTTTTTGTGGTGTTTATTATTATTATTGTTATTATTAACTGTCTCTATCGTTATTAGCTCAAAGGAGAGAGGCTATTCACCTGGGAACCTCAGTGAGTGGATGAGGGTGAGAGGCCCCAGGAAGAGGGTGCTGGGCCACCCAGGCCCCAGGGCCAGGGTCTGTGCCAGGTGTGGGCGGTGGGTGTGGAAAGACAGGGGAATGAGTCATCAGGCCCAGCCACACCCTGCCTTTTACTTAAGGTCCCAGCAGCCAAACCCACCACCACCATTGCCTGTCCCACCACCCAGCCATGGCAGGGAGCTCTGTGAGTGCTGTAGGGTCTGAGGGTTGAGGGGCCTTGCACCCCAGGCTGCAGCAGACTAGGGGAGGGGCTGGGCCTGGTGGAGGTCTCCTGTCACAACGGAGAGTGGGTGGCCGGGTGTGCTGTGAAGAGTCTGGGTGCTGTCTTTTGGGTGGGCCACCCACCCATACCAATACTCCCATGTCCTCTTGGTGCCCCCTCTTGGTTTCTCTCTCTGGATATGTGCATATGTTTCTGGCAATCTAACTCTCTCCCTGTGTCTGCCTCTCTCTGTGCCTTCTCTCTGATTGTCCTGGTCTGGGTCCTGGTTCTTTTCTCCCTGGGGTGACCCATGTGTCTCTCCTCTGCCTCCCTGGTTCACTCGCCCCTCACCCACCCGGTCTCTTGCAGAACTTGCCACACAAGACCTCGCTGCCTGAGGGTGTCAGAGTGGGCACCGTCATGAAAATTCGTGGTGTTGTCCCAGACAATGCTGGCAGGTGAGACTCCAGTGTGACCCCTGGCTCCAGAGGTAAGGGGTGGAAGGTCTTTGCCCAGCTGACCCGAACTTCTTATAGCCCAGAGGTGAGGGCCCCAAGGCCACCTTTGTCCCCAGGTTTTGAAATTCCCAGGACATTACCAACATCTTGGAATCTGATATTTTCACAGATTTGTCCCCTGGTTGTAGAGCTGGGGTCTCTAACAATCTGGCTGTTCCAAGGCCACTTCAGGGTTCCTACCTATAGTTCTTCAACTTCCAAAGTGAATCCCCAGGGACTCTGGAATATGTCTTGTGATCTGAAGGTGCTCTGGGCATCTGGGAAGTCAGAGCAATTAAGTGTATGACATCCTGTGTCTGGAAACATCAGACTTCCTGAGAATCTAGGGTGCCTGTAAATTTTGGGTCCCCTACTATTGTCCCCAGCCTTTGGAAATTGGGAGCTCCCTGGGATCTGGAGCACCCTGGCCACCAGCAGCGTGACTTCTTGGGCACTCCTAGACTCTGGAATGAGGGGGTCCTGGGTCTTAGCGGAGTGTTACTCGCTGGATGTGTGGCCAGGCCCCCAATGAATGTGTGGGTGCCCTAAAATCTGGGTTCCTTACACTCTTGTCTTCAACCCTTCCTTCCTGTGTGTGCATACTTAGGTCCCTGTAAATTTGTATGTGCTCTTGCAATGGTGAGTCCTGGTTTACTCGCTGTGACCTTGGTCTGGGGGTTCTCCCTTCCTGACTTATCTGATGTCCCCCCTAACCCCCAGGTTTCACATCAACCTGCTCTGCAGTGACGAGGAAGGTGCTGAGGCTGCCCTGCATTTCAACCCTCGGCTGGACCAGTCAGTGGTGGTCTTTAACACTAAGGAGAAGGGTGCCTGGGGCAAGGAGGAGCGAGGTCAGGGCATTCCCTTTCAGCGTGGGCAGCCCTTCGAGTTGCTCCTCATCGCTACAGGAGAAGGCTTCAAGGTGTGTGTCTGTGCCTCAGGGGTGGGCGCCCAGACACAGGTCCCTCCTGTGGTTGGGGAAGCCAGCAAGGCCCTTGGTGGAGGTGTGGAGCAAAGGCGTGGCCAAGGCTGGGCAGGTGTCCCCATCTCCCTCCCTCCCGTGGTGTAACTTCAGTCGTGGTGTCAGGAGAGCGGGTATATGCAGGGGCAAGAACAAAGCCAGCAAGAGTCAAGTGCCTGAGAGTGGTGTCCTAGGGGAGAGGCGTGGCCCCTACTTCCACCCCAGACCCCACTCCCTGTCCATTTGTGTCTGAGGTTGGGTCTCTGCCCCAGGCCTAAGCATGCGCTGTGAGAGGGCACGGAAACCAGTCCCAGAGGGCGTGGTCGCAGGCCTTTCACCACTTTAAATCTGATGCTTGGAATGAGGCAGTGGACGCAGGGTGGGTGCTAATGACATCCACTGCCAACACTTAGAAAGCACTCTGGTGCCAGCAGTCAAGTCACTGCATCCTCAGACAGGGAGTTAGAAGGAACGTTCGCCCATTTTCCCATTGGGGACCTGGGGTTCGGCGGGTTACGTGGTTGCCCAGGTTACACGGCGCGGGTTCCGGTGGGGAAGAAGCCCCGCAGTGGCCTCGGCAACCTGAATTTAAGCACCGACCCCTCGGCCCTGCAGACGGTGGTGGGCGACAAGGAATACTACCACTTCCGCTACCGCGTCCCGGCGGCGCGCGTGCGCGTGTTGGAAGTGGGCGGGGACCTGCGGCTGGAGTCGGTGAAGATCTTCTGAGCCGATCCCGGGTGGAGTCCCGGACCTGGATGGCAAATAAAGTTTGGCTCCTCATCTGGGCGCCTCCTCTGTGTCTGTTTCTGTGTCTCCTTCACATAGACGAGGGAAACAGTTCAGAGAGGGGAGGACACTAACTAGGGTTACACAGCGATTCTGCTGCCGGCGTAGGTTCCGGGCATAGACGTCACAGGACGGTAGCGATCTGCAGGGACGCGTGGTCCTCTGGTTCTGTTGCAGCACTTTGCAAAACAGCAGGGTGTCGGTTTTGGGTGTTATGGTGTAGTTCTGGGGGCTCAAGCCGTCCCTTGGTGCCCGGCCCGTGGATCTAATGGGGCTCCACATCGTTCCATCAGCAAACTGGGGAACTAGGCCCCCACACGTCTGGTTCTTGGAGTTCCCAACCTCGCGAAGATGGGGCATGAAATCTCTTAGGACCCAGCCCCTAACTTCTGGTCCCTACCTTTCCGTGCTCCCCTCGAGACGCTCGGGCGGAATGGGCTAGGAGCGTACTGGGGCGTCGCCGGAGTCTTCTGTCTCGGAGTCGAGACAGGCCCTGTCTGCTTGCGCTCCGGGCAGACGCGTACCGAAGCTGCAGGTGCCCCGCGGAGAGGGCGCCGAGGACAAGGGCCGGATTCCTGGGTCCCCGCTGCAATGGCGGGCCGTATGTCCATACTCCTTCCTCATCGGCTCTCGCCTAGTGGTTCTGGGCGGGGTTCTCACGAACACACTCCTAACTCATCTCGACTGCCAGGGGTGATTGTTGTCAGGGGAATCCCTAAGTCTCCACCAAATGGCCTTGGGGTAGGGTGGGGGTAGCCGGGACAGTGCGAGTGCCCCGAGCCCCGCACGCTCCGCGAGGCGCTCTTCCGCGAGTGTGTGGGCTGTGGGCTGGAAACCCACCTGTGGCAGCGTGCCAGCTCCGCACAGTGAATCGGGTCCTGGGTCTCGGAAATATCCTTTCGTTCATTGGCCTCCTAGCTGAAACCCGCGCACCTCGGGCAGACCCCTCTCTTCCTTGATGGCCGCTGCAGAAGTAGCAGTCTCGTTTCTGACTTAACTCGAAACAGACCGTTGGGGGTAAAGAAGACCAGGCCCCACCGCGGGGCTTGACGCTTTTCAGGACCCATTTTTCTGCCCAGTGGGACCCTTTGGCTGAAGCCCCACTCCACTCCATACCCAGAGGCGGATTAAGGTTGGTTTAGGCCCCAGGAACAGAAGAAAATATTGGGCCCCTTGCATTAGAAAAAATGTCAAGTTGGGGTTTGCGGGGCCCTTCAGAAGTCGGGGCCCAGGGCGTGTGTCTGGTGCTCCCACTGTTAAGTCCGCCTCTGCCCATGCACTGGCCGTGAGAGTACATCTCTGGATGGGCTGAAGAATGAGGTGGTTAACCTAATAATAATAATAATAATTAATAATAATAATAATAATGCAAAAATGAGAGACCTGACATTTTAGGTCACAGGATTGGATTGCAATTGGGGGCATAGATCTGCGTAGAAACTCAAATGGTGTCCAGATTTTAGGGTGAAGGCCAGGGGTTTTTATGAGAAAAAGGAAAGGAAATAATTACGTGAACAGAACAAAAGGAATTTCCCCTGCTGCTAGCAAACGAAGTTACTCTTTAGCTGTACACACATGGCTGGTTACTGATTATAAAGAGTGTCCATAATTATCAGCCCTTGTGTCAGGTTGTCTGCTTTCCTGTTAGCTTGCAGACAGTTGTTTGTAAGACAATGTTGGTTTGGCCCAGTCCAAAGGTTATTTTGCCCTGTTCAAACATTCCAAAGGTTCAGGAAGTAAGACAGCAAGGCAGTTGCTCTGTAAGGGCTGCTCTGGCTCCATTTTAAAATGGCGCCACCTAGTTTCTTGCAAACATGTAAATTTGACTCATCAAAATTGAAATATATGCAGGGTGGGGCAAAAGTAGGTTATTGAAGATGAACAGAGTCCAATTCTGATATCACCACTACCCCTGGCATGAGTGAATTCTTCTCAGATTCTTGGTTTATGTGCTCTTTCAGGTTGGAAATGTAAAGATATTAGAAAAAAATATCCTAAAAGATACAAAAGGACTAAAGAGCTATGGTATACAAAACGTATTTATTTTCTGCACCTGAGGGTAACTGTCAAAATACAGAGTCCCAAACCTTTTGGACCTCTAGCAGCAGTATGGAATTGTCACGGTGACAAGGAAGCACTCAGAGACCAGATGGAGTGCTCCGAGGGCTGGAGGGAAGCAACAGCCCTGACCCCCAGACAAAAAGACTGAAGCCCCGTCCCCAGCTTTACTCGGATATTTATTAGCCAGTACAAATAATTCAAGGAAGCAGACAGCAGAAGTTTTCAGGGGGTGAAGTAAAGGACAAGTAGCGTGCTGACTTCTAATCTCTGTTCTGAGAGGCTAAACATTTCTGTTACTGAATCTTACCCTGCTGTTTTGCTGTTTCCAGTTCAGGGTCAGAGAGGCCCTTGGACTCTCATCAGCTCAGGGCTTTCACTTTAGGGCGCCTCGCTGTTTCTGATTGTTATTCTAACTCTGCATGTCTTCATAGCATATTCTTACATGGAATTATCACTGATCATCATCCAATCCCAGATTGAGGGATTCTTTCCTCATACAGCCAGCTGCTGTGAAATGATAGAGGACCTTGCGATCTGCCATAAAAAGAACCCAAAAAACCTAAATACACTATTATGGAAGAGCTGGAAGATCTTGTCTTGTAGCTGCCTGTCTCCTAGTGTATCTCTCTGACATAGTATCACTGTAGTAAGCCATAGAGCCTATAAGGACCTGGAGCAATACAGACTTTAAAGCAATATAATTATTTTTATGAGTTCTAGGATGAACTAGCTGTATATCTATCATCAAGAGAATCATTATTAAAATCTGTATCTACCTTGACCAGGTGGTGGCGCAGTAGATAGAGCATCAGACGGGGATGCAGAGGACCCAGGTTCAAATCCCTGAGGTTGCCGGCTTGAGCGCACACTCCTCCAGCTTGAATACGGGCTCACCAGCTTGAGCGAGGGGTTGCTGGCTTGAGCATGGGATCATAGACATGACCCCATGGTGGCTGGCTTGAGCCCAAGGTCGCTTGCTTGAGCAAGGGGCCACTCAGTCTGCTGTAGCCCCCTAGGCAAGGCACATATGAGAAAGCAATCAATGAACAACTAAGATGCCACAACTTAGAGTTGATGCCTCTCGTCTTTCTCCCTTTCTGTCTGTCTGTCCCTCTCTCTGTCTCTGTCAAAAAATAAGTAGATAAAGCTGTATCTAGGTAAAAAAAAAAGAATTTTGGCCTGACCAGGCAGTGGCACAGTGGATAGAGCGTCGGATTGAGATGCAGAACACCCAGGTTCGAGACCCCGAGGTAGCCAGCTTGAGCGCAGGCTCATCTGGTCTGAACACAAGCTCACCAGCTTGGACCCAAGGTCTCTGGCTCGAGCAAGGAGTTACTCTGTCTGCTGAAGGACTGCGGTCAAGGCACATATGAGAAAGCAATCAATGAACTAAGGTGTCACAATGCGCAACGAAAAACTAATGATTGATGCTTCTCATCTCTCTCCATTCCTGTCTGTCTGTCCCTGTCTATCCCTCTCTCTGACTCTCTCTCTCTGTCTCTGGAAGAAAAAAAAAAAGAATTTTGAAAGTATATGTATATATAAGATTATGTCTGAAATTTAAGAGTTCTTTAACAACTTTTATTGAAGTGTAACTACTAGTGTTACCAGTTTGATTGTAAATGTATATGTCAAAATATTTTTTAAGTTTTTATTGACAAGAAAAGATGGCTTCACTTTTGTCAGCTTTTCACAAAGGATCATCTCTTCCAGTGGAAAACCTGAGAAAATCTGAATTCCTCTGGTCCCCCAGGGCTTGTTGTTGAATGACTTAGTTTTTACTTTTATTTGCATTTGTCAAGTGTTATAAATATATTTTTAGCTTTTTTTGTAAAGATAACATGTACATATAGTATAAATTTTAAAAGTATGCAGTGTACAGTTATTGGCACAACTGGTAAAGGAGTTGGTTGGTCCTTGGATTAGCTGGTAGTGATCCATCTTGTTAATTTCCTGATTTTCACCATTGCCTTACAGTGGACATGAGAAAGAGTGTTCTCATTTGTAGAAAATATACAATAAGGCCCTGGCTGGTGGCTCAATGGATAGAGTGTCAGCCTGGCATTTGAACATCCCTGGTTCGATTCCCTGTCAAGGCACACAGCAACCATCTGCTTCTCTCCCCTTCTTCTCCCTCTTCTCTCCCGCTTCCCCTCCCGGAGCCAGTGGATTGATTGGTTCCAGCATGGCCCCTGGCACTGAGGACAGCTCTGTTGGAGCGCATCAGCCTCAGACACTAAAAATAACTTGATACTCAAGCATCATCCCCAGGCTGGGGTTACCAGATAGATCCCGGTCCAGGCACATGCGGGAGTCTGCAACTTATGCTAAAATGAGTATAGGAAAACAATGTTTGTACTACACTTACAATTTTATTAGTTTCAAAAATACACACACACACACACACACACACACACACACACAAGTCCTCTTTTATGAGAGTAAACTGATGTTACCCAGGTTTTCATTTATGTGTATCTTTCAAAAAATCTGCAAACAAACACATGCATATGTAGTTCCTTTGCCCTCCTTACATAAGAAGTAGCATCCTCCACCCTGACCTTGTTTTTTGTCACGTAATAATATATATGTGTCCAACTTTATTCACTTTGCTGGCTGCCCAAGTGCTCCCTGGTGAGGAGGAGCACCAAAAATGCCCCTTGAGCCCTCCCGGATGTCAGATGGTGTCACAGTATCTACTACAACCGAACTATGCTTCAGTGAGTGTTTTGAGACCTGTCAGCCAATAGCTTTTACCTTTTCTGATTATAAAATGTATGTATGCTTATTCCAGAATTTTGAATAACAAAATTAAAATCAGCCCCAGCTTCATGATCCAGATAATAGTCACTGTTAATTTAATAGACAGGGTGGGGCAAAATTAGGTTTACAATTGTGAGTACATGAAACAGAGTTTATCCTTATATTATTATTAATTAATTATTATATTATTTTCCATACATATAACTGTGTAGGTTTATTTCTGGACTCTCTCTTCTGATTTATTGATCTGTGTTTCTGTTTAAGCCAATGCCACATTTTTGGTTCCTGGAGCTTTGTAATAAGTCTTGAAGTCTTACAGCAGGTCTGACCTGTGGTGGTGCAGTGGGTAAAATGTTGACCTAGAACACGGAGGTCGCTGGTTTGAAACCCTGGGCTTGCCTGGTCAAGACACATGTGGGAGTTGATGCTTCCTGCTTCTCCCCCCCCCCCCATAAAATGAATAAATAAAATCTAAATTAAGAAAAATAAATCATGTAGTGTAAATATTCTTTGCTCTTTTAAAAATTGTTTTGACTACTGTAGGGCTTTTTTGTGTGTGACTTTTTTGTGTGTAACAGAGACAGAGAGCAAGACAGAGACAAAGAGAGGGACAGATAGGGACAGACAGACAGGAAGGAAGAGAGATGAGAAGCATCAATTCTTTATTGTGGCACTTTAGTTGTTCATTGATTGCTTTCTTATATATGTCTTTTTTTTTTTAATTTATTCATTTTAGAAAGGAGAGAGAGAGAGAGGAGAGAGACAGAGGGAGAAGGGGGGGAGGAGCAGGAAGCATCAACTCCCATATGTGCCTTGACCAGGCAAGCCCAGGATTTTGAACTGGCGACCTCAGCATTTCCAGGTCGATGCTTTATCCACTGCGCCACCACAGGTCAGGCTTTTTTTTTTTTTTTTTACAGAGACAGAGAGAGAGTCACAGTAAGGGATAGACAGGGACAGACAGACAGGAACGGAGAGATGAGAAGCATCAATCATTAGTTTTTCATTGCGCATTGTGACACCTTAGTTGTTCATTGATTGCTTTCTCATATGTGCCTTGACCGTGGGCCTTCAGCAGACTGAATAACCCCTTGCTCGAGCCAGCAACCTTGGATCCAAGCTGGCGAGCTTTTTGCTCAAGCCAGATGAGCCCACGCTCAAACTGGCAACCTCGGGGTCTCGAACCTGGGTCTTCCGCATCTCAGTCTGATGCTCTATCCACTGCGCCACCGCCTGGTCAGGCTATATATGTCTTGATGGGGGGGGGGGCTACAGCAGAACAAGTGACCCCTTGCTCAAGCCAGCGACCCTGGGCTCAAGACAGCGACCATGGGGTCATGTCTATGATCCCATGTTCAAGCCAATGACTCCGCATTCAAGCCAGGTGAGCCCATTGTCAAGCTGGCAACCTTGGAGTTTCAAACCTGGGTCCTGTGCATCCAAGTCCTATGCTCTATCCACTGTGCCACCGGATATTCTTGCTTTTTTTAATTCTGAAATAAATTGTAATGACTATTTCTATGAAAATTTTATGAATGTTTCTATGGAGAAAAAAAACATTTTTAAAATGTCTTTTCTAGTCAGTTTAAATAATTTCTGACTGTTTGAAATGTTTTCTCCTCACCTAAGTTGCCTAATTTGTTGGCCCAAACTTTCTCACAATATTCCCTTATAATCCTTTCTATTTTCTATAGAGTCATTAGTGGTGTTCAGTCTTGATTTTGGATGACAGTAATTGTTGTGAGGAGTGAATGAGTTGATACACACAAAGCCCTCAGATCAGTGTTTGTGTAGGGTGGGGTACCTAGACTTATTATGATAGAAGGATGGGTAGACAGATGATTGGATGGCTAAATGGACAGTGCATGACTGACTAAGGAAGGAAGAAACAGTGAGGGAGGTGAATGGAGTCACAGACACTCAGACACCCTCAGACAGTTTATTAGGGTCTTAGAAGGGTGTCTAGTGGGGTCTTTCTCTTTCTCTGTATGTTCTCAGGGTTTATGGTCCCAGGAATAAATCAGATATGGACGTAGGACAAGGTAACATCACCCTTGATCTCCAAAATGTCCACCCTCTGGAAGGCCGAAAAGCGATGGGAGTAGTCGAAGAGGTGCTGGCCATTGGCGTAAACCTTGAAGCGATCCACGCCACAGCGAATGGACAGCTGTGGGGAGAAGGGCAGGCATGAGGCCAGAGCCAGGACAGAGGTTAGGGGGAAAGGGGAAAGAGGCCCAGACTCACATCAAAGAACTGGCCACGACCAAACGGGTTGTAGGAGAGCTTCCTCTCCTCGGATCCCCACGAGCCATTCAGATAGCTGTTCCGAACCACAACACCCTCAGACAGGCGGGGGTTAATGTGCAGAGCCAAGTCACCTGAGAGTCCCACCTTGAAATTGATGACAAAGCTGGGGACAAAGAGACAGAGTCAGAAGTGGGGGGAGTTGGGGATTGGACTCTTGGGTCTGAGAGAGGAGAGGAGCTAAGGATTCCCACCTCAGTCTGGGTTCTATACCTCTGGCTTGTGGGGGGCACGTAGCCCTTGATTGTGATGGTTCTTCGGGATGTAAGCCCCCCTTGCAATCTTCCTTCAAATGGCACGGGCTGTGGAAAGAGAACATGGGGCCCCACCATCTCTCAGGTCCTCAGAAGCCAGATTCAAGGACACATTTTCAGAAAGGGGCCCTTACTCTTCCTGGGAAATGGCCCCAACCCCTGTTGCCTGCCCCACCCTGACCACCAACTCCTTCTTCTTTCCTCCTCTGGTCTCAATACTTTCTGCCCTCTCTACCTCCTGCCCTCTCAGGGCTCCCCATGGGTCAGGGCCCCTAACTCCCCGTTAGCTCCTGCTGCCCCACAAATAGTCCAGCACAGAGTCCTACACATCAGGGCTCCTTACCGGGTTGAAGGTTGGTGGTCCCTGCATGTCCTGTGAAGTGAATAAGAAAAGATGTTATTCCATAATACTGAACAAATATTTATGATGCACCTACAACATGCAGGTGTATGTCTAGGTGCAGGGTTAGTGCTCCTGGGGATCTAACCTCTATGACCCTCTCAGTTCCCGTCACCCCCACTGGATGGCCACACAGCGCTCCCACTTACAGGCAGGTTATTTAGCAGGGGTAGGTAGTTCTGTCCAGGACCTTACCCGGACAGAAAAAGGTAGGAACAGTGAGAGTGACTGGGTCCTTCAGCTGCCCCAGGACCTCATCAGTCTCCAAACCTCCACCTCAAGGGGAAATTTGTCTCCCATAAGCAGGTACTTACTGGGTACGCTGGAATAGTCATGGGGCTCTGTGGGCATGGAGAGAGAAGGCGATGAGAAGGACTCCACACTAGAGCCTGGAGGGTATCAAGGATGCCTGCCCTGGGGCAGCCCACCACCACCACCCAAGGGAACTCCGGGGTCAAAGGGTGGCACCAGATGGCTCATTAATGGAGAGGGACTCCCTGTGTTTAGGGACCTCCAGTGCACAGTGAATCTCACTCCACCCCTTAGGGCAAGCCTGACAGATTCTATTTTTGTACCCTCTCCTACCTGGCTTCCTCATCTGTCCCTCACTTGTCCCTCCCCTCCCCCCGCAATCCAGAGCTGCACAATGAAGTGGACACCCCTCCAGGCCCACATAATACCCGTGCTCAGCTCATCCCCAACCACATAGTACCCGTGCTCAGCTCATCCCCAACCACGTAATACCCGTGCTCAGCTCATCCCCAACCACATAGTACCCGTGCTCAGCTCATCCCCAACCACGTAATACCCGTGCTCAGCTCATCCCCAACCACGTAATACCCGTGCTCAGCTCATCCCCAATCACGTAATACCCGTGCTCAGCTCATCCCCAACCACGTAGTACCCGTGCTCAGCTCATCCCCAACCACGTAGTACCCGTGCTCAGCTCATCCCCAACCACGTAATACCCGTGCTCAGCTCATCCCCAACCACGTAATACCCGTGCTCAGCTCATCCCCAACCACCGTTTGCCCTTCACTCTATGCAGCCACCACCAGGGCAACAAAGAGTCCTTGGTACCAGCCAAGTTCTTGTCTCTGTCTCAGACTCTCAGTCTGTGCAAGGATCTCTGTTTCTGTTTCTCTGTTTCTATAGCTGTCTCTCACTCACACCTTCTCCCAGGATTCCTTCTGCCCAAAACACCTTTCCCTTCCCTAGTTTACTTTTATTCACTCTGTTCTCTCTTTTTTCTATTGGCCTCCTTTCTGCCTTGACTTCCATTTTAAGCCAGCTATTCTGAAGGCCTGTTTCTGAAGGCCTTATTGTTGTTGTTGTTTTTTAATGCATTGATGAAACATGATCCGCCCTGCCCAGCTGGCTCAGTGGTAGAGCACTGGCCCAGCATGTGGATGTCCCGGGTTCAATTCTAGGTTAGGGTATGCAAGAGAACTGCCCATCTGCTTCTCCACCTCTCTCCCTCTCACTTCTCTTTCTCTTTCTCTCTCTCTCTCTTCTCCTCCTGCAGCCATGGCTCAATTGGAGCGAGTTGGTCCCGGGTGCTGAAGATGTCTCCATGGCCTCTGCCTCAGGTGCTAAGAAGAGCTTGGTTGCTGAGCAATGGAGCAACGAAGCAATGCCCCAGATGGGCAGAGCATCACCCACTAGTGGGGTTGCCGGGTGGATCCCAGTTGGGGCACATGTGGGTGTCTATCTCTCTGCCTCCCCTCCTTTTACTGAATTTTTTAAAAAAAGAAGCCTTTAGGCTCATGATCACCTTATAGATGAAGACATTCCAACATTTCCTCATCAGGAAGCAGAGGAATGGTATGAGTATAGACCCCTGTGGCTCTGCCACTTGCGGGTCCATGACCATGGGTAACATACTTAGGCTCTCTGTATCTCAGTTCCCACATCTGTAAAATGGGGCTGATGATCATCAAAGCACTTTCCCCAAGGAGGTGCTGGGAGCTTACAGGTTGGGCATGTGGAGCCCTTAGCTGAAGGGCATGTCAGGAGTCTAGAGTTTGGGCTTCTCTGAGTAGTTCTAGTGCATGCGTTCTGGTGGCCATTTCTTCACTGTGGACCCAGGAGTGGGTTTCTAGGTCACTGGGTCAGCTTTCACATGTCTGGTCAGCTTTCACAGACACTGCCTAGCCATTTTCCAAGGAATGGGAGTGTCAGCCAGTCTGCAGCCTCACCAACAATCAGTATTGTGTGCCTTTCTCATTGTGGCTCTTCTGGTGGGCGTAGTGGTAGCTCATGGTGATTTTCAGTGAGTTTCTCAGGTGACCAGTGATGTTAGGTTGACTCTCATGAACTTGTTTGCTATTCCTGTCGTTTTTGTTCCTCCTTATCTTTACTTCCTGACTCAACTTTCTTACCTCCATCTCCTCCAAGAAGCCCTTACTTAAGACTCCCCAAAGTTCCAGCATGTCTCCCCATCCTGGCCCTGACCACTTGTGGCCAACACTATCTGGTGACATAGTAGACTGTCTTCATCCTCTGGTTCACAGCATCACCCAGCAAAGGGTACCAAGAAATAAAAGAATGTGAGGATGAATTAATTAAAGAAGGAAGCAAAAAAGAGAGGGAAACACTACACACGTCGTTTGGGGCTGGCTGGCCTCCGATGAAATTGATTGATTGAAGCTCCAGGTCCCCATCCACTTGCAGGTGGGTGACCATCTGTAGAGGGAGCCGGTGCCCGAACTCATAGAATGGATTTCCGTTTACCACCACCTGGAGGGCAGGGTAAGGTCAGAGTCAGCACCATAACTTGGGGAAGGTAGAGACAGGAGGCAGGGAACAGGGGTCTTTTTAACTTGGTGTCAAAAGTCTTGGGGGCGAGCTGGAATAGTCTCAAAGTCAGGAACCATGGAGTTCACAGGTCAGAGATGAAGCTGGGGTCAAGAGTCAGCTCACAGATTGGTGGATGAGAGAGAACCTAGAATTTAGTGTGCGGATGGAGATCAGGAGAGAATTGAGTCTGAGTCCTGGTTTGAGCATCAAATGAGTTGAGTTGGAAGTCTAGCTCTGACATATGTGTGGCCTCAGGGAAATCACTTCACTTGTCTGAGACTTCATTTTTTTTATCTGTAAAATGGGAGGCTCATGCTGGGATTACTGAAAGATTAAAACCAGCAAAGCATGTCAGAAGCACTGTACAAGACCCTTCCTTGTACTGTAATCATATCTCAGCATATGGTTCTAGTTACAGCGCTGAGCAAGGCCATAGGCTGAGAGCCAGCTCAGCAGGACTGAGCGCTTCCTACATGCTAAGCACTTTCCACGGTGGTATCAGCATGGCGATTCTCTCAACAGCTCTGTGAGGCAGGACAGGGATTGTTTCTTTTGTTTAAGAAAGCAGAGGCTCCAGAGCGCAGAGTGACCAGCTCAAGATCACACCTTAGGGAAAGGCAAAGCTCAGACTCGAATCCTGTCTGTCCAACCTCAAACCATGGGGCTAACCTCTGGAGATGAGGTTAGAAATCTGGTGCCCGTATGAGGGCAAATAAAGTTCAGGTCGGTGGTCCAGCCTGCAGTTCCTCTCGAGGGGAGCCCTCCCATGGGGGATGCATATGCCCAGCGTGTCTACTCAGTGTCACTTATGGGGAGCTGAATGTGGGGACGGAGCGAACTCAGAACAGGTACACCGGGAGTCCTGCACAACCATCAGAAGGTGCAGACCAGGTGTGACAGCAACACAGGGTCTCGAACACACAAGTGATGATGAGAACAGAAGCAGAAGGGGACACACAGCATCAAGTCCACACAGAGTTAAAAAAACAAAGGCACAGAAAGAGATCCAGGTGGAAAGAAGTCAGGATAAAGGCCACCCCTGGGGGAGGGGCATGAGGGAGCTCCTGGTTTCGGACCTAGGTGCTGGTTACACAGGGCATTCCTCTGTGAAAAACCATGAGCTGTGTACCTATGGTGTGCACTTTTCCGTACCTGGGTCACACTTCAGTAACACATTAAAAAAAAAAAACAACTTGCACCATAGCAACCAGTCACAACGTGTGGGTCTCATTTGGACCCTGATTCAAAAAACTGTAGAAAACAACAAAGTCATTCATGAGGTGCCCGCACAGACTGGATATGTGGCAACACTAAGCAAGGACTGTCAACGTTTTAGGTGTGATCGCGGCAGTGTGGCTGTGTTGATATAAACTGAAATATTGATGAAGCTGTGTGATATCTGGGGCTTGCTCTGCAATGATCTGGGAGGGGGAGTGTGAGGGAGGGTGGCAGGGCTGGAGCTGGCCTTGGCGACCACGGCTTCACTGCGTCACCGTCACCCGGTGCTTCCCTGTGTGTGTGTTTGGAGTTCTCCATGAGAAATACAAGTACACATTATTTTGCAAGAACACAAAATATATATTAAACATATTAGAAGCCTTTCTGCGGTAGAGGAATGAAGATGAGAAAAAGATAAAACAAAATTTTGACAGAAAAGAAAGAAAAGGAAAAAGTATGAAGTAGGAAGGGCAGAGGGAGGGGGAAGGGAAGGAAAAAAGAGAGTAGGAGTGAAAGAGGGGAGGGGTGGGAAGGAGTGGGGTGGGGAGGGGAGGGGAGGGGTAAGGTGGCGTGGGTAGGGGAGGGGTGAGGAGGGGAGAGGTGGGAAGGGGTGGGGTGGAGAGGGGAGGGGAGGGGTGAGGAGGGGAGGGGTGAGAAGGTGCAGACCAGGTGTGACAGCAACACAGGGGTGGGGTGGAGAGGGGAGGGGAGGGGAGGGGAGGGGAGGGGAGGGGTGAGGTGGAGAGGGGAGGGGAGGGGAGAGGAGGGGAGGGGTGGGTGGGGTGGGGAAGGGAAGACTGGGGAGGGGTGGGGTGAGGAAGGGAGGGGAGGGGAGGGGAGAGGAGGAGAGGGAGGGGTGGGAAGGGGTGGGGTAAGGAGGGAAAGGGTGGGAAGGAGTGGGATGGGGAGGGGAGGGGAGGGGAGGGGAGGGGAGGGGACCAGAGCAGAGGCCCCGCTCCACCCCACCCAGGAGCTCCAACCTTGTAGTGCTCCGCCATGACAAGGAACACCAGCTCGAAGGCAGCGCCCTTGCTGAAGGGCATGCTCCTTTTCTTCTCCTCGTTGCCCCACCGGCCACCCTGCTGTGCGTTGAAGACCACCTTGTCCCAGCCATCAAAGCGGGGATTGAAGTGGAAGGCGATGTCGGCCCCCGGGCCCTGTCCAACTGTGAAGTTCACGAAGAACCTGGGGGAACATGAAGAGTTGTTCCCTGACCCTGCGTGCGAGCCCCGGAGACCCTCCTCCAGGAAGCCCTCTGTTCCACCTTGTTCCAGGGTTCCTGATGAAGTGACTTTGGCACTGTTGACCCAAGACAGGAGGGGGTGCCCCTTAGTTCCAGGAGGCGGGGTCTCACCTCCACCCCGTCACTCACTGCCTTTCCTTACTAGACTCCTCCCCAGCCCCCTCAAATAAGACTGACACAGGGACTCCTGAGTTCACCTTCGGTCACCATGGACCAGGCACTGTCCTAGGAACCCCACATCTATCAATCCAGGCCTCTCGCTCCCTCACTGGCCCACCATTCCCCACATGCAGCCAGAGGGACCCTGCAAATATCCACGTCAGAGCAGCTTCCCTTCCCTCACACCAGCATCCCCAAAGTGATCCCTTCCAGGCCGGCACACACTTCTCTCAGGGCCTTTCACCTGACTGTTCTTTCTGCCTGGCCCAGCCCTCCCCCCTCAGATACACCTAGCCCTCCCCTCCTCCACCTCCATCAGGCTTTTTTTTTTTTTTTTTTTTTTTTTTTACAGAGACAGAGTCAGAGAGAGGGATAGATAAGGACAGACAAGAACGGAGAGAGATGAGAAGCATCAATCATCAATTTTTCCTTGCGACACCTTAGTTGTTCATTGATTGCTTTCTCATATGTGCCTTGACTGTGGGGCTACAGCAGGCCGAGTAACCCCTTGCTCAAGCCAGCGACCTTGGGTCCAAGCTGGTGAGCTTTTGCTCAAACCAGATGAGCCCACGCTCAAGCTGGCGACCTCAGGGTCTCAAACCTGGGTCCTCCACATCCCAGTCCGACGCTCTATCCACTGCGCCACCGCCTGGTCAGGCTCCATCAGGTTTTTGCTGAAATGTTGCCTTCCTGGAAAGGCCTTTCCTGGCCAACCAATTTAAAGAGACAATGCCACACCCCTCTCCCTCACATCCATTCTCCATCTCCCTTCCCTCCTTATTTGATTCCATAGCACTTATTGCCATCTGACATATTTACATTTAACTTTTTAAAAATTTTAGTTACTGTGCCTGACCTGTGGTGGCACAGTGGATAAAGCGTCGACCTGGAAATGCTGAGGTCACCGGTTCGAAACCCTGGGCTTGCCTGGTCAAGGTACATATGGGAGTTGATGCTTCCAGCTCCTCCCCCCTTCTCTCTCTCTGTCTCTCCTCTCTCTCTCTCTTTGTCTCTCTCTCCTCTCTCTCTGTCTCTCTCTCTGCCTCTCTCTCTCTCCTCTCTAAAAATGAATAAATAAAAAAAAATTAAAAAAAAAAAAAAAAGAATAAAAATTTTAGTTACTGCCTGACAGGCGGTGGCGCAGTGGATAGAGTGTCAGACTGGGATGCGGAGGACTCAGGTTTGAGACCCTGAGGTCACCAGCTTGAGACGGGCTCATCTGGCTTGAGCAAAAAAAAAAAAAAAGAGCTCACCAGCTTGGACCCAAGATCGCTGGCTCTAGCAAGGGGTCACTCGGTCTGCTGAAGGCCTGCGGTCAAGGCACATATGAGAAAGCAATCAATAAACAATTAAGGTGTCACAATGAAAAACTGATGATTGATGCTTCTCATCTCTCTCCATTCCTGTCTGTCTGACCCTATCTATCCCTCTCTCTCTATTTCTGTAAAAAAATAAATAAAAATTAGTTACTGATTGATTTTAGAGAGAGAAGAAGGGAGACAGAGAGAGAAAAACATCAATTTGTGTTTCACTTATTTATGCATTCATTGGTTGATTCTTTTATGTGCCCTAAACAGGGATCGAACCTGCAACCTTGGCATGTTGGGACGATACTCTAACAAACAGAGATATCTGGCCAGGGCCTATGTATAATTTTTTTTCTGTCCCCTCTACTAGGATGTCAGCTCCATGAAGGCAGGGATCTTTGTCCTGTTGCCTGCTCTGTGCGTGGGCACAGAGTGGACACTCAATGAGCAAAGAAACGATGAACATAGAAGCAATAATTCCATGATGTCAGTTCAATTATTATCACCATTTTAAGGTCATAAAAAAAAAAAACAGGCTAAGACTTATTTTAATGCTTACTTTCTAGTTCTACATCTTTTACACACTGAATCCTCAAAACAATCCCATTTTACAGATGGGAAACTAAAGCACAGAGAGGCACAGTAGCTTTCCAAGTCACACAGCTGGTGACAGAGCTGGCTAGGCTCTGGCTGGGCCTCTGATTTTCTTTCTTGCCATCATACCAATTAACTCCAATCCAGCAGCCCAACTCTGGGGCCACCTCGAGAAAGGGAAAGGTCGGAAGTCCCCAGTTTATAGCCCCCTCCCAGCCTAGCCTGGCCTGGGGGAGAGTCTTACCTTTTCATGTGCTCGCTAGCCACTCCTTGGATGTAAACAGACATCCCCACACTGAGACCTCCAGGAATGGGCTGGTTGTAGGGCAGACTCTGTAGAAGGGACTGGGTGAGGGGCCTTGAAGGCCATCTATCACAGCCTCTTCCCCTAAAGAAACCCCCGACTCCCTTAAGCAAGGGCAAGGAAATTAAGGGGTGAAGATGAAGAGGACTGAGAGTTTGGTATGGGCATAAACAGCCTGAGTGACAGCGTGGGAGTAAGTCAGACCCAGGAATCAGGTGGGCACCTTGGAAGTTCAGGGCGAGAGTAAAATGGTGTATGGGGGTCAGGGTGGAGCTAAGCCAGGGCCTGGGTTAAGGCCTAGGCTGGCATCTCACCGGGTTGAAGGTGGGCTTGTAGCCGGGTGCAGGGACAAAGGCCATCTTGAGAGGCTGGTCTTGTTGCTGGTCTTGTGAGAAGAGCTGCAGGAATGGGAAATGGTGACAGATGGCGGGTGGTGGCTGGCTTTTATAGCTGAGGATAAGGGAGTGGTGCCAGGGCAGGGTTCATAGGGTCCCTCTTCAGAGCACCCCAGGCTCACATCTTCCCCTAGGGAACCCCCGGTCTTCCTTCTCTCACCAGCCTCAGTGGGAACCAACCAGAACCCAGATCATCTGGGTCAGGCCTTGGGGAACTCAGGTCAGGGACCCCTCTTCTAGATCCTTCTGCAAAGAGGAAGTACTAGCAAACTTTGGCCTTGCCAGCACCTTATCAGAGTCCACAAAACCCTTCCTGGACCTTTGTTAGCAGAGGGAGGGTGAGGTCAGGCAAGCTGGGCAGGGCAGGGCTGCAGGAGTGGCCCAGAACAGGTGGGCAATGGAAGCAAATGAAAGCAGGGAGTAACTGCGTGTTCTTGAGACTCCAGGAACTGTCAGAGGACCTAAATTGATTGCATGCCAACTACATGCTTTCTATTGTATATATAGTGATTTAGATCATTGACTTCTACAGCCAGAGATTTTGGGTTCAAATCTGCCTCTGCCACTTCCTGGCTGTGTGTTTTGGATCAGTGCCTTACCTGCAATTTACCCATTTGCCCATCTGTAAAATGGGGATATCAATAGTACCAACTTCATAGGTCCTTGAAAGAAGTCAGTAAGTTAATAAAGGCTCAGAACAGGACTTGGCATATAGAAGGCACTAAATTTATGCTCGGTCTCTTGTACTCATTCCAAGCATAAATCCAGGAGGGTGGAAGTATATGGATGTATATGTACATGGATGAGAAAACCCAAAACTTAAAGAAATGAGGCAGCTGGCTGGAGTTTGGGTAGCAATGGAACCCTAGCTGGACTCGAGCACCAGCACTGTGCAGTGAGTGGGAGTCAGGCCGGGTAACACCACCTGCCTGAAGCAGGCAGGGATATCAACTGTAGCCTTTGAACCCAGACAGAGCCATGTGACTTTTCTCTGCTCCATCCATACCAGACTTTCTATTGGCCCTGGTTTGTCTACTGCCGGCTCTGAATGGTCATCACCTGCATGGCTCCCATTCTCATTGGTCAAAGCTCTCCCCCAACCTTCAGCACAACTGCGGTCCATGGGCCCCCATGTGTCTCTTAGTCCCTTTCTGCCTCTCCATCTCCAATAAGGACACCAGATTCTTTATTTCACTTTATTGTTAGTGTGGTGAAGATACGGACCTGGGCATGAAGAAATCAGCGTCATAAAGTTATAAATTGAGAGACTGGGTAGAAGGCAGCAAGGTGAGAATCTTCACTAATCCTCCCTCTCCAAGGATAAGGAAACATAGGTACAAGGTAGCACCAGGGCTTGGGACGTTAAGGGAGGGCTCTCAGAGCTTGGAGAAGGTGACGCTCTTCAGTTCCTTCTTCTCCATTGCTGCCTGGACGGACTTCATGATGTCCTGGGTTTGCAGCATGCCCATGTTCCAGGCAGTCTAGATAAAGAGGGTAAGTGGGTAATGGAAAGGACAGGTCAAGACTGGACTTGGACCAATAAAAAACGGGACATAGCAGCACACCAATCAAATGACAAGGCCTACAGAGGCTGCTGAGCCCTGATTGGTTGCTCTGGCATCGGGGAAGGGCTGTAATTGGTCAGATAGAGAGCCTCACCATGTAGTTGAGGCCCTCGGCCACCGAATGGTCGCGGGAGTAGAGCAGGTTGACTTTGGTGCCTTGAACTGCCACAGGGCTTTTGCTGGAAATCTCCGCTGCCAGGGCAAAGGCCGCGTCAAGCATGACCTCTTTGTCTGGGAATACTCGGCTGCGGATGAAGAGCATCAGGAATTGGGTCTGAGAAGGGCTCTTTCCCCTCTCTCCCATATTAGAAGTGGCCAATCACGGTAGAAAGCAGAAGACACCTCATCTCTTCCCATGAAACGGACCAATGAGGTCAGGGTACAAGACTAAAATAAATAACTCAAAGAAAGGAGGACACGGGGACCCAGAAAGCCCAACAGGCCTGGCTGCCCCTGAGCTTTTCACCAGCACATGCGCAGCCCTACCTGACCAGTCCACTGCTCAGGGCCTCGTCAGCCATCATCTTGCGGGCGGTGAAGGCCAGCTCGTTGACCAGACTGCAGGAAGGCAGGGTATATCAGGTAACAGCAGTCATTCCCGTCCAGGAGAGGCCCTTTGGTCTCCTCCCCCAGGTTTCCCCACCCACCTCTGGCTTCCGATGACTCTGGGCAGACGCTGCAGTGTTCCCACATCGGCCGCCAAACCCACATCCACCTCCTGGGGGGAGCAACCCTGTCAGTGCTTGGTTTCTGCCCAGTATTGGCACCCATGCAACCTCAATACCAGCGAAAATTCTGCACTTACTGCAGAGGTCCCACTTCACCCTTAACTCAACCCTCCCTCCAATATTCCATTCCATTTCCATCCATATACTTTCACCCATGGAGTTTCTTTTAGTCCAGAATAAAGCCCAACTTCCAATTCCTCTGCCAACTCAATTCTTCTGGGTCAACCACTTCCATCTCCAGAGGGAGTTCCTCCTTAACCGTGCTCAGTTCACCCCCTTACTGCATCCACGGGTTCCATCCTCTCTCCTGACCACTCCGGCACTGACCTCATAATGCAGTAAGCATATGGGCCTTCAGCTTCCCTCAACCTTCCCCTGGCCCCCTTCTTTTACTCATTCCCGACCTCACCTGAACTGCATGACCATGCTTAACTTCTTGCATGACTAAACCTTACTTTTTTTTTTTTAAGGTTTTATTTATTGATTTTAGAGAGAGAGAGAGATGGGGAGAGGAGCAAGAGGCATCAACTTGCAGCAGTTGCTCCTGGTATGTGCCTTGATTGGGCAAGCCCTGGGCCTTAAACCAGCGACCTCAGCATTCCAGGTCAAGGCTCCATCCACTGTGCCACTATAATTGACTCTTACTTTTTTTTTTTTTTTTTTGTATTTTTCTGAAGCTGGAAACAGGGAAGCAGTCAGACAGGCTCCCGCATGCGCCCAACCGGGATCCACCCGGCATGCCCACCAGGGGGCGTCGCTCTGTGCGACCAGAGCCACTCTAGCGCCTGAGGCAGAGGCCATGGAGCCATCCCCAGCGCCCAGGCCATCTTTGCTCCAATGAAGCCTTGGTTGCGGGAGGGGAAGAGAGAGACAGAGAAGAAGGAGAGGGGGTGGGGTGGAGAAGCAGATGGGCGCTTCTCCTGTGTGCCCTGGCTGGGAATCGAACCCGGGACTCCTGCACGCCAGGCCGACGCTCTACCACTGAGCCAACTGGCCAGGGCTGACTCTTACTTTTTAAGGGTCAGTTCTGACTAACTCTTCCATGAAGCCCTCTGGGCTCACTCCAGGCTCTCTCTAGTCACTCCCACCTCCTTAACCTGCGCTGTCCTTGCTCTGCCACTCAATGCCCAACTCTAAGCAGGATTCAAGGAAACAGAAGCTCAGGAGGATAGCTCACCTTCACCTGAAAGTAAGCATCCTGGGCACAGTACCGGATGTCACAGGCAGTGATGAGGTCCACACCTGGGAAGTAGAGGCCAGGAACACTAAACGACCTCAAGGACCAACCCCTCTACCCAGGCCACCGCCTAGCACTTTGGTACAAAATCTATCCAGCGACAGATCTGAGGCTGGAGGCCATTGGCTGAGGCGGAAGGGCGACAGCCAATAGGCATGCAGCCAAGAATGAGTTCCGGGATGGGTGGATGCACTCACCTCCGCCAATGCAGCCCCCGTGGATGGCTGCGATCACCGGTTTAGGACACTGGAAGAAAACACGAGAGGCGAAATCAGGGCTGTCCCAGGAGAGGTGGACAGGAAGGATGCCCTACCAGCTCCCCAGAGTCACCTTCTCGATGACGCTGAAGGTCTCTTGGTATTTGGCGATGAGGTTACGGAGGTTCCAGCTTATGCGGGCCACATCATCTCCTTCAGGCTGAAGAATAGTTGAAGCCATGTCCATTAGGTCGATACCTGGTGGAGAGGTGTGAGGAGACTCACTTAGCCTCTCAGGCCCTACCTAGGTAGAGTCGAGAACCCAGGCTGAGCGTATTTACACCCACAAACCACTACAGTGGAGAAAGCAACTCACGTAGGGCTTAGCGAGGGGATGTGAAATAATAAAAGTTAACATTTATTGAGTCTCTCACGACTCACTTTGTTCTCACAACAACCCTATGAGGTGGGTACTATTACTATCTACAATTTAGGTTGTAAACTGAGGCACAGGGAACTTACACCACTTGCCCAAGTCCACACTGGCTTGTGAATAGTGGAACTGTGATTTCGAACCCAGTACCACGATTCGTGCTTTTCACCATTATGCTAGATGTCTTGGCGGTCAAGGTTTCTGCCTTGAGCAATTGAGTCTATGGTGCTAGTTTCCTGGGATAGGAAGATGTGAGGTGGAGCAATTCTGGGGGTTCCAACTGCAAGACAATTTCAAACCTGACATTTCCCTCACTTGTCAGTCTCCGTTATCCCTGCTCTGGAGTCCATGGTGTGCCCTGGTCTCTGGGCTTCCACCCCCCTCCCCCAGCCCCATACAGTCTGCTGTTCACACACAGCCACAGGGAACATGTAGACACTTCAGGACCCTCTCTTCTTCCCTGCCATCCCACTTAATTAGAATGCCAGGTCTTTGCCAATACCTTACCAGCTCTGCACAAAAATCATTTCCACCTGATTAGGTGGTGGTGCAATGAATAGAGCATCAGCCTGGGATACTGAAGACCCAGATTTGAAACCTTGAGGTTGCCAGCTTGAGTGTGAGCTCATCCAGCTTGAGCACGGCCTCACTAGCTTGAGCTCGGGGTTGCTGGCTTGAACATGGGATCATAGGCATAACCCCATGGTCTCTGGCTTGAGTCCAAAGGTCGCTGGCTTGAAGCCCAGGGTTGTTGGCTTGAGCCCAAGGTCTCTGGCTTAAGCAAGGGGTCACTGGCTTGGCTGGAGCCCCTGGGGCAAGGCACATATGAGAAAGCAATCAATGAACAACTAAGGTGCTGCAACTATGAGTTGACGTTTCTCATCTTTCCCTTCCTATCTGTCCGTTCCTCTCTCACTGAAAAGAAAAAAATTATTTTCAACCTACTCCTTTGGGTACACACAGGCCTCCAACAGTTCCAACAACACAGCACATTCCCTTCCTAGGACCTTTGGGCTTCTTGTTCTCTTTGCCTAAAATAGTCCTGCCCCCTGTGGTGGTCCCAAGACTCACTCCATCACTCTATCCATGCCACAGCTCAGAAGTCACCTTCTCAGAAAGGCCTGCTTTGGCTACTGGAGCAAAATAGCAGCCCATCACGTTCCATCTCCTACACTGTCCACCTGTTACCACATAATTATGTGCTTATATCATTCAGTGCCTGTCTCCCATCTAGGATGAGAGCTCCAGAAGCAGAGAATTTCTGTCTTTTTGTCCACCACTGTATCCCCAATGCCTGAACAGGAGCTAGTACATAGTAGCTGCTCAATAAATGAACAATACAGACAGTTCCTGCCCTCATGGAGCTGCCACATGGGAGAGAAAAACACAGATGAAAACATTTTGTCAGATGATGATAAATACTATAAAGAAGGAAAATGAGAGAGAAAGAGAGAGAGAGAGAGAGAGAGAGAGAGAGAGTGTGTGTGTGTGTGTGTGTGTGGTGAGGGCTGCTGCAGTATTAATTTTAGGTGGTCAGGGACTCTCTCACTGAAAAAGTGACATTTGAGTAGAGATGTGGAGGAGAGGCAGGGAGACATAGGGACATCTGGGATGAGAGCTCCAGATGTCAGAACAGCCAGTGCAAAGGCCGGTGGGAGGAATGGCCCTGGTCTGTGTGAGGATGTCAAGGAGGCCAAGGTAGCTGGAGTGGAATGTGCAAGGGGGAAAGTGGGAAGAGTCAAGGTCAGAGAAGTGAGAAGTGATGGGGCCAGTTGTGTGGGGCCTCAGGGGCCAAGGGGTGGACAGAGATATGAGATAGTTCTGAGCAGAATCATCCTTCACTTTCTTCCTCCTGGGCTTAATCATTCTCATCCTGTTGCCTGTCCTCGAACAATTCAGTTAACAAATCTGAAAAATCATTTCCATGCATATCCACAACCCCGACTCTCGGGCTTGGTTGCCTCCACAGTTTGTTTAAATAAGTGAGAAGGGAGGAGTGTTGGCTCAGGGTAGAGCTGAATTTGTGCAAGTTAAATATGTTTAAATTGGGACCCCGTGTGTGACTTTGGTCAGGTCACTTCATCCTCTGAGTCTTCAGTGTCTTCTCTGTAAAACGAGGGTAAAGCCCTGTTGAGAGCTGACGGGGCTGCAAGGCCTCCAGGAGTCAGAGGTCAGAGGCCCTGTGAAAAGCCTGACATGTACGGCCTCACAAGTCACTACCATCACAGACTCCACTTCAGCTGAGGCCAGGTCAGTCCGACCGCCTTTGCTGCCTTGCACTCCATGCCTGAGAAGCCCAAGTGACCCACAGGGGCTTCCTCCCAGAACAAGCCCAGCTTGGCGCCTTGTGATACCTGCTCCAACTGGTTTTTCTGGTTTACCTGACTTACCTGGACCTGCAAATGCTGGCTTTCAGAACCCCTTGAAATAAAGGGTCCCCAGCCAGGGGTACAAGAGAAGTCCCCCATCTTGTTCCCCTGTGAATCTTGAAATGCTTTAGGTATCATTCATAATCACAATGAAGTTTTCATAATCACTAATAATAATGCCTACATCCAAAAAAGTGTTAACACGTATCAACATATAATACGTGCGCGCTCACTGATTCCTCACAGCAACCTGAGGTAGGTGCTGATGTTATCTCCGTTCTCTTCAGATGAGGAAACGGCCACACAGAGAGGTGAAGGGGTGTGTGCAGGAGGCAGCTATGGGAGGTGGCTGGCTGCTGGGGCCAGAGCTCTTGCTTTGAACCAGCACTCCAGATACCTGGGGTATAATCACTTAGCAGTTATTAGCAAGAACTCTGCAGCCACCCTGAGGTTGAAAATCCCAGCTCTGTCACTTACCACTTGTGAGAACTGTGTATTTCTTCTCTCTGGGCCAAAGTTTCCATACAAATAAAATGGGGATGAGCCCTGGCCGGTTTGCTCAGTGGATAGAGCTTCAGCCTAGCATATAAAAATCCTGGGTTCGAATTCTGCTCAGGGCACACAGAAGCAACCATCTGCTTCTCTTCCCTTCCCTCTCCCCCTTCTTTTTCTCTTCTCTTCCCACAGCCAATGGCTTGACTGGTTTGAGCATCACCCTGGGTGCTAAAGATAACTCAGTTGGTCCAAGTGTCAGCCTTAGGCACTAAAAATAGTTCAGCTGATTCAAGCACCAGCCCCAGACAGGGGTTGAGAGGTGGATCCCGGTCAGGGTGCATGCAGGAGTCTGTCTCACTATTTTCCCTCTTCTCACTTAAAAAATAAATAAATAAAATAAAGTAAACTAGGAATGAGCCTGACCTGTGGTGGCACAGTAGATAAAGCATAGACCTGGAATGTTGGGGTTGCCAGTTCAAGGCCCTAAGCTTGCAGGGTTAAGACACATGTGAGAAGCAACTATGGGTTGATGCTTCCTGCCCCCCCACCTGCTCTTCTTTATCTCTCTCTAAAATCAATAAAATCGATCAATAAAAATTAAATTTTAAAAAAAGGGCATGGGAACGAAACCTGTCTTGTAGGTTGTGGTGAGAATTAATTACTGGCAGTCCTCAGGTTAAGAATGAGATAGGTTCTGTAGATTTGTTCTTAAGTTACATTTGTATGTAAGTTGGAATAGGTACATTTACCTATTAAATGCAACTTAGATGTTTGTCTTAATATAGTATTTATTTTTTATCTTTCTGTGCATATAAATACTTAAAAATTTTCAAACCTAACCTACCTTGTTCGTAACCCAGGGACTGCCTACGAGTGAAGTGCTTAGACACTCCACGAATGCTAAATAAGTGTGAGCTATGTTTTCTCTTCTAAATTCGTAGTTCCATTCTATCCTTAAAACTACTAATAAACTGAGTTTCTTCTCTCTGGCCCGCCGAGTCCTGCTATTATGGGATGAGCGAGATAGCCACCATCAGCTGGGAGCTGAAACATGAGGGCACCAGGCCTGGGACAGCTACAGATGAACCTTCATGTCCCACTTCTCAGGCATGTGCTGCATGAGGGCAAGGGGTCAGAGACAGGGGCTAATACCTGCTTCTGGGTCCCTGGCGCCAGGGAGGGGCTGGCACGGGAGTGTCCTCGTGGAATGTTAAAACAGAGCGAGGAATGTGCAAAGATGTTAACAGAAGAAACAAACAAAAAATAGATCTTTTACTGTCTGCTTCCCCACTGAGTTGGGAACACCATAAAGACAGGACCTGGGGCTGTCTCAGTCATCACTGAGCTCCCAGCATGGGGCTGGGCCCTGTGCAGAAAGCTGTTGAGTGCCACTGAGGTCATAATTTGCTAAAATACTGCTCCAGGTATTTTTGGAAAATCTATCACAGTAGGGTACGGCTGTTTATTAGATGAGCAGAAAAGAAAGAGTCTGACAATGTGGTGGTGCAATGGATAAAGTGCTGACCTGTAACACTGAGGTCGCCGGTTCGAATCCCTGGGCTTGCCTGGTCAAGGCACATACAGGAAGCAACAACTACGAGTTGATGCTTCCCACTTCTCCCTCCACTCCACTCTCTAAAAAATCAATAAACAAAATCTAAAAAGAAAAGAAAGATATGCTGTGGCAACCAGAACATTTGAAGGTCTTTCAAGTCGTATAAAATGGACCTGCAGAAAAGTGTTCTCAAGTTGCAAAGCTGGAGCTGAAATGTGGTATCAAACCAGTTGCAAAAAGTACACAGCAGCCATCTCCTGAGGTCACACCTGGAACCCAGACACGTAAGAAAGCTTCAGGACATGTAGCTCGTGGCCCCATATCGTCGCATAACCTAATCATGTGCATATTTCACAAGATTCACATTCTTCTGCTCTGCTTGCTCATAACCCTCCCTAATTGTATTTTCATAGTCTTTCAAGAGACACTCACACCTGATTCCAACTTGTAGAGTAAACGTAGGCTGCTCCTTCTTCACCCAGGAGGAACCTGGAGAACTCGGTGCTATGAGTACCAAGGAGTGAGGCTGACTTTCTGAAGTAAAAGCTTCATTCTGATTAAGAACAACTTCTAAATGTTTTTACCTCCGATAATGACTATATACTTTTATTTTATTTTTATGTGAGAAAGACAGAGAGACAGGAACATCGAGCTGTTCCTGTATGTGCCGTCTGGGGATTGAACTGGCAATGTATGCACTTCAGGAGGATGCTCCAACCAACTAAGCTATCTGGCCAGGGCAATGACTATATTCTTGTTTTATGTTTTGAAAAATTTGCTCTTGAGTTGGAAGGCACCACTCACTGCCGGGTGGGATGGGCCACTGCAGAGCTGGCAGTGGGGTCTGCGCCTGAAGCAGCGCCAACTGCAATCCAGAAATCTGTATTTCCGATGGCTTTAGGCGACCCCTGTGTTTTGGTCGTTAGACCCCCGCCGGGGTCGCGACCCACGGGTTGAGAACCGCTGCTGTAGGTGATGCTTAGCTTTCCTCATGGATCTTCTCAGAGAAGATACAGTAACTATGGGCTCTGGTTGGATAAGCTACAAACAACTACTGGACAGGGAAAATTCTGGAGAGAATTATCACTTAAAAGAAGCTTTCTGGCACCAAGTGAGTTACCTGGTTTTAAAGCTTTGAGCCTGAGGCCAAGCTGCATTTGTGCTTCAAGAGCCAGAAGAGAGACTCAGGGTGACCCTAGCTGCTGAAAAGTGAGGTGGTAAATTCAAGAAAAGAGACAACCAGAGAAGGGAGTTCCCAATTCTGTGTGTAAACTGCCTGAATTGCTTGCTGACATGAAGCATGCATACAGCCCGAGAGATTTAAAAACTGATTCCAACTAAGCTGATTAAAACAGGAAACTCAACACTCTTTGGAGTTCTATAGTAGGTTCCAGAGTTTCTACAACATCTTCCAATATCCAGGATACAGTCCAAACCTACTCCAAATACAAAGAAAAAGGAATGAGACTCATTTTTTTTAAAAGAAAAGATAATAAACAGAGATTGACCTGAAGGCAAACCAGATGTGGGAATTAGGAGACAAAGATTTTCAAGCAGCCATTATAACTATGCTTAATGGCTCAAAGATAGATATGCTCGTGATAAATAAAAAGACATGAAACTTCAGCAGAGTGATGGAAAGTATAAAAAAAGAACCAAATGGAAAATTGAGAACTCTGAATGACAAAACCAGAAATTAAAAATAATCACTGGAGCCTGACCGATGGTGGTGCAGTGGATAGAGCATTGACCTGGGATGCTGATGTCCCAGGTTTGAAACCCCAAGGTCACCGGCTTGAGCACAGGCTCATCCAGCTTGAGCACAGGCTCACCAACTTGAGCATAGGTTTGCCAGCTTGAGCATGGGATCATAGACATGACCTCATGGTCGCTGGTTTGAGCCCAGAGGTCTCTGACTTGAGCAAGGGGTCACTGGCTCAGCTGTAGCCCTCGGTCAAGGCACATGAGAAAGCAATGAATGAACAACTAAGGTGCCGCAACGACAAGTTGATGCTTCTCATCCCTCTCCTTTCCTGTCTCTCTCTCGCGCATGCGCTTTTAAAAAAAAATTTACTGAACAGATTTAACAGCAGAATAGAGATGACAAAGGAGTCAGTGAATCTGGTCAATGGAAATTACACAGCCTAAGGAACAGACCTGTGGGACGATCAAAAGATCTAACAGAAATGAAACTGGAAATCAGTTCATGTGTGTTGGATAACTGCATGAAAGCATGTTATTATTATACCACACTTTACTGACAAAAATTTTTAAAAAGACTCTCAGAAGTTGAGGGTTTTAAGTCCAGACTCCAGACTTCCTGTCATGTTCTGTTAAGACTAATTTCTGAGTTGAATGTTTTTAATTTCAAAAAATGATAAAAGAGGAAGTTAGAAGCTGCTGAAAGAGTCCTGGATAGGTGGTGCAGTTGGTTACAGCATCATGCCAATATGCCAAGGTTGTGGGCTGGGTGACTCAGTGGATAAAACATCATCCCAGCCCAATGAGGTCATAGGTTCGAACCCTGGTCAGGGTGCATACGAGATGGAATGATGAGTTGATGCTTTTCTCTCTTTCTCTCCCTTACTCTCTCAAATCAATAGAAAAATTAAATTTAAAAAGCTGTTGAAAACCCTAATTAAGGACTGACCAGTGGTGGCACAGTGGACAGAGCAATGACCTGGGATGCTAACATCCCAGGTTCAAAACCCCGAGGTCGCTAGCTTGAGCGTGGGGTTGCCAGTTTGAATGTGGGATCATCAACATGATCCGAAAGTTAATAGCTTGAAACTCAAGGTTGCCGGCTTAAAGTCCAAGGTTGCTGGCTTGGGCAAGGGATCACTGGCTCAGCTTGAGCCCACCGGGCAAGGTATGTATGAAAAGCAATTAATGAACAACTAAAGTGACGCAACTATGAGTTGATGCAACTCACCTCTCTCTGTTCTCTCTCTCTCCCTCCCTCCCTGCAAAAGAAAGGGAAAAAAAAAAAAGAAAACCCTAATTAAGACGCATTGCTTCTCTGATCTGTGGTAGTGCAGTGGATAAAAGTGTGGACCTGGAATGCTGAGGGCTTGGGTTAGAAACCCTGAAATTGCTGGGTCAAGGCAGATGTGAGAAGCAACTGCTATGAGTTTATACTTCCTGCTACTATGCCACCACGGCTTTCTCTCTCTCTCTCACTTCTCTCTAAAATCAAGAAATAAAATCTTTAGAAAAAGAAAAAAAGCAGCATCACTTATAATGAAACATTTATATTTTACTCCCTACCCGATCCTTCTAGAAATTTGGAAACTCTGAATGGTTATTATTACTATCACAGCAATATGGTTGTCTGCATAAATTCAATAGGAATATGTTCTGTTTTATAACAGGACACAATTGGAAACTGGTGTATTACCAAGACTTTGAATGAAATGCCATGTTTGAGAGAGACGTGCATAGACTCTAGAGAGCATCAGAAAGCTTTAAGGACTTAAGATTAACTTTGGAAGCCGATAAAAGCTCCTTGGCCTGGTATCTTACTCACAGGGTTCACAACAGTCTTTCTAGAAAAGGAACAAAGGAAATCGATAGGTATTGCAGGCAAATGTTGATGGCTACTGTGTAGCTTGGCCTCTTAGCCCTGAGAGGCTAAAGTTCAATCTGGAGATTCCTCATGAAATTCCAGAAAAGCAGATTTAAAAGAGTCTATATGATCAATTACTATTCTTGTCATACTCACGCACACAGGCCAAATCTATTTATTTATTTATTTATGGCAGAGACAGACAGAGGGACAGATAGGGACAGACAGACAGAAAGGGAGAAAGATGAGCAGCATCAATTCTTTGTTGCAGCACCTTAGTTGTTCATTGATTGCTTTCTCATATGTGCCTTGACAGGGGGGCTATAGCAGACTGATTGACCCCCTGCTCAAGCCGATGACCTTGGGGTTTCTGAAACTGGGTACTCTGCGTCCCAGTCCAACGCTCTATCCACTGCACCACTGCCTGGTCAGGCCAGGCCAAATTTATTGAAACTAGATTTATACAATAAATTAGTCTTTAGTTATCTTTGATAAAATGAGGGTTATTTTATTTTTAAAAAATTATTGATTGAGCCCTGGCCGGTTGGCTCAGCGGTAGAGCGTCGGCCTAGCGTGCGGAGGACCCGGGTTCGATTCCCGGCCAGGGCACACAGGAGAAGCGCCCATTTGCTTCTCCACCCCTCCACCGCGCTTTCCTCTCTGTCTCTCTCTTCCCCTCCCGCAGCCAAGGCTCCATTGGAGCAAAGATGGCCGGGCGCTGGGGATGGCTCTGTGGCCGCTGCCTCAGGCGCTAGAGTGGCTCTGGTCGCAACATGGCGACGCCCAGGATGGGCAGAGCATCGCCCCCTGGTGGGCAGAGCGTTGCCCCATGGTGGGCGTGCCGGGTGGATCCCGGTCGGGCGCATGCGGGAGTCTGTTTGACTGTCTCTCCCTGTTTCCAGCTTCAGAAAAATGAAAAAAAAAAAAAATTATTGATTGATTTCAGAGAGAGGAAGGCAGAGAGAGAGACAGACAGACAGACAGAAACATTAATCTATTTCTGTATGTTCTTTGACCAGGGATTGAACCAACAACCTTTGCATATCAGGACAATGCTCTAACCAACTGAGCTATTTGTCGGCCAGAGAAAAAATGAAGGTGACTTTAGAGAGAAAAATTATTTTAATAGGAAGCATCATGCCCAACTGTGGATAGTAGATTCCAATTTGGTTGTCTGTAAAGTCTTATTTTTTACCTGCAGATCAGACTGGTTCCTGAATTTTTCTAATGAAAGTTTTTGGCTGCAGCCCTCCTGATAGTGTTTTGTTCTTTTCCCATCCTTTGCCTTGCAATTATTGAGAACTAAAACTGTTTTTCTGAGCCTTGCAATTACAGACCCCAGCCAGAAAACATAATGTAAATTTCAGGTAAGTCATCACAACAGCTCATGCTTAGACAGTTTCAGTGACTGATGCTGTATAAGCCACACGAAGAGCTTGCTTGAGTTGCTGTCAGCATGTTTATCAGGGACATTCAGATAGCAGATCAGGGGAATCTGTTAGATTGTGACTGCCTGCCTCCATTTCAGCAAAAATGAAGCTCTAAGCTTTTTTCTTTTCTTTTCTTTTCTTTTTTGTATTTTTCTGAAGTTGGAAACGGGGAGGCAGTCAGACAGACTTCCGCATGCGCCCAACCGGGATCCACCCGGCATGCCCACCAGGGAGCAATGCTCTGCCCCTCCGGGGCGTCACTCTGTCACAACCAGAGCCACTCTAGCGCCTGAGGCATAGGCCATGGAGCCATCCTCAGCGCCCGGGCCAACTTTGCTCCAATGGAGCCTTGGCTGCGGGAGGAGAAGAGAGAGACAGAGAGGAAGGAGAAGGGGAGGGGTGGAGAAGCAGATGGGCACTTCTCCTGTGTGCCCTGGCGGGGGATCGAACCTGGGACTCCTGCACGCCAGGCCGATGCTCTACCACTGAGCCAACTGGCCAGGGCCGAAACTCTAAGCCTTTTATCTGGAGGTCTTCCCTACTGGCAGTCTTAAAGACTCAGAGACTAACTTGTGGTTTGCTCTGAGTATTACTTAGAATACAGGTATTCTGGCCTAATACTTAATCTACCATGGTTGTGGTGCCCCTCTAAGGCTCAGGGACCACTGCCTGACCAGGCGGTGGCGCAGTGGATAGAATGTCGAACTGGGATGCAGAGGACCCGGGTTCGAAACCCTGAGGTCACCAGCTTGAGTGTGGGCTCATCTGGTTTGAGGAAAAAGCCCACCAGCTTGAACCCAAGGTCGCTGGCTCCAGCAAGGGGTTACTCGGTCTGCTGAAGGCCCATGGTCAAGGCACATATGAGAAAGCAATCAATGAACAACTAAGGTGTTGCAACGCGCAATGAAAAACTAATGATTGATGCTTCTCATCTCTCTCCGTTCCTGTCTGTCTGTCCCTGTCTATCCCTCTCTCTGACTCACTCTCTGTCTCTGTAAAAAATAAATAAATAAATAAATAAATAAATAAATAAATAAGGCTCAGGGACCACTGAGGAAGAGGTGGGCATGACAAATTTGACTCCATCTTATGAGCTAATAATCCTCCCTCTTGATTGAACCCAGATTCCTCAAGATTGAAGATCAAAAGAAGGGGAATTGTAAGCACAGAGAAACCCTATGATTTTTTCTCCTTTTGATTCAAACTGGCCTCATCAAGCACCCAGACTCACCTGTCTGCCTCCTCCCTTGCAGGACAACTCGCTTTATCATTAAGCCCTCAGGATAATGATATTTTTGTGTGTGTGTGTGTGTGTGTGTGTGAGAGAGAGAGAGAGAGAGAGAGAGAGAGAGAGACAGAGGCAGAGAGAGCCAGAGAGAGGGACAGATAGGGACAGACAGGAAGAGGAAGAAATGAGAATCATCACTTCTTCATGGCAGCACCTTAGCTGTTCATTGATTGCTTTCTCACATATGCCTTGACTGGGGGGTTCCAGCAGACAAAGTGACCCCTTGCTCGAGCCAGCAACTTTGGGCTCAAGCTGGTGAGCCTTGCTCAAACCAGATGAGCCCGCTATCAAGCTGGCGACCTCGGGTCTCAAACATGGGTCCTCCGCATCCCAGTCCGACGCTCTATCCACTGCGCCACTGCCTGGTCAGGCGTGGATAATGACATTCTGATCAGCATCAAATAATCTTAGGAACAAAGCCTCATGTGTGTTGACCACAGAGACAGAGTTCTGGATAAACTAGAGATAACATCCAGGCCTCAGTTCTGTTTTAGCTCCAGGCCCAGAAAAGCAGCCAAATGGCACTATGGCAGACATCAGGACTAAATGCACTGATTTAGCTACACTCTACCCAAGACTTGATCTTTGCCAAAATGTTAATACTCCCTCCTAGCACCAACCAATCAGTAAAGACCATGACCCTAGCCACGACCTTGACCATGACCTTAACCACAACCTTAACTCCGTGAGTCATCATGATTAACAATTTTTCCCCGATATAATCCATCCTCTGGAAGCCATTGGGAGCCAGGTCTTTGAGTATTTAGCTAACTTGTCTTTAGTTGTGAACCACTTCCTAAAACTAAACCTTTAATTCTTTGCTGCATTTAAAAAAAAATAAAGAAGCATTGCTCTATTTCCAGTAGGAGGGGAGAGGTGGGGATGGGAGTGCAGTATACCCCATACCTGCAGTGAACATTTTTCCTGCACCAGAGATCACCACAGCCCGACAGTCAGCATCTTGGGAGATCTTGTTGAAACACTCCACCATCTCACTGTGGAGGAACAAGGAGTGAAGAAGGGCTGTGTCTGGGGTGGGAATTCTACCCTCCTGTCTGTTTCCCATGCTCTACCCCTGCTCAACCCCTCATTCCCTGCCTCCTCCTGCAGTCAGGCCTCCAGGATCTGCAGGCCAGACCTCCAGAAGGCCTTGTTCATGGCATTCCTCTTCTCAGGCCGGTTCAGCTGTACGTGCAGAATGTGTTTCTGGGCAGCTGTCACCCGAAGGGACTCATAATTGTGATGTGGGGCTTCACTGCCAGCTGCTCTGGAGGCCTCAACTTGTGCAGAAGAGCCCATGGGGCGAAGGCTAAGGTTTAGACCCAGGTGGGTGGGGACTGTCAGTCCTGGGGAGATAAAGAAGAAAAAGCTTTTGATAATCCCAGACTGGGGAGCACTTTCAAGAACAGAGGGCACACATCTCAGTGACACCAGACTAGGGAACATAGACCCTTAAAAATAGTTTAGGCAGATACAGAGTTTAAGATTAGGGATGCAATTATCAACGACTTCAATCTGAGGACCACTTCAGACCTTTGATCCTGGGACTGACCCCAGATTGGGGACATGGGCCATGGGCGACCCGAATGTAAGACACATACCTATAGATCTAGGGAGCCCTTGGAGTACACACGGATCCCTGAGTTTAAGGGACCCGGACCCTCCCTGTCCTACGATCTCCATGATAGCAAGACAGTGCAGTGGACCCCCAGAGGTCGAGGTGACTCACGCAACGTCAGCAGGTCGCGGAATCTGCGAGAAGCCGCCATGGTCGCCGCCATCGCTACTGAGTTGTTGGAGTTAACTCGACCGGACAAAACCAAGGGGAGGCACAAAGGCAGCCATGTTAGGGGAGGGCATCGATGCCGCAACCTGACGGCGGTGACGCCCCTCCTCCTGCCATCTTTACTAAGGGCAACCGGAAATAGCTTGCTTGGTTCGTTGACAGAACGGACCTTTAGCCCACTGGGAACCTGACCTAAGAAAGTAATTCACACTGCTGATGGATGGACATGCCTGCATAAAGTTCATCACAGTGCTGTTTTATAATGGTGTTAAAATTGGAAACAGCTAAAATGTCCAAGGACATAATAGCAGAATAACTGCAGCCCTGATCATGAACTAGAGCCATGTTAACTAAAAAGAAAACTGTCGTTGTCTAGCAGAGCGTACCTACCTAAAGAAATGGAAATATAGTCAGGCCAACATTAAGTGCTGACCGTATTGTTTAAACTCGCACACCAACACGAGTCCCTACTATTTTCCTTTACATATAGGAACCTGGGCCGGGGGCTGGCTAAATCATGAGTTCAAGGTCTCTAGGCTTCAGAAGTGCTAAGAGGGGATCTGAAGTCCATGTTCTTAAAATGATTTCTTCAAATAATAAACCTCGATGGAAAACGCTAGTTAACCCAAGAGCATTAATAGTGCTGTAAAACTGCTTAAGTATGCTCATTAGGGAGTTCATCGCGAAGTAAAGGGTTGTCTGTGGGCAAACGGGTTTGTAGGGAATACCTTAATGAAATGTCATAGCTAGGCTCTATTGGAAAACAGAACCAGTCACGATCTATCAACAGAGAACTTAGGAGTGATCATTGCAATGGAAAACTTTGAAACAGCTATGCAAATACCAGGATGTGAGAGAACAAATGTAAAGATGTAGAGCATTCGGTATATCAGCATAAAATTTATATAATGCTGTATGTGCACACAATACAGTACATACAGCTTATGTGTAGGAGACTCAAAACTGCTACAAAGAAATAAATAGTGGGTGCTGGGAGACAAAAGGCAAATTTACTTTTTACCCCCATGATTGGCTTAAAAACAAATCATAGTGCATTTTGAAGTTTGTGGCTGCAAGGTGGACTGGTTTCTTCTTCTTACCCAGAGTTCTATTTGAAACCTCCCCATGTGAAGCAGTTTAATAAATGCCATGTGTTTTCAGTAGTTTCATAACCTCACAGTAAATTCCCAGTGTTTTTTCAAGAGCACATGTATGAAAAGGCCCTGTACTTTTCACTTCTACAGGCTGCCTCTTCCATTACAAGCCAGGATCCTTCTGGGTTGTCATCCTCCACCCCCATATATACAAGTTCCCATCTACCGCAGCTGGGGAGTATCATATTGTAATTACACACACAGCTGGTTAGTATCTATCATGTAATTATACAAATACACAATTTTAACCCAACAATCCCACTGCTAGGAATGTACCTCCACAATACCTGGGAAGCTGGCTAAGATATTATATAAAGATACACAGCATAGCAGTACTTTTTAAAGTGGCATAAAGTTGGAGATTACCTTTGGGACCAGGCAAATTCTGACTCACCCGCACAAGACTGTATGCAGGAATCAAGTTGCTTTGTATGTGGTTATGATACAGAACACTGTATGGCATAGATGGAACTCCAGACCATGCTCTTTTCCCACTCTTCCTGTGGTTTGCACCTTTTTCTGCAGTTCATGTGCAGGGACCATTGCCCAAGGTGACACAAAAAAAAAAAACTGATAAAAGGGACTGAGGAGACTTTCACTTTGATCTTACAGAAGTTTATTTTCCCTTATAAAAATGCAGGTGTTTACATCACAGGACTAATTTCCCTTGAAGTTTTTCATTTTTCTTCCAACACCATGTATTTTTTGCGGGGGGTGGGACAGATGGAGAGATGAGAAACATCGACTCAGTTGCTGCATCTTTGTCGTTCACCGACTTTCTCATATGTGCCCTGACCTGGGGGCGGGGGGCCTTCAGCCAGGCCAGTGACCCTTTGCTCAAGCCAGCAAATTCAGGCCTCAAACCTGGATCCTCAGTGTCCCAGGTCATTGTTCTATCTATTGTGCCACCACCTGATAATGCCACCATGTACTTTTCAAGGGACTCTCCTACTAGACTGAGCTTGCTTAGGTAGAATTCATGGTGTACCACCGTTACGTTTTTGTTTTTTTTATAGTCAGAAATAGGGATAGACAGGAACGGAGATGGGAAGCATCGTCAGTTTTTCGTTGTGCGGTCTTAGTTGTTCATTGCTTTTTCATGTGCCTTGACCGCGGGCCTTCAGAAGACCAAGTAACCCCTTGCTTGAGCCAGCGATCTTGGGGTCTTGAACCTGGGTCATCCTCCGCTTACCAGTCCAATGCTCTATTCACTGTGCACCGCCTGGTCAGGCAGTTACCTGGCTTTTCAAGACTCCTCTAGTTGCTAGCATCTATTTTTTTTTTAAGATTTTATTTATTGACTACAAAAGGAGGAAGCGAGAAGTATCATCTCATAGTTGCTTCACACTTCAGTTGTTCATTGCATGCCTGTGGTATGATATGCCTTAACCTGGCAAGCTGAGGGTTTGGAACTGGCAAGCCCAGCATTCCAGGTCAAGCTCTATCCACTGTGCCACCACAGGCCAGGCTCTAGCATCTGGACTAGGCTGCTGCCCTGGCTCACCCTGTGCTCCTCTCAGGGCTGGGCCTGCAGTTGTGTCCTGGCCTGCCTGAGACTCTTCAGAAGACCAAGTGGGAGGGAAGCAGACACACCCTGGAATCCCAGAAAGTGCTTTTAATTTTTCAAACAATTTTATTGAAATGTGCCAAGAGTACATGGGCAGCACAAATGTATGAAGAGGAAAAAAATCACATGTACAATTATTTTTAAAAAGTGAAGGTTAATCTTGGGAGATATCAATTCCCCTCCCCTCCCCCTCCATCCTTCCAGGGTTTTCATTATGGTTAAGCCGCTACTAAACTAGCATTAAAAAAAAACAAAAGGGAATACAGAAACTTTTTTTTGGAAAAAAAAAACAGCATAAAGAAAAGAAATGTTTTCCTGCTCAGATGGGACTCTTCCTCAGCACCGAATTAGGAGGCATGCTGAGCAGTGGAGAAACACAATTTCAGGGTGTAAGGGTACGGACCATCTGCAAAGAAGAAAGAGGTCTGGATGAGCTCATCTCTGGAGGATCCCGCACCAAGCTCCCCTCATTTTGCACACATCTTTTTCTGCAGTTCAACTGTGGGGTCTAACTGGTCACTACAAGGCACTTCTCCTTCCCTTCTTTCACTTCCATGAAGAACCCCATTCCTAGTTCTGTAGTTGGCTCAGGACAATAACCTGACCCTGGAACAGGGAGGGCAAATTTTATGTGCTGGCTAATATGGCTCCTTTCGTGGTTCCTAGCTGAGCCAGCCTCCGCAACTCACATAGCCGGGCGTCACTGCACGCTCTAACACTGAGAATGCCAGCTCGCGGGAGGACAAGCCTGAGCAACTCCCAGCTGGCAGAGTGGGAGGCAGCAAGCAGCCAGGCTGGCCCTCCCGTGGGAAACATCAAGGCTGATCTCCTGGCGACCAGGTCCGTCCCACTTGTCTGTGCCAGTGACTGTGGAAATCTCTGGGGTTCGAACTTGATAACAGAAGGACAGCTCTGGCCTAAATCCAGCTAACCCATTAGGCCACAGAGGGGCTGACTGCAGGACACACAGATACTCACTTGGGTTTTTCATCTGGTAATGGTTCAGGAAGCCCAAAGTCTCTAGGGCATCACTCTTGGATTCCCACTCCAGCAGACCAGAAGAGCTGCGTTCACCTGACCAGAAAGCAAAGGTTTTAGGTTGACTCCTGCAGGAACTAGGGAGCTGCCCTTCCCATCAACAACCAAGGCACGAGGGGGGAGGCAGGGCAGTTTACTCACTTTTGCCTGAGAATACTTTCACAGAAGATGGCCGCTTCACTCCCAGCTCATCACAGATCTGCAAGACAGAAAACATGCAGAAACACACAGGAGAATTCAAGCAAACTATGCCCCTGTGTGACTAAATGCTTAATTTTTCTGTAGAGAAGTTTCTAAACTTTTACTGCACACACTAAGGTGTCCATGACCCAAAAAAATTCCCCATCTTCAGCTGCTATTTGAGGATGTTGGCTCTAGGTAAATGTTTGATGAACTAGATATAAGGATCAGAGTCCAACCCTGCCAGTCAGACTTCCTGCCTTAATTCCCTCTAACTCACCCTTAATAGGTCCCTCCCTTCATGTTAACTAGGCACCTGGAGGCCAGCCCGACAAAGATGATTATTTTCAGATTGGACTCTGATCACCAGTCTTAACACCCAGACAGGCAGAATCTTTTCAGCAAAGGTATAGCCATTCTAGCTTGCCAAAAATGTTATAATCCTGGCAAACTGCTGCTAGAAGTCTGGTGTCATCCCTAGCACCCAATCCAGGACCTGACAGGCAGGAGAACAATGGGCATTTGCTGAAAGACAAGAATAAATGGCTATGGCGAGGGACCACTTCCATGGCACACACCTCAAAGAAGTTATCCTCGGTCACCTCCAGAGGAGCATTGAAGAAGTGCAGCACGTTGCTAGGGTGCTGGATGCGGTTCTTGGCTGCCTGCTCTGGAGTGGAGAACCGATTGTTCCTTGATTCACTGAAGTCTTTGTAACTGGAGGACCCGTCTTCTAGCCCATACGACTGGCCAGGCATGATGGCTGGTTGCTTAGACACACTAGGGGAGGAAGAGGAGCCCTTTGTCAGACCTGATGTTGTCCCCCAAACCCTCCATCGTCGTGGCCTCATTCCTGCCTAAGAGCAAGTGCTACATGCTTCAGGGGACATTGCATCACAGCTGAGGACAGGCCTACACTTTTTCCCACTGCTTCAGAGAACCTGGGAACACACCCAGAACACCCATTCCTGCCTAAGTGAGCACCTCTGCCTCACCGTTACACTGCTGGGCCCTGTCCAGAGCAGGCGCCATTTTCCTTCCGTCCCTTGCCAATGCATCCTACTCCAAGGAATTTGGCACCTACCAGACTTTCAGCTTTTGCCCAAACATAAAGTTGTTGTTGAGGTGGGTAATGGCCCGGTCCACAGCATAGCCATCAGCCATCTCCACCATGGCAGCCCCCGGCTTGCTTTTCATGAATTTCACCTTGGAGAGAACAGCCATGGTCAAAAACACTGCCCAGCAAGGGACCTCTGTCCTGCCCCTTCTAAATTAGAAGTTAACCTCTGCTTCCATATCCTGACTTGTGAATGGGAAGTCAGGAGAAACAAAGAAGCATGCTTAGCCCATAGCAACTACTCAGCCCAAAATAGGCATCAGAACCCTGGCAATGTTTTACTAACCATAGGACCCATAACTGGGTCACTTAAAGAAGCACAACAGAAAACAGTAGCCATAGTAAAAAAGCAAACAGCTCTTCTCATAAACATTTGTTAATAAAGACACTTTTACCTAGGTACTGGGTTCTGATATAAACTATTTCTTTATGTGCATTACAGTAAAACAACCAAAAAACCAAACACTGAAAAATAGCTCTGAAGCCAGGCTATCTAGCTCCGAGTTCTGCTTTCACAAAAAGGTATGTGGACCCAGGCAAGTTAACTCACCTCTGTGCCTTCATTTTCCTCACTTTCCTCATTAATGATTCTTGTGAAAATTAAACAAATTACAAAGCCCTAGCCATTTAGCTCAGATTAGAGGATCATCCTGATTACCCATGGTTGCAGGTTTGATTCCTAGTCAGGACAGATACAAAAATCAGTGAATGAATAACTGGGTGAACAATGGGTTGATGTTTTTCTCTCTCCCCTTCTTCTCTCTCTAAAAACCAATAAATAAAATATAAAAATTTAAACAAATTACAGGCCTTGGCCAGTGGCTCAGTGGCCTGGAATATGAACATCCTCGGTTGATTTCAGGTCAGGGCACACCAGAAGCAACCATCTGCTTCTCCCCCCCCCTTCCCCACCCAGCCAGTGGCTTGACTGGTTTGAGTGTAGCCTCAGGTGCTAAAAATAGCTCAATTGATTAAAGCATTGGCCCTAGACAGGGTTGCCAGGTAGATCTGGTGGGGGCACATACAGAAGTTGATGTCCCCTTCTATCCCTTAAAAAAAAGTTATTTTTTTTTTAAAAGTAACATTTAAAACACTTTTAACAGTGTCTAGGTATAGGAAGATTACTTAAAATGTATTAGTTGCTACTTTTTAAATTCTTAAAAACTTATTGAGAGGAAAGGAAAGGGAGATGGACAGAGAGACCCCTACCTGGTTCTACTTAGTTGTGCATTCACTGGTTGCTTCCTGTATGTGCCCTGACCAGGGATGGAACCTGCAACCCTGGCGTATCAGGACACTCCAACTGAGCACCCAGCCAGGGCCTACTGCTACTATTATTATATATGCTATATATGGTATATATGTGTTATACTGCATACACTGCTCACAAAAATCAAGGGGTCAGGGAACATGCAGCACTCCAATACTTTCAGCCTTTTGTATAATGCATTTTCATCAATAAAAGTTGGTTTTGCATCTTATTTGCATAATCAAACTTTCTTCGACTTGTTTTTCTGACGTTCTTGTTTAATAAAATCAAATGCTTTTTAATTGCTTCATATTCATTTTGAAATATCCCCTAATTTTTGTAAGTAATACACACACACACATACATTTTTTGAGAGAGTGACAGGAAGGGAAAGAGATGAGAAGCATCAACTCAGCTGTGGCACCTTAGTTGTTCATTGATTGCTTTCATATGTACCAGTAACTTCTCGCTTAAGCTGGCAACCTTTGGAGTTTCAAACTTGAGTCCTCAGTGTCCCAGGCTGACGCTTTATCCACTATATCACTGCCTGATCAGGCTACTATTATTAACAGCCCAAGAGAGGCTGCAAACTCAAAGCTTCAGATAGGTTCGACAGAAGCAAGAAAACCATCTCATCTGGGTGGACAGTCCTAGCAGAATGCTGTGCTGCCAGATCATCTGAAGAAAACCCTTATACAATGATCTTTACAATGGATACATTTCACAAGTCATAATATTCTTAAGCATTAGTACAGTGCTTATTTATATGACAGTCCCAGTTTTATACCACTTAAAATTTACCAGCACATTAACACTTAAAATTCAAAATTTAACAGACAAAACACCTATATACAGTAAGGACTAAATAAACCTTGTCTGCAGCAGGTCACCTGATTAAGCAAATTACCTTCTGTGGATTGGCTTGCTTGTAGCCAGGCAACCTCTGGCTCTTTCACCCTCTTCACTGACTGGCAAGCCATGAGGTTCAGGGCCTCTCTGGGGCCTGCCAGATCTATAAAGAAAGCTGTGGACCTAGCAGAACTCACCTTCTCTACATTGCCGTACAAGCAGAAGACATTGAAGACTCGGTCACAGTTCATCTTAGATTGATCCAAGCCATAGACCATGAGCACAGGGCTGTCAGCGTGGGGGCCATACTCGGGTGGTGGGGGAGGGGGTGGGGGGTGACCATATTGGGGGCCGTAGCGACTTGGGCCCCGGCGGTGACCCCCCACTGGTGGGCCCATCCTTCTCCCTTCGTAGTGAGGTGGGGGGGGCCCGTAGCCCTCATCATGGTAATGGCTGTGGTACCCACCGTGGGGCCCTCCTGGGGGGTGGGAAGGAAAGAGAGGGAGGGCGGGTGAGAATTTGCGTGGCGGGCGGCGGGCAGGGGCACATGAGCCACGGGAGTCCACGGAGGGGAACCCCCTGCCCTCACCATATTCTGCGGGGTGATCTCCCAAAAGAGGGGGCTGCCTCTGGCGTTTGTTAGGATTGCTGCCAGGGTCGCCTGTGGACAGAGAAAGCAGTTAGAGCCTTGTTTGGTAGGAGGAGTTTATTCTTTCCCTCCTGACTAGAGGCTAAGCTCTAAGTTCCTTAGCTTCTGCAAGCCTGTTTGCAAACCCTCCCAATCTTTTAAGGGCTGCTGGGGCCACCCTCCCCTGGTCTGGCCCAGGGTGGGTCTGAAGCCCAAGGATGGAACCCACTCTGCCTCCCCATACTAACTGGCCTGCCTTCCTTTCTCTATGAAGGAAGAGGCCAAGTTCTGGGAACTCTGTCATCTTCCTTGGCCCTTGTGGGAAGCCCAGCTCTTGGGCCCTTTTGGGAACTTGCAGCTGTTACGGAAGCTAAGAGCTTCTAGGGGCCAAGAATAGCTTTCTAAAATAACTCCCAATAAAGGGAGAGGAGATTTAGAGCAAAACAAAAACAAACAAAAACCCAAAACAACGAAAAATAAGTAAAACCACAGAAGAACAGAAAGATACCAACTGACCTCCTCCAAAGGTTCTAGTAGCTCTAAACTCCACTCTCTAGGCCTTTTCTTTCTCAATCCCCACACCCATCACCCTCCCACCTAGTCACATCCAACCCAAGGAGGGCTGGAGAAAAGGACAAGCAGGGCGAAGTCAGATTCAGTTCCTGTAAGCAATCATGTACAAGGCATCAACATTCTCAGACCCAGACAAAGGCGCAGATCCACCCCAAGCCCAGCTCATAATCACTATCATTAATTTAGCACCTGAGTGGCAGGCACTGTGCTAAGCGCTTTACAGACATGGCTTCTTAAATTCCTCACAACAACCCTATGAGGTAGGTTCTATTTTAGCCCCATTTTACAGATAAGAAAACTGAGCAATTAAAAATTTTTTAACTGAGCAGTTAAAAGACATTTTGGCTCAAGGTCACAAAGCAAGTTAGTGGCTGAGCTGGGATTTGAACCCAGGTCTGGCTGATTCCAAAACTCAGGGCTCAAGACCACTGCCCTTTCCTGCCACTCGGCCTGTCCTTCATTTTCAGTAAGTCATTACAAAGATGGAATAGGGCTACTTACAGCAGAAGTACAGAGTACAATGTCCATTTGTCACAAAAAACAAATCTGTATTTTCTCTTACCATTGGACGCTTCAACAGTGAGTTAGCACAGTTCTGAAAGATGGCGTCCCATCAAACATACACTGCGACCCTGCATCACATGGTTTTACAGTCATAAATACAAGTTACAGCACACATCCGCTACAATTTTTTTTAAAGAATTGTTTTAACAGTCAATGCTTTGATTAAATCAAAATGGCTCACAGATGTTTTGTCCTCAGAAGATATCAGAAAAGTGGAAAATAAAGGTGTATGAAGTGGATAGTGTCCCTTCGTGTTGTCACCTCCTCACAGTGTGCTGCAGTGCGGTGCTTCTGGCTGTGTAGCGCTCCATGTGCGTGTCTCCTGGTTATGAAGTGTGCCAGTGGCCCCACTACGCCCGAGCTTTGGCCTTGGGAGCACGCCTGGTTACCCACCAGCAGGTAACTGTGTACCTCTGAGCTGTTTGGCTGTCTGGTTTTAGGTCTGTTTTGGTTTTCTGATTTTTTGTTGTGGTTTAATTTTTTTTGGTTTCTGATCTCCAGTTGGTGCAGGTTATGTTGGCAGCTGTTGACTGCAGGAAAAAAATACCAAAACAAAACAAAAGAAGGCCCTCCCCAAACCAAAGGACTTAAAATACAAAACAAAACCCATATGGCGAGGAATGGAGAGGATCCTATTGTCTTGGAGGCCCATGGAATCTACTTCAGTCTGTGAAACGTTCTCCGAAAAGAGAGCCGCTGGCTGGCTGGAGCTCTGTTCTCTGTGTTTCCTACTTCTGTGTACATTCTCGGGTTCAAGTTTGCTTGGATTTTGACCTTTTTTTAAAAAAAAAAATGTTTAATAAAAAAGCAGTGTCTGCTGCCATGTTGCGTCTCTTTCTCTCTGTCTCTGTCTGCCTCTGTGCTTGTTGCTGTTCCTTGGAGCGCGGTGTGGTGTTCTTGATGTAGTGAGCTCAAGTCTGCGGCTGTTTCTGGGGACGTGGTAGAGGCTGCATGTTCTGTTCTCTCCAGGAAGAGCTAGTGGTTTCTACCCTGTGTGTTGGTGAGCAATGTGCAGAGGCAGAGCCGCTGAAGTATGGTTCCTGAGGGGGTGGCGAAGCACCGCCCTCACTCCAGGTTACCTCATCAACTCTCGTTTTTGACCCCCAGCCTTGGGACAGCCAAAACTGAGAGGCATCAAAACCAATGCACAGCCAGCCCCTGCCACTAGCCCCTGCCGGTCTGTACATCTTCTATTTATGTTCCTTGGAGAAGAAATGGTTGGTTGCCATGTTTGTTAACAGTCATGTAATGCCATTGCCCGCTCTGGTACATTCACTTGGTCACCAATTTGCCTTTGACCTCTGGAGGGAGCAGCCAGGCCCACAGTACCCACTTTGAGGGTCCGGGGGAGAGTCTAGCCCACCCTGCCCACTGCTTCCCAGCTTCAAGGACGAGCAAGACAGGCCTGGCTAGAAATGGGGGCCTCTGGCCTTCCAGCGCCTGTGAGATGTCAGCAAACAGCCTCCTCCCTCAGCCCACGGCCTAGTCCAATGTACAGGCCCAGATAGACACAGAGATGAACAGTCTTGCTGAGGCGGTGCTGATGCTTTTCAAAGGCAATCCTCCACCTCTCCCTCCTATCCAAGGCAAATCATTCTTGACAGATTCTAGAAAGGGGGTTGTCCATTTGGGGCCCCTGCAGAGAAGATGAGTCACCTCTACAAATGAGGTAAGACATGTCCGCCCTGCTCCAATCCAGGGTCTCACCTCTTTAAGGCCAACTTGCTCAAAGGCTCTGCTGTTAAGGGCCCAGGAGCCTTCACCACCTCCCCAATTTGCCTCCCCCATACACCCCCACCCCACACCAAGCAGACCCTCAGTAGAGGAGAGCAGGACCATAGCTGGCCTGAGAATGGAGTTAGTGACCCTAAGTAGGCGCCTAGAAAGGAGGCAGCAGAATCTATTTGGGAGCTGCTACTGGAATATAAGCCACCACCATGCACAGTGCTGTGAGGCCCTGCTCCCCACCCAATCCAGGCCTCTACCTTGATTCTGTACCCTCATCTGCATGAAAGGGCCCCAAACAGCAGCTAGAACCCAAAGAGGGCCTTCACTCACCCTCTCCCACTTAAGTGTCTTTTCTAAGAGCTGACCCAAGGCCTTCCCTTGTCTATAGGGAGCCCAATGGCATTACATAACCCTGAGCCCAGCTCTATGAAGTGCACTAGTCAAGTGAAGGCAAGGCAGGTGTGTTTAGAACAAAGTGGTCATCAGGATTACCTTGTCCACTGAGGTTTGGGTTTGTGTAGTCCCAAGTATCCTGATCATTTTTGAACACGTTCAAGCGTGTAGGCTGTAGGAACAAGAAAAAACTTAGGATCAGCCAGACCCCAGTTCACCTGGAAGCTGACAAGGGACAGTCACTTCCCAGACCTACCTTCGCATATTCAATCTTCAGAGTGCAACAGCCAGAGTAGATATCAGCCCCATTAAGCGAAGCCTTGGCCCGCTGGGCACTCTGCACAGAATCAAATGTAAGTAAAGTTAAGGAAAGCCCCATCATAGAAGCTTTTTAGACAGGACTTCAAGCTGTCTGAGGTGGATAACCTATTAACTTCCAAAGACTACACTATGTGTTTTGGCGTCTGTTCAGTCATAGCCACCAGCCACTTGCATGAAGACGGGCTGGAGTGCTACCCTAGGTGAACAGTCACTGGCCAGGGTTCCTTCATGACCTGTACTCCCATCCCACCATCCACAGGTAGCACAAACCTCCTCTGCCACTACTCCAGGTCAAGCCACCTTCTTCTTTAGCTCAATTCTCTTCCTTGTACATTTTTATTATTCATTTTAGAGAGGTGAGAGAGAGAGAGAGAGAGAGAGAGAAGGGGGAGGAACAGGAAGCATCAACTCCCATATGTGCCTCGATCAAACAAATGCAGGGCTTCAAACTGGCGACCTCAGCGTTCCAGGTCAACGCTTTATCCACTTTGCCACCACAGGTCAGGCTCCCTTGTGCTCTGACAAAGCCTGAACAATCTCTGAAAAGTACATTATGGTCCTCTGAAAGTCCATCAGTGTCTTCCAACTGCACCGACCCGAGATTCACCATTGTTGAGGTTGACCTATTAACTTCTTTCAATGTCCATAGCGAACCCCCTCCCCCACATCTGCTATTCTTCAGTTGTCAGGTCGTTCGCTTTCTCCAACACTAAGCTTCTAACCACCTGAAGATCCTTGCAGAAGTTGGTTCCTCCACCTTAAACATCAACTCCTACCTCCGCATAAAAATAAAATACCACTTTCTCAGAGACCTTCCCATAGCACTTCACAGCACTTTACATGCTGCACTTACACATCTCATTACCTGTCCACCGACAGTCTCTCCCATCAGACTGCAAGTTTTATAAAGGAATCAGGCACATGGCAGGAATTTAGTAAATACACGCTGATTAAAAGGATGGCGCCCTGTCCAACTCTGAATCCCCATCCCCAAAGAACACCTGTTTCCTAGCAAAGGATATTCCACCATGGCTTGGACTCCATTCTTCCGGAAAATGACAATTCTCTGGACAGGACCACAAGGGTTACAGATAGTGTAAAGAACATCCTGTAAAGGCAAAGATGGGCAGAATAAAGGCACACTGGTAGGTCATTCTGGCTCAGGGAAGGGGACAGAGAGAAAGGGAAGATAGGAGATCTCCCAGAGCCGCCTAAGAGGGACGTCCACTGGCACACACCGTAGTAATGGAATAGATGGGGTTAAGGATGGTAAAGAGAAGCACGCTGTTGACACTCCGGGAGTCATCCGAGTCTCCAGGGCGGGAGATCTTCTGGCTGGTAGAGTAATTAACAAAAGCTGCATGACCAGCAATGTAGATCTGGTTGTCGGCTGCGTAGTTCACAGCATTGCAAGCCCCCAACACATCTTCAAACTCCACCAACGCTTGTCTCTTTTTAGGCATTACGACCACATAGCTGGCAGAAAAAACACAGGTATTTAATCCTCTCAGAATAATGGAGACAAGAATGGCCTTCAATTTCCTGTGAACTGACTCCTCCCTGGGTGGCACACCCTATCATGGTTTCCTGACCCAAACACCCCTTGTTATATGGGTCAGGACAGGCAAAAGAGGTGGTAGCTTTGGTATTACCTCCTCTGAGAAGACTTCCTTCCTGATCCCTGCTCACCGGACTCAGCCAAATACCTCCCATAGACTCCTGAGCTTCCCCTACCACAGTGCTAATCACTCTGTCTGGTTAACTGTCTGGGAGGAATCCAGGACAGTTATTCACTACTCTATTTCCAGTACCTAGCATGTGCCACATACTCAGTCAATACTTGCTAAATAAGAGAATGCCAATTAGAAGGTACAAAATAGAAAAAGGACAAACGGGCATGAAACTTGCCATGACCTGCCCAAAGTACAATGGCCAACCCCAAGAGCAGAGGAGCCCCAAGATCAAATCAGACAAGTCACCTCCAACTAGAAACCAGTGACACATAGAACACCAAAGAGTAGAACTCTCCATATATACTTAACCCCTAGCCTCTGAATAGAGTACCTGATAGGTCCAAATTCCTGCAAGGCCTCTACAAGGTCAGCTTCCACCACACCATCAATCAGGCCCCTGATGTGGACAACTGGGGAGGCAGGGGTTTTGTGAGGGTCATCGTAGTTCTCCTGAGAAAGGAAGCAACAATAAGGTTTTATTTCCTGCTGTGCAAGACAGTGGCCCACTGGTCTTTGTGTCGAGGATCCAGTCAGATAAGACAGGTGCATGTCACCTGGATGGACACACAGATCAGTCAACAAGGGACAGCAATTTTAGCCCATCACTCCAAAAGGATTCTGGGCCAGCAGAGCAGAGGCCAAGTGGGTGGCTCCTTATCCAATGCCTCTTGTTGTAGCTTCTAAGGAAGGCAAAATGGAGGACCAAGCAGATCGCTTATCTTACATTCCTCCCAGAACCTGTTTCTTTCCACTGGTCAAAGGTATGTGAGAAAAGAGTGGCATAGAAAGTGGACACCTCGGACAGGAAAGGCTCACACAATTCTCTACAGCAGTCTGAATCAGGCAATCTCTTTGCATCCACAACTTCTTTGCCCTGTCTCCAGTAGAGCAAGCTACAACCACCATACAGCCAAGCGTTACTGTTCCCCACCCCCATTCCTGGGTTACATCAGGGTAAAAGAGTATGTGCCTCAGAAGCTACAGCAACCAGGCCCACCTTGGCTACTTTCAGTCTTTTACTTTACCACTAAAATCTGTGTTGGAAAACACTACCTGGGCCAGATTATATAAAAACAGAGTGAGAAAAGTCTTTAAGAAAGAAGAGAAACTTCCACCCAAAGACAGAAGCCTTTGACAATCAGGAGGAAAGGAACTTTCTCCACCACTCCTGGGCTCTGGGCCTAGTCTCCTGTCTGAACCACCAAGCAGAACTGGATTCTACTTCAGGAATGAACCACACAAACAGGAGACAGTAACATGCCTGATGGTTACCAGGTTCGGCGGTTTGTAGTTCCACAGCCCAGAGTTCTAATCCCTGCTGCTCCCCTCCCTAAATTATACTACCTAAACGAATTTACCTCATCTGTGAAAGTCAGAAATAGTAATACCTTACCCTATCTCACAGAGAAGTAGTTCAAAACTCAATCGTGATACCTTTAAAATGTGAGAAAGAAGACCTGACACGTTAAAATACTAATTAGTCATAGTACAAACCGCAACTAAACCCCGGAAAACCCTGCAAATGGCTGACCGGGAAAAAGACTGTGAACTTGGAAAGGGAATAGGCTCCAAGCCAGAAAAAACAACTGGTGGTGTTTTCGGAAAAGGCTAAAAACACTGCATTCGTTCCAAAATGCCCACTCACAGGAAACATTTTGGTTCATCAAACCCTTTGCACAACACAGTTAACCTCCGGAAATTATAAGCAAACTTGCGATGGTTCCAAAGCTCGGCTCAACTCCCAAAAAGCTAAAAAGACCTCTCACGTCTTTCTTCCGGTTTTCAATGTCCACAAAATAGGCGACGTAATATGTTCTAGGGGGAATTATCCTGATATCGATTTCCGTATCGAGACAAACCATGGCGCTATAAAGATTAGTGATCGGACAGAATTGCTCTCAGGCGCGGAAAAGGCCACCGCCCACCCGTTCCCGCGATGCCCCCCCGCAACCGCCCACGAGGCCCAGGCGGGAAAAGTGCGCCTGCGCATGGGGCCCGAGGAGAAAAATGTAGAAAAAAATCCGTCCCGGCCGCAAGCCCGCCCCACCCCACCCCCACCTCCCCGCGGCGCCTGCGCACTACACCACCCGCAGCGCGAGCTCCCCAATCTAAATAGCGCCCATACGCAAGCGCCTGTCCTCGCGCAAACCCCGCCGTTTGTCCAACGCCTGCCCCTCCCCCCTCCCGTCAACGGCGCGAGAGCAGGGACGCGTGCGCAGAGCCTCCCCCTTCCAAAGAAATACCCTGAAGATGGGAAAATTTCCCTCCCTTCCAGGCCGTAGCAGGGCGTGGGGCTCTGGCCTCACCCCGCCGCCGCCGCCCGCCGCCCCGGCTCCTCCGCCACCGCCGCCTCCGTGCTGGTCGCCGGCGTTGTCAGTCTTGAGCCGCTTCGGGGCCCGGCCGCCCTCACTGCCGCCGCCGTAATAGCGGCCACCGCCGCCTCCGCCGCCCGCCGCTGCCATCTTCACCATCGCTCCTGGCCTCCTCCGCTGCTCCTCCGGCTGCTGCCTCTGCTCCAGCCGCCGACGCCGCTTCTCCGCCCGGGGCAGCAGCCTCCGCGACATGGCGGCGCAGAACCCGCCTCCCCCCGCCTCTCATTGGGGGAGGGACACGCCCGTCACCCGCCGCCCCCACCCGATAGGGGGAGCCACTGGTCTCGTTGCGGGGGGAGGAAGCCTCCGCATGCCTTGAGCCCCTATTGGTTAAAGCTCATTCGGTTCTGCAGAAGGGCCCGCCTCCATTTGTTTGGGACACTCGTTATAGGCGAATACTTTCTGCCAGTCATTTCATTTACCCTACAGCCTTAAAATAAACTCCAATTTGATAGGTTGGCTTTCTGGTACGGCGCTCCCCACGCTCCTGAAAAGCCCTGCCTCCTTCCCATTTTCATTGGTTTCTTTTGTTAATCCATCAAACCGAAAGCTCTTAGTCTTCCAGTCACAAGACGTCTTCCGCTCCACTCGGCGAGAAGACAAGGAAGCCCCTCCCTTTTGCCGCTTTCCAATGGTTACTGCAGATACCCATCTTCTGCGTTTCTCGCCAGATGGACCATTGCTGGTCTCCGATTGGGTGAAAAAGCACCGGTAGGCGCTCTTTGGCTCAGTCTAGGAAAAGATCGGAGACGAGAACGCATGCGCAAATATGCTTTCCGGAGCTTTCGGGGACGGGGCGACCCTCTAAATTAGCGAAAGGCTCAAGCACCTAGGGTTTTTACTGAGTGATGGCTGTGTGCCGTTCTCGAAAGCCAGTCCAAATAGAGGAGCTACTGTCTGCGCAGCTCAGTCCCCATCACTATACTTTATTCCCCTCCACCTTAATCTTAACAGTGCTGGGGTTTTTTTTTTAACCCAAATTTGTCCGTTTCCATCACTATAAAACTTCTCGGATCCTGTGCAGTTCTCTGGCATTATTTCACCACTCCACCTCTAAATTAAGCCACAATAACTCCTTTCACTTTGCTCAAGCGGAAGCATGTGCCGCGCACCTCTCGATCTTTGCCCGAGCAGTCCCTTACACCTAACACTACCCCTCCTGCCAGAGCCAAGAAACGATTCCTTCTGTCCGTAGGTTCTCCGTTAACTCTGAAAAACTTTCCTCGTCCCTACCAGCCCATAATCCTGGGGCCCTCCTCCCCCATGATAACCTCTGATCACCCCGGCCAGTGGCTATCACGGGACAGCCCTGATACCTGCAGGTCCACACAGTAGGATGACTGTCCCTTAGCACGGAAGTCGTGTATAAGTGAGGGAGCGGTAGGCACCTCCTTGGGGCTAGTCCCCCTATCCAGGCATATGGTGCAGCACTAGCCCAGTGCTAGCGCTTTGCCAACGGGAGTCGTTATCGTTATGGTGTTCTAAGCGTCAGCGAGCCGTCCTTCCTCCGGGACGAAGGGCCACCCTATATAGAATGAGCTCCCTGAGTCTAGGGTCCAACGACTCCCACCAGCGGGAACCTGGGGGCGGTGCGGCCGGTGGATCCAGGATCGCGCCCTAAGGGCTCTAACTTTAGGGGGCCGCCTGCTGGGGTGGGAGTGGGAGCGGAGGAAGACTGCATTTAGAAAACTATGGGAGTCGTGGGAAACGCAGGTGATCCTCCCAAATACACTCCGGAACCTTTCCATCCACGAGCAAGGGGGCTTCCCGACATAGGGGTCCTCGTGAAAACAAAGTTTGAAATGAGGTCAGTGGCATTAAGAGCGTGGGACAGGTCTGGTGGGTTCGCTGGTTTGGGAAAAATAATAAAGTTGGCAGTGAGCTAAAAGGGATCTAAACCAGGTCCCAGTCACATTGGGAAGATCCAAAAAAGCCCGTAGAACCAATATGAGGGGCGGTGCCGCGCCTTCAACACGTGATCCGAGCGTCTAGATCGAGGCGGGGATCGTCCCATAGAAGGGCGGGTCGCGAGGTCCAAACGTCAGAGGAATGCGATGGCGGAAGAGAGGGAGGGGGCGTCCCTCCCCTCCCCGCCCCTGCGCCGGGCCCAAACGCCCCTCGCGCCGGCGCGCATGGACAGACGCGGCAGAACCGTCCTGGGAGCAGTAGTTCCCGGTCGCTCGGCTGTCCGAGCTCCCAGGGTTGGCGGCCGTGTGGTCGCGGTATTTGCATCCCCGTGCTCCTGGCCTCTGCCTCAACCCACTTGCGCTCCGGCGGCGGCAACTGGCGACGGGTTGCGCCTCCCACCCATTCACCCGCATCCCTCCCTGACCCCTGGCCCCTAACCCCTACCAGCTCGGCGGCGAGCTTGGCCGGCCGTCCGGAATCGGAAAGAGAGCAGACACTGGGAAGTTTTGGGAGAGGGAGGGACGGACCTTAAAGGGACCACGACCTCTTTTCAGCCTGGAAAAAAAAGGGGGGGGCTGGTGGGGGCCAGACCGAGGGTTGCTCCACGGTTGCAGGAAACAACGCACAAAAGGTGTGGGAAGACAGTAGGGCCTCTGCGTTCGGGCTCCGCTTTCCTTTTCCCCAAACACCTCCAACCCCTTAACCCTTCCTCCTCCTCCTAGAAAGTCACTCCGTTTAGAAACCATGAATCATGCTTCATTCCTCATAGCTAGTCAAGTGTTCTGTTGTTTGAGGTAACTGTTGGGGTGCACATTGTACAAATGGTCTCAAGGGACACAGCGACTAGCTTAGGATTCCACATCTTGTAAGTGGCATAGCAAGATTTGTCTGCTGCCAACGATGTATAACCACTGCTCGCCCTGGCCGGTTGGCTCAGTGGTAGAGCGTCGGCCTGGCGTGCAGAAGTCCCGGGTTCGATTCCCGGCCAGGGCACACAGGAGAAGCACCCATTTGCTTCTCCACCCCTCCCCCTCTCCTTCCTCTCTGTCTCTCTCTTCCCCTCCCGCAGCTGAGGCTCCATTGGAGCAAAGATGGCCTGGGCGCTGGGGATGGCTCCTTGGCCTCTGCCCCAGGTGCTAGAGTGGCTCTGGTCGCAACAGAGCGACACCCCGGAGGGGCAGAGCATCGCCCCCTGGTGGGCAGAGCGTCGCCCCTGGTGGGCGTGCCGGGTGGATCCTGGTCAGGCGCATGCGGGAGTCTGTCTGACTGTCTCTCCCCGTTTCCAGCTTCAGAAAAATACAAAAAACAAACAAACAAACAAAAAAAAACTGCTCTGCAGTGCCTCTATGGTATAGGGCTGCAATGTGCACTGGAGGTTAAGGGTCATGACCCTGGGGCCAGAGTGCCCGCAAAGGCTGCACTTATTAGTTCTGTGGTCCTGGGAAAGTGATTTAGCTTTTTTGGGCCCCCTGTTTTCTCATCCAATAGAGAGAAGGTAATAAATAGCACCTGCCTCATAGAGTGGTCTTGAGAAGTGCCGAGAAGTCTGGAAGCAGAGAGGGCAGCAGAATCCTCCTCCCATTACACAGATTTTGTAAAACTGAGACCAGGAGAGGGGAAAGACCAGATGAAAAAATCACCACAGCTAGGCCCCGTCTGAAAACAAGTGGATCTCCTTAATACCTCCAAGGCATAATCTGACCCTTGTAGGCCTATCTAAATCCATGCCTAACTTTTCTGGGTTGACACTTTATCCACTGCACCACCACAGGTCAAACTTTTCTGGATATGGCACAAACTCTAGCTTTCCTTCTGTTCATCAAATGCCCAAAGCTCATTCCTGACTTTGCACTGGCTCTTCCCTCTGCCTAGCATGCTCTTCTCCCAGATTTTTGCTCCTCATCTGACAGACCTTGGCTCAATTGTCACCTGACCACCCCAGCCTAGTTAGCCCCCATTTACAGTTACAACCTTGGCCTGTTTATCTCCCTCTTTGCTCTTATTGCTATGTGCAAATATCTACTTATTAATCTTTTTATACTGCAGAGAATTAGAAATTTTTTATTTTTTTACAAAGGAAAGGAGAGAGAGAGAGAAACATTGATTTGTTGTTCCACTTATTTATGCATTCATTGGTTGATTCTTTTTTAAAAAATACTTTATTTACTGATTTTATAGAGACAAGAGAGAAAGGGAGCATGGAATGGGAAGTATCGGCTCAGTTGCTTCATGTTAGTTGTTCATTGCTTGCTTGTTGTATGTGCCTTGATCGGGGAAGCCCAGGGTTTCGAACTGGTAACCTTGGCATTTCAGGCCCAAGGTTTATCCACTGCACCACCACAGGTCAGGCTCATTTTTTGATTCTTGTATGTGCCCTGATGGGGAATCAAACCCACAACCTTGGTGTGTCAGGACGATTCTCTGACCAACTGAACTACCCAGCCAGGACATTATTTGTTTAATTTCTGTCTCCTTACTATATCTGGGCTCTTTGGGGGCCAGAACTGAGTAGGTTTTAATCTTCCTAAAGACCTACCCTCACTTGACTAAGTGGTGGTGCAGTGGATAGAGAGTCAACCTGGGTCCCTCAGGACCCAGGTTCAAATCCCAGAGGTCACCAACTTGAGTACAGGCCCATCCAGCTTAAGCTCAGGGTCATGGGCTGGAGTGTGGAATCATAGATGTGACCCCATGGTCGCTGGCTTGAGCCCAAAGGTTGCTGGCTTGAGCAAGTGGTCACATGCCCCGACCCCACATCAAGGCATGTATGAGAAAGCAATCAATGAATAACTAAAGTGCTGCCACTGCCTGACCAGACAGTGGCACAGTGGATACAGCATCGGACTGGGAAGCGGAGGACCCAGGTTTGAAACCCCGAGGTCGCCAGCTTGAACCCAAGGTCGCTGGCTCGAGCAAGGGGTCACTTGGTCTGCTGTAGCCCCCCACCCCCACCCCTGTCGAGACACATATGAGGAAGCAATCAGTGAAAAACTAAGGTGCTGCAATGAGGAATTGATGCTTCTCATCTCTCTCCCTTCTTGTCTGTCTGTCCCTCTCTCTGTCTCTCTAGCTAAAATAAATAAATAAATAAAGTATAGTAAATAAATAAAATAAAGACCTACCCTGGGGTCATTCAGTCATTCAACAGATGATTATTGAGCCAACACTACTCGAAGCACCTAGGACAAAATGGTGACCAAAATAGAGGAACCCCCCTTCTCTGCTCATTATATTCTAGAGTAAGAGATGGATGATACTAAAACAAGTAAAACATTGTATCAGAAGATAAATTCTATGAAGAAAATAAAACAGGGAAGGAGGATGAGAAGTGTATGGGGGAAGTTGGCTAAGCTCAAAAGGGTATTCAGGGAAAGTCTCACTGAGGGGTGACATTTTAGCAAAGACTTGCAGGAGGCGAGAGAAGTCACGTGGATACTGGGGGAAGAGGACTTCAAGCAGTGGGTACAGCCATTGCAAAGGCCCTGATGTAAAAATGTGCTTGGCCTGACCGCAGGCGGTGGCGCAGTGAATAGAGCGTCAGACTGGGATGCCGAGGACCCAGGTTCGAGACCCCGAGGTCACCAGCTTGAACATGGGCTCATCTGGTTTGAGCAAAAGCTCACCAACTTGGACCCAAGGTCGCTGGCTTGAGCAAGGGGTTACTCGGTCTGCTGAAGGCCCACGGTCAAGGCACATATGAGAAAGCAATCAATGAACAACTAAGGTGTCGCAATGTGCAACGAAAAACTGATGATTGATGCTTCTCATCTCTCCGTTCCTGTCTGTCTGTCCCTGTCTATCCCTCTCTTTGACTCTCTCTGTCTCTTAAAAAAAAAAAAGAAAAGAAAAGAAAATGTGCTTGGTGTGTTCCAGGAATTGCTAGAGGCCTTTGTGGCTGGAGGAGCGTGAATGAGGAGTAAATGGTAAGCTGGTAAGCTGCCAGAGAGATGGGGTAAGGGGCCATCTGTGAGGGTCCTCATGGGCCATGGGGAGAACTTAGACTTTGAGGTGGAGCCACAGGGGGGTTCTGAGCAGGGGAGGGCCCTGGTATGGCTTAGTATTCACAGGAGTCCTGTGGGTGTAGGAAACACTGTGGGACATGGGGTGGGAGCAGGAAGACAGGAGGCCTAGTTCAATGGAACAGCTGAAGAAAAAGATGGATGGGATCAGGGTGGGGGCCATGGAAGGGTTGACATGGGCAGGTTGTGGATCTGCTGTTTAATATAGTCACAAAGTTGTGCAACCATCGCCATTGTCTAATTCCGGAACATTTTCATCACTCCCAGAGAAACTCCATACACATTAATAGTCACTTCCCTCCAACCCCTAGCAACCAGAAACCTACTTTCTGTCTCTAGGAATTTGTCAGTTCTGATCATTTCATGTAAGTGGAATCATCTAATATGGACCTGCTGTGTCTGGCTTCTTTTACCTAGCATTGTTTTCAAGGTTCACCCATGTTATACGGTGTACTTCATTCCTTTTTGCAGCCAAATATTATTCCACTGTATGGATATGCCGTATTTTGTTGATCTAGCCATCAGTTGATGATGGTCCCTATGCTTCACTTCTCCATGATTTTAACTCCCAGATCACAGTCTCTGATGCTGCTCCTGTCCTCATTCTTGGTGAGTTCCATATCCAGGTAGGTGATCCTCAGACCATCTTGGCCTCTTGGTTCCTAGACCTTGTCTCTTCCAGTGATCCTGCCCTTCCTCTCCCTCCCATAGTCACACCTAGACCTTGTCTCAATAACCACAGCCCCTTCAGAACCTTAATTTCATACATCTTGCCCTCTACCTATCACCTGTCTTTCTAGTTCATTCCTTTCAGAAGCTCAAATTCAAAAATCCATCAGCCTACCATCTTTCCACAATACGTAAGGCCAGTGGTGGGATTCTAATAATTTAACAGCCGGTTCTCTGCCCTAATGACCATTTTAAATATCAAAAAAGATACACCAAAAGGTAGTTTGTTATCTCATGCATTTAATACTTAAATAAGAACAATAAAAGAGGTACACAAAACTAGATTATAAGAGTTTTAAAATATTAATGAAAATATATTAAATAATACCTGACCAAAAAACAATACACTATTAAAGATATTTCCATATTGCTTCTTTTTTTTTTTAATCTTTATTTATTTATTTTTTTCTTTTTCTGAAGCTGGAAACGGGGAGAGACAGTCAGACAGACTCCCCCGCATACACCCGACCGGGACCCACCTGGCACGCCCACCAGGGGCTACACTCTGCCGCGACCAGAGCCACTCTAGCGCCTGGGGCAGAGGCCAAGGAGCCATCCCCAGCGCCCGGGCCATCTTTGCTCCAATGGAGCCTCGGCTGCGGGAGGGAAAGAGAGAGACAGAGAGGAAGGAGGTGGGGGAGTGGAGAAGCAAATGGGTGCCTCTCCTATGTGCCCTGGCCGGGAATCGAACCCGGGTCCCCCGCATGCCAGGCCGACGCTCTAACGCTGAGCCAACCGGCCAGGGCCTCCATATTGCTTCTTGATTAGTTTCCTCACTTGCAATTTTTTTTTCACCTTTGTACAGACTGAACGTTAGTACAGGTGCTTAGAATACGCTATTGTGCAGATAAACGTTAAAAAAGAATAAGGAATGTAAATTTGTGATTTCCACATTGGGCGGCTGCCTAGGCATCCACATTAGAGAGAACCCCAATTACAAGTGCCATATTAACAGCTGGTTCGCCAAACTCAACAAAAAATTAGGTATCGATTCTGTTGAACCAGTGCGAACTGGGTGAATCCCACCACTGCCTAAGGCCCCTCATTGTCGTCATATAGATAAATACCTAACCATTATGATCACACTTTGAGCACACTCCGTACACACCCATTCATCCTACTCATCTGGCGAAACCACAATCCCTGTTAAATCTAAGGCTCCACCTATCATATGTCTGCACCTGTGCAAAGGACTGTGTTTGGAGAAAAATATGCACCCATGCTAACTGGTCTCACCTTAAATTCATGCCCACTGACTTGGAGTAGACCCACAATGCTGACCAGCAGATTTGCCTATGTCCTTTGTCTCTTGACTTTCCCAGATGACATATAGACCTTCTTAAACTCTAACAGCTCCTTCCTCATCCTCACTCTCAACAGGGACCTTCCTGTTGCCTGAGAACCATAGCCACCTTCCACCACATCCACTCTCCTGCATCTTCATCACGCTCCCCGCCTTCCACCTGTGACTGCAGGGGCCAACCATGTTATCTGCTGAACTGCGTTTTCCTTATGCATAGTCTCATTTTTTCTTCCCCCAGTCAAGAAATTGGTCGCAAAGTGAAGTGGTTAACAGGTGGAGAGGGATAAATATATGGTGACGGAAAATGATTTGACTTTGGGTGATGGGCACACAACACAATCAATAGTTCAAATACTATAGAAATGTTTACCTGAAACCTATGTACTCTATTGATCAATGTCATTTCATTAAATTTAACTTCTAAATTAAAAAAAAAAAAAGGCCTTGGCTGGCCCTGGCCGTTTGGCTCAGTGATAGAGCATTGGACCAGTATGTGGATGTCCCGGATTCGATTCCCAGTCAGGGCACACAGGAGAAATGCCCATCTGCTTCTCCCCGCCTCCTCCCTTCTCTATTCCCCTCCTGCAGCCAGGGCTCCATTGGAGGGAGTTGGCCCTGGGCACTGAGGATGGCTCCATGGCCTCCACCTCAGGCACTAAAAAATGGCTCTGGTTACAGTGGAGCAAGGGCCCCAGATGGTTTGCCGGGTGGATCCTGGTCAGGACACATGCAGGAGTCTGTCTCTGCCTCCCCTCCTCTCACTAAAAAAAAATTTAATAATAATAATAAAAAATAAAGAAAGGCCTTGGCTGGTTGGCTCAGTGGTAGAGTTCAGCCCAGCATGTGGTTGTTCCAGGTTCAATTCCTAGTCAGGGCACACAAGAGAAGTGACCATTTGCTTCTCCACCCCTCCCCATCTCCCTCCTCCTGCCCCTCTCTCTTCCTCTCCCACAGCCATGACTTGGTTGAAACAAGTTTGCCCTGGGTGCTGAGGATGGCTCCATGGCCTCATCTCAAGCACTAAAATAGCTTGGTTGCCAAGCAATGGCCCAGATGGGCAGAGCATTGCCCCATAGGAGGCTTGCCAGGTGGATCCTGGTTGGGATGTATGCAGGAGTCTGTCTCTCTGCCTTCCTGCTTTTTAAGAAAAAAAAAAATCAGTTCCCTGTGGGCTCAGGGGTTCGGGAGAGAAATGTAACAAGCCCAAAAGTAGAAATAGGCCAGCTTCCTTTTTCTTTCTTTTTTATTTGAAGCCTGTACAGGGCTCCAAGTGGAAATAGCTTCATGGTTTGTTGGGCTTCACATTGCCTTCCGGGTCACTGGGTAAAGCCAGCTAGTAGATGAAAAATTCGCAGTTTCGTTTTGCATTTGTGACACTTTCCTCCCAGCATTATTGAGGTATAACTGACATAAGGAACCACACATATTTAAAGTGTACAAGTTAGTGAGTTTTGACTTATAGATAAACCCATTAAACCACCACCACAATCAAGATTGTGAACATATTCATCATTCAAAAATTTCCTCATGTCTCTTGGTAAATCCACACACACATCCCTAGACAACTATTGATCTGATTCCTGTCATTATGGGTTAGTTTTCATTTTCTTTCTTTTTTTTTTTTTTTTTTTTTTTTTTTGTATTTTTCTGAAGCTGGAAACGGGGAGAGACAGACAGACTCCCGCATGCGCCCGACCGGGATCCACCCGGCACGCCCACCAGGGGCGATGCTCTGCCCCTCCGGGGCGTTGCTCTGCCGCGACCAGAGCCACTCTAGCGCCTGGGGCAGAGGCCAAGGAGCCATCCCCAGCGCCCGGGCCATCTTTGCTCCAATGGAGCCTTGGCTGCGGGAGGGGAAGAGAGAGACAGAGAGGAAGGAGGGGGGGGGGTGGAGAAGCAAATGGGCGCTTCTCCTATGTGCCCTGGCTGGGAATTGAACCCAGGTCCCCTGCACGCCAGGCCGACGCTCTACCGCTGAGCCAACCGGCCAGGGCCCATTTTCTTTTTTTTTTAATGTTTTATTGAATTTATTGGGGTGACACTGGTTAATTAAATTATACAAATTTTAGGTGCATAATTCTATAATATATCATTTGTATATTGAATTGTGTGGTCACCACCCCAAATCAAGTCTCCATTACCATCCATCCCCCTTCTACTCTCCTTCACCTCACCCCACCCCCTTTCCCTCCTACAATCTCCACACTGTCGTCTCTATCTGTAAGTTTTTAGTTTTCCTTTTCTAAGATGAGATTATGTACTGCATATTCTCATGTCTGGCTTTTTGTCATTCAACATAATTATTATTATTATTTTTTTTTGTATTTTTTCTGAAGTTGGAAACAGGGAGGCAGTCAGACAGACTCCCGCATGCACCCAACCGGGATCCACCCGGTACGCCCACCAGGGGGCGATGCTCTGCCCATCCGGGGTGTTGCTCTGTTGCAACCAGAGCCATTCCAGCGCCGGAGGCAGAGGCCATAGAGCCACCCCCAGTGCCCGGGCCAACTTTGCTCCACTGAAGCCTTGGCTGTGGGAGGGGAAGAGAGACAGAGAGGAAGGAGAGGGGGAGGGGTGGAGAAGCAGATGTGCCCTGGCCGGGAACCGAACCCGGGACTCCTGCACACCAGGCCGACGCTCTACCGGTGAGCCAACTGGCCAGGGCCTCATTCAACATAATTATTTTGCGATTCATACATGTTGAATAGGAATTCACTCTTTATTTCTGGGTACTATTCCATTGCATGGAATCGTTTGTGTAAGTCACTGCAGTTTGTTTACTGAGTCACCCATTGATGGACTTTAAGTTGTTTCTAGTTTTGGCAATTACAAATAAAGGTGATATGAACATTGGGCGTATAAGTCTTTGTGTACACATTGTTTTTTTAAAAATAAATTTTAAAAAATTATTTCTTGCCACCCCTGGCCGGTTGGCTCAGTGGTAGAGCATTGGCCCAACGTGTGGAAGTCCTGGGTTCGATTCCCAGGTAGGGCACACAGGAGAAGCTGCCATCTGCTTCTCTACCCCCGTGGACCCCACCCCACTCCCCGGCCCACCACTGCCTCTCTGGCAGCCAAGGCTCAATTGGTTTGAGTTGGCTTCCAGGCCTCCACCTCAGGCGCTAAAAAAAAAAGAAAAAAAAATGTTTGGTTGCTGAGCAATGGAGCAACAGTACCAGATGGGCAGAGCATCACCCCCTAGTGGGCTTGCCCAGTGGATCCTGGTGGGGGAGCATGCGGGAGTCCGTCTCACTGCCTATTTCCTCTCACTAAAATAATAATAATAATAATAATAATAATAATAATAATAAATTATTTATTGTTAGGGCCAGGTAGGTCTATTGGTTGGAGCAGCATCTTGACACAGCTGAGGTTGTAAGTTCGATCCCCAGTAAGGGCACATACAAGAGTCTACCAATGAATGCATAAATAGATAGAAAAACAAAAACCAATGTTTCTCACTCCCTTCTTCTCTCTAAAATCAATCAATAAATTTTACAGTAGAGTGTCAGCCCTGCGTATGGAAATCCCGGGTTCGATTACCAGCCAGGGCACACAGAAGAAGCCACCATCTGCTTCTCCACCCTTAACCCTCTCCTTTCTCTCTCTCTCTCTTCCCCTCCCACAGCCAAGGCTCCATTGGAGCAAAGTTGGTGCAGGCGCTGAGGATGGCTCCACGGCCTCCGCCTCAGGCACTAGAATGGCTCTGGTTGCAATGAAGCAATGCCCCAGATGGGCAGAGCATCGCCCCCTAGTGGGCATGCTGGATGGATCCCTGTCAGGCGCATGCGGGAGTCTGTCTGCCTCCCTGCTTCTCACTTCAGAAAAATACTAAATAAATAAATAAATAAATAAAAATGGCCAAGCTATTTTCCAGAGTAGTTGTACCATGATGTCACTTATTTATTTAATAATAATAACAAACTGGTTGAACATACAGGCTTTATTTTATTTTTATTTTATTTTATTTTTTTACAGAGACAGAGAGAGAGAGTCAGAGAGAGGGATAGATAGGGACAGACAGACAGGAACGGAGAGAGATGAGAAGCATCAATTATCAGTTTTTTGTTGCAACACCTTAGTTGTTCATTGATTGCTTTCTCATATGTGCCTTGACCATGGGGCTACAGCAGACCGAGTGATCCCTTGCTCAAGCCAGTGACCTTGGGCTCAAGCTGGTGAGCCTTGCTCAAACCAGATGAGCACGCGCTCAAGCTGGTGACCTCGGGGTCTCAAACCTGGGTCCTCCACATCCCAGTTTGACGCTCTATCCCCTGCGCCACCGCCTGGTTAGGCTACAGGCTTTATTTTAATTCATTCAGAAAATACTTATTGGGTACTACTCTGTGTCAGGCTGTGTTCCAGGCACTGGGGATTCAGCAGTGAACAAGGCACATAAATTTCCCACCCTTGGGAGCTAAGTTTTGACTTAGATCCTCTCTCAGCACAGGTGAGAGTTTATAGGTTGGGAGCACACATTGTTCAGGAGACAGACGGCTGGGGTCCAAATCAGGGCTTTCCCATTTCCTAGGTGTGGGGCCATGGACAAATTCTTATCTCTGATTCTTTTTGAGAGGAAGGGAGATGGAGAGACAGACTCCTGCATGTCCCCTGACCAGGATCTACCCAGCAACCCCTGTCTGGGGCCCATGCTCGAATCAACCAAGCTATCCTCAGTACCCAGGGCCAACCCTCGAACTAATCAAGCTGCTGGCTTTGAGAGAGAAAGAGAGAGAGAAGGGGGAGACGGAAGGGAAGAGAAGCAGATGATCACTTCTCACGTGTGCCCTGACCAGGGATCGAACCCAGGACATCCTGTGCTCTATCCACTGAGCAAACAGGCCAGGGCCCTAAGGTTTTGGCCTTGTTGGTTCACAAACTGGCTTCTGTACACAGAGAGCATGGAGAGACCAAGAAAGAGGCAGCCCATACCAGATTGGCAGGAGGCAGATTTAATAAATAGGGAATTTTTGAGGTTTCTCTTTAGCTGCTGCAAGATGAGTAGATCTCGATACCTGCACGCCACATTTCTTTTTTGGTGAGAGGAGAGGAGGTAGTGAGGCAGACTCCCGCATGTACCCTGACTGGGATCCACCCAGCAATGCCATCTGGGGCCAATGCTCAAGTACCAAGCTATTTTTAGTGCATGAGGCTGACACACTCCCTCCAATGAGCTATCCTCAGCTCCCAGGGCCACGCTTCAACCACTCAAGCCACTGGCTTCAGGACGGGAAGAGTGAGAGAATGAAGAGAGGGAGAAAGGAGAAGCAGATGATCACTTCTCCTATGTGTCCTGACTGGGAATCAAACTGAAACATCCATATGCCAGGCCCACAGTCTATCCACTGAGCCTCTGATATTAAAAGTTTAGAGAGTCCTTTTCTAGGCTCAGTCACGTGTACCATCCAGGTGATTTCAACATCACCGTTCTCTCTCAAGGCTCTGTCCTTTGAACAGCTCCCACTGTGGGAACAACGGGCAGAAGTACATTCCAAGGATAGGGGAGGGGATGAGGAGCGTCTGATTGCCCAGGTCCAGCTCAAGGGTCAACTAGCAGTCACGTCCTCTTTTTTTTTTTTTAATTTTATTTATTTATTTTTTACAGAGACAGAGAGTGAGTCAGAGAGAGGGATAGACAGGGACAGACAGACAGGAACGGAGAGAGATGAGAAGCATCAATCATTAGTTTTTCATTGCGCGTTGCAACACCTTAGTTGTTCATTGATTGCTTTCTCACATGTGCCTTGACTGCAGGCCTTAGCAGGCCAAGCAACCCCTTGCTGGAGCCAGCGACCTTGGGTCCAAGCTGGTGAGCCTCGCTCAAACCAGATGAGCCCGCACTCAAGCTGGCGACCTCGGGGTCTCGAGCCTGGGTCCTCCACATCCCAGTCCACTGCGCCACCACCAGGTCAGGCCAGTCATGTCCTCTTTTTTTTTTTTTTTTTTGTATTTTTCTAAAGCTGGAAACAGGGAGAGACAGTCAGACAGACTCCCGCATGCGCCCGACCGGGATCCACCCGGCACGCCCACCAGGGGCGAGGCTCTGCCCACCAGGGGGCGATGCTCTGCCCCTCCGGGGCGTTGCTCTGCTGCAACCAGAGCCACTCTAGCGCCTGGGGCAGAGGCCAAGGGAGCCATCCCCAGCACCCGGGCCATCTTTGCTCCAATGGAGCCTCGGCTGCGGGAGGGGAAGAGAGAGACAGAGAGGAAGGAGGGGGGCGGGGTGGAGAAGCAAATGGGCGCTTCTCCTGTGTGCCCTGGCCGGGAATCGAACCCGGGTCCCCCGCACGCCAGGCCGACGCTCTACCGCTGAGCCAACCGGCCAGGGCCCAGTCATGTCCTCTTAATGACCTCCTCAAACCGGCATGCAAGCCACTAATCATTAGCTAGTATCCACTAGGGGAGCCAGAGAATAAAGAGTGGCCCATAGTGTTTGAATTTGCATTTTCTAATGATTAGTGATGTTTAGTATCTTTTTATATGACTGTTAGCCATTTGTTTATCTTCTTTAGAGAGATCTCTATTTGCCCATTTTTTAAAAAGTAAATGAGAGGTGGGGAGGCAGAGAGACAGACTCCTGCATGCACCCCGACTGGAATCCACTTGGCAAGCCCCTGACCCTGTGGTGCTCTGCTCATCTGAGGCCGCTGCTCCATTGCTCAGCAACCAAGCCATCTTAGTACCTGAGGTGAGGCCACGGAGCCATCCTCAGCACACAGGGCCAACTTTGCTCCACCCATTCCAGCTTCTAGGAGAAGAAGAGCAAGAGAGAAGGAAGAGAGGGAGGGATGGAGAAGAAGATGGTCGCTTCTTCTGTGTGCCCTGAGTAGGAATCGAACCGATTCACATACAGGGCCCACGCTCTACCGCTGAGCCAACTGGCCAGGGCCTATTTGCCCATTTTTAAATGAGTTGTTGTTTTTTTTGTTGTTGCTGAGTTTTAGGAATTCTATATGTACTTTGGCCTTTTTTTTTTTTTTTTTTTTTTTTTTTTTACTTTTCCATTGATTTGAGGGAGAAAAGGAGAGAGAGAGAGGAAGGGGAGAGAGAGAAGTATCAATTTGTTGTTTCACTTAGTTGTTCCATTCAGCTGTATACTCATTGTTTCTTGTACGCCCTGACCTGGCACCTAACTGCAACCTTTGGTGCACCAAGACGACACTTTATCCGCTGAACAGCCCGGCCAGGGCTGTATTTTGACTCTCTCTTTTTTTTTTTTTTTTTTCTAAATTTTTTATTTATTCATTTTAGAGAGGAGAGGGAGAGACAGAGAGAGAGAGAGAAGAGACAGAGAGATAGAAGGGGGGAGGAGCTGGAAGCATCAACTCCCATATGTGCCTTGACCAGGCAAGCCCAGGGTTTTGAACCAGCGACCTCAGCATTTCCAGGTCGATGCTTTATCCACTGCGCCACCACAGGTCAAGCATTGACTCTCAATACCTTATGATTTGGAAACATTTTCTCCCATCCCGTGGATTGTTTTTGTTCTGTTGTTTCTTTTGATGCACAGAAGTTTTAAATTTTGATGTATCCTAATTAATTATTTTCATTTGTTTCTGCTCTTTGGGTGTCATATCCAAGAAGTCATTGCAAAATTCAACATCACGAAGCTTTTCTCTTATGTTTTCTTCTGAGAGTGTTATAGTTTTAGTTTTTAAAAAAATATTTATTTATTTATTTATTGGGGGAGGGAGAATGACATTGATTTGTTGTTGCACTTATTTATGCATTCATTGGTTAATTTAAAATATTTTTATTTATTTATTTCAGAGAGAGAGGAAGGGAGAGAGAGAGAGAGAAACATCAATCTGTTTCTGTATGTGCCCTGACTGGGGATCCAGCTGGCAACCTTCATATATTGGGACAATGCTCTAACCAACTGAGCTATTCGGCCAGGGACACTGTTGATTCTTGTATGTGCCTTGACTAAGGGATTGAACCTGAAACCTTGGGATATCAGGATGACAGTCTAACCAAATGAGCTGCATGGCCAGGGCGTATGGTTTTAGTTGTTTTTTTTTGTTTTTTTTTTTTTTTTAATTTTTTTTTTCATTTTTCTGAAGCTGGAAACGGGGAGAGACAGTCAGACAGACTCCCGCATGCGCCCGACCGGGATCCACCCGGCACGCCCACCATGGGGCGACGCTCTGCCCACCAGGGGGCGATGCTCTGCCCATCCTGGGCGTCGCCATGTTGCGAACAGAGCCACTCTAGCGCCTGAGGCAGAGGCCACAGAGCCATCCCCAGCGCCCGGGCCATCTTTGCTCCAATGGAGCCCTGGCTGCGGGAGGGGAAGAGAGAGACAGAGAGGAAAGCGCGGCGGAGGGGTGGAGAAGCAAATGGGCGCTTCTCCTGTGTGCCCTGGCCGGGAATCGAACCCGGGTCCTCCGCACGCTAGGCCGACGCTCTACCGCTGAGCCAACCGGCCAGGGCTGGTTTTAGTTTTTATGTTGAGATCTTTGATCCATTTTAGGTTAATTTTTGTACATGGTGTTAGATAAGGGTCCGTCCTCATTCTTTTTATTTATTTATTTATTCATTTTATTTATTTATTATTATTTTTTTTTGTATTTTTCTGAAGCTGGAAACAGGGAGAGACAGTCAGACAGACTCCCGCATGCGCCTGACCGGGATCCACCCGGCACGCCCACCAGGGGCAACGCTCTGCCCACCAGGGGGCGATGCTCTGCCCCTCTGGGGCGTCTCTCTGCGGCGACCAGAGCCACTCTAGCACCTGTAGACCAAGGAGCCATCCCCAGCGCCTGGGCCATCTTTGCTCCAATGGAGCCTTGGATGCGGGAAGGGAAGAGAGAGACAGAGAGGAAGGAGGGGGGGGTGGAGAAGCAAATGGGTGCTTCTCCTATGTGCCCCGGCCGGGAATCGAACCCGGGTCCCCCGCACACCAGGCCAACGCTCTACCGCTGAGCCAACCGGCCAGGGCTATCCTCATTCTTTTGCATGTGGATATCTATCCAGTTTTCCCAATACCATTTACTGAGAAGACTGTCCTTTCCCCAGTGAATGATCTGGGCACCTTTGTCAAAAATCATTTGACCACATATGCAAGGGTTTAACTATAGAATTTGCATTTTTAACAAGTTGCTGCTGAAAATCACTGATATATAGTATCAGATTAAAAATAAAACAGGAAGCCTGACCAGGTGGTAGCACAGTGGGTAGAGCATCAGACTGGGACAGAGTGTAGCAGATTTGAAATCCCAAGGTTGCTGGCTTGAGCGCGGCTCATCTGACTTGAGCATGGTGTCACTGGCTTGAGCATGGAATAACAGACATGACCCTATGGTCTCTAGCTTGAGCCCAAAGGTCACTGGCTTGAAGCCCAAGGTTGCTGGCTTGAGCCCAAGGTTGCTGGCTTGAGCAAGGGGTCACTAGCTCAGCTGGAGCCTCTGGGTCAAGGCACATATGAGAAAGCAATCAATGAACAACTAAGGCGCCACAACAAAGAATTGATGCTTCTCATCTCTCTCCCTTTCTGTTGTTCTGTCTTTATCACAAATAAATAAATAAATAAAAATAAAACAGGAAGGGAGAGTGTACTTTTCAAGAAGTCATAGAAAGGGTGACACTTGAGCAAAACCCTGTAAAAGGCAAGGGAGTCAGACATGCTCGCATCTTGGTAAGATGTTTCAGGCATAGCAAAGCTAGGCAAAGACCTGAGGTGGGGAACAATAAGTCCCCGAGGCTGGAGCAGGTGAGTGGAGAGCCAGTGGAAGGAGATGATAATCCAGTATTTCCTGCGGGGCCTTGTGGGTCTCAAAAGCCTGAGGAAGGCCTCAGGCTTTCACTGTGAGATGGGGCCATGCGACTTGTAGCCTGGGAGAAGAGTGAAATTTGGGATTAGAAGAGGCCTCAAGATCAGCAAAGTGAGTTTTCTCTAGATAACTTGGGTAAACAGGCCCTATGATAAACCAGGGGGTGATGATGTTAAAAGGATTAAATTTGGCCTTGGCCGGTTAGCTCAGTCAGTTAAGAGCATAGTCTAGAAATGACAAGATTGCGAGTTCGAACCTTGGTAGGGCACACATGGAAAGCAAGCAATAAATGCATAACTGAGTGGGACAACAAATGAATGCTTCCCTTCCCCTCCCCTCTCTCTCCCTTCCTCTCTCTGTCTCTCTGTAAATCAATCAATCAATCAATAAAACAAATTAAGCCTTGGCCAGATGGTTCAGCTGGAATGTTGTCCTAGAGCCCAGAGGTTGCCAGTTCGATTCCCTGATCAGGGCACATATGGGAGCAGCTTGCTCTTCCTGTGTCTCTCTCCTTGCCTCTCTCTCTAAAAAAAAAGGGGGGGGGGATTAAATTTTCTTCCCATGTTAAAATGTTCTCCCACCAGAGTGGACAAGAGCTTAACTTAGATAACAAAAATAAAAAATGAAATTGCATTTGCATTTCTTACAAACCTAAATTCTGGCCTGAGAGGTGGACCTATGATCTATTTCTAAAAATTTCCTTCTGACTGTCACGTGGGCAGTATTGGAGGGGATCCCCAGGACTGGGAGGCAAAAAGTAGGGTAGTGTGGGGAGGCTGGGCCAGATTCAGATCGGGGCCATGGAAAGGGAAGATAGGGTGAGCAGCAGGGGAGAGGGAGGGATTCAGGATGAGGCCCAGGGATCTGGCCTAAGGACTGGGGAATTGTGAGGGACCAAGATGGGACTAGAAGGAGAAGCAGGCCCTGGCTGGTTGGCTCAGTGGTAGAGCGTCGGCCTGGCGTGCAAGGGGTCCCGGGTTCGATTCCCGGCCAGGGCACACAGGAGAAGCGCCCATCTGCTTCTCCACCCCTCCCCCTCTCCTTCCTCTCTGTCTCTCTCTTCCCCTCCCGCAGCCAAAGCTCCATTGGAGCAAAGATGGCCCGGGCGCTGGGGATGGCTCCTTGGCCTCTGCCCCAGGCGCTAGAGTGGCTCTGGTCGCGACAGAGCGATGCCCCAGAGGGGCAGAGCATCGCCCCCTGGTGGGCGTGCCGGGTGGATCCCGGTCGGGCGCATGAGGGAGTCTTTCTGACTGTCTCGCCCGTTTCCAGCTTCGGAAAAATACAAAAAAAAAAAAAAAAAAGAAAGAATAGAAGGAGAAGCATGTTTCTGGGAGATGCTGCAGCCAATTTGGGGTGCCACTGGAGTGAGAGCCTTAGAAGAGGCACACAGCACAGAGCCCAGGGCTCCAGCGTGAACAAGAGACCAAGTGTAACCCTAACGCCCTAACACCTGAGACCCCAAACATCTGCCATTTAAGTTTCACTTTCCCATACTTGCCACATATCCATGCATCACCTGTACACTTTGCTACTTAATAGTTTTCTTTAAATCAACTCACTTTTTAATTTTATTTAAATATTTTTTATTGATTGATTTGGGGGGCCTCAATTTGTTGTTCCACTTATTTATGACTTCATTGGTTGATTCTTGTATGTGCCCTGACTAGGGATTGAACCCACAACCTTGGTGTGTTGGGATGATGCTCATCTAACCAACAACTATCTGGCCAGGGCCAACTCACTCATTTTTAAAATTCAACATATTTATTTAAACAGGAGATGTCATTTTATTTCAGAAAGTGGAAAACCAGTGTCAACTGCCATAAACAGAATATAATAGTACAAATCAATGATTCAGCGAGGATCAAGAAGAGTTGCTGAAAACACTAGATGAGATTGCTGGGGACAGGTTAGTCACAGGGTCTCAAAGTACCATCCACAGGTGACATAATTCAAAGAGGTAAAGACACCTTTATGGGGAAGAGATCTGGTAGTCACTTCAGTTATGGGCAGAATTGTGTCTCCTCCCTAAATTCATATGTTGAAGTCCTCAGAATGTGACTGTATTTGGAATAGGTCCTTTAAAGAGGTAATTGAGATAAAATGATGTTATAGAATTGTACCCTTGAAACCTGTATAATTTTATTAAACAATATCATCCCACTAAATCCAACGTGAGCCTGACCAGTGGTGGTGCAGGGGATAGAGCATTGACCTAGGATGCTGCAGTCCCAGGTTTGAAACCTTGAGGTCACCAGCTTGAGCACAGGCTCGTCTGGCTTGAGCACAGGCTCACCAGCTTGAGTGCAGGATCGCTGGCTTGAGCAGGATCATCAACATGATCCCTTGGTCATTGGCTTGAGCAAATGATCAAAGATCACTGGCTTGAGCAAGAGGTCAGTGGCTTGGCTTAGGCATCCCAGTCAAGGCACATATGAGGAGCAATGAATGAACAACTAAGGTGCCGCAACTACAGTTGATGCTTCTCATCTCTCTCCCTTTCTTTTTCTCTAAAACCAATAAAATAAACATTTTGAAAAAGGCTGATGTCAGTAGGATCTCAGCCCATCTCTTTGCAGATGCCCCAATAACTTGTTTTATCCCCCCTCAAAGTTAATTCCACTTGTTTCTTTCTATATTTTAGTGAGGGGTGTGAGGGGTGGAGGGAAAGAGAGAGAAAGATCCCATGGTTACTGGCTTGAGCCAGCAACTTTGGGTTTTTTAACCTGGTGTCCCAGGTTGATGCTCTATCCACTGCACCACCATGGGTCAGTCAGCTACTAAAATATTTAGAATTACATATGTAATGCCTGATCTGTGGTGGCGCAGTGGATAAAGCGTTGACCTGGAATGCTGAGGTCAGCAGTTTGAAACCTTGGACTTGCCTGGTCAAGGCACATATGGGAGTTGATGCTTCCCACTTCTCCCCACAGCCCTCTCAAAATCAATTAAAAAAAAAGAATTACATGTATATCTTGCATCGTATTCCTATTGAACAGTGCTATTCTAAGGGGATAGAGAAGACTGTGGACAATTAACACAGTAAGTAAGTATATAGTGTGTTAGGAAGTGATAACTTCTATGGAAAAAACTGATCAGGGTAGGGAGTGTCTTAATTTCGTGTTACTGTTGTAACAAATTACCATTAGTGGCTTAAAAAACCCTACCAATTTATTATCTTTCAAGTCTGAAGGTCAGAAATTCAAAATAGATATTTGGAGTCTATAATCAAAGGCTGAGTTTCCGCTGGAGGTTCCAGGGGAAAATCTATTCCTTGTCATTTTTTCTTTTTTTAACAGAGAGAGAGAGAGAAAGGACAGACAGATAGGAATGGAGATAGATGAGAAGCATCAACTCATAGTTGTATCACTTTAGTTGTTCATTGATTGCTGTCTTATATGTGGCTTGACCGGAGGGCTCCAGCTGAGTCAATGACCATTTGCTCAAGCTAGTGACCTTGGGCTTAAGCCAGCGACCTTGGGCTTCAAAGCCAGCGACTTTTGGTCTCCAGCCAGCGACCATGGGGTCATGTCTATGGTTCCATGCTCAAGTTGATGACCCTGCACTTAAGCCAGATGAGCTTATGCAAGCTAGCAACCTCAAGGTTTCAACCTGGGTCCTCAGCGACCCAGGACAATGCTCTATCCACTGCGCCACCACCTGGTCAGGCCATTCCTTGTCTTTTCCAGCTTCTAGCAGGTGCCTGTATTCTTTTGCTCCTGGCCCTCACTCCAGCCTCTACTTGCACCATTACATCACTTCCTCTGACTCTGACCCTCCTTCCTCCCTCTTATACTAACCCTTGTGATTACATTAGGCCTACCAGAAACCAGGATAACCTCCCCATCTTAAAACCCATAATTTAATCACACTGGAGCTAGGGTGTATTATTCTGCTTTCCACAGGAAGGGTCAAGAGAGAGGAGTTACAGTTTTATACAGTTGTGTCTGAAAGAGGCTCACTGAGACTGTGAAATCTGCCTAGAATTCTGAAGGAAAGAGCAGTGTGAATATTAGGAAAGGGCATTGCAGGAAGCAGGAGCAGCCAATGCAAAGGCCCGGAGGTGGGCTGTTCCCTTTTCCTAGGACCTCCTCCTTTTTGCTGTTCCTAAACAACAGGTGCCTCTCTGTATCTTGCTTGAAGAATAGAAAGGTTTGAAACCCCTATTCATCACTGGTCTCTTGGCACAGTCTCTATTCCCCATGGTTTCTCAAAGGGCAGGTCAGCCTGTGGGGACAGGCAGGAGCCTGGGTGAGAAAGGCAACAGGACCAGCCCTTCCCTCTACCCTCAGCCCAACCAGTGGTCACCTGGGCTCCAGCGCAGCCCTGTCCGTGCAGCGTCCGCCTGCGGTGCCACTGGCGCAGAGAGGCACTGGCCTCAGAGCTGAGCCCCTGGGGGGCGCGTCCGGCTTCAGGCTGGTAGTGGGCAATGTGGTGCAGCGCCCCAAACCACGTGGTCAGGTAGTACCCAACTAGGGGCAAGAAGGAGAGGTTGGCAGAGCTCTCCCGGCTTCCCTCATGGCCCGAAGGCCCCTGCAGTTTGCCAACCTTTCCTCCTACTGCAGGGTGAGGCTGTTTTGGGGCACGCCCCTGTTGGGTCCTGACATTCTGGGGGTTAAGGGCTTACCTTCTCCCAGTAGCTCTTCAGGATCTAAGAGCTCCATAAGAAACTCCACGTCCAGCTGTGTCTCCCCAATGTCCGGACTCCAGATAAGCTCCTCCGTCAGCGCTGGGAGAAAGGCGTCGGCACCCAAGGCCTCTAGGGGAGCCAACGACAGGCTTTGAGATGGGTGAGGACATGCAGGTCCCTTCCACCCCATTCCCAGGATGGAGAGCGCTGGCTTCCCTCACCTTGCTTGGCGTGCAAACGCCTCTTATTTTATCTCCAGGCCTAAGTAGATGCCTACCATAGAACATGCCACCCTCGCCCCTCCTGCGCACAGGTGCCTCCTACCTGGCTCCCACAACCCTCAAGGCCCACCCACATCCAGGTAGACGCAGAGTTCTCCTTTACCATGGTTCTCGCTCAAAGCCAGGCCCGCATAGACATCACTGCACACCGCCAGCAGCAATGCCACCTTCCGGCGTGGGGCGCAGGCGGCGTGGAGGTGCGCAAGGTGCGAGTGGATCTGGCCCCGCAGGGTGGGGGCGGGGCCTTGCCCCTCAGGTCCCGCCCCCTGAGCTCCCGCAGGCCCCGCCCCCGCCCGCAGGGCTATTTGTCGCCGCCGCAGTCGCCGCAGTTCTGGAGCGCGGAACGTGCGGAGTCGTGCCCACAGGGTCGGCTTCAGCGGCGCCAGTACAGCCTGGCACAAGGCCGTCTCCACTGCGAGGCCTGCGAGGGGACAGTGTGGGTAAAGGAGGTGTCGCTGGGCTGACCATGCCCACGCGCTAGCAGCACTGTCCCATCCTGGCCAACCACACCTCCCTAGCTTCTGACCACCCACAGGTGTAGACATGTAGGACACGTGTGGAAGAGGGATCCTGGGTGTGAACACCTGCATGGGAGAGGGAATCATGGCTGTCACACCTGTGTGAGATGGCGCAGTGGTGTACAGAATGGGTGGTGTATGTGTAGGAAAGGGCGTGTGAGCGGAAAAGGAAGCAGGTGTGCACAGGGATAGAGAGGAAGAATTTGAGTGTGAACACATATGTAGGGCCAAGTGGTGGCAAATGTGAACAGTGCGGGTTCAGGGAGTGGCCCTAATTCCCTCCCTGTCCTCCTCATTACCGAGATCCTCATTCTTCTGGGAGACCCCAGGACTTCTGCTCCCAAAGACAGCCCTGACACTGGGGTCCTTTGCTAAGTGGTCCTGGAGATCAGTAAGGAGGTGCCGCACATCCTGAAGAAGCTCTGTGGCCGGGTCCCCAGGCCTGTGGGGGCCTCCAGCATCTGCGGTGAGGCGCGCCTGAAGGGCTCGGAACTGCCCGGCCACATAGCTGCTCCGGGCCCTGGCTAGAGCCCGGATGTGACTGGTAAGCACTTCCTCTCCATCTTTGCAGTTGTCATCCTCTTCCTTGTCCAGGCTGGCCAGAGCTGGCCCAGGCTGGTGTACTTCTGGGTTGAGCGGGCCTTCCACCCAAGAGACCTGGTGAGGGGCAGGATTCCTGGGGGCTGGATGTGAGGAGAGGGTTGGTCTAATGGAACAGCAGCAGCAGCTCCCTCATGGGCCCAGGACCATGCCCAACTAACCTGGATCATTTTTCTTGGCAGTCTCTGGAGCTATCTTCGAGGAAGTCCGCTCCATCCCCTGCTCTCTGTGGGTTTCCAGGTAGAGCTTGTTCACCACAGAGAGTACCCTGCCTGAGGTGTTGAGTTGAACACTGCCAGTCTGCAGAGGACCTGAGGGCCAGAAGAAGTGAGGTGTTCCAGATGTCCAAGGGGCCAACTCTGGTTCCTTTAGGGCACCAAGAGACTTTGTTCCCAGCCTCATTACTGGAGGAACTATAGCTTGGCCCCTGGTTCATCCTTACTCAAGCCCAGGAGTCACCCCTGCCCCACCCAGCTCTCTTAGATCCCCTTCCTTACCCTCCTTCAAACCTCGTAGTCTGGCCCCCCAAGTGCCATCTTCCTGGACCAAGTAGGCAGAAAGCTGGTCTCTCCCTCCCTTAGAGAAATATGCCTTACCGAGGGTGGGAGGGGGCAAGAGCAGTGTTCTGGGCAAAATATCCCTGAGAAAAGACAAGTGGAGCCATAGTGTGGGTAAGGTATCTTAGGGAACAACCCCTCTTAGCCCTTTTGGTAGGTAGCCTGTACCTGCTGGCTGATAGGAAAGCTAGGAGATGGGGCAGGTCCAGCATGTAGAGGTTAGAGGATTCCAGAGCAACGCCTGGGGGAGGGGCAAGGAAGGACAAGTTAGAAAACATGGAGGGTGGCAGTCTCCTCTTTCCTGGGACTCTCTCTCCCCAAGTCCTATCCCAGGGGTCCCCAAACTTTTTACACAGGGGCCAGTTCACTGTCCCTCAGACCGTTGGAGGGCTGGACTATAAAAAAAACTATGAACAAATTCCTATGCACACTGCACATATCTTATTTTAAAGTAAAAAAACAAAACGGGAACAAATACAATATTTAAAATAAAGAACAAGTAAATTTAAATCAACAAACTGACCAATATTTCAATGGGAACTATGCTCCTCTCACTGACCACCAATGAAAGAGGTGCCCTTCCAGAAGTGCGGCGGGGGCGGATAAATGGCCTCAGGGGGCCTCATGTGGCCCGCGGGCTGTAGTTTGGGACCCCTGTCCTATCCCCTCCCCCAAGAACCTTCAAACCTTCTGAATAGGAAAATTTCTACTCCTTGGAAGTCCCCATCTTCTCCTGTGTCTTTATGTTTGCATCCCACTTATGCCACCAAATATTTGTTCATTAGACAAGTATTTATTTAGCTCCTTTTCATTCTGAGATATTGGGGATACAAATGTCAAAAGGCAGACAAAATTACTGCTTTCCTATAGCTTACCTTTTAGTGGAGTAGAAAAATAAAACTATATTGTATTGAGTACTATGAAAAAAAATGGAGTGATTAAAAATACCGAGGGAGCCTGACCAGGCGGTGGCGCAGTGGATAGAGCGTCGGACTGGGATGCGGAAGGACCCCGGTTTGAGACCCCAGGGTTGCCAGCTTAAGTGCAGGCTCATCTGGCTTGAGCAAAAGCTCACTAGCATGGACCCAAGGTCACTAACTCGAGCGGGGGATTACTCAGTCTGCTGTAGGCCCGCGGTCAAGGCACATATGAGAAAGCAATCAATGAACAACTAAGGTGTCACAACGAAAAACTGATGATTGATGCTTCTCATCTCTCTCCATTCCTGTCTGTCTGTCCCTATCTATCCCTCTATCTGACTCTCTCTGTGTCCCTGTAAAAACAAAAAAACAAACAAACAAACAAACAAAAAGAGGGATATCATTACTGTGGTAGTCAAGGAAGGTTACTTTTCCACAGAGGGCTGAAGGATAGAGACTAAACCAATCATTCAAGGAAGAGCATTAATTCGGGGTGAACAAATGCAAAAGCCCTGAGGCTGGGACTCATTTAGTGTGCTCGAGGAACAGCGAAGTGTTGCTGGTACAGACTGAATGAGGGGCAACAGGTGGAGAGGTGGGCGGGTTGACTACTGAAACACCTTATAAGCCATGATGAGTTTACATTTTTATCTAAGAATGTTGCATATCATTTGCAAGGTTTAATGCAGAAATGTTAACATCGGATTGAAAATACCACTCTGGCTACTGTGCTTAGAACAGATCGCAGGGAGGAAAGGCGGGAGCAGGGATACCAGAGAGGAGGCTACTGAGCTTGTTGGGAAAGAGGTGATGGTGGCTTGGACTAGGGAAATGGAAGCAGAGAGGGTGGGGAAGATTGGGGAGATACTTTGGAAATAAAGTAGACTGTTCTCTTTTTTTCTCTTATGGAACGTTTCACAAATTTGCATGTCATCCTTTGTATAGGGGTCATACTAATCTTCTCTGTATCATTCCGACTTTAGTATATGTGCTGTTGAAGTGAGCACAAGCTGACTTCTTAATGATAATTTCGTTGTTGACTGGAAAACTCAAAGGTAGGCTCCTCACCTCCAGGAAACTTGTGGATCTGGTAGGTGTTGACTTTCCCTGGTGAAGGTTCTGTCCTCAATACCAGGACCTGGCTGGTGTCATGTCCTATGACCAGGAAACTCTGTGGGTTGGACAAATGTCAGCATGAAGAGGATTTGCGCAGATGTGTTACTTTTGCCTGCCTAGCATCCATTTCCCTTATTTGGGGCTTCATACCCCAAATTTCCTTTAGAGTACCACACTCCTTCTCAGTCCCTGTGTCCACGAGTCTTGAAAGAGGGTCCATCACATGACCTAGCCAATAGGATGACAGTGCTCTCTGACCATTATGATTGGTTCAGAGATGGGCATGTGAACCAAGCTGAGCCAATGGGAATTTTCCTGGAGCTCTTTGGGAAGAGGCCTCTTTTTATACTGGGGCTGCTAAACTGGTGAGATCTCTGCCACCATAAGGAGAGACCGCCCCTGACACACACACACACACACAAGGAGGAAGCTATGGTAGACCCATTAATTGTCTGACCCAAATCTTTCCCCTGTTCCTTGCAGAACCCCAGGTTTGTGCAGGGTATTAATATGCACAGCCATAGAATATGAATAATAGTGCTTCACATCTCTGGCTGTATAACTCCTAAGTGAGCTTTTAAAAAATACTGCGGCCCTGTCTGGTGCCTCAGTGGATAGAGTGTCGTCCTGGAGCACTGAAGTCATGGGTTTGATCCTTGGTCAGGGCATGTATGAGAAACAATGAGTGCACAACTACATGGAACAAATAAGCAGAACAATGAGTTGATGCTTCTATCTCTCCCTCTCTCTCTCTCTTTCTCTCTCTCTCTCTTTTGTGAGAGAGACAGAGACAGGAAGGGAGAGAGATGAGAAGCATCAATTCATAGTTGCATCACTTTAGTTGTTCACTAATTGCTTCTCATATGTGCCTTGGCCGAGGGGCTCCAGCCAAGCCAGCGACCCCTTGCTCAAACCAGCACCCTTGGGCTCAAGCCAGCAACCTTTGGCTTCAAGCCAGTGACCTTTGGGCTCAAGCCAGTGACCATGGGATCATGTCTATGATCCCACACTCAAGACAGTGACCCTGCACTCAAGCCAGATGAGCTTGTGCAAGCTGGCAACCTCAGGGTTTCAAACATGGGTCGTCAGTGTCCCAGGCCGATGCTCTATCCACCGTGCCACCACCGGTCAGGCTGTGCTTCTCTCTCTCTTTCTCTCAAATCAATGGAAAAAATTAAAAAATATATTGCTACAGGGCCCTGGCTGGGTGCTCAGTTGTTTAGAGTGTCATCTCGATATGCCAAGGTTGTGGGTTCAATCCTCAGTCAGGACACATGCAAGAACTAACCAATGAATTCATAAATAAGTGGAACAACAAATCAATGTCTCTCTCTCACTTCTCTCAAAATGATTTAAAAAAATTAAAAATATTGCTGCTGGACCCAATACATATATTCCAAATCAAATGTAAAAGCCATTGCTTTTGCTGCTAAAATAAACAGGTACAACTGGTGCTTCCTTTCTTCCCTTCCTCCTGCCTGGAACACACACATGTGCTTGGACCTGGGGTAGCCACTGGGAAACCAGGAGGCAAGTCCGAGAGAAATGCAGAGACACTGCTCTTGATGTCACCCAACTGCTGACCTACAGCCAGCAGCTGCCTTTCTGGTTATGTTAGAAAGAAAATGCCTATTTGTTAAAACTACTATAGAGTGAGTGTTTGTTACTTACAGCCCAGAATGTTCAGAAGCAAAGCCAAGCCTGACCAGGCGGTGGCGCAGTGGATAGAGCATTGGACTGGGATGCGGAGGACCCAGGTTTGAGACCCCGAGGTCGCCAGCTTGAGCACGGGCTCATCTGGTTTGAGCAAAGCTAACCAGCTTGGACCCAAGGTCGCTGGCTCTAGCAAGGGGTTACTGGTCTGCTGAGGGCCCACGATCAAGGCACACATGAGAAAGCAATCAATGAACAACTAAGGTGTCACAACGAAAAACTGATGATTGATGCTTCTCATCTCTCTCCGTTCCTGTCTGTCCCTGTCTATCCCTCTCTCTGAATCTCTCTCTGGCTCTGTAAAAAATAAAAAATAAAAATAAAAATAAATAAAGCAAAGCCAAGAAATAGGACAAAGAGAAATTTGTAAGTAATCTGATGCTCAGGACCCAGGCATTCCCGAAATTACCGTGTTTCCCCATGTATAAGATGCTCCCATGTATAAGATGCACCTTAATTTTGGGGCCCCCCAATTTTTCTTTTTCTTCTTCTTTTTTTTTTGCACTTTTCTGAAGCTGGAAACCGGGAGGCAGTCAGACAGACTCCCGCATGCGCCCGAACGGGATCCACCCAGCATGCCCACCAGGGGGCGATGCTCTGCCCCTCTGGGGCGTCACTCTGTTGCATCCAGAGCCACTCTAGCGCCTGAGGCAGAGGCCACAGAGCCATCCTCAGTGCCCGGGCCATCCCCGCTCCAATGGAGCGTCGGCTGCGGGAGGGGAAGAGAGAGACAGAGAGGAAGGAGAGGGGGAGGGGTGGAGAAGCAGATGGGCGCTTCTCCTGTGTGCCCTGGCTGGGAATCGAACCCAGGACTCCTGCACGCCAGGCTGACGCTCTACCACTGAGCCAACAGACCAGGGCTGGGGCCCAAAATTTGAAAAAAAATATGTACTACATAAAGTTATTACAGTTGTTTTATTCATCATAAAATTCATACAACTTCTCATCACTCTCAAAACTCCCATCCATTAGCTTGTCCTCATTTGTGTCTGATGTTGAATAACTGTCTTCAACAATGAGCACAAAAACAAGCACAAAAAGGTGGGAAATGCAAGCAAAAGAATCTACAACCATTGTAGAAGATGCAGCCAGTTTTTAGACCCCAAACTTTTAGGAAAAGGGTGCGTCTTATACATGGGGAAATACGGTACTTCAGAGTTTTTCAGTCATTTGAATCAATAAGTAGCCTTTTTGGTTTGGCCTATTTGTGTTGTTTGTTACTAGCAACTGGGGAGTCCTGAGTGATCCAGGGTGTTGTGGGAGGGTCAGAAAGGGTCCCCAGCTGTGAGTACTCACCCCCGGTGGCCACAGCTCCAGAAGGGCTTCTGCACTCTGGACATCCAGTTCTGGGATCTGCCACACCCCCCATGTCCTCTGCAGCCGGAGAAGTGGCTCTGGGGCCCCAAGGTCCCCTAAGCAGTTCTCACCTGCTCCGTTCTGTGATGTGACCAGTCTGTGACATGCAGGGTCCAGGAAACCAAGGGTCAGAGGTGGACAGTTGGACAGTGAGGCGGGGTCAGAGGTACAGGAAGGGGAAGCCCAGGGGTGAAGGGTCAGAGACCGGGTTCAGAGTCCTATGGGGGGGGGGCATTGGATGGCAGGGGTTTCTGAATCCAGGGGCAGAAGATGGAGACACTAGCCCCAGCAGCCCTCACCTCTCCCCGTTGGTGGGGCCTGCCAAGGCCTGGTCCTCTGGCTGGGCCATCCTCAGGATGTATGAGGCCAGCAAGCCATGGTCTGGCCTTTGGCAGGGAGGAAGATAGGGCTCAAGGTTGCTCCAGTTCAGGGGAAATGTTCAACGTATTTACAGCCAATATGGCAGAGACCCTGCCAATCAGAATGGCTCTGAGGCTCCTTGCTGTGCCAGGCATTAATCCTTTCATCACCGGATGGTGGAGTGCTCTGGGGATCACAGGAGGGAGGCCAGTGTGTCTTGTGGTTGGGGGAGAGGGAGAGGACTCAAATAACAAGTATTTACCAAGTGGTAGGGAAGGAGTTTAGTTTTTAACACCGAGCGCAGCTGTGTGAATGTGGACCCGCTAAGTAACAAGCCTACCCAATACCAGCACCTGGAAAAGGGCTCCCCTAGTAGGCTCCATGAATGAGACAAATGTTACACAATATCCCCTCCTCCTCCTTTCCCACACCACGGAGGGGCCTCGCATATTTCCCTCTGACATTTTCTAATGAAAAATTCAAACATTCAGAAAAATGGGAAGAATTTTACAGGGAACATCCATACACCCACTTCCTAGATGCTACCATTATTTTACTATTTGCTTTCACACTCAGCCATCCCTTTACAGAGTCCTATAGAGGGTTACCAGTTGAGACCCATTTGTGAATATTTCCCCTGTAGCACTCCTAAGAGTAGGGAACCTGGGTCCCTGCATCCATGCATCCCACAAATATTTACTGCATACAGGCCCAGAATTAGGTACTAGAGTTCTGGGGATAGAATAGGCCTTGCTCTCAGGGGCATCCATTCTTTTTGCGGTGGGTAGAGAAGGTGGATAATAAACAGCTAAGCTAATCAACCAGCCTGCTGACCCAGGGTATTAGGAAGGGGGGACCGGCACAGGTGCACCGTGCAGGAAGGAGCAGACAGGAGGGGTGGAGGAGGGAGGCAGATACTCACCTGGGTCCCCTGAGAGGGGGAGGAGTAGGTGGGTAGTGCTGAGCAGGGTAGGGGAGCTGCCTAATACCAAGAGAGGCAGTGGGGGGTAATAACGCCAGCGGCTCGGTCCCTAGGGGCCCCTACCTGTTCTCGGAGGGGAGGCCTGGAGGAGCAGGAAGTGAAAGTGTGCCTCAGAGAGGAAGCTGAGCAGCCAGTGGGGGAAAGAGGCGGGGCTAGGGGTATCTGAAATTGACCTTCCTTCTGCTTTCTGGGGGCCAGGCCTCAGGTGACAGGGCTTTGGAGGAAGGGACCCTGGCAAACTGGAAGTGCAGGGTAAGAGCTATGAGGCTCCCACCTGCCCTGGAGTCCCATCTCAGCACCCCTCGCTCTGTTTCTTACAGAGCCTTTGGATGTCCTGGTTTCCTTAGTGGCCAGCGATCTCACCCCCTCCCTCCAGCTGCTTTCCTGTGTGCCCACGGAAAGGAACAGAAGGCCAGACAGCTGATTGTTAGTTTTTTGTTTTTAATGTGTCTCCAATAAGCAACATCATCTGCCCATCCCCACATGGGAAATGGGTCATGAGTGAAGGTGGCCAACAACCAGTTGGGAGTTGGAGGCAGAGAGGTGGGACGCCTGCAGGCTCAAACCCCCACATTGGATGTTATGTTTGGAGGGCCCCGCCCCCACCCAGGGTAGGTTAGATTTTGTCTACATGGCCACAGGCCCCTGAAAACAGTAGAGAGTATTGCGGCCCTGGGGCCCTGTCTTAGGACAGTTAGAAATTTGGAGGCTTGCCAGCCCCCGGGAGCAGTTAGAAATCAGGGGAGGTCGATCCTTGCCCCTGGTGGTTAGAAGCTCCAGGCTGTTAGAGGTGGGCTGCCTATGCCTCAGCCCCCAGATGTTAGAGATCTGCCAGGGTCAGGGGGACTGGAACCCCTGTTTGGAAGGAAGTAGTTATGAGATTGAGGGAATGCTCTGAGCTTCCCAGACAAGAACTGCAAGTTAGGGAGGACCAGGGCTGTTTGGGACTGTCCCAGAGGAGCTGGGTGTCCTGCCTGGGTGATGCCGCTGTCACTGCGGTTTCTCTGTCTTCGTAGTCCTGGCTTCCTCCTTGGCAGAAGGTGGGGACCTCTGGGGGGAAGCTGAAGTGGTGGGGTTGGGGCTCCTTGGCTCTGACTGAGCATCTATGCCGGCATGCTCCTTCTGGATGAGGTCCTCCAGCTCCTTCTGCGGGGACAATGTTTCCAGCAGTCAGAGGTCACCATGCCTCGGGGGTCAGAGCACCCAAGGGGCAGGGGTTCGGGAACTGGGTTCAGGGTGGGCGGGGGTGGCCCAGACTCCTCACCTTCCATCCGAGGAGGTCGGCTAAAGCCAGACAGCCCTGATCACAGTCACCCAGCCAGGCCACATCCCTGCGGGTGAGTGAGAGAGTCTGATGCCCCAGACTTGTCCCAGGCCCCTGCCAGCTCTACCTGTCCTTCATGCCTTCCCTCCTACCTTGGACCTGTCCCTTGTAGGCCCCACCCCCCAAAGAGGACTCAGGCCTCACCTGTAGGCCTTCTTGGAGTCAAAGTCCATGCCCCCTCCGAGGCCCATCATCATTCCCAGGAAGGGGTCAGTCTGTAGGGAAGAGGAGAGTGGGGGAGATGAGTGCCCAGACCCTTGAGCCAGGTGGCTAGGCCTGTATCCCAGCTCTGTGACTTGACTCAAGTGACCTCGCTCTCCCAATCTAAGTTTCCTTATCTGTAGAGCGGATGATCACTGAACCCACTCCCAGGGTTGTGCTGCCAGTGGGTTAACACAGGGAATATGCTTCCCACAGCATCTGGCTCCTGGTATGTTCTCGCCTGTCCGAGCAAACATTGCTCCCAGAAGGGAGCTCAGCACTGGTGACCTGATGGATGCCCTGCTGAAGGCCCTGGCTCCAGCCAGCCTGACTCTTCAGTCCCAGGAAGTACAATATCCCTATTTTGGCTTCAGGTGCTTAGAGTTCAGGTTACATCACTTATTTAAAAGGGTCCTGAATGACCCGGAGGCCTGTGGAATTTTAGAGTCAGGGTAGCCTAGGACTTGATCCTTCCAGATTCTGGAATCCCTGGTCCTGAGCTGAGGGGTCTGAACTACTGGGTTTTCCTAGAGACCCGTCCCCTCATTCCAAGGAAGCCAGCGAGAGGGAATGGGGCCCACGTGAGGAGCAGGCAGGGAAGAAGGAGGGGGTGTGAATAAAAACAGACTCACCTGGCCGGTTTTTTCCTTGTTGATGAGCAGGCGTGGTGTAGAGAGAGGTGCCCTGGGGGGGATGGGGAGCTGAGTGCTGAGGACCTGTCCTGGCTTCCCCAGCCCCCAGCCCTGACCAGAAACCTACTTGCCAATGAGGGATGCAAAGGGCTGCACCTGCAGGGAAGTGCCCATGATGATGAGCAGGTCCACCTTGAGGAAGTCCTGTGAAGGGGGAGTGGCCATGAGGCTCTGGGACCCTCAGCTGAGGCTGAGCCGCCATCCCCTGCCCCCAGCATAGGCCCACATACAGCTAGTAGGGAAGTGAACCTCCCCAGGGCAGGCTGTCCCCACAGGGGCTGAGCACAGGGTGGTGATGGAAATACTCACTGACTGAATGCAGGAGAAGAAACGTGCTGGGAGGTTCTCACCAAAGAATATGATATCTGAGGTGGAAACAGACAGACAGACAGACAACACAGAACAGAGACAGTGAACAGGGAGAGGCAGAGACAGGAAGAGAGATGAGAACGGGCAGGAGCAGAAGGCAGACCTGAGGGCTGGGTGAGAGGGCAGACTGACCAAGGTACGGAACCCTCTCCTTGGAGAGAGCGTATCCAGAGGTGGGGTAGATGGCAAACGTGGCCTTCTGGGGAAGGGGTTGGTGCGGGGGGTTCCCAGTCCAAATCTCCCTCGGTTGGTCCCCGCCCCAAGGCTCACCAGGCTTCACCACGCTCTGACACTTCTCACACTTGGGAGTCACCTCGGAGAAGATCTTCTCTGGGTATGGGGAAGGGGAGAAGGAGGTGAGAGGCTCTGGGCTGGGGGCTGCAGCCTGCCCTGCCCACTCCCCGTGGCCTTCCTTCACTGTCCACACACATACCTCAGTCACCGTGGAACCTCCTGGGGTATCTGCCCTGCTCAGAAAGGACCCCCCTTCTCGGAGAACTGCCCCCAGCTTCCCCCATGCCCCAGGAATTCAGGGGTGGCTACTGAATGAAAGAATAAACAAATGAGCAGCCAACCCCTGACCTGGGGAACCCTGAGCTGGGAGTGAAGGTCTGCCTGCGGGTCTCTGAGGACAGCCCTACTTCTCCCTGGACCAGGGAGATCTGGTGGTCTCAGGCCTGGTGGCAGAATAAGAGGGAAGGGGACGTGGATGACCCTGGGTGGGGAGAAGTCTTTAGGCACAGCTGCTTCCCACTCTTGGGTTCTGTGACTGACCCCCTGACCCCCACACACCATCCTATGATAATCATGCTCCTTATTGCTTATTAAGGAAACTTAAAAAGCCTTCTGTCACTTGCAACCCACAGAATCCTAGTTCATTCATTCAACCATTCATTTCTTCAACAAATATGTAAAACACTGTTTTCATGGCTGTCATTTACTTTAAAACATTTCTGCATTGACAGTATGCTATTCTGTGGGAGCTGCATGTGCTATTGCTGTAAGTGAACAGAGTGGGGTAATGTTAATTGTGTGCTGCCCACAGCTGCAGGTGCCTGGGCTTTGCAGGCCTCCTCACCCCTGGCATGGTCAGCTGGTGCTTGATCAGAAAGGCCACACTCCAGAGGCCCTACTACAAGTGCTGTCCTTATCTCCCATGGACACCAGAGGCTTTGTGAAGTCAGCATAAAGAATGTCAGAAATGGGTTTCTATGGGTGAAATAAGTGACTTCTTAATCAGCACAATAGATGTCAGAAATAGGCTCTTGCTGGCATTCAAGAAATGTGGATTGGCTGGAGTTTTCCCCTTTGTTTGGACACTCTTGCCCTTACATGAGTAGGGACAGTGACTTTAACAAGCCCTGCAGCCTGCACCCCTATGGGAAGCCCCAGCCTTCAGCCCTAACCAGGCCTGTGTCCGGCTTCACATGCCATAGATTCTGTTTGTCTGAATTGGCATGGGCGAATTGAGTCCTCTGCTTCTTGTACAAGTGCTGTCCAATGTGGTTGTCATAGCAGATATGGCTTTTTACGTTTAAATAATAAAATTGAACATTCAGTTCCTTGGTCCCACAGTGCTCACAAGCCACATGTAGCAAGCGGCTGCCACGTTGGACAGTGCAGGTATAACGGCTTTCCCTCATCTCAGAAAGTCCTGTTGGACAATTCTGCTCTTCTTAGAGTTCAGTTCCACTTGCCTTGATGAGCACTTCCTGTATGATAGGGTCAGAGACCTCAAAGGACAAAGAGCTAGGGTTTCATGACCTCATAGAACAGGCTGTGTGACCATTTGGGGCTTCTCTCTGCTAACGTGTGTCCGTGTATGTGTGTGGCTAAACTGGGTCTGCAGCTTGTATCATCAGAACCTGGCTGTGAGGTGGTGTTGGAAGCAATGGACCGCACTGTCACCTCAAATCTTTGGAGGCTGCTGTTATCTAATAAAAAGAGCCACAGCTGTGCAGGACAGAAGAGGTGTCCGCTGGGTGGAGGCCCCGCCCCTGGTGCTGAGGAGAGGACAGTGGGCGGGAAGCCTGCCCTGGGATGACCTCCAGCTCTCACCTTTCATCCAGCTGAGCGTGTACTCCTGCCGGCAGAGGGGGCTCATGCAGTGTGACGTGTGGAAGGTGCCATGGGCCTCCACTAGGTCCTCGGGCTCTAGCCCTGCCACTCGCTCGAGGGTGTCTATGTTCTGGAGGGCGAGATGGAGGGAAGTGGGTCAGGAGTGAACCACACCCCTCAGGGGCAGAAGGCAGAGCAGGGAGTTGTAGCCAAGAGAAACCAGTGGGACAGAAAGAGAAGGAAAGGAAAAGCAAGGGGCAGGTATATCTGAAAACTTCTGTTTATTCTGATGGTGCCACTAAAAGGGAAAAAGTCATGGATGCTTACAGATGAGTATGAGCCCAGGCCCACAGCCACCACCAGTCCATATGCCATTTTTCTGTAAATTCAGGCCACTTTGCTTCCATTTTTCGGATAATTTGCTTTGTCAGAACCATACACTTTTGTGCCACCTACCAGAATCTGTGGAAATAATGCATAAATCTGCAATGTCCCCATTGTAAATGAAGGCCCTCAGCGTCCTTGTGCAGTGCCCAGCCAGCACAGCTATATGTGGCAGCCCTGGCCAAGCATGAACAGAAATAAAAAGCTCAGGAGGGACTATTTGGTTTAATCACAGTTCTCCTATTTGGCAGTCAGGTTTCTGACTGATCTGTTTCATAGATGGCATCTTAACCTGTATCCCTCTAAGACAGAGATCCTTTCCTTACTGACCAAACAAGAATATTCTCTTCCACACAGACATTTGTGCTCTGTCACTTTTCTCTAAACACTCAGCCCCTCTGGAGCAGCTTTGGTTTGCCCAGGAGGCAGGTGCTGACAGAGGACACCAGCAGACGTTACAAAGATGGCCCATCACGTGCGGCCCACAGCTGAACTGAGAAGGTTTCCTGGAGATTCCACGAACAAGTAAAAGGTTCCCTTTCAAGGGTAGATGGCACCAACTGTCTTCTCTGCTCCCTGCCAGCAATCGGATTGCCCCCAAAACATGTAGACAAGAGTCACTGCTCCCAGACTCTCTGCTGCTTCCCTCCCCCTCTACTAGAAATCTTAGTTTTGCCTTTGTTACTTGATTCCGCCTACTCCTGACTCCCTTGTGTGTACGCAGTGTGCGTGCAAATAAGTCAACAGCATGTAGGACTGCCTAAATGCCTCTTCCTGCTTCTTTGACACCATGTGTAATCAAGAAACCACAAACAAAAACAAAGAATGAGGCCAACCTGTGTGTACTGATATGAAGTGATGTCGCCAAGACGTTAAAAGGCACAAAAGCACAAAGGCAGTGTGTACAGAATGTAAAAAAGAAAAAATTGAGTGTGTGTCTCTGCTTGCCTCTGTATAGAATATCTTCAAAGGAGACACATGAAGGAATCAACAGCAGTGACTGCAGGGAGCGAGGCTGAGGGCGGGGCGGGACGTTCAAGGAAGTTCTGCACTACAGGACAGGCGCTGAACTCGAGATGACCCACAGTGAATGCCAGGTGGCCCTGGTGCCTGGCAGGAAACAGGCATGGAGAGGAGGTGGGCCCTGGGCAAGGCTGGGCAGTTCCAGTGGCTACTCAACTGCAGCCAACCATTCTCTCTGGAAAAGCCACCCAGGGTGCAACTCTTCCCAATTTTCAGCCAAAGACTAAAGTCTGGATTTTCACCTGAAATCTCCTGATTTTTTTTTTTTTTTTTTTTTCATTTTTCTGAAGCTGGAAACAGGGAGAGACAGTCAGACAGACTCCCGCATGCGCCCGACCGGGATCCACCCGGCACGCCCACCATGGGGCGACGCTCTGCCCACCAGGGGGGCGATGCTCTGCCCATCCTGGGCGTCGCCATATTGCGACCAGAGCCACTCTAGCGCCTGAGGCAGAGGCCACAGAGCCATGCCCAGCGCCTGGGCCATCTTTGCTCCAATGGAGCCTTGGCTGCGGGAGGGGAAGAGAGAGACAGAGAGGAAAGCGCAGCGGAGGGGTGGAGAAGCAAATGGGCGCTTCTCCTATGTGCCCTGGCCGGGAATCGAACCCGGGTCCTCTGCACGCTAGGCCGACGCTCTACCGCTGAGCCAACCGGCCAGGGCTGAAATCTCCTGATTTTTAAGCCTTGGCTCCCTTTCTGTTTCAAAACATTGTGTCCCTGGTTGACACATCACCAATAACAGCTTCTTTATATATATATACATACACACACACACACACACACACACACACACACACACACACACGGGGAGGCAGTCAGACAGACTACCGCATGTGTCTGACCAGGATCCACTCGCACGCCCACCAGGGGGTGATGCTCTGCCCATCTGGGGCGTCGCTCTGTCGCAACCAGAGCCATTCCAGCGCCTGAGGCAGAGGCCACAGAGCCATCCTCAGCGCCTGGGCAAACTTTGCTCCAATGGAGCCTTGGCTGCGGGAGGGGTAGAGAGAGACAGAGAGGAAGGAGAGGGGGAGGGGTGGAGAAGCAGATGGGCGCTTCTCCATTTGCCCTGGCCGGGAATTGAACCCGGGACTCCTGCATGCCAGGCCGATGCTCTACCACTGAGCCAACCGGCCAGGGCCACCAATAACAGCTTTTAAAAAGCATGAAGTTGCCTGGCTTATGGTGGCGCAGTGGATAGAGTGTTGACTTGAAATGCTGAGGTCACCAGTGTGAAACCCTGGGCTTGCCTGGTCAGGGCACATACCAGAAGCAACTACCACAAGAAGCAACTACAATGAGTTGATGCTTCCTGCTCCTGCCCCCACCTCTCTCTCCCCTCTCTCTAAAATCAATTTCAAAATCTTAAAAAAAAAATCATGAAGTTATTATGTGGATGTGGATATGGAAGGGTCTTCCAGATAACGGGTCAGATGAAAGAAAGCCAAGTAAAGGAAGTATCTGAGATACTTCCTCAGCATATATCATCTAGTGATATTGCTCCTCAGCATATATCATCTAGTTTGGCTCAAATAAACACTTATAATTATAATAATAATAAATATGGCTGCATGTTACCAAAAGGCAAACTGAGGTTGGAAGACCAATGAATTTGCGGTAACAAAGGATTGCTTTCCATTAGCTGCCCAAGATTCAAGTGTAAGAGAAATAAAAAGAGGCAAACAAACTGTTAAAAAAAGAAAAAGAAAGGCAAGTCCAAACCCTATGTAGAGTGCAAATGCCATATATATTTAAAAGAATGTTTTGCTGTGGCAATCACAGTGACTTGAGTGAACAGGACAACTGTTCTCACCTTTGAGTGATACTTGTGCTTTGAGATAAAAATAGCATGACACACATTGCTTCAGAACTGCTGCGTCGTCACAATTCAGAAAGAAGACAACGTGTCCCAGAAAACTGGGTCAGTGACTCAAACAGTGGCTGAGGGTGTCAAGTTTGAAAAAAATGGTTTCATGAAATGTGAGGGTGGAAAGATTTTTTTCCCCACCTTTATGTATTTTAGGTAGCATGTCATTGTGAATATTATGTGGACTTAAATTTCATGCATGAACTGTTGCAACTGGAGAGGGGAATGCCTGCACTTTGACCCCAGAATGTATTCATGTTGGTTCTCATGTAAAAATAGCAGACAGATGGTGTGCTTTCATGGACAAGAGCAGGGGTTTTGGCCTCTGCAGAGCTGGGAAGTGAGCCCACAGAGCAGCCCTGATGGGTCACTTTGTCCTGGGTCTGGGCTTCTGATGCTGGAACCCTGTGATCTCATCTTGTCTGGTGAGTTTAAACATTGTGTATATGCTGCCCTTTGGCACAAGTCTAGACTCCTGTGTCCAACCATCTGTCCAAATCTCCATGTGAGCATTTCAACCTCAACAGGCCTCAAAACAAACTCCTCCTCTGCTCGCATTCCCCCAACCTCCCACCATCTCAGTAAAAACCAGTCATTCCTGTCTCCTCTCTTTCATGAATCATTTCACATCCAATTCATCAGCAAGTCCTGTTGGTTTCACCTTTATAATGAATTCATAACCCGCCCCTTCTCCTCCTCGATGGCCCCACCTCCAATCTCTCCTGCCCTATTTATCACAGCAGCCTCTTCCTTGGGCTCTGTAACCCCCTCCCCACTTGGTACACAGCTTAGCCTCTACAGGCAGCCAGCGGGACACGTGGTCTCATCCCTGCCCTGCTCAGAGCCCTTCTATGGCATCATCTCACTAAGGGTAAAGGACAAAGCCCTTCTGAGGCCCCACATGGTCTGCCCCTGTCATCACCCTGACCTTGTCTCCTCCATTCTTGTCTCCACTTACTGTCCTCCTTCCTTACTTGGATCCAGCTTCTTCAACACGCCAAATACAGTCTCTCTCAGGACCTCTGCATTGGCTGTTCCCTTTGCCTGGAACATACTTCCCGAAGAAAATCTCATAATTCCCTTCCTCCTCTCTTTCAGGTCTTTGTCTAAATGCCCCCTTCTCAGTGAGGTCTTCCTGATACCTTGTTCACAGCAACACTACCCGCCCCTCACCCCGAGCTTCAGACTCACCTTTCCTGTTTAATCCTACTCCACAGAACTCTCACCATCTGCCATACTAGATAAGCTACTTATGTATCTTGTCCACTGTGTCTCCCACATTAGAGTGTCAACTTCAGGAGGGCAGTGACATCTGTTCTGTTTGCTGCCAGCAGGGCCTGACTGAGTTGACACTCAGTAGACATTTGTGACAGAAGCTGACAGACAAGGATGCCATCAGGGCCCAGGTAAGGAGTCCATGAAATCATGCATGGAGGGCACCTGGCTTCAGGTGAGCTGTTTGTACCATATCTGAACCACATCCAGTGGATCAAGCTGACCCTCTGGGAAGAAAGGTCAGGTTTATCCCAAGCCTGGGCTCCTCCTAGGAGGTGACGGTCCCCTTCCCCAACACACCACCAGCTCTAGGGGGAGACACCTGCCCCCATTTGTGAAATCTGGACCTACAAAGAATTCATCCTCCCTCTGGTGGCAGCTTCTGTGGCTGCAGGCTCAAAACTGCAAGGTGCAGGAAGGAAGTAATAGAGCATCTGTTTATATTCATGTGTTCTCTCTCTAGGTTATAATTTTGGGTTCTAAGGTATAATTCATAGCATGCATGACATCATGTAATTTCAATACAGAATCATAAAGCAAAGGTAGAGGCACAAACCTTTTTTACTGTTAGGGGGGTGAGATTCCAGGAGTCAACAAGGTGAGCTATCCTAGCCTGAGTGCCACAGGGTGAGGCCCGTGGCTCAGCACCATGCACATCTGAGGCTTTTATGCACATTAGAGAAGATGTTCCTTTCCTTTTTTTTTTTTTTTTTTTTGTATTTTTTGTATTTTTCTGAAGCTGGAAACGGGGAGGCAGTCAGACAGACTCCCGCATCCGCCCGACCGGGATCCACCCGGCATGCCCACCAGGGGGCGATGCTCTGCCCCTCCGGGGCATTGCTCTGTTGAGACCAGAGCCACTCTAGCGCCTGAGGCAGAGGCCATGGAGCCATCCCCAGCGCCTGGGGCCATCTTTGCTCCAATGGAGCCTTGGCTGCGGGAGGGGAAGAGAGAGACAGAGAGGAAGGAGAGGGGGAGGGGTGGAGAAGCAAATGGGCGCTTCTCCTGTGTGCCCTGGTCGGGAATTGAACCCAGGACTTCCGCATGCCAGGCCGACGCTCTACCACTGAGCCAACCGGCCAGGGCCAGATGTTCCTTTCTTAAGACACTATGTTCATCCCTTAGGGTACTGTCGTGGTGTTCAGATTTTGTTAGATTGAGTCACGCTAGTATCATCTGCTGGGAAATCCTAATATATCTGAAATCTATGGTGCAAACAGTGTTCCCTCCGCTAGACATGAAGTCCTTTCTCAGTGCACATGGGACGGCTTCCCCCGAGAGGAGCTTATGGCCGCGTTACCACACACCTGAGAAGCTGTTCTGGCCTCTGCTTTATAGAAGGGCAAACTGAGGCGGAGAGAGGAGAAATGACTCACTTTTGGTCACATGACAAAGAAGCAGTGGCCTGAGCTCTTAGCACTGAGGCGCCAGGCCGCACCCCGCCCGCACTCTGCCTCCCAGACTGCCCGCCGTCCGCCTACCTGCGTGTAGCAGCGCAGCAGCAGCCCTTTCTCCTTCAACAGGCGGATGAAGTAGTGACACAGGGTTGGCTGAGGGAGCAATCAGAACAATGCTGGGATGACAGAGACGATCTCCCCGCATCGCACGTGCCGCCCACTGTTCTAGGCACTGTGTCTGTCTCACCTCACAGAGCACCTCATCGAGGTTGTGAGGCAGAAACCCCCATTAAACCATCTCACAGATGAGGAGACGGAAGCAGGGAAGCTGACCGGCCTGCCAAAGCTGCACAGCTGCCAAGTTGTACAGTTGGGGTTCGTACAAATGTAGCCTGGCTCCAGAGCCTGGGCTTGTATACGTATTGTTAACTCAAGCTTCACAAAAACCCTTTTCATATAATATTATGAGCTTCATTTTCTAGATGGGAAAACTGAGGCTCAAGATCCAAAGAGGGATCAGAAGTCAGACCCAGGCAGCCTGGGCCCAGAGCCCATGTACTTAATGACCATATGATATTTGTTCAAGTGGCCCTTCCCATGCCTGCTGTCCACCAACCTTTCCTGTTTCCCCCAGAAAAAAAGAGCTCACCTTGAATTGCCCAGGATAGAGTTCCTTGGCAAGGGCAAAGAAGGGCTCTGGATGTTTCTGTGGGAGAGAGAGCAAAGTGTAGGTAGGCACCCAGATGCCCCTGGTAAGGGGCGGCTGACCCCACCCCCTCCCGCCATCATTGCAGACATTCCTCCTGCACATACCTTGAAGTAGCCAATTTCAAAGATGGCCTCCGGGTAGGGAAGATGGTATTTCTGCAGGTTGGCATAGAGGCCCGTGGATGGGGAGCGGAAGTCAGGGATGCCCGCGGCTGGGGGAGGTGGGGCAGGAAGCAATCCATCAGGTACCAGGGTCCCATCTATACCACAGTGCCCCTCCCAAGTGAGGCCTAGACATGACTCTCCCCAGACCTTGGAAGGGGCTCGCCCACCAGGGGGCCGCTACTGAGGAAAGGGGCACTTACATGTGGAGATTCCAGCTCCCACCAAACAGATGACCCTGCGACCTGGAAGAGAGGAGTGTGTGCATCCTGTGACATGTCAGCCCCAAAATAACACCACCGATCATAGCCCCTGACACTGTTTACTTGGTGTCAGATCCTGGGGCAAACATTTAAGAAGCATGAATGATCCTCCCAACCATCTTCAGGAAGGTGATATTAACATCCCCATTTTACAGATAAGGAAACCAAGGCTCAGGGAGGGGAGGCAGTCACACAGTTGGCTGGTGGAAGAGCCATGGTGGAGACAAAGACAGTACTGTTTAAAATTATACCAACTTAGATAGTTGAGAAAAGGCCACTGGAGAGAAGTTTCTGCCCCTAACTGGATCTAGACAAAAACACACGAGATCTTGCTGAACCTGTGGCGGCGCAGTGGATAAAGTGTGGACCTGGAGTTTGAGGTCATCAGTTTGAATCCCGGGTCTTGCCTGGTCAAGGCGCATACAAGAAGCAAATAAGAGTTGATGCTTCCCACTCCTTCCCTGACCCTGCCTTTTTCTCTCTCTAAAATCAGCAAATAAGGCCTGACCTGTGGTGGTACAGTGGATAAATTGTCGACCGGGAATGCTGAGGTTGCCGGTTCGAAACCCTGGGCTTGCCTGGTCAAAACACATATGGGAGTTGATACTTCCTGCTCCTCCCCCCCTTCTCTCTCTCTCTCCTTTCTAAAATGATAAATTTAAAAAATCTAAAATCAATAAATAAAACTCTAAAAAACTTTCATGGAGATGATCCCACCCCCATCCTGGCAGTTGAAAATCCATGTAATAACTTTTTTTTTTTTTTGTATTTTTCTGAAACTGGAAACGGGGAGAGACAGTCAGACAGACTCCCGCATGCGCCCGACCGGGATCCACCCGGCACGATGCTCTGCCCACCAGGGGGCGATGCTCTGCCCCTCCGGGGGGTCGCTCTGCTGCGACCAGAGCCACTCTAGCACCTGGGGCAGAGGCCAAGGAGCCATCCCCAGCGCCTGGGCCATCTTTGCTCCAATGGAGCCTTGGCTGTGGGAGGGGAAGAGAGAGACAGAGAGGAAGGAGGGGGGTGGGGGTGGAGAAGCAAATGGGCGCTTTTCCTTATGTGCCCTGGCCGGGAATCGAACCCGGGTCCCCGCACGCCAGGCCGACGCTCTACCGCTGAGCCAACCGGCCAGGGCCAATAAGTTTTTTTTTTTTTTTTGTATTTCTCTGAAGCTGGAAACGGGGAGGCAGTCAGACAGACTCCCGCATGCGCCCGACCGGGATCCACATGAGATCTTAATGAGGAGGCTGGGTCTGGGGGTTCCCCCAGAAGAGCTATAGGTTATTGTAGAACTCTCTGGCAGCACCTTTTCTTTTGGACACAATCCTGAATGACCATCTATTTCTAGCATATTATACACATTCCTTTCCCAACACACATTAGTCACCTGAGATCTGGTAATTTTCAGGTGAAGACCAAAGATTTGCTACTCTCAGACCTAATGAACAAGAGAGTGGATAAGGGCTTCAAATCTTAGCTCTCCTGTTCATCTGCAAGGAGTCTCAGTTCAAATCACCACTCTGACTTCAGCTTCCTGCTCTGTTAAATGGGTATCATTACAGTACTGACCTTGCAGGGCTATTGAGACAATGAATTTATTTATGTAAAGCCTAGATCTGTGCCCAGCACTGAGAAAAACGCTATACAGTTAACCCTTGAACAACATGGGGCTTTCATGGAGATGATCCCACCCCCATCCTGGCAGTTGAAAATCCATGTAATAACTTTTTTTTTTTTTGTATTTCTCTGAAGCTGGAAACGGGGAGGCAGTCAGACAGACTCCCGCATGCGCCCAACCGGGATCCACCCAGCATGCCAGCTGGGGGGGGGGTGCTCTGCCCATCCGGGGCGTCGCTCTGTCGCGACCAGAGCCACTCTAGCGCCTGGGGCAGAGGCCAAGGAGCCATCCCCAGCGCCCGGGCCATCTTTGCTCCAATGGAGCCTCAGCTGTGGGAGGGGAAGAGAGAGACAGAGAGGAAGGAGAGGGGGAGGGGTGGAGAAGCAGATGGGCGCTTCTCCTGTGTGCCCTGGCCGGGAATCGAACCCGGGACTTCCACACGCCAGGCCGACGCTCTACCACTGAGCCAACCGGCCAGGGCAAAAAATCCATGTAATAACTTTTGATTCCCCTAAAACTTAACTACTAATAGGCCCTGGCTGGTCAGCTCAGTTGGTTAAGAGCGTCGTCCCTAAATGATAAGGTTGCGGGTTCAATCCTTGGTCAGGGCACACATGGGAAGTAAACAAAAGATGCATGACTGAGTGGAACAAAAATGAAAGCTTCCCTTCCCCCTTCTCTCTCTTTTCCTTCCTCTCTGTTTCTTTAAAAAAAATTAAGCCCTGGTCGGATAGCCTGGTTGGTTGGAGTGCCATTCCAGAGCATAACGGTTGCCAGTTCGATTCCCCAGTCAGGGCACATACAGGAGCAGCTCAATGTTCCTGTGTCTCTCTCCCCCCGCCTCTTTCTCAAAACAAACCAACAAACAAACAAACAAAAAACCCAAAACTTAACTACTAATAGCTTACTGTTGACTAGAATCCTTACATGTAATATAGTCAATTAATACATATTTGAACCTTTTTTTTTTTTTTTACAGAGACAGAGAGAGAGCCAGTGAGAGGGATAGACAGGGACAGACAGACAGGAACAGAGAGATGAGAGGCATCAATCATTAGTTTTTCGTTGCGCATTGCAAAACCTTAGTTGTTCATTGATTGCTTTCTCATATGTGCCTTGACCGCGGGCCTTCAGGTGACCCAGAAACCCCTTGCTCGAGCCAGCGACCTTGGGTTCAAGTTGGTGAGCTTTTGCTCAAACCAGATGAGGCCACGCTCAAGCTGGTGAACTCGGGGTCTCGAACCTGGGTCCTCTGCATCCCAGTCCAACGCTCTATCCACTGCGCCACTGCCTGGTCAGGCTGTAAGCAAATTGTATTATACATTGTATTATTACAATAAAGTAAGCTTGAGAAAAGAATATTATTAAGAAAATCGTTGGCCCTGGCCGGTTGGCTCAGTGGTAGAGCGTCGGCCTGGTGTGCGGAAGTCCCGGGTTCGATTCCCGGCCAGGGCACACAGAAGAGGCACCCATCTGCTTCTCCACCCCTCCCCCTCTCCTTCCTCTCTGTCTCTCTCTTCCCCTCCCACAGCCGAAGCTCCATTGGAGCAAAGATGGCCCGGGTGCTGGGGATGGCTCCTTGGCCTCTGCCCCAGGCGCTAGAGTGGCTCTGGTCGCGGCAGAGCGACACCCCCCCCCCCCGGAGGGGCAGAGCATTGCCCCCTGGTGGGCGTGCCGGGTGGATCCTGGTCGGGCGGATGCGGGAGTCTGTCTGACTGCCTCCCCGTTTCCAGCTTCAGAAAAATACAAAAAAAAAAAAATCGTTATGCCTGACCAGGTGGTAGCGCAGTGGATAGAGCGTTAGACTGGGATGCGGAGGACCCAGGTTCGAGACCCCGAGGTCACCAGCTTGAGCGTGGCCTCATCTGGTTTGAGCAAAAGCTCACCAGCTTGGACCCAAGGTCGCTGGCTCGAGCAAGGGGTTTCTGGGTCTCCCGAAGGCCCGCGGTCAAGGCACATATGAGAAAGCAATCAATGAACAACTAAGGTTTTGCAATGCGCAACGAAAAACTAATGATTGATGCTTCTCATCTCTCCGTTCCTGTCTGTCTGTCCCTGTTTATCCCTCTCTCTGGCTCTGTAAAAAAAAAAAATTGTTATATAGGAAACCCCAAAGACTCCACTACAAAACTATTAGAAACAATAAACAAATACAGTAAAGTCTCAGAATACAAAATCAATATACAGAAGTCTACTGCTTTCCTATATGCCAATAATGAAACTTCAGAAAATGAATTTAAAAAATTATTTTTACAATTGCAACAACAACAACAAAATACCTAGGAATAAATTTAACAAAGGATGTGAAGGACCTATTACTGAAAACTACAAAGTTTTATGGAAAAAAAGTGAAAGACACAATGAAATAGAAAAATATTTTCTGTTCATGGATTTGAAGAATCAATATAGTTAAAATGGCCATATTACTCAAAGCAATATACAAATTTAATACAATCCCCATTAAAATTCCAATGTCATTTTTTAAAGAAATAGAACAAAAAAATCACCAGGTACTAAACTTATGAATCCTGAATAATCAAAGCAATCCTGAGAAGAATGAAGCTGGAGGTATCACATTACCTGACTTCAGATTATACTACATAGCCATGATAATAAAAACAGCATGATATTTGCCTGATCAGTGGTGGTATAGTGGATAGAGTGTCAAACTGGGATGCTGAGGTCCCAGGTTTGGAACCCTGAGTTCACCAGCTTGAGTGAAGGCTCATCTGCTTGAGCACAGGGTCGCCAGCTTGAGCATGGGATCACTGACAAGATCCCATGGTCACTGGCTTGAATCCAAAGGTCACTGACTTGAATCCAAGGTCACTGGTTTGAAGACCAAGGTAGCTGGCTTGAGCCCAAGGTTGCTAGCTTGAGTAGGAGTCACGGGCTCAGCAGAGCCCCTTGGTTAAGGCGTGTATGAGAAGCAATTAATGAACAACTAAAGTGCTGCAACTACAACTTGGTCCTTCTCATCTGTCTCCCTTCCTATCTATCTCTCTCTCCCTTTCTCTCAAAACAAAACAAAACAGCATGGTATTGGCAGAAAAACAGGCATACAGACCAATGGAACAGAATCAAGAGCCCAGAAATAAAACCATATATATAAGGTCAAATAATCTTCAACAAAGGAGCCAAAAACAGAAAGTGGAGAAAAGAAAGCCTCTTCAATAAATGGTGCTGGGAAAATTGGAAAGCCACATGCAAAAGCATAAAACTTGACTATACCTTGTCCCATGCAAAAAATTTAATTCAGAATGGATCAAAGATCTAAATATAAGATCTGAAACAACAAATTACATAGAAGATAACATAGGTACTAAACTTATGAACCTTGGCTATAATGAATATTTTATGAATTTGACCCCAAGGGAAGGGACATAAAGGCAAAAATAAATGAATAGGGACTATGTTAAACTAAAAAGGTTCTGTACAGCAAAAGAAACCAACACAAAACAGAAAGGCAGTCACAAATGGGAGATGACATTCACAAACAGCAGCTCCAATAAGGGGTTAATATTCAAAATATATAAAGAACTCACAGCCTGACCTGTGGTGGCGCAGTGGATAAAGCGTTGACCTGGAAATGCTGAGGTCGCCGGTTCAAAACCCTGGGCTTGCCTGGTCAAGGCACATATGGGAGTTGATGCTTCCAGCTCCTCCCCCCTTCTCTCTCTCTGTCTCTCTCTCCTCTCTCTCCCTCTCTCTCTCCTCTTTAAAATGAATAAAATAAAATAAAAAAAAGAACTCACAAAGCTCAACAACAAACAAGCAAACAATCCAATTAAAAAATGAGGAGAGGACCTGAATAGACATTTCTCCCATGAAGACATACAAACAACAAGTAGATATATGAAAAGATGCTCATCTTGGCTAGCTGTTAGAGAAATACAAATCAAGACTACAATGAGATACCACCTCACATCTCTTAGATTGGCTTTTATCAACAAGACAGGAGTTGGAGAGATTGTGGAGAAAAAGGAATGCTCATTCACTGCTGGTGGGAATGTAGACTGGAAGACAGTATGGTGGTTCCTCAAAAAATTAAGAATAGAGCTACCATATGACCCAGCAATCCCTCTACTGAGTAACTACACAAAAACTCAACAACACAGGTACACAAAGATACATGCACCCCATGTTCATTGCAGTATTATTCACGATGGCCAAGACACAGAAACAACCAAAGTGTCACTCAATAGAGGACTGGATAAATTAGATGTCGTACATATATACAATGGAATACTACTCAGCCATAAGAAATGATGACATGTTGCCATTTATGACAACATGGATGGACCTTGAGAATGTTATATTGAGTGAAATAAGTAAATCAGAAAAAGCTAAGAACTATATGATTTCACAATAGGTGCGATATAAAACTGAGACTCATGGACACAGATAAAAGTGAAGTGGTTACCAGGAAGAGGGGGGTGGAATGGGGTAAAGAGGAACAAATATACGGTGAAGGAAAATGATTTGATTTTGGGTGATGGGCACACAACAGTTCAAATGTTATAGAAATGTTCACTTGAAACCTATGTACTCTTATTGATCACTGCCACCCTATTAAATTTAATTTCTAAATAAATTAAAAATTATAAATACTGAAAAAAAAATCATAAGAGGTAATATATTCACAGTATTTATTGAGAAAAATATGCATATAAGTGGCCCATGCAATTCAAACCCATGTTGCTCAAGGGTCAACTGTATATATATTTGCTATTATTCTTTGAGTCAACTGTACTAAACTTCTTGAGACCCATGATTTGTATACCTGTAAGCACTCTGTTCCCTCATTTTTGCTAGATTTCCAAAAAGAGGATGGCAAGATGTGGCAGGGGTCGAATCATTTCACAAGGGCACAGTTGCCTCTTCAGCTGCTGGCTGGCAGGTGGCCCTGCCACGCAGTGCCCTGGCATCTGCCCGTCAGCTGATGGACAGACACAAGTGAAGCCCTGTGAACCAGGCGCCTCTGGGGTGTCCTGTCCAAAGGAGGACAGCAAGGGTGACAAAGGCTAAGGCCTGCCCCAGCCACAGGCCTTAGCTTCAGCCTCAGGGTTACCAACAGATCAGGCCTGGCCAGACCCAGGCGGGGGCTACAGGGGGGGGGGAGCACGTGCTCTGGATTCAGTGGGCCTGGGCTGGAGTCTTTTTTTGTTTGAGAGAGAGAGTGAGAGAGAGACAGGAAGGGGGAGAAAAAGATGAGAAGTTGCTTTCACTTTAGTTGTTCGTTGATTGCTCCTCCTATGTCCCTTGACTAGGGCCAAGACAGTGTCCTCTTGTTCAAGCCAGTGACCCTGGTCTTTCTTTCTTTTTTTTTTTTCATTTTTCCAAAGCTGGAAACGGGGAGGCAGTCAGACAGACTCCCGCATGCGCCTGACCAGATCCACCCGGCATGCCCACCAGGGGGCGATGTTCTGCCCCTCTGGGGCGTTGCTCTGTTGCATCCAGAGCCATTCTAGCACCTGAGGCAGAGGCCACAGAGCCATCCCCAGCGCCCGGGCCATCTTTGCTCCAATGGAGCCTTGGCTGCGGGAGGGGAAGAGAGAGACAGAGAGGAAGGAGAGGGGGAGGGGTGGAGAAGCAGATGGGCGCTTCTCCTGTGTGCCCTGGCCAGGAATCGAACCCGGGACTCCTGCACGCCAGGCCAACACTCTACCACTGAGCCAACCGGCCAGGGCCCTGGTCTTTCTTTTTTAGAAAAAAAAAAATTTATTCATTTTAGAGAAAAGAGAGAGAGAGAGAGAGAGAGAGGAGAGAAAGAGGGGAGTAACAGGAAGCATCAACTCCCATATGTGTATGTGCCTTGATTAGGCAAGCCCAGGGTTTCAAACCGGCGACCTCAGTGTTCCAGGTCAATGCTTTATCCACTGCGCCACCACAGCTCAGGCTGACCCTGGTCTTTTCACGCCAGCGACCTCTGAGCTCAAGCTGACAAGCTTTGGGATCACGTGGACGATTCCCCCACTCAAGCAAGTGATCCTGTGCTGATGAGCCCATGCTCAGAGCTGGTGACCTCGGGGCTTTGAACCAGTGACACTCGTGTTCCGGGTTGATGCTTTACCCCCTGCGCTACCACCAGTCAGGCATGGGATTGAATCTTGACTCTGCCTCTAACCAGCTGTGTGACCCTGCACCAAGTCACAGCCTCTCTCTTTGTACTTCAGTTACCTCCTCTATCCAGATCACCCCTATAATGACTTCATAGGTATAATGTAAAGATTAAATGACAGGCGGCCTGTCAAGTGCTTGGCCCAGTGTTTGGCAAACAGTGAGGGGTGAATTAACTTTTATTATTTATTATTATTCCCCCATAGGCCCTCTTGTGAACCAATTATATAATCCAGGTACAGGAGGATGGAAGGAACTGAAGGTTTGTAGCCACTGCTTGTGTCCTCTGGGGCCCACCAATGCCAGAAGCTGGCTGCAGACAGCTGCCCAGCCTGCCCAGGAGAGGGAGGCTCGAGGCGGCGGACTGGGCTGCCTGAGGAGGGAGCCAGTGGCAGCTGGAGGACAGGGAAACCGGAGAAGACGTCCTCAACAAAGGGCTGCTCAGCAAGCTAAAAGGATCATTGTTGTAGTCGAGGACTACCAAGGGCTTGGTTTCTCAGACCCTGGTGACCTCAACTTGCAGCAAGAAATATAAACTACATGGTGACCAAATAAAGAGGCAGCTACACACCACACTTGAAAGAAGCTTCCTGTAATAATTAATAATCCTAGGGAACACTTACATAGCTCTTGCTATGTTCCAGGTCCTGTCCCAGGCATTGACATCTTTATTAAATGTTTTAACCACTAATAACTCTATGAGGCAAATACTATTATTATCATCTTCATTCTAACAAACAGGCCTGGCCAATCAGAGCACTGTCATTAGTTCAACAATGGAGATGTGATCCAGGTCTGGCCAATCAGAGACATTGTTGTTGGTTTGTGGTAAGAATATGACCCAACCTGGGCCAACTGAAGCCAATTTCTGCTCTTGCTTAAAACACTGGGAGAAAGATGCTCTCTGCAGTGGGAGATGTGAGGCTGGTGGAACTAGCATTTGTTGCTGCCAGGAGCTACCTTTACCCCTACCCAGAAGAAAGCAGTGCCAGAGAGGGTTATGATTTTTGACAACGTGGAAGCCCCTGGACCCAGCCACACTTCAAGCTGGACTTTAGTTAAAGGGTCAATGGACTCCTTTTTTGGCATAAACCAGTCTGAATTGGGTTTCTTGTTACTTGCAGACAAAAGTGAATGGTTCCAGTGAGAAGTCACTTGGGGTCAGGAGAAGAGAAGTGACCCAATGCAGGTGGGGGGGGGGGGAGACTTACAGCGCTCACTCAGCATGTAGTGGGCCACCCCTTCTAGGGTTAAGTTGTCCAATAGACGCTCCTTCTGGGTGCCCAGGCCCAGTGTCTGGGAGAAGAAATTCCGCAGGAAGTCCACTGGCCAAAAAGAAGAAAGACAATGGTGGATACTCAGCCCAGGAGTACAGAGACCCAGAGCAGCCCTGTCCCAGTCCAGGGACCCCCTGCCTTTCCACAACTCAAGGCTCAATGCCTGACCCAGACAGGGACCTCCAGGCATTGGCACTGTACCCATTATTACATACGTAAATGTCACTCCTAATGGAGGTGAGGGGGTATCACCAAGACCCCTGCCCTCAACTGCTCCACCCTCTACTCCTCCACAGAACTGGGCTCCTAAAGATACTCACTCTCTGCTTCTCCGCCAGCCGCTCCGTCCTCAGTGTCTGAATCTGAGTCCTGGAAGAGGTGGGGTGGGTGGCCAGGCCCAAGAAGTGGAGTTAGGGAGTGGGGGGGGATGGAGTGACACCTCGCTTTGAGGAAAAGGCTCTGGCTGGGAAGTGGGCCCAAGGAAGTGAGTGGCAGTGGAGGGACAGCTCTGGTGCCAGTGTATAAACTCTGGGACAGGGTGTCTGTGTTGGGGACCTGGCCTGACACTCCCAAGGAGCCTATTATCATGTGAGTGACTATGTTTTTTTGAGTCTCAGAGCTCCTCCTCTTGGAAATGGAGCTCAGAGGGCACCCACCCTCAGGGGGCTATTGTGAGATGAGATGAAATGAGTTTACCTGTGTGAGGTGCCCAGACTGCACCTGGCAGGGTAAGTGCTCAGGAACGACTGGCTACTGCTATTTCATGTGCCACGTTCACATCCTCCCCTTGCGTCCCCTCTTGCCCCCTGCAGTGTGTGCCTGCTGTCCCCTCGCAGGCCCCCTGCAGCCGCACTCACCAAAGTCACTCCATAACAACGGAATAATGCCAGTGAAAACACTTCAGTCTTTACCCTATGGCCACGAGCCCTCAAGCTGGAAGCTCCAGATATTGCCTTTCCAAGCCCTCCGTCTCCTTTAGCAACTCCTCCCCTTGGCCAGGCTCTCACAAGGCAGGTCTTGGGACTCTGTCCTGGGCCCTCCCTGCTTCCTCTCTCCTCCTCCCCTGGGGCAGCTCCCTCATCCATGCCGAGGGACTTGGCCCAGTCACTGATGATGCCACCTCTCTGACCCAAGGTTCCCATGGCTTCCTGGATGCCTGTCTTTAAGAGACCCCAATGGGCCCTGGTCAGTTAGCTCAGTTGGTTAAGAGCATCATCCTGAAACAACAGGTTGCGGGTTCGATCCCCAGTCAGGGCACAAACAGAAGCAACCAAAAAACTGCATGACTGAGTAGAACAACAAATGCTCCCCCCCCCCCCGCCTTTCTAAAAATCAATTAAAATTAAGCCCTGGCTGGATAACTCAGTTGGTTGGAGTGCTGGCACAGAATGTGGAGGTTGCCGGTTTGATTCCCTAGTCAGGGCACATACAGGAGCAGCTTGGTGTTCCTGTCTCTCTCCCTGCTTCTCTCTCTCAAAAAAGGGGGGGACCTCAGTGTCCCAAACTGACCTCAGCATCTCCCACAAACTTGCTCCTCCTCCTGGGCCCCATCTCAGTGTGGTCTCCATCTCCCAGTCAGCCAGACTCCTCCAGCCTTCCTACCCTGCCCTCCGGCCACAATGTGGTCCCTCCTCAGGGCTCCACCTGGTCCAGCCTGTTCTTGGGGACCCTGTCCCAGCCTCCTACCTAGGCTCCCAGTTTCACTGTCCATCTCGATTATCCTCCTACCCTCCATGGGATGGCCTGTCTGGGCTGGCCCACTCCCCTCCACTTCACAGGCTCTTCTCTGGTGTCTTCAGTCTACCCATCTCATTATGAACATCTTCAAGGTCTACCATGATGTAAGCTCCATGAAGACAGGGGTTTTTCGTGTTCGCCACTGGATGCCCAGCGCCAACAACAGGGTCTGGCACCTGGCAGGAATGCCAGAACTACCCACCACTGAACGAATGAATTACCTGTGTGCTAGACCAGGGCTGGGCCCTGAAATGGCTCTGGTAAAACAATTCTGACCAAATCACACTCCTGCTTAAAACCTCTCCAATAACCCCTCTCCCATCACTCACTATCTGGTTCCAAGTCTTTTTAAATAGGAACCTCCCTCCCAAACATATTTATATTTTTAATTGCTTTTTAGATTGTATAAGCTTTGTAAAATGTCTGACTTTTAGACAAGGTATAGCTTGGGGCACTTGTTTCACAATTCTATCCCCTCCCCCTGAGATAACCACTGTTAACAGTACCATGGTAATTACTTCAGATTTTTCCTCTGAATATAAAACTCATTATTTTCCCAGCAAAGGGTAATACCGTAAGCACAATGCTGCATCTTGCATCTTTTACAGAACAAGATACTATAGACCCTCCTTATCCTTTTGAGCAGCTGCATAGTGTTGCATTGGAAGGAGGCCTTATAATTCATTTAACCCATCTACTGACAGCCACTTGGGCTGTTTCCAGTTTTGCCCTGTTATGGACAATGATGCAATTCACACCCTCGAATTTCTCTGTTTGGGACTGAGGATCCCTTTTAACATTAAACCTTTTTCTCTGACAGTGGCCCTGCTTTGGGAGCCAGGCGAGGGAGAAGCCCTGGCCTGACAGGAAGCTACTGTACCCTCTGCCATGCACTGGTGAGGTGCTTTAATCACAGCTTCTGCATTGCCTACATCCAAACCGCAATTTTGCTGCTGAGGGTGGGGGAATCGGGAATTTTTTCATACTGCAGACAGTGAGACTGTGGAAGGACTCAAGGGCCCTGCCCAGCATGTGGGAACAACTCGGCCTAAGTGGGAGCTGGGGGTGCTCACAGGGTCTTCAGGCCTCTGTAAAGCAGCCTGTTTTTCTCACCCCAAAGCATCTGGAAGGCAGTGTGCAGATGCCGTGGATTTCAAACCCTTCCCTGCTCTTCTAACTGAGGGACAGAGGACAGGATATTAACAACTCTGCCTCAAATTTCTCACCTGTAAAATGGCCACAATAGGCCTTGACCCCACAGGAATGGTGGGAAGATGAAATGAGATGATGCCCATAAATCACTTAGCAGAGGATCTGGCTGAAGGAAGTACTCCATAAATGCCAGCCGTGTATATAATTAATGGGCTGACCACCCCCAGCCATCGCTTACTGAACATATCACACTCTTCCATGCTCCCAAATCTTTACACCAGCTGTACCCTCTGCGTGGAACACGACTTCTCACCTTGCCTAAAAAAACTCTAAGTCTCTCTTCCCATACCACATGTATCTACTTCAATCTGACTCCTAGACCAGCCTGTGGATTCCTCCAGGGAAGGGACTAGCTGGAACCCAACTGAGACCCACTGGGCTCCCACAGTGCCCTGAGCTACTTTTATAATCACCCTGTAGGGTCATTTTTCAGCCACTTGTCCATGAGATATCCATGAGTTCAGGGACCAAGTTGGATGCCTTTCTCTTCCAGGACTGTAAATGAAGTTCAGAAGGGACTGGGGATGAGGCAAGGAAAGAGGCAAGTTCAGGAGGGCAGCCTGGGGTTGAGGCTGCGCAACCTTCTCTGAAAGTCCTCAGGCTCCACCATACCCCAGGAGGCTGAACTGGGCAGCGGGGGCGAGGGATTGGTGGCGAGAATGGGGCGGGAGGGGGTGTCTTGGATAATTTTCCCTTCTGTCACCTCCCCCCCAAGGAGAGTGGGGTGTGGGAACAAGTCCATCTCTCTCCTTCCCTCCACCCTTCCCCCATCTCACCTGAGCCTCCTGCACCTTCCCTGCCTGGGTCTCCAGAGGGTCGGAGGCTGGGGGAGGAGGGGGAGCAGATGTGGTTACAGTGGGGGGAATGGTTAAGGGGTTATAAGGGCTTCAAAGCAGGGGGGTCTGAGTCAAGAAGACCCATCAACCTAGTTATACTGGGGTATGGGGTGGTGGTAAAAATGCAGTAGAGGGAGGAAGGGGATGGGGGAAAAGCAAAGTGGAGAGTGCTTGGAGGAGATGTGGTTAGTGCGGGACAAAGGGGCTGAGACAGGAAGGTTTAGGAGAGGGAGGACAAAGTAAAGGATACAGGGCATGGAGGAAGTCTTAGGAGGAGTTAGGACAGATATAATAGAGTGTGAGTGTGCATGTGTGAGCGTGTGTGTGAGTGTAGGGTTAGGTTTACAAGCAGAGGTAAGTTTAGAAAGGAAGAGAAATGGTAAGAGATACCTGTACTGGAGTTGGGTGTGGGAGTGGTGGTGAGGGACGGATGGTATGTTTAGGAGAGGCACAAGAACTGGAGGGAAGAGATAGGAGAGGACACCAGGGGTCCCCTAGCTTCCTACAGCTCCCTTAACAACCAGGTACCCTTAGCAACTGGGACCACAGCAACTTAAGTCCTTAGCAATAAGGGTCCATGGCAACCAAGATGCGAGAAACACACGATCATTAGTAACTTGGGAGAAATAGAAAACGGACACTTAAAACCTCGCGACTCAGAAACCCACCAACCTAGGAGTATGGATCACTTAACAACGGCTCCCCCAACCCCACTCCTCCCGCTGCAATTCTATCTCCTGCTCTACCACGCCCGCCCTCGGGCCCCGGGGCCTGCAGCCCTCAGCCAGGCCCCGGCGCGGCCCGGCCCGACCCTCCCACCGAGGACTCCGACTCACGGTCCGGTTCGGCCATGGGCGTGGGGCGGGAGCCCTCGGGGCTGTCACCGATTTCTCTGTCCCGTGACGCCAACGGAAACAGTAAGGAGTAGAGCTAGGACAGAGAACTACAACTCCCAGCAGCCAGCGAGGCCCCACACTGGTTTGCACACAAGCTCTCATACAATCTTTGGCGCACGCCCTTCTTAGGTAAGGGAAAACAGAAGAGGCTTGGACTACGAGTCCCAAAGCGCACCGCGTCGGTAGCCATGTTGATAAAGGGCGCCCGGGAAATGTGGGAATGGGTAGAGAGGTTTATTTCATATGAATACTATGATTGGCCATGATGCAGTAAGAGGCAGAGCGTGAGCGATTTAGCCTACTCTGATTGGGTAGATCGGGGGGGCGTGTTGGGGAATTCCCCGCAGGGCGGAAGCGCCAGAGTTCCAGGCAGAGCCCAGCGAAAGGCGGGCGGCCGCGGGGGCCCCTGAGCCTTCGGGGGCTATGGCCGGGGTTGCATGCTTGGGGAAAGCTGCGGATGCGGACGAATGGTGCGACAGTGGCCTGGGCTCTCTGGGTCCAGACGCAGCGGCCCTCGGAGGACCGGTACTGGGCGCGGAGCTGGGCCCAGGGCTGTCGTGGGCTCCCCTTGTCTTCGGCTACGTCACTGAGGATGGGGACACGTGAGTGAAATTTAGCCTGCCAAACCGGGCCGTATGCTGCGACATCTGATTCCCTGCTAGTCTCTGATCCCGGCTTCCCAATCTCTCATCCTTAATCTGATGCTTGACTTCTTGATCTCTAACCCACAAATCCTAACCTTTCATAAAACCAATTTCCTACCCAACTTTGATCCTAGTCCAAACACTGGTTCTCAGTGTTCCACACGCCTTTCCATTGATCCCAGTCCTGAAAACTTTATTAGAATTGTAGCTCAGGTAGGCAACTCCTGACCTCTAACCTCCACAAATATGTATGGTTTTTGATCCTTCGTTCCTGATTTATGAGTATTAGACCTTGATTTCCGAAATTAATACTTGGTCTTTGACTCTTAGATGCCATCTTCTGAGAACTAATCTTCACATCTCACATTCAAAGAGAAAATTTGTAAGTGCCATTATAGCACGATTCTTCTATTAAGCAAACGTTTCAGGCCCTGTTTTAGGTGCTGCTGGTGATAAGGCAATGAAGAAAACAGACAAAAAGTTAGGGGTATGTAGACAGAAAGACTGACAGGAAGTGAGGAAGGGATTGAAAAAAAGAAAGGAAGAAAGAAAGAGAAGGAAAGAAAAAGACACAAAGTAAGAAAGAGAAAAGAGAAAAATGGCAAGAGAATAGTTAAGTTCTTTGGAGACAAATCAAGCAGGAAAATGAGACAAGTAGATTATTTGGGGAGAGCATTCTGGGTAAGAGGGTAAAAAGAACAACACTGGAAAGGCCCAAGTGAGGGATTGTACCTGGGGTTTTTGTGTTGTGTTTTCTGCTGTATCTTATCCTCAGTGGCTGAACAGCGCCTGACCAGTAGGTGGCACTCAATTAACATTGATCTCATAGAACCCAGTTGGCTTCATTAATTTTCTCTCTTTTTTGGCTTTCTATTTTATTGATCTTTGTTCTGACTTTACTTCCTTTCTTCTGCTTACTTTGGTTTAAATTCATTTTACTTTTTCTACTTTTTTAAGTTAGAAGCTGAGGTTATTGATTTGAGACCTTCTTCTCTATTATAGGTGTTGTATGCTATAAATTTCCTCAAGCGCTGCTTTAGCATCACAACTTCTCATGTATTGTGTTTTGACTTTTACTCAATTCAGTATACTTTCTAATTTCTTCTTTGGTCAATGGAGTAGTTGTTCATTGATTGCTTTTCCATATCATATGTGCCTTGGAGAGCTGGGGGGCACCAGCCGAGCTAGTGACCCCTTGGTTAAGCCAGTGACCTTTGGGCTCAAGCCAGTGACCGTGGGGTCCTGTCTATGATCCCAAGCTTAAGTCAGCGATCCTGTGCTCAAGCTGGTGAGCCGGTGCACAACCTCCATGAGCCTGCACTCAAGCCAGCAACCTTGGGGCTTCACATCTGGGTCCTCAGTGTCCCAGGCTGATGATCTATCCACTGTGCTACCGCCTGGTCAGGCCAGATACCTTTCTTTCATTGATTTTTAATTTAATTCCATGATAAACTGAGAACATACTTTGTATGACTTGAATCCTTTTAAATTTATTAAGATTTGTTTTATGGTCCAGAATATTGTATGCACTTGAAAAGAATGTGTATTCTGCTTTTGTTGAGTATAGTGTTCCATTCTACTGTGTCCTTGGTAATGATTGCTGTCTACTTGTTCTATTAATTATTGAGAGAGACATATTGAAATCTCCAATAAGAACTGTGGATTCATCTGTTTCTCCTTGTAGTTCTATCAGGTTTTGCTTGGTGTAATTTGACTCTGTTATTAAGGGAACAAATGTTTAGAATTATACCCTCTTGCTTCATTGACCCTTTTCTCATTATGAAATAACCTTCTTGGCCCTGGCCGGTTGGCTCAGTGGTAGAGCGTTGGCCTGGCATGCAGAAGTCCCGGGTTCGATTCCCGGCCAGGGCACACAGGAGAAGCGCCCATCTGCTTCTCCACCCCTCCCCCTCTCCTTCCTCTCTGTCTCTCTCTTCCCCTCCTGCAGCCAAGGCTCCATTGGAGCAAAGATGGCCCGGGCGCTGGGGATGGCTCCTTGGCCTCTGCCCCAGGCGCTAGAGTGGCTCTGGTTGCAACAGAGCGACGCCCCAGAGGGGCAGAGCATCGCCCCCTGGTGGGCAGAGCGTCGCCCCCTGGTGGGCGTGCCGGGTGGATCCTGGTCGGGCGCATGCGGGAGTCTGTCTGACTGTCTCTCCCCGTTTCCAGCTTCAGAAAAATACCAAAAAAAAAAGAAATAACTTTCTTTATCCCTGATAATATTCTTTGCTCTGAAGTCTACTTTGATATTAAAATACTGCCACCTGGCCTGACCAGGCAGTGGCGAAGTGGCAGGGGACCCCAAACTACAGCCCGCGGGCCTGCGCACTTCTGGAAGGGGCACCTCTTTCATTGGTGGTCCGTGAGAGGAGCATAGTTCCCATTGAAGTACTGGTCAGTTTGTTGATTTAAATTTACTTGTTCTTTATTTTAAATACTGCATTTGTTCTTACTTTGTTTTTTTACTTTAAAATAAGATATGTGCAGTGTGCATAGGGATTTGTTCATAGTTTTTTTTATAGTCTGGCCCTCCAACAGTCTGAGGGACAGTGAACTGGCCCCTGTAAAAAGTTTGGGGACCCCTGAGATAGAGCGTCAGACTGGGATGCGGAAGACCCAGGTTCAAGACCCCGAGGTCGCCAGCTTGAGCGAGGGCTCATCTGGTTTGAGCAAAAGCTCACCAGCTTGGACCCAAGGTCGCTGGTTTGAGCAAGGGGTTACTTGGTCTACTGAAGGCCCTCGGTCAAGGCACATATGAGAAAGCAATCAATGAACAACTAAGGTGTTGCAATGCGCAACGAAAAACTAATGATTGATGCTTCTCATTTCTCTCCATTCCTGTCTGTCTGTCCCTATCTATCCCTCTCTCTGACTCACTCTCTGTCTCTGTAAAAAAATAAAATAAAATAAAATAAAATAAAATACTCCCACCTGCTTTCTTTTGACTGACGTGTTAGCATGATACACCATATTCCACCCTTTTATTTTTAACATATTTAAATATAAGAGTTTTTTGTAGGCAGCATATAGTTGGTTTTTTCTTTTTCAGTCAGTGTGACAATGTCTGCTTTTTAGAGTGTTTAGACCACTTATATTTAACTTAATTATTGATGTAATTATGTTTAAATTTATTATATTAATTGGTTTTATACTTGTCTCTTTTTTTTTTTTCAGGGACAGAGAGAGAGAGTCAGAGAGAGGGATATAGGGACAGACAGACAGGAACGGAGAGAGATGAGAAGCATCAATCATCAGTTTTTCATTGTGGCACCTTAGTTGTTCATTGATTGCTTTCTCATATGTGCCTTGACCGTGGGCCTTCAGCAGACCAAGTAACCCCTTGCTCAAGCCAGCAACCTTGGGTCCAAGCTGGTGAGCTTTTTGCACAAGCCAGATGAGCCTGCACTCAAGCTGGCGACCTCGGGGTCTCGAACCTGGGTCCTCCGCATCCCAGTCCGACGCTCTATCCACTGCGCCACCGCCTGGTCAGGCACTTGTCTCTTCTTTGTTTCCCTGTTCCTCTTTATCTTTCTTTTCTTAGTATGAGTACATTTTGTTCCACTGTATTTCTGTGTGTGTGTGTGTATGTGTGTGTGTGTGTGTGTGTGTGTGTGACAGAGAGAGAGACAGAGAGAGGGACAGACAGGAAGGGAGAGAGATGAGAAGCATCAATTCTTTGTTGCAGCTCCTTAGTTGTTCATTGATTGCTTTCTCATATGTGCCTTGACCAGGGGGTTACAGCAGACCGAGTGACCCCCTGCCCAAGCCAGTGACGTTGGGCTCAAGCTGGTGAGCCTTGCTCAAACCAGATGAGCCCACGCTCAAGCCCCAACCTCAGGGTTTCGAACCTGGGTCTGTGCGAACCTGAATCCTCTGCATTCCAGTCCAGCGCTCTATCTACTGTGCCACTGCCTGGGCAGGCCCACTGTATTTCTTTGTTGGCTTTTTAGCTTTAACTCTCTGTTTTGTTATTTTAGTGGTTGCTGTGGAAGAGCTCTGGCGGCCTCCGGCCTCTGGGAAGAATCCGGCCAGCCACCTGCTTTTGTGTGGCTTTGAGCTAGGAATAGTTTTTACATTTTTAAATGGTTGACAAAAATAAAAATAAAAATATTTTATTACCAGTGAAAAGCATATGAAATTCTAATTTCAGGCTCCAAAAATAAACTTCTGTTGGCATATAGCCCTACTCATCCATCTCCATATTGACAGTGGCGGCTTTGGCATCACCCCAACAAAGTAGAGTAGGTAAAATAGAGAGCACATGATTTACAAAGCCTAAAATATTTATCTGGCCCTTTACAGAAAATGTTTGCTGATCTTACTTTACAGTTTATAGTGAACAATTATTTTTAAAGACTTTACTTATTGATTTTCTTTTTAATTTTATTTATTCATTAAAATTTTTTTTATTTATTTATTGAATTTTAGAGAGAGGGGAGAGAGAGAGAGAGAGAGAGGGAGAAGGGGGAGGAGCAGGAAGCATCAACTCCCATATGTGCCTTGACCAGGCAAGCCCAAGGTTTCGAACCGGCAACCTCAGTGTTCCAGGTCGACGCTTTATCCCATTATGCCACCACAGGTCAGACTTACTGATTTTCTTAATGAGAGGTGAGAGAAGGGGGGGTGCAGAAGCATCAACTTGTAGTAGTTGCTTTCGTATGTGCTTTGACTGGGCAAGCACCAGGTTTCAAACTGGCGACCTCAGCATTCCAGGTCAATGCTTTAGCCATTGTGCCACAGGTCAGGCTGTTGTGAACAACTTTAATCTCTGAGTGATAGTATGCCGCTTCCCATGGAATAGAAGAGCCTTAGGTATTATATTTCCATTTTTTCCCTCTTGGCCTTTCTGCTATTGTGGGCATAGGTGTTATAAATTCTACCATACGTTGTTATTATTTTTGCTTAAACAGTCAATTATTTTTTAAAACAATCTTGAAAGAGACTTACATAAAAAGGAAGAAATTTTATCTGTTGATCCATACCATTACTATTTTCAGTGTTCTTCAGTCCTTTGTATGGATCATTTTGCATTTGATATCATTTTCCTTTGCTTGCAGATTTCCTTTAACATTTCTTGTCTGCTGGTGATAAGTTCCTGTGGCTTTTATGTATCTGAAAACATCTGTATTTTGTCTTCTTTTTTTTTTCTATTAGGTTAGAGGCAGGGAGGCAAAAACAGACTCCTGCATGGGTCCAACTGGGATCCACTCAGCAAACCCCTACCATGCAGTGCTCTGCCTGGCTGGGCTGTAGCTTCGTTGCTCAGCAACTGAGCTATTTTAGCGCCTGAGGCTGAGGCCATGAGCCATCCTTAGTGCCCGGGGCCAACTTTGCTCCAATGGAGCCATGGCTGCTGGAGGAGAAGCGAGAGAGAGAGAGAGAGAGAGAGAGAGAGAGAGAGAGAGGGAGAGAGAGAGATAAGAGAGGGGGGAAAGGGTGGAGAAGCAGATGGTCACTTCTCCTGTGTGCTCTGACCAGGAATCGAACCTGGACTTCCATATGCCAGGCTGACGCTCTACCGCTGAGCCAACCAGCTAGGACCTTGTCTTCATTTTTGAAAGCTATTTTTGCTGGGTTAACAAATTCTGGTTGGTCTGACCTGGGGTGGTGCAGTGGATGGGGTGTTGAGGTTGCCAACACCTGGAATGCTGAGGTTGCCAATTCAAAGCTCTGGGTTTTGAAGTCAAGGCACATACAACAAGCAAGCAATGAACAACTAAAGTAAGCAACTATGAGTTGATACTTCTCGCTCTCCCCCTTGTAAAATCAATAAAATAAAATCTTTAAAAACATTTTAAAAAGTTAAAAAGATTTTTTTATATGTTGATTTTAGAGAGGGGGAGAAACAGTAATGTGTTGTTTCAGTTATTTATGCATTTATTGGTTGATTCCTTTTTTTTTTTTTTTTTTTTTTAGTGAGAGAGACAGGGATAGACAGACATGAAGAGGGAGAGATGAGAAACATCAACTCATAGTTGTGGAACTTTAGTTGTTCATCGATTGCTTTCTCATATCTGCCTTGACTGGGGCTCCAGCCAAGCCACTGACCCCTTGCTCAAGCCAGCAACCTTGGGCTTCAAGCCAGCAACCATGGGGTCATGTCTATGATCCTGTGCTCAAGCTAGTGAGCTCACACTTAAGCCAGGTAAACCCATGCTCAAGCCCATGACCTTGGGGTTTTGAACCTGGGTCCTCAGTGTCTCAGGCTGATGCTCTATCTACTACACCACTGCCTGGTCAAGCTCAGTGGTTGATTCTTTTTTTTTTTTTTGGCAGAGACAGAGAGAGTCAGAGAGAGGGACAGATAGGGACAGACAGACAGAAAGGGAGAGAGATGAGAAACATCAATTCTTCGTTGTGGTTCCTTAGTTGTTCACTGATTGCTTTCGCATATGTGCCTTGACAGGGGGCTACAGCAGACTGAGTAACCCCTAGCTCGAGCCAGTGACCTTGGGTCCAAGCTGGTGAGCCTTGCTCAAACCTGATAAGCCCACGCTCAAGCTAGCGACCTCTGGGTCTCGAACCTGGGTCCTCCGTGTCCCCGTCTGACGCTCTATCCACTGCGCCACCGCCTGGTCAGGCAGTGGTTGATTCTTGTATGTGCTCTGACCAGGGATCAAACTGCAACCTTGGCATATGGGGTTGACACTTTAACCAACTGAGTTACCTGGCGAGGGCTGTTATTTTTTATTTTTATTTTTTTAAAGTGAGAGACAGAGAGAGAGAGAAAGAGAAACAGGAAGGGAGAGAGATGAGAAGCATCAACTCATAGTTGTGTCACTTTAGCTGTTCATTGACTGCTTCTCATACATGCCTTGCCCGGGGGGACTCAAGCCAAACCAGTGACCTTTGCTCAAGCCAGAGATCTTGGGCTCAAGCCAGTGACCATGGGATCATGTCAGTAATCCCATACTCAAGCAGGTGATCCCACACTCAAACTGGCAAGCTTATGTTCAGCCTGATGAAACTGTGCTCAAGCCAGTGACCTTGGGGTTTTGAACCTGGGACCTCGGTCAGGCTGGCCACTGGTCAGGCTGGCCAGGGTTGCTTTAATATTCTTCTTTTTTTTTTTATTTTAGAAAATTAAATTCAAAAGGGTGACATTAATCAATAAGAGTATATAGGTTTTAGGTAAATATTTCTATAGCATTTGAAGTTTTGATTTTGTTATATACTGATCACCCAAAGTAAAATCATTTTCTGTTACCTTATTTGTCCCTCTTTACACCCTTCCCCCTACCCCTCCCATGCTTTAATATTCTTGTTTATAATTCTAATATCTAGATCATTTCTGGATCAACTTCGTTGGTTGATTATTCTAATTGTGGGTCATGTGCTCCTGCTTCTTTGTATGCCTGATAATCTTTGCTTAGATGCCAGACATTGTGGATTTTACCTTGTTAGGCTGGTTAGTTTTGTGTTCTTGTAAATACTCTTATTATTCTGGGATACAGCTAAATTACTTGGAAGTAGATAGCTTCTTTTGGGGTTTGCTTTTATGGTTAGGTGGGTCCTGTATAGTGTTCCATGTGCTGCTCATTATTCCCCACTACTGGGGTAATACCTTCTGAGATATTTTATTCAATGTCCTATGAATATGGGTTTTTCCTAGTCTGGCTGGTGGGAACAGGCACTATTCCTGGTCTCATGTGAGCGTATTTCTCTAATCCTTTTGGATGATATTCTCCTGGACTGGGTGGGGTAGTTTCCTCACACCCATGCCCTGATCATTATCTTCCGAAACACTCAGGAGGCCCCTCTGGAGATGTCTGGGGTCTCTCCTTGTGCAGCTCTCCTCTCGGGTTCTGTCTTGACTCCAGCCTCCTGGCTGCCCCAGACTCAGCTCCATCTCCTCTCCTCATGCAGTTTGCCAGCCCTGCCTGGGTTCCCTCTCCCTGCAGGGTGGCTTGGGAATTCTCAAGAAAGTAAGCTGTGGTAGCCAATCAAAGGGCTCACCTCGTTTTTTTTCCTGTCTCTCACTATCATTCATTGCATGACATCCAGTATCTTGAAAATTGTTTTGTAGCCCTGGCCGGTTGGCTCAGCGGTAGAGCATCAGCCTGGCGTGCAGAGGACCCGGGTTCGATTCCCGGCCAGGGCACACAGGAGAAGCGCCCATTTGCTTCTCCACCCCTCCGCCGCGCTTTCCTCTCTGTCTCTCTCTTCCCCTCCCACAGCCAAGGCTCCATTGGAGCAAAGATGGCCCGGGTGCTGGGGATGGCTCTGTGGCCTCTGCCTCAGGTGCTAGAGTGGCTCTGGTCGTAACATGGCGACGCCCAGGATGGGCAGAGCATCGCCCCCTGGTGGGCAGAGCGTCGCCCCATGGTGGGCATGCAGGGTGGATCCCGGTCAGGCGCATGCGGGAGTCTGTCTGACTGTCTCTCCCTGTTTCCAGCTTCAGAAAAATGAAAAAAAAAAAAAAAAAATTGTTTTGTGTACTACGTTTTGTCTGATTTGTTGGTTGATTCAGATGGGAGGAAATCTGGTCCATGTTCGAGAGATGGTAGAAGTCCTACATTGATTAAACTAATTTTCTGAATTACGTATGACCATTCAGATTCCTGAAAGCTGGTTCCAGAACTGTGGTCACAATGGCTAGCACACAGTAGGTGCTCCATGTTTGTTGAATGAGTGAATACAAGAGTACTTGACCTCTGCCTTCTTCCCTGTCCTTGTCCTCAGGGCACTGCACTTGGCAGTGATTCATCAGCACGAGCCCTTCCTGGATTTCCTTCTAGGCTTTGCAGCTGGCACTGAGTACCTGGACCTACAGAATGACCTGGGCCAGGTGAGCTACTACACAACAGTGTAGGGCTTGGGGCCATGATTCTTGGTGCCTCCTAACCCTTGCACTCTGCTCTTGCAGACAGCCCTGCACCTGGCAGCCATCCTGGGGGAGGCATCCACAGTGGAGAAGTTGTATACGGCAGGCTCCGGATTGTACATAGCAGAGCGTGGGGGCCACACGGCGCTGCACCTGGCTTGTCGCGTGGGGGCACACTCCTGCGCTCGAGTGCTGCTCCAGCCCCGACCCCAGGGCCCCAGGGGAGCCAACACCTACCTCACTCAGGGCCCTGACCATGCCCCTGACACCTGCCACACCCCTGTTGCCTTGTCTCCCGAACCTGACTTGGAGAAGGAAGAGGATGAGAGTGAGAACTGGAAGCTGCAGCTGGAGGCTGAGAACTATGAGGGTGAGGGTCCACCGTCACTGAGAACTATGAGGGTGAGGGTCCACAGTCACTGAGAACTATGAGGGTGAGGGTCCACAGTCACTGAGAACTATGAGGGTGAGGGCCCACAGTCACTGAGAACTATGAGGGTGAGGGTCCACAGTCACTGAGAACTATGAGGGTGAGGGTCCACCGTCACTGAGAACAGCCAGGAACAGCGCCTGGCTCTGGGCTCAGCTCTCCTGACTCAGTACACAGCCCCTTGAGAAATAAGAGGCTTCAGGGGCCTAGGCATTGGGACCTAAGACTCCTGCTCAGGCCCCAGATTATTGAGAATCAGCTGTGTGGGACCCAAGACCCCCACCCAGAGGCGCCAGATCACTTGAGACCCACAGGCCTAGAGCTACTAGGCCAAATCCAGTTGTTGGGCCCATTCTCCCTAATTGGAAAGCACAGCTCACCTCTGACACCCCCTCACTCCCAGCCATGGGTTCCAGCACACCCAGGATGAGGGAACTCAAGGCCCAGGCCCTCTGTGAAACTCCGGAAGCCCAGGTCTCAGAGTTGACATCAGAGTTCAGAGACAGCCTCTCCAGCCAGTCCTCGTGGGGAAAAAGACCGTCTACCCAGGGCCCTGGTGTCTGAATCTCAACTCTCTCATCTCTGAGCCCAACAACCTGGGACCAGGCCCTTTGACAAAGGGACTGAGGTCACCAGGTCCCTTTCAGTCGTTCAGGGCCCATCTCAGCCCCCCAAGTTCACAGGCCCTTCAATCACTCAGGACCCTGGAATTTCAGTTCCAGGTTCTTTGTGAAGTAAGAGCAGGGACTCGGGTCTCCTGGCCCCAAGATCTAGGCCTCCTGTCCGTAGTCCCAGACTCTTCAGCCATATGTCCCAGACATCCCACCACCTCGGCATCAGCACCGCCGGCCAGCGTAAGCCCACCTGAGACTTATGCATTTGTGATGCAGGTGCCTCTTTGACATACCTAGGAATTCAGGAGCCAGACCCCAAATTCTAGTCACCCTCAGGCCACAAAGCCCTCCCCCAGGATTGTGGCATTGGGTAGGAGTCCAGGCCCCTCATCCCCTTTGTTTGACATCAGTCACTCTTTCCCCAGGCCACACGCCACTCCATGTGGCTGTCATCCACAAAGACGCAGAGATGGTCCAACTCCTCCAGGAAGCCGGAGCTGACCTCAACAAACCAGTGAGCTGCCCCCGGGAGAAGGTGTGGCAGGATGGGGGTTGTCCCCAGAGCGGGGCAGGCCCTCCTCTGACCTCTCTGCTATACCCTGTAGGAGCCCACGTGCGGCCGGAGCCCCCTTCACTTGGCAGTGGAGGCCCAAGCAGCTGATGTGCTCGAGCTTCTCCTGAAGGCGGGTGCTGACCCTGCCGCCCGCATGTATGGTGGCCGCACTCCGCTGGGCAGCGCCATGCTCCGGCCCAACCCCATCCTCGCCCGCCTTCTTCGTGCACATGGAGCCCCTGAGCCTGAGGATGAGGACAAGCCCGGTCTCTGCAGCAGCAGTAGTGACAGCGACAGCGGGGATGAGGGCGTGAGTCAGGAGGAAAGACTGGGTGGCCCAGCTGGGAGCCAGGGTAGACAGGCAGGTGGGAAGGGGGACAAGAGCACTAGGCAGTGCATTGAGATTGACCATGGGCTGCTGCGATTAGAGGACGCGGGGAGGAGTGCAAGCAGTGCAGGTGACCTGGACAGGTGTGGCGGGGAGGACTTGGGCTGTGGTGGTTGAGAAAGTAAGGTGATGGCAGAGGGAGAGAAAAGACCTTGGTTGTAGTGATTGGTAGGTAAATAGGCAGCAGTATTTACTGTGGGGGTGATTTTGTGGAGAGGGTTGGAGAACTCAGGCTGTGGGAAGATGCTCTTGGGCAGCAGTGGGGAAAAACCTTAGCCAGCAGGGAGGGTATTCCTTTGGAGAGTCCAGGCAGCTGCGTTGGGCAGGGGATGATGTTGCAGGTGGGGGCTGAGGAGTCTGAGTGAAGGCAGAGGGAAGAGACGGAAGAGGGAGATCTCCGCGGCTGTGGCTGCTGCAGAGCTGGAGAAACCACCAGGTGGCGCTCCAGCAGCAGTGGTGGGAGAACACAGCTGACCTTGTGAACGGTGGTGGACGAAGAGCAGGGAAGTTGAACGGCAGGCAGGGGTTTCAAGGCAAGACCCAGTTTTTCAGGTGGGTGGGAGAAACTGAGCAGCGGGCAAGGTGGCAGCCATCTGAACCCCTCTGCCTGGCCTCCTCTGCCCCCAGGATGAATACGACGACATCGTGGTACACAGTGTCCAGAGTCCAAACCGGCTACCTCCTACCCCAGCTTTAAAACCTCTCCCTGATGACCCCATCTGACTTAATTGTTAAAAGAATTTCCAATTTAATAAAATCCCAGTTCTGACAACCAGGGACTAGATTGACTGTTGCCTTCCCAGTCCTCCAGTTTCCTCCTGGGCTCCGTTCCTCCAAAACTGAGTGCTACACAGTGAGGCGTGGTGGTTTTCTTGTGCTTTATTCACTCAGAAGGGTTGGAGTAGGTTTCATGGGTGGTAGAGTGTTTCCTGAGTCAGTCTGAGCCCAGCCCCTCACCCAGCTCAGACTTGGACCCCAGGACTGGTTCCGAGGCACACCCTTCTCCCAGTCCTGCAGGCTGGGGAGTGGAGTGGGACACCAGGTGAGGCGGGGGCTTTGGGGTTAACAGTCCATGGGGTCAGGAGTCAGCCCGCCCTCCTGAGCTCCTCCCCCAGCATCGCAGTCACCTTCTTCAGCTCCTCTCTCATGTGCTCCAGTCGCTCCACATCCTGCGCCTAGTAGGATCAGAAATCGAGTGGTCAGTGCCCATCTTCAAAGGCAGGTCACCTCGGTTGCCCATTGATGTGGGCTATGTCAGCTTGCACAATGGCAGCCAGCAGTGGTCATCCTGGTCATCCTGGACTGTGATGGTGACCCCAGTGGATGCCATAACCCTAGAAGAGTAATGTTGACCAACATGAGCAGTGGTCAGATCTATGGCGACTATCAGCCAACAGCTACAGACACAGGACTGGCAAAGGTGCCCAACTTGGATGCCATGACCTATTTGGGAGGTGATGGCCATTTTGGTTCCTGCCATCAATCGTGGAGACATCTCTTTCCTGACCCAGCAGTAGTATCCATCTATAGTTCAGCGAACCAGACACAGCAGCCTTTTCAGGTGGCCAGTTTGCTTGTCAGGGACTAGCAATGGTGGCTAACTCAGGCGCTTCTGTGCTGTAATGGGGCCATCAGGGTTATTGGAGTCAGAATGGAAACCATCCTGGTCAAGCAGAGGCCCTGCATGGACGTTGCTCCCTGTTCCTGGTGTCAGTCCTGGTCACTCATGGTGAATCTTGCTGTTTATGGCCCAACACCGGTAGCTGTTTGGTAGGAACTCCACTGACGTTTGGTTTACCCTGTGCCCATTGCCTCCTCCACTTACCTCCTTCTCTGAAGCCTCTTCCTTCTCCTCTTGCTTGGTCTCAGTTTCTGGCTGCTGGTGGTGGTGGTGGTGGTGGTGCAGCGAGTTCTTGTGCCCCTCTCTTCCGCCCTGGGCCCCCTGCCACAGGCTGTGGCCACCACCCAGCACCTGCACGCCCTTCTCCTCGGCAGCCTCAAACCGGGCCGTCTCCTCATCACTGGCCTGCTCTGCCACCCGCTTCTGGAGGCCCCCTCCATCCTCGAGCCGCTGCTTCCACAGGCCCTCAAAGGTTTCTATGGGCCCCCTCTTCTTTTCCTCCTCTTCCTCCTCCTCCTCATGGTCCTCCTCCTGATGGAGCCGGCTGTGGAGCTGCTGGTGGATGGCCTGTTCCCGCACCTCGGACTTGTGGGTCCTCTGTGCTGCCTCCTCCTTTCCCTCATCCCTCACTTCCTGGCTGGACCTCATCTTTCCAGCCTCCTGCTTCTTGAAATCTCCAACCAGCAGGCCTTTCTCCTCAGTGGACACAGAGCGGTGGGGTTCTGCCTCACACATCTCTGGCAGAAAGAGAAAGGGCGCTCTGAGCAGCCAGTTGGGAAACAGATCTAGAGGAGTCCTGGGGCTGCCTGAAGTCCCACAGAGGGACTGTCCGGACTGGGAGAGGAGGTCAGGTGCCAGGGACGCTCTCTGCCCCTCTCCTGTACCTCTGCCGGCAGCCCCAGGGGCGGGCTGTGGGCCAGGCTGGACATGCTGGGAGAAGCGAGGGGCACGTGGACTCGCTGCACCACCACCAGCAGCCAGAAACGGAGCCCATGCAAGAGAAGGAGAGGCATCTGAGAGGGAGGTGAGTAGAGGAGGCAAGGGAAGCTCTGGGACAAGAGAACACGCTGCAGGCAGCCCTGGGCAGGACCCCGAGTGGGCTGGGGCTCCCAGAGGAACAGGAGCCTGGGCCTCCTTACCTCTGTGGAGGAGAGCCGTGCAGGGGCCTCGCTGGGCCTGACCCAGCGTCAGCATGTCTGTGACCACCTCTGCCAGACAGCGGGTCAGCTGGAGGTGAAGGGTCAGACAGGAGGTTGTGGGTGGGCAGATCGGGGTAAGGAGAGCAGTTGGAGGGGAGATGATTGTGGAGGAGGCTGGGCAGGGGCGGGCAGAGCCCCAGGGAGATGAGGTAGGGCAAGGGATCCACACTCCTTACCTCCTCCTTGGAGGGTCTGGGCACCAAAGGAGCAGCAGAGGCTGTGGAGGGAGACGGGAACCAGGCTCAGGACCCCGGCGCTGTCCCCAGTGCTGATCCCATCTCCAAGGGCATCCTGGTACCCAGTCTCCTCCGCAGCCCACCCGCTGGACTGGCCACCAGGGTGCCCTCTCCCGTTTCGGGTACTCACACTCCCCCAGTAGCAGCACGAGCAGCAGGGCCAGCGGCAGCAGCAGCAGCACAGAGGGCCCGCGGTGCTGCATGGTGGTGCTTCCCGACCGGGGTCCTTAGCACTGTGCAGACCGGGGCAGCAGTTCCTTATAACCCGAGCCCGGGGCCGACAAGGGAGAAATGATGTCCGGCACCCCCACCCCGCCCGCGGCACGATGACAGCTGTGTGCTGCTGACCTGCCTGAGACCCTCAATTATTCATGGGGACCCACGTTCTGCAGCTGCTCCCCTCCCGCTTCTGGCGTCTCAGCACCAGCCTGGGGACAGAGAGGTCTCCCCAAAGAAACAAGGTCTGACAAGCTTATGGTCTCCCTGGTAGGTGGGCCTAGGTTTGAATCCAGAAGCAGCCACTTCCTGACTGACCTCAGATAACTTTTACCCTTCCTTGGCCCAGCTCCACAGCTACCAGCTCTGCAGCCCTGGGACAATTGCTTAACCTCTCCTGAGACCTGTTTCTTCATTTGAAAAATAGGGTCCATGACAATCTACTCCACGGGTGAGGCTTGACGGTGAGAATTAAATACAGGAATGTGTGTCTAAACTAACGTAGGCAGTTCTGGCCACTGGAAACTGCTCAGGTCGGAGCACCTCCCGGCTGTATTTTTACTGAGCACCACCCTCTTCTAGATCCTGAGGCTGCTGTAGTGAAGGAACCGGGCCCTGCCCTGCCCTCCTGGAGCAGACATTTGAGAAGGGGGTGACAGACAATACTCAAATAATCACACGTTATGCGAGGGAGGAGGGGACTGGTGCATCATGTGCATGTGGGTGTAGATACTGGATACTTTGTGGCCAGGTCAGGGAAGTCCTCTGAGGTGACACCTGGGCAACAGCCTGAGTGATACAATGGAAGCAATCACACAAGATCTAGGGGAAGGGGAGCCCGGGAGGGGACGAGCAAGCCCAAAGGCCTGGGTTTGGGATGGCCAGAGCGTGACACAGACAGGGAGGGTTGAAGAAGGAGGCAGGGAGCAGATCGTGTGGGGCCTCGTGGACCACAGTGATGACGGTCCTATCCTGAGTGAGCCGGAGCCACAGGAGGGCTGTGAGCAGAGCGGACACGCCCTGATGTCGGTGTCACAGAGTCCCTCTGGCTGTGTGTGGGGGACAGGAGCAGGGAGACGGCAAAGAGGCTGCACGACTTTCCACCTGGGAGAGTGGTGGACAGGACCAGGAGGAGCTGGGGACGAGAGAGGGCAGGTCTGGAAATATCTGAAGGTGGAGCTGCCTGGGTCTGCAGAGACTGGAAGAGGAAACGAAGACCTGCGGGCTGTGGCCTGCGGAGCTGGGAAGGTGGCTCCATGTGCTGTGATGGGCACACCTAGGGAAAGAGCAAGTCTGGGTTTTGCCTTTCATGCTGCCTATTGGCCCCCTACCTGGAGATGGGGACCGAGGGGTGAGGTTGAAATGGGTCAGTGCAAGGTGCCACTGTCCCAAAGAGGGAGGCCTTGGCATCCTCAGTTCTCCGGTGGTCTCCAAGCTACCATCCATGTGCCCGGGGAGCTGCTGGGTACTTCCAGCCATGGCCCCTTTGATGAGTTAGCACTTCTGAGCAATTGCCCAGCACCCACTGCATGTCGGCCAGGACCCTTACTCAAAGATCCACAAAGGACATTGTTCTGACCATTTATTGGGGACCTTCTGCTATGCACTGAGGGAAGAAGGAAGGAGGCATGGAAGCCTCTCTCCTCCCCCCATCCCTAAAGCCTTCAAGTCTTTAGATATCCTGCTTCCCAATACAGGTTGGGACCCCCAACGACAACAGGGTCACTGACTGATTCTGAGGAAACAAGGAAGGAGGAGAGGTGGACCCTGGAGTCCACAGGCCCAAGGATGAAGCTGACACAGGGAATACAGATGTCAGGACAGGCTCAGGACAACAGGTCCCAGGGGTTGAAGGTCCCGAGCTCCAAGTAGTGACAACCCTGATGGCCAATGAGGATGAGTCCTCAGCTCAAGGCAGGTTGGCCTGGGAGCTTGGGCTTCTGGCGCTGGTTGGGCCCGATGTACTGGAGAGGCACATGGGTGGGGGCTGTGATCCGATCGGTGCCAAGGTAGGGCTGGAGGGCAGGGGGCACGAAGACCGAGCCATCCTGGGGACAGAGCAGGCCTCAGGATGCTGTCACTGCACTAGCCCTCTGCCCCTCTGAGTGTGACCCTTCGGCCCCCTCACCTTTTGCTGATTGCTCTCCAGGAGGGCGATGAGGAGGCGGGGGACAGCACAGGCTGTGGCATTCACCTGGGAGAGAGGCATACTCAGACCGAGGCCTGTGCAGCTGGCCCTGGGGAGGGGCTGAGGTCTGTGGCGTGGGAGTGTGGGCGCTCACGGTGTGGGCAAACTGCAGCTCCCCAGCCTCCGTCTGGAACATGATGTGGAGGCGGCGGCTCTGGAAGTCCGTGCAGTTGGAAGCACTCGTGACCTGGAGGGGGGGGTGGGTGGGCCGAGAGCATCAGCTGTGGGAGCCAGTGTTGTCCTCCTTTGACCCTGTGTCCCCACTGGGGCAGGGGCTCACCTCGCCAAAGCGGCCCCGGCCTGGCATCCAGACCTCAATGTCAAACTTGCGGTAGGCAGGGAGGCCCAGTTCCTCGGTGGGCATGTCCAGGACCCTGGAGCCCCGGAGAGAGACAAGGCGAAGGCCAGGGTGGGAGGAAGAGGAGAGAGAAAAAATGGAGGTGACAGAAGGTAGCTAAAACTGTGGGCAATGGAAGTAAAAAAGGAGATAGTGGCAAAGGGGACACCTCCTTGAGGCAGGAGGTAGTGATGGGGAAGGTCCCGGAGGAGCAAGGAGGTGATGGGAGAGGAAGCCAGGGAGGAGGAAGAGTACGTGGCTGTGTTTCCAGGCTGCTCACCAGGCCAGTCCCCCCATCTGTAATAATGGCATCCCAAAGTTCTCTAATGGGTCACCCAGAAAGTCCACATTTCTCAGCGTCTTTTGAAAGCTTCATGTGACTGATGGTGAGAGGGGAAATAGGTTTCCAACATCCAGGCATCCCCTTAAAGGGAAGGGGTGTGTCCGTGTCCTCCCTTCTCCCTGGGTGGTGAGAAACTGGCTGGGACCACAGGAGAGCCAGCACTCCAGGGATGGGAAGCAATAGGAAGGATGGGGCCTGCGTTTCAACCTTGGGCACCCTGCGCTCCTCACGCTGCAGTTATAGTCTCATGCCCCTAGTCAGGACTTCAGAGATCGCTAGGCAGACAGATAGCCTATGGATAGTCCTAATGCAGCAAAAAGGGGGCAAGGGGAAAAGTGGGGAAGATGTTCAAAACAGGGGAGCACCAGCCCAGCATCTACCTCCTCTCTCCCCTCACCCTCTGCGTCAGCCCCCTTCCCCAATCCGCACCGGAAGTGCAAGCCCAGCTCTGTCAAGATCTCCATCTGTAGGGACAGAAACTCCTCCAGCAGCTGTGAGCTCTGTTCCAGTCCAGGGCCTGTCACCCCAAACATCTCCACCTGGGGCAGGGCAGGGGGCACAGGAGTCAGGAGACCTGGGCTGTCGGGGTGCCTCCCCCGAGTCCCTGCTCTGCCCACCTTGGTGAAGTGGTGGACTCGATACAGCCCCCAGGGCTCCTTCCCCGTGTCTGTTTCTGCCCGGTAGCAGGTACTGGAACAAACCATCCTGGGGAAACGGGCGATGAGGTCAAGGGAGGGGGAGACAGTGTCACAGGTAGGGATAAGGGCTACAGGAACTGGGCATCATCACCTGATTGGCAGGTCCCTGAAGGCCACAGAGTGGTCCATGAAGTAGCCTGGGAGGAGAGGGGGAGGATGGGTCAGCCAGGGCCGCCCTTCATCCGTAGGAAACTTTTGTGAAGATTAGGAACGTCATCCCCTCTGGCAGACACAACTTCATGTCAGAGCATGTGGCTGGATGCTCAGCGTGCAGCTGTGCAGTAAACGACCTGCACAGCTGTATGTGCTGGCCCTGGGGTTGCTGAGATATCCCGGGCAGGCAATCGCCACCCCTCAGGATGCTCCAAGTTGTCCCCTACAATTCCTGCTCTGAGGACACTGGCAGTGTCCTCACCACCCACCTGACCCTAGGCAGGTGCTCACCTGCAAGCCCCACCTCTGCTGTCCCGGCCAGGTTGAGGTCTTCAAAGCGGGAGGGGTCAATATTATAAATTTGAGATGGGTTGGCATTTGGTGTCATCCCACAGCCTTCCTGAGGAGGCCAAGATACAGAAGTCAGGGGACAGGTAACCACAGCCTCCTCCATTTTGCAGTCACAACCCCTGCTCCTCCCCCAGAAGCATGTGGAATCGCCCTGGCCTCCTTATTCCATCCTGTCACCTCAAGCCAGCCCCAGGGCAGCCTCCTGAGAAGCAGACTGGTCTCCCTGTCTGGGGCCCGCCAGAGCGAAGCCTGGCACACAGCTTGGCACAGAAAACAGAGCCCTCACTCACAAACACAGCTCCTCGGAGAAGGTCTGGCACCGTCATGGGGGTGAAGCCCTGTGCGGGGAAGGGAAGGGGTGAGCACAGCCAGGACCCCGCCAGCCCTTCAGCTCAGGCCTGAAGGGACACTGTAGCTGGGCCAATAATACCTCCTTGTCACTTCACAGTCCATTCCGGTTCAGAGGAAATTGAGGGAGGCCTGAGCAGCGGGGCCTGGAGCTGGCCCCAGGCCCTGGTGTCCCTGTCACGGGGACCCTCTTCATGGTTTCCACACTCAGATCATACCACAGTGGGCAGCCAGAGGTGTCATTCAATCACGTCCCCCACCCCCTGCTTCAAACCTTCCATTGCTCTGCAGGTAATGTCCAAGACCCTCACCATGGCTAGTGTCCTGGGTACTCAGCCCCTGAGGACCCCTCTAGTTTCAATGGGTGCCATGTTTTCCCAACGCTCCCTTTATGTGGCAGGCAAGCAGTGAATGCGGTGGTTACAAGTACAGGCTCTAGCCTGGAGCCCACACTCGCTGTGAGGCCTTGAGCTACTTATTCCCCTCTCCAGGCCTTAATTTCTCCATTGCTAAAGTGGGGATAATACTAGCACCCACCTTATTAAGTTGCCATAGAATAAAATGTGTCAGTGATACCTATAAAGTTCTGAAAACAGTGACTGGAACAGAGGTCACATCTCCTTCTCATTGCCTTGAGTCTTCTGAGCTCAGCTTCAATGTCACCCCCTCCGGCAGCCCCCCGACCCTTGGTCCATACCCGGTGGATGAGCTTGTTAAGTGTGAAGTTGACCAGGCCATGTTGCAGGAGGGCTCCAGCCCCACGCAGGTAATAGGAGCGGTGGCCAGACACATGGGATAGGCGCCTGCGAGACAGATGGGCAGACCAGCAGGGACACGTGGGCCAGAGCTGGGAGGGGGGCACAGAGGGACTCATGCACCCTGGGGCAGAGGCCCAGCTGCCAAACGGTACTAGGCATCAAACATTCAAGTGGGGCGTGGCCCTGGTGGTTCTATATCCCACGCTGGGCCGGGGGAGGCAGAGCCAGCAGCCAGCTGCTGGGGAGGGAAAGACTGAGCGGGAGGGGCAGAGAGGGAACTCACTTCTGACGGATGATGTCGAGCTTCTCAGCAATTTCCAGGTGGCCCCGGGGTTGGAAGGAGAAAGCTGGATGTGATGAAAAGCAATAGGGTAAAGGGGGAGGTTGGGACAGAGAGAAAGAGGATCAGAGAGACAGCGGGAAGGAAAGGCAGTGAGAGAGGAAGAATGAGAAAAGAGAGAAAGAGACACACACAGAGAAACAAAGAGAAAGAGAGGGAATAAGATGAAGAGAGAGGTGGGAGCCATAAAGAGATGGAAGGCAGAAGCAGAAAAGGAAGAGAGAGAAAGAGAAGGAGACACTAGGTGGAAGGGAGAGGGCATCAGAGAGAGGGAGACACACAGAAAGCCAAGGAGAAAAAGCCTATGAGAGATGCGGCCAAAGAGAGACAGACGGACAGACAGATACACGCAGGGGCACACACAGACACAGGGTGAGAGCGCCTGCTGAGGTGGGGGAGAGAGAATGAAAATAGCACAGCCCACCGAGAAAGCCTCAGCGGGAGCCCAGAGAGGCCGAACAATGGAGCCACCTCCCGCAGTCCCTGGGCTCCTACAGATGTCTGCACAGCCCCAGACCCAAGACGCCCTGCCCCAGCCTGGGGACCCCGGGCCTGAATGTGGCCTACCTGGCTTGTCTCCGACTGTGTGCAGCACTCGGGCCTGGCTCTCGTCCCCGACAGGCTGCGGGGAGACAGAGGCATTACCAGGGATGTGGTACTAGGCAGGCCGCTGGCCTCCCACTGCCCAGCATGAAGCTTACCACATCTGGGTGGGTCTGGTTGGGCAGCCTCAGCGCCCGCAGGTAGAAATGCTCCTCAAGCAGGGCCTCCTTGGGGTACAGGAGCATGAGCTGCTTCCGGAGCTCCCGGCCATGTGTCCGCAAACTCTGATAGTGGGGATCCTGGGGGTAGGATGAGCAGGGTCAGTCCAAGACAGTGCAGGGAGTCCCTCACCCAGTCTGACCTGGATACTTGCTGGCAGAACCTTTGTGGTAGACATTTGTTGTCTCCTCTTCTGGCTCAATATCCTTAATTTCTTTTAGGAAACCTACCTTCTTCCCTCGCCTTCACATGGCATGTCCATGGGGACAGGACTCAGGCCTAGATTACTGGAATATTCCATTGCCTTGGCCACAGTGATTGGCTCAAAGACAGGCACACGACACAAGCCAAACTTATAAGAATCCGCCCCAGGACTATTGCTGGAGCAAAGTGGTTTTCTTTGTACCTGACCCTGCCTCCCTTCGCCCAAGGGGGAAAGCTAGTCTGGGAATAAGAGGGAAACAGAACCAAATATTGAGCCAGGACCTGGATGCAACTGTACCTGAAACTCAATTTTCAGTTTCACGAATCAATAGAGCCTGGTTTTGTCTTCTCCTTAATCCTGTCTGAGTAGTCACATACAATGGAGGAATCATGACTGATATGACCTGCTGCCCACCGCCCACCAGGGATAGGACATCAACTCCGAGTAGTACCTGCTGCACTTGATTGTTGTCCTGGCTTACCTGGACAGAAGAGACAGACAGGGTGATTAGGCTGACAAAGTTTGGGGCGGGGAGGAGGAAGGTTAAAAGGTCAAACAGGGCCAGGGGATCTGAGTTCCTTGCTTTGCCAATGCCTGGCTGGGCCCCTCCTGGACTAATGCCTCAGTTTCTGCCAGTAAAGCGGGAGTTTTGTGCCTGGCTCCATGCAGAGGGCTCTCACACAATCCTATTTCTACATAAACTACTCCACAAGGTTGGCACCAATGTGACCCCATTCTGTAGATGAGAAAACTGAGGCTCGGAAAGGTAGTCTGTGAGCATGTATTTGGAGGTCTGTGACCAAGTGCCACTACAGGTCAGGCTCTGATGATACTCTGATACTCTATGATGCTGAGCAGCAGAAGGAATCAGACACACCTGGGTCTGAATGCTGGGTGATGACCAGCTGTGTGCCTTTGCGCAAATTTCTTCCCCTCTCTGAGCCTTGATATCTGCATCTGTGAAATGGGAATGACAACAGGACCTCCCCAGCAGTCTGTTGCATGGCTTCCCTCAGAAGATGCACTGGCACTCACTGACCACTGAGATCACCTGTGCTGCCTCCATGGGCTGCCCCTGTGATGCATGTGGCCCAGGTCCTGGCACACATACAGCAGTAGGTCCCTGGGAGATGTAATCGGTGTTGTGAGAGACCTTCATGCAGACTGGTGAAAAGCAAACCCAATGCCTGCATGCAAATCCTGCCTCTCCCACTTCCTCGCTCCTGAGGCCTCCGTCTCCACAGCTGCAGAATTGGGTTTGTACTGTCCCTGTCCCAGAATTGTTCTGAGAATGGAGAATGAGGGAAGCACCCAGAACAGTGCCTGGCACAGGGATTGGTATATAAATGTCTGCTATTACTTTTATGACTATTTTTGAGTCCTCTGGACAAATACTGCTGGCTGTCTAATTCAAACTCACCTGCCCTCTTTCCTCTTTCCATAGGACCTTGACTCAGTTTGCCCTCCCAGTTAGCCTGGAGCTCAGGGAATGTGGGCGGCTGAGGCTGCCTCTGGCTGCCGGCTGGGGTGGGGGGGGTGGGGCTGGGGCTTCTGGGCCCGCGAGAAGTGGACTCTGCTGGAGGCTCCAGAACGGGTCTCCCTGCTCTTGGAAAAGGCACGCAAGCCAGAGAAGTCCCATTTTCTGCCTCTAGCAGAGCCACTGTACTGTGGCAGCCATCTTGGAAGTGTGAGAGGAGAAAACTGAGGGTAATTCACTACAGTGAAGTCATGAATGGAGAGAGAAAGAAAGAACCCGGGTTGGGGATGCTGGGGAGCCACTGATTTATCAACTGGGCCCTGGACAGTTTTTTTTTTAATTTTTTAAATTGATTTTATCAAGAGAGGATGGAAGGGGGGGTGGAGAGAGAGGGGGAAGCAGAAAGAGAGAGAAAGAGAGAGGAACATAGATCTGTTCCTATATGTGCCCTGACCCCGTATCAAACCAGCAACTTCTGTGCTTTGGGACCACACTCCAACCAACTGAGCTATCCAGCCAGGTCCCGGACAGCTTGTTATGTGAGGTCATGAATGTCCACATCCTTCAAGTTCCTTAAGTTGGGTTTCTCATTAAAAGCAGTCAGAAAAAAAAAAAGGGGCAGCCAGAGACCCCCCCCCCACACACACACACACACCTAGGACCCCTGTCCTCACCAGCAGGGCTCGCACGGCCTCAGCCACGGCCTCCTTCTCCTCCTCCAGCCTCCGGATCTGCTCCTGCAGCTGCCTCAGCTCCTGCCACGTCGCGATCTTAGGGTGGACACAGCAGGTAAAGATGTGATGCAGCCACTGTTCTCTGCCCCCTCTGGCTGGAGCCTCACCCCACTGGCCACCTGGACCAGAGGTGGGGTGACCCTCACTGCCTCCGGAAGCCATTCTTGCCTCCTTCCCTTCAGTCCTAGGACATCTGATGTTCTCCTTCTCAGACCCCTTGGATTGGATGATGGACCCTAAGGAGAGCTGAACAGGACAACATCCTAGGGACACAGAGCAAGGAGATGAAAGGACCTGGAGCTGAGGGACATGGAGCTGAGGCCCCTGCCAGCACTCAACTCTTGACTCCCGAGTGAGAGCAAAAGAGCATCTCTCCTAGGGGCTGCCATAGCAGCGAGCCCTGCACTCTCCAACGTGGGGTCAGGAGGGGTGAGAGACCACGCCCAGCTCTCATTTCTTGGTCACTGTACATACTGCCATACAGGCCCTCTGGGAGCAGTTTCCCTTCAACAAAATAGTATTGACACTGTCCTGTCCTGGGGCTGGAAACCTGAAGGGGAGGGTGAGCCACAGGTCGCTACTCATTTGGTAGCTCCTCCTGGATGTTCCCTGGACACTTCACGTTCACCATGAAGGGTTACTCCAGGTAAAACATCTCCCCCAAATCTGCTTCTCCTCCTTAGGGACAGCTCACCAACTCCTGTCCCCCACCCCAAAGCCCTGGACCTCCTCCTGGAAGCTAGCCCAGCCATGAGGCCAGACACCATGTCTTGTCCTTTCTGCCTTGTGAACATCCATCAAACCTGTCCTCCCCGACTCCCTCCCCTTCTCCTGGTCACCCCAGATCCTGTCATTTCCCACAGGGATCCCTGTGCGAGCCTCCCGGCCTTCAGGCTCACCCCCCTCCAATCCAACCGGAGTTCTTACACAATTCCTCTCCCACCTGAAAGCACCCACAGCTCCAGGGTCCCCAGGAACAAATCACATGCCTTGCTATTGCCTGTAAAACCACATGCCATATTCCTCTTTACACTTTATGCCCTAAAGAAGTGTTTTTCAAGCTTTGGGATATGATTCACTAGTGAGTAATAAAATTATTTTAGGATTGCTAAATCAGCACTTCAAAATATTATGGTAAATAGCCTGACCTGTGGTGGCGCAGTGGATAAAGCATCAACCTGGAAATGCTGAGGTCGCCAGTTCGAAACCCTGGGCTTGCCTGGTCAAGGCACATATGGGAGTTGATGCTTCCAGCTCCTCCCCCTTCTCTCTCTCTGTCTCTCTCTCCTCTCTGTCTCTGTCTCTCTCTCTCCCTCTCTCTCTCTCCTCTCTAAAAAAAAAAATGAATAAATAAAAATTAAAAATATTATGGTAAAAATATATCAAATTTACCATTTTGGTCACTGGGGTTTTCGGGGTTTTTTTTTTTTTTTTTGCATTTTTCTAAAGTGAGAAGTGGGGAGGTAAAGAGACTCCCGCATGTGCCTGACAGGGATCCACCCAGCATGCCCACTAGGGGGTGATGCTCTGCCCATCTGGGGCGTTGCTCTGTTGCAACTGGAGTCATTCCAGCTCCTGAGGCAGAGGCCATGGAGCCATCCTCAGCAGCTGAGCCAACTTTGCTCCAATGGAGCCTTGGCTGCGGGAGGGGAAGAGAGAGAGAGAAAGGAGAGGGGGAGGGGTAGAGAAGCTTCTCCTGTGTGCCCTGGCCGGAAATCGAACCCGGGACTTCCACACACCGGCTGACGCTCTACCACTGAGCCAACTGGCCAGGGCCAGAAGTCCCTTCCTTTTTAAGGTTGAACAATATTCCATTGTGTGTGTGTGTGTACAACACATTTTGTTTATCCATTCATCTGTTGATGGACATTTGGGTTAGTTCCAAGTTTTGGCTGTTGTGAATAATGCTGCCATCAAAACGAGAGTAGAAATATCTGTTCAAGTCCCTGCTTTCAATTTTTTGGGTATATCCAGAAGTGGAATTGCTGGATCACATAGTAAATCTATGTTAATTTATTTACTTTATGTGTTTTTAAATTATTGATTTGAGAGAGAGAAGGGAGAGAGGGAGAGAAAGAAACATCGATTTGTTATTCCACTCATTCACATATTCATTGGTTGATTCTTGTATGTGCCCAGACTAGGGATTGAACCTGCAACCCTGGCATATCAGGATGACGCCTTAACCAACTAGCTACCTGGCCAGGGCAGTAACTCTATGTTTAAGTTTTGAAGGAATTGCCAGACTGTTTTTCCATAGTGGCTGTAACATTTTACATTCCTGCCAACAATGCAGAGGGTTCCAATTCCCTTTATCCTTGCTAACACTTGTTATTTTCTGGTTTTTTGATAATGGGTGTCAAAGCCAGCACTTTTAAAATTAAATAGAATATAACAAAACATAAGAATGCATCACATCTAGTAAGTACAAGAATTGTTAATAAACCATTGCTGGTCCCTCTACTTGGGACACTCTTCTCCCGTTCCCCTCACTAACCTCACTCATCCCAGATGTTTGCCTAATGCCACCTCCTCTGAGAAGCCTTTCCAGTACTGTGTTCTCTACTCTGTCTTCACAGCACTTACCAGGGATTAATTTTATATATATTTTTTTTTTTATTTATTGATTTTTTAGAGAGAGAGGAGTGAGGGAGAGAGAGACAGAGAGAGAGAGAAGGGGGAGGAGCAGGAAGCATCAACTCCCATATGTGCCTTGACCAGGCAAGCCCAAGGTTTCAAACCGGCGACCTCAGTGTTCCAGGTCGACGCTTTATCCCATATATATATTTTTTAATTCAGCGAGAGGAGGGGAGGCAGAGAGACTCCTGCATGTGCCTGGACCGGGATCCACATGGCAAGCCCACTAGGGGGCAATGCTCTGCCCATCTGGGGTGTTGGCTCCCTTGCTCAGCAACTGAGCTCTTCTTGGCACCCAGGGCCAACTTGCTCCAATCAAGCCATGGCTGTAGGAGGGGAAAAGAGAAAGAAAGAGAGAAAGAAAGAGAGAGAGCAAGAGAGAAGCGAGAGGGGGAAGGGGTGGAGAAGCAGATGGGAGCTTCTCCTGTGTGCCCTGACCAGGAATTGAACCTGGGACGTCCACACACCGCCAACGCTCTACCACTGAGCCAACTGGCCAGGGCCTATATGTTTTTAATTGTATGTTAAATATCTCTCTTTCACTAGACTATGAACTCAGATTGTCTTGATCATGAGTAAGCATAGTGAGGTAGTTCAGACTGGCTTCTGGAGCCAAATTCTCATGTCACTTACCAGTTACATGATTTGGGGCAAATTCATTAACTTCTCTGAAACTTAGTTTCCCCTCTGATAAAATGGGGAATATAATGGCACATACTTCACAGGGTTGTTGAAAAAGCTAAATGAGGTTAATATGTATAAAGCACTTAGAACAAAATGGTAGGGGAGTCCAAGAGACAGCTGCAAGGATTTGGGTTCCCCGCCCTCCTCAGCACCTCAGCAGGGCCTAGAAGTATGATGACTCTGGTTCTTGTTCCCCCAAAAGTATTACATGAGTGCTAAGTATTTTATTGTTATTTACCACCTATTCTCAACACCAGGAACATGTATAGGTGCTCCTTAAATATCTGTTCATTAATTAAATAACCCTATTTAACTGCCCGCTCTGCGTGGGGCAGATGCAGGGCTCCACCTCTTCAAAGGCAAGAACCACTCCCACTCTCCCACTTTAGTCAGATTCACATCCCTGTCCCCTCTTTGCCATTGGATTTGGCCTTAGGATAAGCCTGGCAGGAAGTTGAAGCACAGAGAACACTGGCACCAAGTTCCGAGCGCAGAGGAGATACCCAGCAGGCTTAACGAAATAGGACTATAATAGGGCTTTAGCACTCCGTGGACAACTGGCACATCCGTGAGAGTCAAACACAATACTGGCTATACTTGGGAAAGAACTAACCCTCCTGCAATAAGACCGTCCGGTGCTCGAGTGCTTTGCAAACCCATTCGTCCGTAAAGCGAACAGCCCCAAGACCGCTGACCCGCGCAAGCGCACTCACGATAGCCGGCAGATCGTCCGGCCGCAGCTCCCCCTTGCGGTGCTCTAGGGTGCGCGCGGCCTCTTCCGGGCATGCGCACAGCGGTTCCATGTCAAGTTGAGGGAGTGCGCTGTAGCCCTCGCGCGCGTGCTCGTACAGGAGGTTCCGGTCTCGTCTCTCGGTTGTGAAACTTCTTCTTGGGCTCTGGATGCATACGCAACCTCGCTTGGGCTGGAGCCCTCGGCAGGGCACCAAAGACCACAAACGCCGCGCTATGGACGCAGCCATCTTGGTCGGGGTGGGGATTAGGAGACACACACCCTTCGTCCCGCCACTCCAGCGTTTAGACCAATAGCAAAGCGTTCGCCCTCCTTGGGAGGAGCCACTCAGACCCCTGGAAGAGGTGAACCGTCCCGTATCTCAAAAAACGGTTCAATGAGGAAAGTTGGCCAAGATTGACTGTGTCGTTGCCCAATCGTAGTCTGTTCCACGCCCCTGTGGTGTACGTAAGAGGCAGAACCAGCCAGTCCCTGCCGGCTAACCCCCGGAAGTGGTAGAGGGAGGACCCTGCGTGTCTGCAGACCCTGTGGGGTCGGTAAGTTCGACCTGGGGTCCTTCAAACGCCTCTGGTCCTCTCTTCAGTTCCCTTTACTCCAGTATGTAGGCGGGGGCGGTTGGGCGCAGAGCAAAGCGTCAGAGGAAATTTTTTAGATTTAACCTGAAGGTCCCGAGAGCGGGAAAGGGAGAATTTGGATCCTTGCCTGACTACGGCCACTTTTCCCTCCTTCTTTTTAAGTTTCTTATCCCCCTAACACAGGGACACCCTAGGCTGCAGGATGTCCTGGTCTGGCCTTCTCCGTGGCCTGAACACGTCCATAAGTTATGGTAAGTGGGGGTCTTGGGCCGCAGAGATGGGGCTGGATGAGGGTTATCTCCTCTGGGACTTGTTTGCCTCTGCCACAGACCCGAGGGAATTAGGGTTTTAAATCAAGGATGGGTGCACGATGGGTTTTGGTGGAGCTTGGAGTGGAAAAGCAAGATGTGAGAAGTAGTTGCATTGAGGGCTGTTACTTAATGCTTCAGGAACTGCTGTATTGGCTAAATACCTGCCGTGGTTTAGACATCCAAGCAAGGCTTTTATCTCGTTTATTCAGTTGGTATTTTTCAACAACCTTGTATGTGCCAGGCATTGAGAGGACACTTTATTTATGAACTTACTCCCTTAACAAATAGTAAATGGTTCTTATAGCCATGCCTGTTGTGAGGTATTTCATTCACTTATTCACTATGCAAACTTTGATTAAGCACCTTCTATTTGCCATTCACCAAGGATTACAAGGCTGGCCAAGATAGGCCTGCATCCTGCCTGGGAAATCTGGGATACTTGACCTGCAGGTTTCTCTTTTTTTTTTCTTTCTGAAGCTGGAAACGGGGAGAGACAGTCAGACAGACTCCCGCATGCGCCTGACCGGGATCCACCCGGCACGCCCACCAGGGGCGATGCTCTGCCCCTCCGGGGCGTCTCTCTGCTGCGACCAGAGCTACTCTAGCGCCTGGGGCAGAGGCCAAGGAGCCATCCCCAGCGCCCGGGCCATCTTTGCTCCAATGGAGCCTTGGCTGCGGGAGGGGAAGAGAGAGACAGAGAGGAAGGAGGGGGTGGGGGGTGGAGAAGCAATTGGGCGCTTCTCCTATGTGCCCTGGCCGGGAATCGAACCCTGGTCCCCTGCACACCAGACCGACGCTCTACTGCTGAGCCAACCGGCCAGGGCCTCTCTTTTCTTTTTTAAAGTGAAAGGAAGTTTATTAGTGAAGCAGTGGCTACTACACAGACAGAGCAGCTGACATGTGGGTTTTATGGTAGCCTCTCACACATGGTGCTCAGCAGGGAGCTGTGCTTATTTATGAAGGACACTGAAACACAAACATGAAGAGTCTTGCTAAAGGGCACAGCACTAAGAAGAGATTTCTAGGAATGTCTCTTCCCCTTTAAGGACTCTGCTGTAACTTGAGACAAAAGAGATGGGGAAATGGACAGTATGGCCAGGACCTGCCCTGGATATAGAGGGGAGAGTGAAGTTTGGTGTCCTATACTAGTGACAAGAAAGGATGGACCTGAAAGCCTAAACTGGGAACTTTTTAGAGGGCATGGTCCAGGGCTGTCTCAGTCACCACCGTGTCTCCATTATTGGGGCCAATATGCAACAGGTGCTGCTCAGTGAATGGTTGTTGAAGAGATCCAGTTATCTTTTTTTTTATTTATTTTTATTTATTTTTTATTTTTTATTTTTTTTAGCAAGAGAGAGAGAAGCATCAACTCATTGTTCAACTTTAGTTGTGCTCCCATTGATTGCTTCTCATACCTGCCCTGACTGGGACTCAAACCTGTGCCCTCGGGGTCGAGCTGTCACTGTTGGGATTGAGCCTTGACTGGACCCAATTGGTGACCTTGAGTCAATCCAGCGCCCCTCGGGATCTGCTGGGGTTAAACTGGTGATCTCGGTGCTCCAGGATGATGCTCTATCTGCTGCCACTGGCCAGGTCAAAACCCATTTATCTTTGAGTCTTCCTGCGTCCTACATCTATCGATGAGCAAATCCTGTGGGTCTGCCTTGGAAATATATTCCCTCCCCCACCTGCCTTTCCTCTTACTACAGTGCAGCCACACTAGTCTCCTTTCTATTGGTGTGTTTGGGGACACAAGCAGCAGGTGGGTGAGCAAGGGGGCGAGTAGGGAGACAAGGTCAAGAAAGTACCGGAGTCAGACCATGTGGGGCCTCCTGGGAGGACTTTGACTCTTACCCTGAGTGAGCTGGCCCCACAAGAGGGCTCTGAGTAGGGGAAGGATGTGATCTGATCTTGGTGTCCACAGGGTCCCGTTGGCTGCATGTTGGAGCAGATAGGAGTGGGAAAGCCTGGGAGGAGGACACAGGTGAAGAGGTTGGACAGGACCAGAGTGGGTGCAGTGCAGGAGAGAGAAAAGATGTATTTGAAAGTTCAGCTAACAGAATCTGCTCACAGGGTGTGAAAGAGGGTGTGGTGGGAGGAGGAGGAGTAACACCTCCCTAGAATACCCAGTGAAGTTGCTGTGGAGATAGCATGAGTTAATTTGGTGTGATACACTGTGGTATGTGAATGTTTTGAGCCTGTTTCCTCTTTTTTTTCTTAAGTGAGAGGAGGGGAGATAGACAAGTCAGGATCCATCCAGCAACCCTGTTTAGGGCCAGTGCTTGAATCAGCTGAGCTATTCTCAGTGCCTGAGGCTAACACTTGAACCAGCTGAGCCACTGGTTTCGAGGGAGGAGGGGACAGGGAGGGAAAGAGTAGCAGATGGTTGCTTCTCGTGTGTGCCCTGACCAGGGATTGAACCTGGGATGTTTGCATGCTGGGCCAATGCTCTATCCACTGAGCCAACTGGCAAGGCTGTTTTATTATTTTGTTTAAACAGCACTAAAATTAGTACCTTCTTTGCAGAATAAAGTCAGGTAATTCATGTAAAATGCTTAAACTAGAACCTGACACATGGTGGTTGCTCAATAAAGGTTGTTTATCCTGTTATCTATTAGTTCCCCAAGATGTAAACAGGTAGCTTATAAAGTGCTTGGAACAGTGTCTAGAAGACCAGAATTGAGTCTAATATTGTTATCTGTTCATTGGGATAACACCCATTCTGTCCTACTGGTTGTGTCTCTCCAGGCCTACCCCTGACACCTCGGCTCTGGGCCACTCGCCCCATGGCCACCCTGAATCAGATGCACCGCCGGGGGCCTCTGAAGCAGCCACCTCCAACTGTGGGCCCCACAGAAGGCCGGCCACAGCTGAAGGGCGTGGTTCTGCGCACATTCATTCGTAAACCCAAGAAGCCCAACTCGGCTAACCGCAAGTGCTGCCGTGTGCGGCTCAGCACAGGCCGCGAGGCCGTCTGCTTCATCCCGGGAGAGGGCCACAGCCTGCAGGAACACCATGTTGTGCTTGTGCAGGGTGGCCGCACCCAGGACCTGCCTGGTGTGAAGCTCAAGGTTGTGCGTGGCAAGTATGACTGTGGCCATGTGCAGAAGAAGAAGTGACCACCAGGGGCACAGTGTGCTGGGGTTTACACAGAACAAGAACCTTTGTCTCTGGGTTCCTGCAGTATCCTCCGGAAGCAAGGCCAGCTCTAGAAACAGCTGGTCTTCATTCAAATTCTGGGCCCACCTCTCCCATCAGGACCACCAGTGGCCCATAGGGATCCTGGCTGTGAATTAGAGAAAGGTGCCCCTTGGTGTCCATTTGTAGAAAATTGGTACAAGAGGCTGCTTCTGCTGGGATAGTGCACTGCACTGCCACCTGATGGGAAGGGGTTACAATAAACACAGAGCCTGTGGTTATGATGTGTACACCTCAGTTGGTATTCACCGTCTGTGTGGTCTTGGCAACTGACTTGCCCTCTGGGCCTCTGTTTCCTTCTGTACTCACAGCATCCCTTTTGTTAGGTTTGGGGAAGATTAGATACTCCATGAACACGTGGATGGCTAGTCTGTTTTAAGGTTTGGAGTGCAGCGGCAGCACCGAGACCTGGCTCCCCTTCCTGTAGGTCTGCGTGCCTGCGCAAGGAAAGCCCAGCTCTCAAGCTTCCTCCTGAAAATGGCAGTAATTATAGTGGTGGCGATGAGGGGCGTTGAGGAAGGGTTGAATGTGGGGTGCTCCTGCCTCTTAAGTTGTGCTGTGACTTTGAGTTTGTTACCCCCTAATGGGCCAGTTTCATCTCATGGAAAATGGTCCTGAAAGTAATACTACCCTCACCTGATCATATGCGTGGTGATGTCAGATTTTTTGTGTGTGTGTGTGTGTGGCAGAGACAGAGTCAGAGAGAGGGACAGACAGGAACAGGAAGGGAGGGAGATGAGAGAAACATCAATTCTTCGTTGTGGTTCCTTAGTTGTTCATTGATTGACTTCTCATATGTGCCTTGACCAGGGGACTACAGCAGACTGAGTGACCCCTTGCTCGAGCCAGCGACCTTGGGTCCAAGCTGGCGAGCTTGGGGTCTCGAACCTGGGTCCTCCGCACCCCAGTCTGACGCTCTATCCACTGCACGCACCACAGCCCAGTCAGGCAGTGATGTCAGATTTTAAGATTAGGAGCTGTGCTTATATCATATCTTGGGCTCTGGAGCCTGACTCAGGTACAAGTCCTGCCTTCCCTATTTACTGGCCAGGTAACATTAGGCAGGTTATTAAACTTTGAGCCTGTTTCCTCCTGGACTAAATGGCACTGGAAATGGTGTCTGCCTGAGAGCTGTAGGGACAACGCTGAGAACTGGCATCAGAGCTGCCCAGTGTGGCCTTGTAGCCCACCTTCATTTCCAGTGCAGTGCTTAACACGCCTCCTAAATTCTCTAAATTCTCACAATTGAAAACATCCCACAAAGCTTTAGGATCAGAGTTGGAGCCAAATAGGTGCATTGATTACAGACAAGTCCCCTATCATCTCATGTTTAGCACCAGTTTTATTAAGCTAGTTTGGTGGCTGTGCCCACCTGAGGAAAGAGCAGGAGACATGAGGGGAGTCGGGACAGGAGAGCTTTCCTTCACAGCACGCATTGCTCCTGGAGTTTGTATGCAAGCGGGCTCCAGTGGAGAAGAGGGTGTTGCCCTATAGTAGGCAAGCTGCCCCTGAGGCAAAGGCAGGAGGTGTGGGTGGAGGGCACAGCACAAACCTGGTCTCAGATTCTGCAAGAAACACTGCCAGTTGGCCCAGTGGGGGGGTGCTGATGGGGCATTGTGCTGGAGGATGTCACATGGGCCCCACAGCTAAATCCCAGAGACTCCCCCAAAGAACAAAGGGTTCCCTTGGGTGCCCCTGTTGGTCCCCTTAAGGGCAGGCTTTTCCGACTGGCCTCTGCTCCCTGGCAGCAGTCAGCTTAACCTGGAAACATTCCAGTAAGAGTCCCTGTCCCAGGTTGTCGGCAGCTTCCCCATGAACAATCCTGTTTTGGCCTTTGTTTTTTGACTCAATGTACCAGCTGACATCCACACACGAGAAAACAATTCGCAGGCAAAGTAAAAGTCTCAGTTATTCCTTGAACCCTCCTGGTTCAAGAAGCTGTGAACAGCCTGGTTGGATCCCTGGTTTCTTGAACAGCATGTGGGCCACCAGGTTGAATCAGAAGCCACAAGTTTGCTGGAGGCTGGCTGGAAACAAGCCGGACGGGATGTCCAGTGCCCCAGGCATCCTCTGGCTTCTGGCTACAAAGCTGCGCTTGATTACCAATGATGTCTGGCAGGTGGTAGTAGGTCCTGAAAGGCCTGATCAGGCTGCTGGGCTAGGACAGGCGGATCCTGACCCTCACGCTGGAGTGGGTAACCAGGGCGCCGTAGTGCCCCACCCAGGAGCGTGTGTCTCTCCCATACTGCTCAAAAGACACATATCGGATGCCCTTGCCAAAGTTGGTGAAGACGTGGGAGACCTGCATGGGGAAGGACAGTGAGAGGGTGAGGACCTGGGGGCTCTTCTTCCTCCACCAGCTGGACAGATACAGTACTCCAAAAAAGATGCCGGTCCTGCTCTAGGGGCGGGATACAGCAGTGAGGAAAGCAACACAAAGCCCTGCCCTGGTGGAGCTGACCCTCTCGTAGGGGACCCAGATACTGGAGAGAGAGGGGAGAGGGGCAGCGGGAATTCTGTAGGAGGGCGGGGTTGGGAAGTGAGTGAGCAAAGGCCCCGCTGAGGTGACATTTGAACACACAGCATGTAGGGGAGAACGCCATGTAAGGATCTGGAGGAGGAGTGTTCCGGGCGGAGGCCCTGAGGTGGAAGTGACAGCACAGTGAGGGGAGGACATAGGGTCAAGGAGGGACCGTGCTTTTCGCTCCATAAGACACACCTGACCATAAGGCGCACCTAGGGTTTTATGGAGGAAAAAAAAAATTCTGAACCAAATGGTGTGTTAAAATATTTAATAAAATACAGTATTTTTCGCTCCATAAAACACATGGGCACTTTCCCCTCCACTTTTGGGGAGGAAAAAAGTGCGTCTTACAGAGCGAAAAATACGGTAATCAGCAGATGGTGTGGGGCCTTTGGGCCACAGAAGGACTTTGGCTTGTTTTTTAATCTCTTGTGCTTTTTCTTTTTAATTGACCTACAACTCACCTAACATAAAATGAGCCATTTAAAACTATAATTCAGTGGTTTTTAGTACATTCACAATGTGACACAAACATCACCACTATCTAATTCTGGAACATTCCATCACCCCAGGGGGAAAAAAATTAGCCATTACTCTCAATTCCTCCCACCCCCTAGCTCCTGGGAACCACTAATCTACCTGTTTTCTGTCTCTATGGCTTTGCTTATTCTAGACATTTACTATAAATGCAGTCATACCATATGTGACCTTTTGTGCCTGGCCCCTTATTTAATAAACTGTTTCCAAAGTTGATCCATGTTGTAGCATGGATCCGTACTTCATCTACTTTTATAGCAGCGTGATAAGACTTTGACTTTTACTCTGAGATGTAGCCGTGGGAGGGTTACAAGCAGGGGAGACTGGTGATCTGACTCACTTTGTAATGGGATCTTTCTGGGTGGTGAGTCTGTGTTGGATGGTGGGAGAGCAGGAGTGGACACACAAGATCACCTGAAAGGTTACTTTGATAACTGAGGTGTGATGATTTTGACAGCACAGGCTTGAGTGCCATCCTGGGCTTGAATCAGACCCTGCACACTTTAGTGTGACTTTGGGTCAGTCACGTGACCTCCTGTGCCTCAGTTCCCTCACCTCTAGAATAGGAATAGAGTAAGGACTTTGGTTCATCACTGCATTTCGAGCACCTAGAGCACTGCCCAGCACATAGTAGGTGCTCGATAAATGTATGTTTATTGAATGAACAACTAGGTTGTTGTACTAATGAAATGAATTAATAGGGAAAGGTTGGAACAGGGCCTCCCTGGGATGTAATAAGGACTCAAGGATTGTTAGCTGTTACTGTTATAGATACCCAGTGGTGAGGCAGGTTGGGAAGGGAATTTGAGCAGAGTGAGAGGTTAGGTGTGCCTAGACCCACCTGTCGGCAGCCTCTCTCAGTCCACTGAAGGACCGGATTGGGCGAGGCTGAGAACTTGACAACTTCATTTTCGTACACGTCCAGAAGGCGGACCCGGAGCCGGTAGATGCAGCCGCAGTTCTCTCGGGCACCCCACCTGCCAGGTGGGGGTGATCCTTGATGCCCCCACCACCCATCCAATCTCTGGGTTGGGAGGAGGGAAGCTGAGGGCTAGGCTTCCCTGCACTCCGATCAGGACTGCACACACCCACACCCCACAGGAGAGGTGTCGGGGATTCTAGGGGGAAGAGACTGGAGGAGGAGGAGCCTGGGCACTCCTGGGGTGGGTTCTGGAGACTGCGGTGTATGTAGGGGGGAGGGGCAAATAAGGTGCCCTGGGGAGAAGCCACAGCCTGGGGGAGGAGGAACCTGGTATTTCCAGAGAGGAACCTAAGGGAGTAGGAACCTGGATGCTCTAGGGAGGAGTCAGAACACCAGGGAAGAAACTGGATTTTCTGTGGAGGAGCAAGAGCTGGAGGGAAGAGGAGTCAGTGCTTTGTGAAGGAGGCTGGCCGTTCTGGAGAGGAGCTCATCATAGACCCACAAGCTCTGAAGCCAGCCAGTGCCTATGGCCCACCTCTGCCCCTTCAGAGCCTCAGTTCTCAGGGCACAATGCTCCCAACCTTTCTCAGGCTTTAGGGTCAGGGCAGAGTTGAAGGTGATGGGAATGGAGTAGGTGAAGTGAGGTACCTTGTTTCAGATCAGGCCAAGCCAATCCGTGGCCCCCTTGTCAACAACCCCCTGGCCTGCGGGGAAGAAGGTGGGGAGGAGTGCAGGGCAGAGGGTGTTGTGGGATCACCGAGGCTCTGCCCCTCCCTGGCTCTGCAACTACGGGAGCATCACTTCTCTCAGTCTCACTATGAAGGGGACACAGTAACAGTGGCCAGCCCATGGCATCGATGGGGGCATGAAATGAGCCCCTTATACAGAACTGCTGCCACTACGCTTGGTTCTGGGGGTGGGTTGCCATTCTTCACTCACCAGTCAGCCACACAGATCTCGATCTGGGCGCTGTCCAGCAGCTCCTGCCACACCCCCTCCATCACCAAGTCCACAAGCTGCCTCTTGAAGCACCATCTGGAAAGAGGAGATGGTGGGGAGGGATGCGTAGCAGCCAGTCACAGCCTGGAAATCACCTCCTACCAGAAGCCTCTTCCAATAACCCCGAAAAAGCAGCCTGTCAGGGTTTGCTCTTAGACAAGATTTATGATGGGCTGGGCATCTCACATCCTTCCATCATTTTCCACCCTGCCCTGGGCTCCAGGTGGCTGCCGGGATTCAAGCCTGCTTCAAATATTTGTGGAGACCTGGACATGAGTACAAATGGAGGCCCACATTGAGTAGGGAATTCTGGGGCCTCCTAAAATGTGGGTGCCCTCGGTCTGAGGTTGTATTGCCTGCATTGATTAGTTTCTCTTACCCTCTCTTTCTTGTTGGGTTAGTCAATGGGAAACTCCAGCAGAAGATGGAAGCGAAAGAAGAGTAAAATGACGCTATTTATCCTCCTAGATCCCTCCTAAGCGATCACCTGGGACTGCTGTGTCTGTTAACAAAAGGGCACAGATCCACAGTGCCCTCTCCTCACAGGCTTCTGTTTCAGTGACTCCGTCCTTCCTTTACCCGTCAGGCCTAGGAGTGGTAATACTCCCTCCCCCCCCGCCCCCGTGCACTGTCACTAGCCTGCGGGTCATGCGATATCCCTTGTGATCTGTCTACACTTTTGTAAACAGCCCTTCTCCTGTCATTTGAATATGCCATAATCTAGAAGTAGCGTGATACTGGTGGAAGAACTGATAAGTTGCCCAGTGGACAGAACACGGTGCTCAGAGACCAGACCTAGGTATGTCTGGTGTGTACGTGAACTTCATAAATGATCGAGGCGGCATTGCCATTCCATGGGGAAAGGATGGGTTCTTTAGTAGACGGTGTTGGAAAAATGGGCTCGGTATATGGAGGTGAGGGTGACTGGATCCTTAGCTAATACCACATTCAAAAGTGGATTGAAGATCTAAATGTGAAAGATAAAACTATGAGTTTACTAGAAGAGATTATAAGAGAATATTGTTAGAATCTAAAGCTAGAAAAAGATTTTTAAAAATCTTGAAAAAAATTTATTGATTGATTTTAGAGAGATAGGAAGGTAGAAAAAAAAGAGAGAGAGAGAGAAACATTGATCTGTTCCTACAGGTGCCCTGACCGGGGATTGAACCTGCAACCTTTGCCTATCAGGATGATGTGCCAACCAACTGAGCTATCCGGCCAGGGCAGAAAAGGATTTTTAAAACAAAATTTCAAAAACAAATTCTAAAGCAAAAGAGGGAGAGATGAATTTGATCATATGAAAATAACAAAGAATGCCATGGACACAGTTAATACAGATGGTAGAGTGGGAGATTTTTGCAATTCCTGGATGGACAAGGGACAGACATCTAGAACATACAAGGAATTCTTGTATATCAATAAGAATAAGACATCAGCCCTAATTATAAAGTATGAACAGCCATTTTACAAAAGAAGGAATCCAAAAAGCTAACAATCTTATGAAGAGATGCTTAGTAAATTGAAACATGCAAATTAAAATTAAAAGTACAGGCTGACCTGTGGTGGCACAGTGGATAAAGCTTCAACCTGGGACACTGAGGTTGCTGGTTTGAAACCCTGGGCTTGCCTGGTCAAGGCATATATGGGAGTTGATGCCTCCCGCTCCTCACCCCCTTCTCTCTCTCTGTCTCTCCTCTCTAAAATGAAAAAATTAAAATTAAGATAAAAAAATTAAAGAACAATGAGATAGGCCCTGTCAGTGTGGCTCAGTCAGTTAGAGCAGTGGTCGGCAAACCGTGGCCCACGAGCCACATGTGGCTCTTTGGCCCCTTGAGTGTGGCTCTTCCACAAAATACCACATGTGTGGGTGCTACCTCCATAAGGAATATGCCTACCTATATAGTTTACGTTTAAAAAATTTGGTTCTCGGCCCTGGCCGGTTGGCTCAGCGGTGGAGCTTCGGTCTGGCGTGCGGGGGACCTGGGTTCGGTTCCCGGCCAGGGCACACAGGAGAGGCACCCATTGGCTTCTCCACCCCCCCCTTCCTTCCTCTCTGTCTCTCTCTTCCCCTCCCGCAGCCAAGGCTCCATTGGAGCAAAGATGGCCCGGGCGCTGAGGATGGCTCCTTGGCCTCTGCCTCAGGCGCTGGAGTGGCTCTGGTCGCGGCAGGGTGACGCCCCGGAGGAGCAGAGTATCGCCCCCTGGTGGGCAGAGCATCGCCCAAGGTGGGCGTGCCGGGTGGATCCCGGTCGGGCGCATGCGGGAGTCTGTCTGGCTGTCTCTCCCCGTTTCCAGCTTCAGAAAAATACAAAAAAAAAAAAATTTTGGCTCTCAAAAGAAATTTCAGTCATTGTACTGTTGATATTTGGCTCTGTTGACTAATGAGTTTGCCAACCACTGGGTTAGAGCATCTTCCTGAAACATCAAAGTTGTGGGTTCGATCCCTGGTCTGAGCACATATAGGAAACAACCAATGAAGCGCAACTAAATGTAACAACAAATTAATGCTTCTTTCTCTCTCTCTCTCTAAAACAATAATAAAAAAAAACAGCAATGAGATATTACTTCACCCTGATACACTGGCAAGTACTAGAAAGCTGGAAAATGCCTTGCGAGAATGGTTGACCATGGGGGCAGGGAACAAGGAAATGGGTATGGGGTATGAAGATAAACAGAACCAGTTAATCAGACTGTTCTGATGTCTTCATAGCGTTTATCACAATCAGAAACTCTGGAGCCAGATTATCTGGGTTCAAATCCTAGCTCCACCATTTACTAGATGTTGGTTATTCTCTGTGCCTCAGTTTCCCATTATAAAGTGGAGATAACGATAGTAGTTTGTCACAGGTTTGTTGCCAGGATTAAAAATTATGTGTGTAACATCTGTCAGAGAGTAAGTACTCTAAATATTTGTTGTGTTCTATTCATTTTACTGTTTATGTGTTTAATGTCTCCCCCTACTTTACAACTAAAATGCTAATGGGAAAAAAAAAGCGGGTTCTTAATCTTTCTGAATTTTCCTTGTATCTTGACACACACTGCTCACAAAAATTAGGAGACCAGGGAACATGCAGATACTCCAGTACTTTCAGCCTTTTCTATAGTGCATTTTCACCAGTGAAATAAAAGTTGGTTTTGCATCTAATGTGCATAATTGAACAACTTTCTTTGACTTGTTGTTTGCTTTTCTGATATTCTTGTTTAATAATAAAAAAATTCAAATGCTTTTTTAATCGATTCATATTCATTTTGAAATATCCCCTAATTTTTGTGAGTATAAAACAGTACCTGGTACATAGCAGGCCCTCCACAAATATTTGTTGATTGACAGAATAAACGAGGGAAGGGTGAGAATGAGAGCAGTGGGATAGGGTTCCTATCCTCCTTGAAGCCCTTGCCTCAAGGTGGGCCACTCACTCGAAAGAAGTCACGAAACAGGTCTGGGAAGGAGCCCCCGGCACCAGTGTTAGGTTCTTTTCCACGGCCCAGCCATTGCCGCCATGTTCCACCTCCCAGCCTCTGAAGCCCTCTGTGGGATACAATGGGGCTGAAGACAAGGGATTCTCCTGCCAAGCAGTCCAGGAAAGAGCCCGCCACCACTCAACTTGACCCCGCCCACCAGCTTCTCTTTCCCGCGCGGGATTCGTGGCCCCGCCCACGGCCGAGTCATTCAGCTCTACCTACTCGGCATCTCGGTCCCTCTCCCCGCTATCACGCAGTTGTCTACCTTCCTTCTTTACTCCGCTTCTCCCTGGCCCCACCCCTGCCTCCTCAGTCTGGGCCACGCCCACTCAGCGGCCACACCTGGGCCGCACCTCACTTACCCCTCGCGCCTACCGGCCCCGCCCCCCGATTTCGGCCCCGCCCCCGGTACCCACGCTCTCCGCAGGAGTTGAAGATGAGGTTGCGGCGGAGGGGCGCTCTTACGCAGTAGCGCGCCAGGGCGCAGAGCGGGAACTCCTCTTCGTCCTCGCTCTTGGGCGGGCAGCGCTGGGCTACCGCGTAGAGTGCGCGGCCTTCGGCGCTGCGGTCGCGAGCCAGCTGTAGCAGCCACACTGTAGGCCCGTCCACAACGTCGCGCCACGCGCGGCACACTGAGCGGCAGCATGTCACTAACGCGCGCGGCGGTACGTGGCTCAGCACCTGCACCAGCAGCTCTGGAGGCAGAGCGTCCAAGGCGATGGGCGGATCCGGGGGCAGCCGCCGCCGCGAGGGCCGGGCACCCATCTGCGGCGGCTGGAATCCTGCAGGTTGAGAGGGGTTGGAGGGTCAGGGCAGTTTGGCCTCCCTCCACTTCTCCCTGGATGGTAAGGCCTCTGCGGCTTGATTCGTGATCCCACCGGCTTTAATGGACAACAGGGTGACTGCAACAGCCGCGAAAACCGGGCACCTAGTTCCTAACATCTGGCTCGGTCTGGAGGGAGATAGGGGGCTAAGCGTTGTTCCTGTTGGGCAAAAAGAACGTTGGCCAGATCAAGACTCCATAGAGACTGCTAAGCACGGCTTCCATGTCTGGCCTGAGCACTTGTATGTGGGTGTGTGTGTGGGTGTGTGCACACACATATACACACACTTTATATATGTGACTGTAAGCATACTGAAGACAGACAAGAAATACCACCTAGGAGGAAACCATTTTCACCTCATCCCACAACCTGTGCCAACTTCTCAGCCTTTGAAATTCATGAACTGTTTGTCTCTTCACTGACCATTCTTGTCAACTTCTTGCTCTAACCAGAACCCAGCTCCCCTGTGGCCCTTCCAAGTGGCCAAACCTCCTTGCTCTTTGGTGCTGCTTCCAGACAACTCTCCATCCTTCTCCAAGGTCCCCAGCTATGAATCTTGTCATCAGAGTAGATGGTACCAACCACTGGTGAGATTCAGCTTGTTTGCACTTGTTCGGCACAACCAATACCTAATTTTTTGTTGAGTTTGACAAACTAGTTGTTAAAATGGCACTTGTAATCAGGGTTCTCTTTAAGGTGGGCACCTGGGCAGCCATCCAATGTGGAAATCACAAATTTACATTCCTTACTCTTTTTTAAGGTTCATCTGCACAATAGTGTATTCTAAGCGCCTGTAGTAATGTTCAGTCCATCCATAGGTGAAAAAAATTGCAAGTGAGGATGCCAATCAAGAAGCAATATGGAGGCCTGACCTGTGGTGGCGCAGTGGATAAAGCGTTGACCTGGAAATGCTGAGGTCGCCAGTTCGAAACCCTGGGCTTGCCTGGTCAAGGCACATATGGGAGTTGATGCTTCCAGCTCCTCCCCCCTTCTCTCTCTCTCTGTCCTCTCTCTCTCTCTTTCTCTCCCTCTCCTCTCTAAAATGAATTAAAAAAAAATTAAAAAAAAAAAAGCAATATGGAAATATTTTGTTTTTGTTTTTTTACAGAGACAGAGAGGGAGTCAGAGAGAGGAATAGATAGGGACAGGCAGACAGGAACGCAGAGAGATGAGAAGCATCAATCATTAGTTTTTCGTTGCGCATTGTGACACCTTAGTTGTTCATTGATTGCTTTCTCATATGTGCCTTGACCGTGGGGCTGCAGCCCCAAGTCAAGTAACCCCTTGCTCGAGCCAGCGACCTTGGGTCCAAGCTGGTGAGATTTGCTCAAACCAGATGAGCCCTCGCTCAAGCTGGCAACCTCAGGGTCTCGAACCTGGGTCCTCTGCATCCCATTCTGACGCTGTATCCACTGTACCACCTCCTGGTCAGGCTGGAAATACCTTAAATAACAGTTTTATTTATTTTTTTGTCAGGTATTATTTAGTATTTTTCATTAATATTTTGAAACTTATAACATCTAGTTTTGTGTACCTCTTTTATTGTTCTTATTTAAGTATTAAGTGCATGAAATAATAAAGTACTTTTCGGTATATCTTTTTTTATACTTAAGATGGTCATTACGGCAGGCAACCAGATGTTAAATTATTTGATTCCCACCACTGGTACCCATCTTGTGAACCATCTGCTGGCCCAGATCACTGCACCTCACTTCTCCATGATTTTAGCTCCAGGCTCACTGCCACACCTCCTGCCACATCATCATTCTTGGTGAATTCCATATCCAGACAAATGATCCCTCTGCCATCCCTGCATCTCTTGGGTCCCCACTCCACATATCCTTGACCTGCTCTCCTCTCAGCCCCTCCCTCTCATGGTTACTCTGAAATCTTGTCTCAGTATCAGGCATTTCAATATCAGGCATCTTCCTCCACCCCTTACCTCTTCCCAACTTTCTCCCTCCAGTGTCCCAAATCCCCTCAATCCTTCCAAACCACTGGGATCTCCCATTGTAGATGCCTATCTCCTATTCACTTCCCCTCGTTTTTTAATGTTAGGCTTAAATCGGCTTTTTTATGTAATTCCACCACCCCTGTAAAACTCAAATTCCCCTCACCCAACTTCTCACCTGGGCTCAAAAGGGAACATTCTTATCTCCCACTGTGAAGCTATAGTTAATTGGCTTGCTATTCTCTCCCTCTTAATGCCTTTCTGTTCTTCACTTTGAAATGTAGCAAAAAGTTTACCTTCCCAGGAATGTCAGGGAAAGCTTGCATTGGGGAGGGATCTGACCATTAGAGTTGAAATCAAAATAGTTTTTTGTGAAAGACTAGCCATAGGCTCAGAGACGCCATGTCTCAGCTATTTCTGGGAGATTTCTGACCTCTTGGCTGTCTTCAGAATTTACCAAGGACACCAGAAAGAAAAAGAACTTGTATTTCTGCACCAGAATTCCCCTCCACCCCCCATGCCCAGGTGCAGACAACCACATGCCACAAATGCCTGCAGCAACCACTATATCTAACGCTCCCTCCCGCAACTCAGGGCTGACACCCTTTGCTGGTCGTAGCCCACTTGCACCCAAGTGCTTTTAAAATAAACTTTCCTTAGCCCTGGCCAGTTGGGTCAGTGATAGAGCGCTGGCCCAGCGTGTAGATGTCCCAGGTTTGATTCCCAGCCAGGGCACACAGGAGAAGCGCCTATCTGCTTCTCCACTCTTCCCCCTTTCCTTTCTCTATCTCTCTGTCCCTTCCACAGCCAAGGCTTCATTGGAGCAAAGTTGGCCCAGGCGCTGAGGATGGCTCCATGACTTCCACCTCAGGTGCTAGAGTGACTCTGATTGCAACCAAGCAACGCCCCAGAGGGGCAAAGCATCGCCTCCTAGTGGGCATGCCCGGTGGATCCCAGTCAGGTGCATGCGAGAGTCTGTCTCTGCCTCCTTGCTTCTCACTTCAGAAAATAAATAAGTAAATAAGTAAATAAATAAACTTTCCTTTTGGAACACACTAGCCTTGTGTTTTCGGTTCATCCAGTGGTTTCTACCTTTCACTCAAATCCTCATTTCTTCCTATCATTTACATTCTTTGAACAATCTTTAAAAACATTACTTGCATACACCCTGCCTCCTCTGGTTTCCTACTCCATGTGACCCTGGTTAAATTCAGCCCTCTACCCACCTGTCCTGTGCCTGCACCCACACAGTTTAAAGTGGCTGAAGAACAGCACACAACTCCACTGGCTGGTCTCACTTCAGATTTGTGAACTTGACCCTCAACCCCCTACAGCTGCCCAGCAATTGAATTATGTTTCTCTTATCCATTCACTCTTCCTTTCTATAGATCACTATTTCATATTTTCTCTTCACTCTGGGATTCAAATAATTTAACAACTGGTTCTCTGCCCTAATGACCATGTTAAGTATAAAAAAAGATATATTAAAAGGTACTTTATTATCTCATGCACTTAATACTTAAGAACAATTAAGGTACACAAAATCGATTGAGTTTTTAAATATTAATGAAAAAATATTAAATAATACCTGACAAAAAGAACTATAAAACTATTATTTAAGATATTTCCAATGATAGCTTGTCACCCCCCAGTTATTTGGCACTTTTTCTTTTACATTATATGTTTGTTTACTGAAGTAACAAACATGAGGGAATGAAAATGTAGTATTTCATCAAAGGTATAATGAGTTTTATGAAATGAATAAAATATTACAAGCATAGTTCTGTCAAAAATTTTTTTACCTATGGACAGAGTGAACATTACTACGGGTGCTTAGAAAATACGCTGTTGCGCAAATGAACGTTAAAAAAGAGTAAGGAATGTAAATTCGTGATTTCCACATAGTGTGGCTGCCCAGGTGCCCACCTTAGAGAGAACCCTGGTTACAAGTGCCATTTTAACAAACGGTTTGCCGACCTGATCAAGTGGTGGTGCAGTAGATAGAGCAGCAGCCTGGGACGCAGAGGACCCAGGTTTGAAACTCCGAGGTCTGGCTTGAGCGCAGGCTCACCAGCTTAAACGCAGGGTTGCTGGCTTGAGTGTGAGATCATAGACATGACCCTGTGGTTGCTGGCTTGAGGCCAAGGTTGCTGGATTGAGCAAGGGGTCAGTGGCTCAGATGGAGACCCCCCCCCCCGGTCAAAGCACATACAAGAAAGCAATCAATGAACAACTAATCTGCCACAACGAACTGATGCTTCTCATCTTTCTCCCTTCCTGTCTGTCCATTCCTGTCTGTCTCTCTCACTAAAGAAAACAAAAACAAAAACAACCAGTTCATCAAACTCAACAAAAAATTAGGTATCAGTGCACCGCTGAATCCCACCACTGCTTCTCCCCTTTCCCATCACACTTCCTTCTCCTTCTTCACTCTCCCCTTGTCTCTTATTTAATTTATTTATTTTTTACAGAGACAGAGAGTGAGTCAGAGAGAGGGATAGACAGGGACAGACAGACAGGAACGGAGAGAGATGAGAAGCATCAATCATTAGTTTTTCATTGCGCATTGCAACACCTTAGTTGTTCATTGATTGCTTTCTCACATGTGCCTTGACCGCGGGCCTTCAGCAGACCGAGCAACCCCTTGCTGGAGCCAGCGACCTTGGGTCCAAACTGGTGAGCCTCGCTCAAACCAGATGAGCCCGCACTCAAGCTGGTGACCTCGGGGTCTCGAACCTGGGTCCTTCCGCATCCCAGTCCGACGCTCTATCCACTGCACCACCACCAGGTCAGGCTCCCCTTGTCTCTTATTTTTCAGAAAAAATACAATTAATGAGAAGCTTCCACAGGCCCCCACTTCCCTATCTATCACCTATCTGCCCTAGGCCCACACATGTCTGCCCTTGTCATCTCCACCCATCCCCTCCTGCCCACGCCAAGCCACGGTCTCACAGTTGTCCCCTTTCACTGCACCTTCAGTCCCCCTCTGCCCTGGGCCATTCTTGTCATCACACACAGTGTCATCTCTCTCATCTAAAAACAAACCCTCTCCTGAACCCATCTCCCTCTCCAGCGATGGTCCCATTTCTTTGCTCCTCTTTATAATAAAATTTCTAAAAAACATCTATACTTGCTGTCTCCATATTTTCTACTTTTCTCTCTTAAACCTTCCTTAATCAGGCTTTGCTCCTCCCCACTGAAACGCAGAAAAGGCAGACTCTTAGCATAAGTAACTTTTAGCAGAACTTACTTTCTCTAAAACAAAGAGACTTTCAGCAGAACTTACTTTTTCTAAAAGACACCCTACCCCTGGCCTTGAGGCTAGTTTCCCAGCCTTGGGATAGTTCTGCAAGGTTGCAGATGTTCTCATAATGTTTCTTCCTGAATTAATCTTACAGCTAAACATTGTAAAAGAGCTTGTTTCACCGCTTCATTTTACTGCAACGGTCCCCTCCTCCCTATTCCCCAATCAGTGTGTAATTTTGTCTTTAAAAGCTAACTTCAAACTGCGTTCCAGGCCGCATGATTTGAATGACTTAGGTCTCTGTGCGGTCAGTCGCAGGCTTTAAAATAAAGACTCCTTAATTTGGCTACTTAATTGTGTGGTAAAACATCTGTTTCTTGCTGTTCGGATACAACATCCACCACCCTGAAATGTCAAGGTCACCAATGACCCTGGTGCTGAGCCAATAGTACTGTTCAGTCCTCTGGACACAATGAGGTTATTCCCCCTACACTTGGCTCCAGGCCACCACACCCCTTCCATCTGCATGGTGGTTTCTAGTCAGCCTCTTTGGCTGTTTGCCCTTCTTCCTCTAAAAGTCAGGGTTCAGCCTTCGAATCTCTGTTCTCCAGCGACACTCACTCCCTCGGGATTGCATCTATTCTACTCACCTCTCTCACCTGAACCATCTCTCTCCCTGCTTCTTTCCCCAAATGTCTGTTCCTCACAAGCAGCCAGGTCAGGCACGAACACCTACCTTTAGAAACTAGGGTGTGCTTTGCCTCAGGCAGTTATTAGCTGCATTAAAAATCAGCTGCACCTGACCAGATGGTGGCGCAATGGATAGAGTGTTGACCTGGGACGCTGAGGTCCCAGGTTTGAAATCCAGAGGTTGTTGGCTTGAGCATGGGCTCATCAGTTTGAGCACAGGGTTGTCGACTTGAGCATGGGATCATCGAGATGACCCCATGGTCCCTGGCTTGAGCCCAAAGGTTGCTGGCTTGAGCCGAAGATCACGGCGGATATGAGAAAGCAATCAATGAACAACTAAAAGTGCCACAACTATAAATAAATAAATAAAATAAAATAAATAAATAAATAAAAGTGCCGCAACTATGAGTTGATTCTTCTCATTTCTCTCCTTTTCTGTCTGTTGGTCTCTCTTGTAAAAATAATAATAATAATAATAATAATAATAATAAAAATTAGCTGCAATTTACAAGCAAGTTCACCATTTGCCTGGCCTGGATGTGAAATTCCCCTGGTTGGGCGCTTTTTAGGTCACTGACGAAGGGGAATTCCAGAGCTGGGTGTGGCCCCTGACAGGAGGGCAGTGACACTTCACCCAGGAGCAAGGACCCTTAAGTGATGTATCCTATGAGCTCTGGGTATATAAAATGCTCGTTTGGGATACTCTGTTGAGAGACACAAGGTGCCTTGTAGCCACTATGTTCATACGGCTGAATGCCCACTGGCTGGGTCATAGGGACATGTAGGGCACAGCACTGTCTGCTGCCTGGCGTTTGGGAGCATCTTTAGGAAGGTTATTTTATTGGTTGTCACAGCTATTCAGTTTCCAGGGACCCATGACACTATTATGGTAGACCATTATCTTTCCCAAAAGGCTATAATAACATATCCTATCTGACATGCTCTTCCTGGACTTGACCACTCTCCATTAAGAAGTGAAGTCCACATCTCTCCCCTTGACATGGGCAGGCCTTGTGACCGCAGAAATGACATTGTTGAAGGGATTTCCCATGCTCTAACAAAACATACTGCCTGTGCCTGACTCTCTTAGGGCACGTGCCTCGGGAGCCCTGAGTTCCGTGATATGCTGGTAAGTCGTTAACTACTGGCTCTCCAGCGAGGGAAAGAAGTCTAGGTTTGTAAGTTTGTGATTTCTGTGGCATAAACAGACTGACCACTGCTGACTGCAAGCTTCTGACATGAAGTCCTTGAATGGGGAAGATGCGAGTGGGTGGAGTGGAGTTAGAAAAAGTCTACAATCCATTTGAGCCCATGCAAGCCACTCCAGGACACCACTGCCTGGGTCACCACTTAAGTTTGGCTGCCCTGAAGTCACCATACTGGAGAGACCCCATGAAGAGAGAAAGAAGGGCCTGGAGAGCCCCAGCTATCTGACTTCCAACCCAGGTGCTAGATACAGGACTGAGTAAGTTTTCAGATGACCCAGTTTCAACCACTGCCTGATGGCAACTGCCCCTGAGAACTGCTTAGCAGAGCCAAGTCACTGCCCGTAAAAAATAATAATAAAGGTTATTGTTTAAGTCACTATGCTTTGAGTGGTCTGTTATGGAGCACTAGCTAAATTGCATGATGCTCAAGGACTTATACAGTATGGGACCAGTACCCCACAAAGAACTGGCCTGTTCCCAATGCCAAGAGCCCCAAATAAGAAACAGTTGGTGCTGCGTTTGTAGACACACCAAACTGGGTTCAAATCCTTGCTCTACCCACTTCCTATCTGTGTTATTTGGGGCAAAGAAAACAAAACGAGACAAAAAAAACTTGGCCCTGGTTGGTTTGCTCAGTGGATAAGAGCATCAGCCAGGCGTGCGGACATCCCGGGTTCAATCCCCGGTCAGGGCACACATGAGACATGACCATCTGTTTCTCTTTCCCTCCATCTCCCTGTCTCTCTCTCTTCTCCACTCGCAGCCAGTAGCTTGACTGGTTCAAGCGTCAGCCCCAGGCGCTGATGATAGCTTGGTCGATTTGAACATTGGCCTCAGACGGGGGTGGGGTGGGGGGTTTTGCCTTGTGGATCCAGAAGTGGGATTCAGCCGGTTCATACTGTTTGGCAGAACCGATACCTAATTTTTTGTTGAGTTTGGCAATCGGTTGTTAAAATGGCACTTGTAATCAGGGTTCTCTTTAAGGTAGGCGCCTGAACAGCCACTCAATATGAAATCACAAATTTACATTCCTTATTCTGCACAACAGCATATTCTAAGCACCCGTAGTAATGTTCAATCCGTCCATAGGTGAAAAAAATTGACAGAACTATGCTTGTAATATTTATTCATTTCAAAAAACTCATTATATCTTTGATGAAATGCTACATTCTAATTCCCTCAAGTTTGTTACTTCAGTAAACAAACATATAACGTAAAGAGAAAAAGTGCCAAACAACCAGGGGGTGACAACTTGTATTTTTTGTCAGGTATTATTTAATATTTTTTCATTAATATTTTTAAACTCTTTTTTATAACATAACCTAGTTTTGTGTACCTTTTATTGTTCTTATTTAAGTATTAAATGCATGAAATAATAAACTACCTTTCAGTATATCTTTTTTTTATACTTAAAATGGTCAGTAGGGCAGAGAACCAGTTGTTAAAGTATTCGAATCCCACCACTGGGTGTATCCAGCTGGGCCGCAGGTGGGAGAGTTTGTCTCTCTCCCTCCCCTCCTCTCGCTTTAAAAAAAAACACCTCTTTTGAGTCTAGTAAATGTAATTCAGGAATAGCACATTTTGTGGTTTGTTTGTTTTTTAAAGATGTTTTAGCCCAACTGGTGGCAGCACAGTGGACAGAGCGTTGACCTGGGATGCTGAGGTTCCAAGTTTGAAACCCCAAGGTTGCCGGCTCGAGCACAGGCTCTCCATCTTGACTCACCATCTTGAGCATGGGATCAATGACACGATCCCATCATCAGTGGCTTGACACCAAAGGTCCCTGGCTTTAAACCCACGGTCATTGACTTGAGCGCAAGGTCGCTGGCTTGAGCAAGGGGCCACTGGCTTGACTGGATCCCCTGATCAAGGCACGTATGAGAAGCATCAGTGAACTAAGGTGCTACAACTACGAGTTGATGCTTCTTATCTCTCTTCCTGTCTCTGCAAAAAAAATGTTTTAAAGTACTGACTACTGTTTTTTTTTTATTTGATTGCTTTTTAAATTTTTTTTTAATTTTTTTTTTTGTATTTTTCTGAAGTTGGAAACGGGGAGGCAGTCAGACAGACTCCCGCATGCGCCCGGCCGGGATCCACCCAGCACGCCCACTAGGGGGTGATGCTCTGCCCATCTGGGGCGTCGCTCTGTTGCAACCAGAGCCATTCTAGTACCTGAGGCAGAGGCCACAGAGCCATCCTCAGTGCCCGGGCCAACTTTGCTCCAATGGAGCCTTGGCTGCGGGAGGGGAAGAGAGAGACAGAGAGGAAGGAGAGGGGGAGGGGTGGAGAAACAGATGGACGCTTCTCCTGTGTGCCCTGGCCGGGAATCGAACCTGGGACTCCTGCACGCCAGGCCAACGCTCGCCACTGAGCCAACCGGCCAGGGCCTCTTTGATTGCTTTTTACAATCAGAAATCTTTTTTATTATTTTTTACTTGTTGCCTGTTTCATGGGGCTAATTCTTTTTTTCCTCTGCTTCAAAAATTGTGAAAAATAGCCTGACCTGTGGTGGCGCAGTGGATAAAGTGTTGACCTGGAAACGCTGAGGTCGCTGGTTCAAAACCCTGGGCTTGCCTGGTCAAGGCACATATGGGAGTTGATGCTTCCTGCTCCTCCCTCCCCCTTCTCTCTCTCTCTCTCTCACTCTCTCTCCTCTCTAAAAATTAATTAAAAATAAAAATTGTGGCTAAGTTCTCATAACATAAAATTTACCATCTTGACCATCTTTAAGTGTACAGTGCAATGGTATTAAATATATTTATAATGTGTGCTACCTTCACCACCATCCATCTCCAGAACTCTTCTCATCTTTTGAAACAACAATTCTCCATTACCGCTTCTCCTCTGCCCCCAGTAACCACTTGTTCTTTACCTCTAGTTTTGACTAATTCATGTCAGATGAATTATACAGTATTTATCCTTTTGTCACTGGCTTATTTCATTTAGCATGTCCTCAGGGTCCACCCATGTTGTAGCATGTGTTAGATCTCCTTCCTTTTTAAGGCTGAATAATACCCCATTGTATGTATACCCTATTTTGCTATCTACTTACCTGCTGAAAGACAAGGGTTGTTTCCATGTTTTAGCAATTATGACTACTGGTATTTTCGTTGGTGTATCTCTTTATATCAATTTATTTAAAGCTCTAGAATCTTTTGCATCTTGATATTGTGATGACTTAATGATTCATCTCATGATGAATATATATATATATATGCTGAGCACCAACAAGCACTTCTCTGCTAAAAGAATTTCAGGCAGCATTCAGACTTCAAACTTGGGCAGCGGTATACTCTTTTAGAGGGTGGCTCTGTGTGCACTCATTCATGAAAATTCATTGGACTATACATTTGTGCACTTTCTGTAAAAGGTTTACCAAGAACAATACAATAAAAATGAGATGAGAGTCCATGGAAAGGAACAAAAGATGTCTAAAAACCTCTCCTCAAAGTTATCAAACAAAAGACTATTTTAAAATGAAGAAACCCATAGAAAGTATTTAGTTTCCTTATCTCTCTTCTCAGCAGTTCCTCAAATTGCATAGGGTCAGAGACCTTTTAATGGTGACTGAAAGTCACACGCAAAAATGCGACCATGACTCAGTGAAGACACCATTGACACGGTTTGTTTGTTGGACGTGGTACTTACAATAACCATTATTTTTTTTATGGCTCTGGGGATTGATAGATAACTCAGATATTTATATTTATCAATGTGTTTTTACTTGGTGTGATATTTATACAGTTTAGTGCTTGAAATGTTATTTCACCACCTTTTTATTTTCTTGTATGAATTTGGAAGACTGAACAAACTGTTACTATGGAAAGTAATATGTCACTATTAGGCTAAAAAATACTCATGGGCATTATCATTGTCTCCCCATCTTAGGAGTGTTTCTTCACTGTACAGTACTTCAACTTTCAGTATGCTTGACAATTTTCATAATAAAGTCATAATAAAGTCTTGGTAAAAAGATCCAAATGGCAAAGATTCAATGTCCATAAGCCCTATTAAGGACGCTTCTGCAGAGGGCAAGCAGCATCTGAGGGCTCCCAGGACCTGGGCTACTGCTCCCAGCAGAATGCATGGTGGTCAGGAGCTCACACTATGACCGGAGATGATCTGGGTTCAATTCCTAGTTCTGCCTCTTCTTGGATAGGACGTCTTTCAGGTATGTTGTTGACCCCCAAGTCTTAGTTTTCTTGTCTGTAATATGGGGTTACTTAATGTTCTACCTCAAAGGATTGATAGGAGAATTGAAGGACAAATATCTCTAAGCCTGTCCAGGATTCAATAAAACCCAATCATAATAAAACAATGGATAGGTTTTAGCTGCTAGAATGAGGATTTGATTATCCAGAAGAATTAGTAACTACCTAACCAGGTGGTGGTACAGTGGATAGAGCATGGCTGGGGAGCTGAGGACCCAGTTTCAAAACCCTGAGGTCGCCAGCTTGAGCGCAGGATCATCCGGCTCAAGTGTGGGGTCACCAGTTTGAGCATGGGATCATAGACACAACCTCATGGTCGCTGGCTGAAGCCCAAGGTTGCTGGCTTGAGCAATGGGTCACTGGCTTGGCTGGAACCCCTTGACACATATGACACTCATATGTCAAAGCACATATGAGAAAGCAATAAATGAACAACTAAGGTCCCGCAACTATGAGTTGATGGTTCTCTCATGTCTCTCCCTCCTATCTGTCCCTGTCTTTCTCTCTCTAAAAAAAAAAAATAAATAAGAAGAAAAAAAGAATTAGTAACCTACGGTGACATGCCCTTTGTGGATTCACCATGGGGAGAGGGAAAGCAGGAGAGGGGAGTGGGTACCTACCCCCTATGCACAGCATTCATGTTGAACTTGAACTCCTTAGGGAAAATAAGTGAGCAAGCCACCAAGTCAATGTCCAACAACACCCCCCGGGTACATATTCACCACAGTAAGCAGGGGTATCTCGGGGGTGGGATTCAGGGCGGCATTTCTGGTCTGTGCGTGCGCACATGCATGTCTTTCCATTTATATTTGCACGGGAGTCCTCAAAAAATAACTTACCGCCTGACCTGTGGTGGCGCAGTGGGATAAAGCGTCGACCTGGAAATGCTGAGGTCGCCGTTTCGAAACCCTGGCTTGCCTGGTCAAGGCACGTATGGGAGTTGATGCTTCCAGCTCCTTCCCCCTTCTCTCTCTCCCTCTCCTCTCTAAAATGAATAAAGTAAAAAAAAAATAAAAAAAAAATAATAACTTACCTTAAAAAATAAATTACCTTTATTGATGTGTAATTTACATCAATAAAATGCACATTTCCGTGTATACTTTGAGTTTTAACAACTGTATACGAGCATGTGATCATCATCGCCAAGGTACAGGCACATTTCTGTCACTCCAAAAGGTTTACAACCCTTCGCCATCAACGCTAACCCCCACCCCATGACAACAACTAATATGCTTTCTGTCACTATAAATTCGATTTTCTTTGCTAGAATTTCAAATAAATAGAATCATATGGTGTGCCAGTATTGATTTACTACCTCACAGCGGCCAGTTGCTAAACTGGAGTTTGGCCCTTTCAATCTTCTTCCTTTGCAGGCTGATGTGATGTTAACTATTTCCAGTAGAGGGAGCCAGAGAGACGTGGCTGGAAGGAAGGGTTTTGCTTCCGTCTGGAAGACTTAGGGCTCCCCAGGGCAAGCAGCTTCTCCCGCCCAATCCTGCCCTGTGCATGCATTTTCAGTGGCTGCCATCAGCAGCACCCTGCCCGCAGCCAGCACCTTCCCTTAGCACTCATCTCAGGTGGTTTCCTAGTCAAGTGCCTCTGATGAGACACTTCCTAGTGAACTGCTTTTTTCTAGCACCCTAGAAAATTGACTTCTGGCAAGTTCCAGAGGGTGGATTTCCAGGAGCTTCCACATGTGCAGCACCATAGGGACTCTTCTGCCCTTTAATGAGTCAAGGCCAAGTGTTTTCCAATGAGATCAGGGTCCCTGGGACTGTCAAGGACAGCATGGGGCTGTCATCATTTTTGAGATCCTAGGGTTAGTGGCAGCTCCTTTTATCTGCTATTTCTATATTCTTTAGCATTCTCTTTATTTCTTAGTAGCCAAGCCCTCTTACTCCGATCCACTGCTCTAATTCATAATTCTGTATATTAAGCACTCTCTCTTCAAATGACTGTGTGGGTTCAGTCTCCTGACTGGACTGTGACATGAATATAGTATATGTTCCCTGTGTCTTCTTTCCTTCAGCATAATGTCTGCATGATTCAGTCAGCAGTCCATTCCTCCTTTATCCTTTTATTTATTAATTTTTAGAGAGAAAGAAGAGAGAGAGAGAGAAAGAAAGAGAAGTGGGGGAGGAGCAGGAAGCATCAACTTCCATATGTGCCTTGACCAGGCAAGCGCGGGGTTTCAAACTGGCGACCTCAGCATTCCAGGTTGATGCTTTATCCACTGCGCCACCACAGGTCAGGCTTGGCCAATTCCTTCTTATTGCTGAGGAATATTCCATTGAACACATGAACCACAGTTTGTTTATCCACCCATTGTGGTAGACATTTGGTCTGTTTCCAGTTTGGGGTGATTACAAATAAAGCTGCTATGAACATTCATGTACAACTGTTTATGAGGACATATGTTTTCATTTCTCATGAGAAAATGCCTGGGAGTGGAATTCTTGGATCACAAGGTGTGTATTTCACTTTACAAAAGAAAACTCCAATAGTGTTTCCAGCCTGACTGTGCCATTTGCGTTCTCATCAACAATGTATGAGAGTTGCCATTGTCAACACCTGGCATTGTCAATCTTTTTAATTTGAGACAGAATGGCTCCCTTTCCATGCCTTTGGGAGGTTTTCCTCTACCTGACATTCTCCCTTATCACTTTAACTCTTTGCTCTTGAACTGTATAGTGCCTGTATTGTTTCTAACCTGCAACAAATGGTTATATAAAAATCATCAATACGATGAAAACCTTTTGCTCTTTAGAATTATTTGCATGTTCAAAGAGTCAATGCGTCTTCCCCTCAAGAAGGCAGAAAGAGCTACTGATAATCAGGGCTTGCACTGGCCTACATGAACCTTTGGGTAGATTTTTTTAAAAGGCAGCCCTTCTGAGTGAATGCAACCCTGGGATCCCAGGGCCTAGCGGTCAGAGCAAGGCCTGGATGATCTGAGCCTCCCCTTCAATGGCCAGCCCTGGCTAGTCTTGTAATAATAATAGCTCCTAAGTGTTTGGTCCTGTGCTGGATGCTCTTAAAACAGTATCCCAGAAATCCCAAGTTCAATTGCCTACAAGAGATAGCGGTATTTTTAAAATATAATATATAATGAAAGAAAGACAGACAGGAAGGGAAAGAGATAAGAAACATAAATTCTTTGTTGTGGCTCCTTAGTTGTTCATTGATTGCTTTCTCATATGTGCCTTGACCAGGGGGCTCCAGCTGAGCCAGTGACCGCTTGCTCAAGCCAGCGACCTTGGGATTCAAGCGACCTTTGGGCTCAAGTCAGCGACACTGCACTTGAGCTGGTGACCCTGCACTTAAGCTGGTGAGCCCACGCTCAAGCCAGATGAGCCCATGCTCCAAAGACCTTGGAGTTTCTAACCTGGGTCCTCAGTGTCCCAGGCCCATGCTCTATCCACTGCACACCACTTGGTCAGGTAAGATAGGCAGTATTCTAAATGAGGCCGACTAGTGGGAGGAACAGGGAGTGCTAGAGACTCTGGCAATAGAGAGAGAAGAGCCCACCTGGAGGCTGTGCCAATGCTCATTCCGCCTGATTTACTGCCAGGTACAAAGGAGGGCCCAGTTTGGCCACATCTTCCAGTTTTTCAAAAGAAACTGGAAATCCCAGATTTTACATAAAATCACTCAATTTTTATTTACTTATTTTTAATGTTTATTTTATTGATCTTAGAGAGTGGAAAGGAGAGAGTAGGAAAGAGACAGGAACATCTGTTTGTGTATGTGCCCTGACCGGGGATCAAACCAGCAATCTCTGGGCTTTGGGGACAATGCTCCAACCAACCAAGCTATCCGGCCAGGGCCACTCGATTTTTAAATGTTAGTGATGCATTAAAAAAATTAAACCATTAGCCTGACCTGTGGTGGTGCAGTGATGGGATGTCGAGCTGGAATGCTGAGGTCACAGGTTCAAAGTCCAACGATTGGCCAGTCAGAGCACATGTGAGAAGCAACTACTGTGAGTTGATGCTTCCCACTCCTCCCTCCCCTCTCTCTAAAATAAATAAATAAATCTTTAAAAATAAAACAAAAAAATTAAAGGACAATATGGGCCACATAAGGCATCTGTAGGCCTAGGAATGGACTCAAGTGGTTGTTTTGTGACTTCTGGATTATCCCAGTTAATCTTCCCACCAGGAAGAAACAGAGGCCCAGAGAGCTGAAACAACTCACATAAGGTCACACAGCAGGAAGAAGTGGAGTAGGGCTTGGATCTGGGCAGTCTGCTCTCCCTCTCAAACAGCATTCTCCCTATGCACAGCTAAGAAATTAAAAAGCAAAGGAAACTGGAGGGAGAACCATAAAAAAAAAAGATGTTGATATATTTTTGAAAGACAGAAAGCAGACAGAAGTGTGGGGGCTACAAAAGAAACTCAAGGGGGGGCATCAATGAAGCCTCGGGGATTCCCAGTGGCTCTGGATCTAGAGCCAAGGGTTCAAGGAGCACTGGCTAGGGTAGGGGTGCAGGTGAGAACAGGGCAAAGTGAGAACAGAGGTTAGTCCACCTTTGAAAAAAACTGCTTATTGGCTCCCTGATTCTTCTCCTTCCTCCCTCATGCTTGGCCACACAGATGTTGGGCTGCTAAACATTCACACACAGAAAAAAATTAAAAAAGCAAAACTAGATGATTGCTGTCTAGAGAAATTGCATGAAGCATCCCAGCAAAGACTGATTCCCTCTGTGCTAACAAGCACTGTCTCCAAACTGTTTTAGTCATCCCTTCAACTGGAGCAAGACACCAGTGCGAAAGCAGGACTGTATTTAAAACAACCCCAAATTTTCTAGCAGTGACTTTAAAAATGCCATCCAACCTGAAAAGGCATAATGATTCTATTTATCTGACTTTATTATTATTATTTTTAGAGAGAGAGGGGAAGGGAAAGAAATGAGAAGCATCAACTCATAGTTGTGGTACTTTTAGTTGTTCATTGATTGCTTCTTATATGTTCCTTGATGGGGGGCTCCAGCCAAGTCAGTGACCCTTGCTCAAACCAGCAACCTTGGGTTTCAAGCCAGCGACATTTGGTCTCAAGCCAACGACCATGGGATCATGTTAATGATCCTACGCTCAAGCCAGCAACCCCACACTCAAGCTGGATAAGCCCATGCTCAAGCCAGTGACCTTGGGATTTGGAACCTGGGTCCTCAGCGTCCCAGGTTGACACTCTATCCACTGTGCCACCACTGGTTAGGCTACCTGACATTTTAGAAGAGACAAATTATAGGGATGGAGAACAGATTGATAGTTGCAAGATGTGAGGGGTGAGTGTAATTATAAAAAGAACTTTTTTTGGAGTGATGGCATATTTATATATCCTGATTGTGGCTACATAAAAAATGAGTTAAATTTCATAGAACTAAAAAAAAAATTATACAACTGTATCACTGCACCCAAGAAGTCAATTTTACTGTATGATAATTTAAAAAATAATATACACTTTTTAAAATTAAAAAAATGTCACCCAGCTCCTTGTTTGAAAATGTGTTTGGACAAGCAAGGATCACCAGATATTTGAAGAAAACTAGCAGCCTGAAAGAGAAATACTAAGGTAAACAGGCAAAGCAAAAGCAAACTGACCCAGAGGAAACAGACAGAGGGCTGAAAGAACTTAAGGGAAAAGGAAAACCCCTAATTAGTACACTCAAGGCCAGCTTCAGGCGTCACGGGCATAGGAGCAGAGCAGTCACACATAACTCCCTCACCTGAAAGGGCTCCAAGATGGTTTTAATATTTTGATGCTACCAACTTGAAATTCTTAATCTTTTTTTTTTTTTTTAATTTATTCATTTTAGAAAGGGGGGTGGAGAGAGAGAGAGGAGAGAGAGAAGGGGGGGAGGAGCAGGAAGCATCAACTCCCATATGTGCCTTGACCAGGCAAGCCCAGGGTTTCGAACCGGTGACCTCAGCATTTCCAGGTCAATGCTTTATCCACTGCGCCACCACAGGTCAGGCTCTTAATCATTTTTGAACAAGGGGCTCACCTTCCTTCTCAATTTGCATTGGGCCCTGCAGGTTATGGATCTGTCCAGGGTACATTTAGATTTGAGAAGATACTCAAAACAAGAACAGGATACTAGAAAAAGAAGAAGAAAAATTCCAAGAAATAGATTGGATACATTAGAAGCAGAAAAATGTTTCTCTTAAAAGGAAAACATTAAAGCTATGAGAAACTGCAGGAAAAACAAAAAACTGTTTAAGAAATCATAGTCCAAATATGATACAATGTATACACTAACCTGTATCCCTGTCCTGTCAGCTTGACAAAGTGAGACAGAAAGAAATCCTCTTGACATGGAGGCTAAGGACATTCTCCTTATAGTAGTCCTAGTTATTACTTTTTATGGGGAAAAGATTGTCTTTTATACACACACACACATATATATATATGTGTGTGTGTGTGTGTGTGTGTGTGTGAGTGTGTGTGTGTGTAATTGACATATAACACTGTATAAATTCAAGGTATATGTGTGATTTGATGCATTAATATTTTGCAATATGATTACTACTATAGCATTAGCTAACATCAATATCCAGTTACATCATTATCATTTCTTTTTTATGGTGACAACATACATGATGTGGTCTTTTCTTTTTTTTTTTACAGAGACAGAGAGAGGGATAGATAGGGACAGAGAGACAGGAATGGAGAGATAGAAGCATCAATCATCAGTTTTTTATTGTGACACCTTAGTTGTTCATTGATTGCTTTCTCATATGTGCCTTGACCGTGGGACTTTAGCAGACTGAGTAACCCCTTGCTCAAGCCAGCGACCTTGGGTCCAAGCTGGCAAGCTTTTACTCAAAGCAGATGAGCCGACGCTCAAGCTGGCGACCTCGGGGTCTGGAACCTGGGTCTTGAACCTGGGTCCTCCAGCATCCCAGTGTTACACTCTATCCACTGCACAACCGCCTGGTCAGGCTATGATTTGATCTTTTCAACAAATGGTACTAGGAAGTCTATATGCCAAAGGGTGAATTTAGGCCTTTACCTCATACCATCCATAAATATTAGTTCAAAATCAATCACAGACCTAAATATAAGGGTTAAAACTCTTTAAAATATTTTAGAAGAGACCAGGAGAAAAAAAAATCTCATGATTTTAGGTTAGGCAAAAGTATATAATTTGTAAAAGAAAAACATGAATTAAACATCATCAAAATGGAAAACTTTTGCACTTCAAAAAATAAGAAAATGAAAAGAAACTATAGATTGGCAGAAAATATTTGTAAATCATATATCTGATAAAGGTCTTGTACCTAGAATATAAAAAGAACACTTAAAATTCAATAATAAGACAAACAAACCAATTAAAAATGGACAAGGATTTGAACAGACATTTCACCAAAGATATACAGATGACTAATAAGCACATGAAAAGATGCTCCACATCATTAGTCATTAAAGAAATGCAAATTAAAATAAAAATGAAACACCAATTCACGTCCACTTAGCATGGCTAATGTTCAAAAGATTGGTGAGGCCCTGGCATGGTAGCTTAATTGGTTAGAGCATCACCCTGATATGCCAAGGTTGCAGGTTCGATCCCCGGTCAGGGCACATACAAAAATCAACCAATGAATGCATAAATAAGTGAAGCAACAAATCAGTGTTTCTCTCTTTCTCTTTTTCTTCTTCTCTCTCTAAAATCAATTAAAAAAAAAAAGATTGGTGAGGACAGTTAAAACTAAAACCCTCACACATTGCTGGCAGGAATGTAAAATGGATATAACCACAGCCACTTTGGAAAACAAGCAGTTATTTTAAAAGTTGAACATTGACCCTGGCTGGTTAGCTCAGTCAGTTGAGAACGTTCGCAAAACAACAAGGTTGCGGGGTTTGATTCCCAGTCAGGGCACACATGGGAAGCAACCAATGAATGCACAACTGAGTGGAACAACAAATGAATGCTTCCCATCCCTCTTCCCTCTCTCTGCCTCCCTTTCTCAGAGGTCCATCCCCACATGAAGTTGCCCTTCCGATTCCCAGGTCAGGGCACATACAGGAGCAGCTCAATGTTCCTGTCTCTCTCCCTGCCTCCCTAAAAAAAAAAGTTGAACATTAAAAAAAACCGTTAAACATAAACTTACCTTAAAACCCAGCAATTCTACTACCAAAAAGAAATGAAAACTTATGTCCACACACACTTGACTGCAAATGTTCATAGCATAATAAATTTGAAAAAACCTACCACGTGTCCGTCAATGGATAAATAAAATACAGTCTAGCCATAAAATGGAATACTATTGTTCAATCATATAAGAAGTAAAGTACTGGTACATATTATAATATAAATGAACTCGCAAACAGTATACACGCTAAGGTAAAGAAGCCACATTCTGTATGATGTACTTATATGAACTACCGGGAAAGGACATATCTAAAGATACAGGAAGTAGATTAGTAGTTGCCTGGGGCTGAGCATGGAACACAGAGTGACAACAAATAGGCAAGAGCGATATTTGGGAGGTGACAGAAATGCTCCCAAACTGTGGTGATGGCAGCACAACTCTGTAAATTCATTAAAAATCACTGAATTGTACAATTAAAAGGGCTGAATTTCATTGTATGTAAATTATACCCCAATAAAGCTGTTCAAAAAACCCTCAGCGCCTGACCAGGCGGTGGCGCAGTGGATAGAGCGTCGGACTGGGATGCAGAGGACCCAGGTTCAAGACCCCGAGGTCACCAGCTTGAGTGCGGGCTCATCTGGTTTGAGCAAAAGCCCACCAGTTTGAACTCAAGGCTGCTGGCTCCAGCAAGGGGCTTCTCGGTCTGCTGAAGGCTCGCGGTCAAGGCACATATGAGAAAGCAATCAATGAACAACTAAGGTGTTGCAACACGCAATGAAAAACTAATGATTGATGCTTCTCATCTCTCTCCGTTCCTGTCTGTCTGTCCTTGTCTATCCCTCTCTCTGACTCACTCCTGTCTCTGTAAAAAATAAATAGAAAAAAAAATTCATTAAAAAAAACAACCCTCAGCAAGTTTTACAGTTAAAGCATGGAAGACTGACATATAGTACCAGAACAGACTGTAGATGTTACCAACCTTGACAGGGTGCAAATAACTGCACAATTGACAAAAGACCGGAAATGAAAGGTGGGGAAGGGGGAGAGAAGCCAAGATGCTGAGCTCACCTACTTTATATCATCATGGGAATCAAAAGCTGCCAGTAAGTAGAAGTGAAACAAAATATTTTTTTTTTTTTTTGTATTTTTTTGTATTTTTCTGAAGCTGGAAATGGGGAGAGACAGTCAGACAGACTCCCGCATGCGCCCGACCTGGATCTACCCGGCACACCCACCAGGGGGCGATGCTCTGCCCACCAGGGGGCAATGCTCTGCCCCTCCGGGGCGTCGCTTTGCCGGGACCAGAGCCACTCTAGCGCCTGGGGCAGAGGCCAAGGAGCCATCCCCAGCGCCCGAGGAAGGAGGGGGGGGGTGGAGAAGCAAATGGGCGCTTCTCCTATGTGCCCTGGCTGGGAATCGAACCCGGGTCCCCCGCACACCAGGCCGACGCTCTACCGCTGAGCCAACCGGCCAGGGCTGAAACATAAAATTTAAAGTTATAAAGTTAAATAAAGAAATGATCTAAAAAATGTACAATTATTAAAAATTGGTTAGTGATGAAGCAGGGAAAGAGGCAGTGGGCTAAACACCATCTTTCATAACAGACAGTAATGGAGGATTTGAAATTTCTGTTTTTCTGTCATTTCCGTCACCACCGTCTCATTACCTGCTGCCCTCTGAGTCACAGTGTGGGTGAAGAGGAGGCAAAGTTACTTTGGCTTTTTTGGTATATTCTAATTTAAGTGTAATGAACATCATGTGTAATGAAGATCAAGGCCTGCCCTGGACAAATGTTAGTTGCCATTGTGACACTGTTACTATGATTAGCAGTTAAGGGCCAGCTATGGGGTTGGAGTCCCTGCGGGCACTTCCATGTGTGGGATCATGCTGCTGCTGGAACCTTGACTAGAGCAATGCGGGCTAAGGGGAGAAGCGCTTAGGAAGTAACGGGCTGAGACAGTGCAAAACACAAAACTGCACCAGTGGCAAGACAGAGCCATCAGAGGAATTTTGAAAAGCACATGCCAAGTCCAAAATCCATGTCTAAAAAAAAAACAAGTAGAAGGAAGCATGCTACAGTAGTTAGGATAGTAACAAGCAGTTATTCTCAGGTGAACACATTGAGGTAAAGAAAATTCCTCCACAAAATATGAACAGCTGTTAACTGCACACTGACTCTGCTCAAGGCACATGGGAAGTGCTTAAAAGAATCTCACAGAAGCCACACAAACCACCCCAAGAGGGGAAACTGAGGCTTGGAAGAGGGACTCAGCAGACCCCAGGTCACCAGACAAGGAAGTGGCAGAATCAGGATTTGAACCTTGATGTGGAGGACTGGGTTTGTGCCACTGTGCACATATCTTCATCTCTTTCTTCGTTGCTAAATTCTTTATTTTCCCAATTTATTTCCCATAAACATTTCACATAGAGAAGCTGAAAGAATATGAAAATGAACATCCATTTTGCCATATTTGCTTTCTCTCTTTCTTTTGATGACCTTTGAAATACTTCCATGTGCATCTTCTACAAAAAAATAAGGGCATTCTACAGGTCTGCACTGTGACCCCACCTAACAGCACTAACGGAAATACATTCTGCCTCCTCATACCCAGCCTATGAACCATTTTTTCTCCACTGTCCCAAGGTTTTTGCTTCTTCCTAACAAGGTCCAGGCCTCACAGAGAATTGGGATGGTTTCATCCCCTTAATTCCTTCTAATCTAAAACACTGCCCTGCCAGCTCAGGCCAGGTAGTTCAGTTGGTTGCAGTGGTAGTCAACCTGGTCCCTACCGCCCACTAGTGGGCGTTCCAGCTTTCATGGTGGGCGGTAGAGGAGCAAACAAAGTATAAATAAAAAGATAGATTTAACTATAGTAAGTTGTTTTATAAAGATTTACTCTGCCAAACTTAGCGAAAATCCGACATAAAGTACTTGGTAAGTAATTATTATTATATGCTTTAACTTGCTGTAACTCTGCTTTATAAATTTTATAAAGTAAAGTTACTTCCCTACTTTATAAATCACCATTACTGTGGAACCGGAGGGTGGTTAGAAAATTTTACTACTAACAGAGATACAAAAGTGGGCGGTAGGTATAAAAAGGTTGACTACTCCTGGGTTAGAGCACTATCCAGATACACTAAGACTGAGGGTTTGATCCTGGGTCAGGGTACAAAATAATCAATCAATCAATGCATAAATAAGTGGAATAACAAATCAATGTTTCTCTCTCCCTCTCTAAAATCAATCAATAAATAAAAAAATGTTAAAAATAAAATTAAACACTGCCCTGCCTTTTCCATTTTCCTCTTAAAGAGATTAAATTATTTTTACCAGCAAAAAAGTCAGACTTACTTCTATTTGACTTGTTAACCATACGTCTAAGTTGACTGGATAAAAGAGTATTTAAATAAATATACAATTTTTATTTGAAAAATATTTTTTAAGCAGACTCCTCAGTCAGGCCTCAAAAAAAATGGGAGTCAATAGATCCTATATATATATATATTTAATAGAACAAGACATACCAGTTTAAAAATTATTTTGTTACAAAAATAGCCAATAGAGAAACTAAGTAATGCTGTGATTATACAGGGGGGTGGGCGTGGGGGTTGGGGGAGGGGATTGTGCAGGAGTGAATGCTGTTCCCATCTGTTTTTAGCAAGGGATTAGTAAACATTGCCTAAAAGCAGATAAACTAAGAAATAATCCAAGAATTTGCTTTAGAGATTTGGAAATAACTACCAGAGGAATAAAAAGCTGAGAAAGGTTTAAAGTGATGCACGATGGATCACAAGCTACTTTTGCCAGTTTTGAAAAGTAATTTAATTACAAAAAATTTTAATTGGTTGAGAGGGTGGGGGAGCGGTAAACGGTTTAAAGGGCTGTTAATTTTTCATGCAAAGCTTTGTCCTATTTGTCCTTTGTTCTTGTGTGTTACTGGGACATAAATATATATATATATTTATTTTAAAAGTAAATTCGTAATTTGGCAGTCTTTCAACCAGGGAGTAAATCAATGTTGTCTAAAGTGGATATAAAAAAATGTGGGGTGTGAAAAAATATGACTGAACGACGAAAGTTAACTTAGAAAAACAAAATTTAGTTTGGGAGGAGCGGCCGCAGCTAAAAACACACTGTGCCCAAGTTGCTGAATCAAGACAGCGCTCCAAGGCTTGGGACTCCCAGATTTTGCGAAGGTCTACCAGGCAGAAGAAACGAAAACCAGAGTTGGTAAAAAGTGATCAGCGTTTCAGTGGCTGCGGTGAACACTGGTGGGCTGGTCGTTTGGGACCGGGATTTCTTTAATGGTGGCCTCCGAGGACGCGGCGGGTGGAGGCGTGGGCTCTAGGACCCGTTTAAAAAACAAAGCGATCCGGGGCTTTCAAACGTGCATTGTGTAACTCCGGACTCAAAGGGACACAAGTTGGCTGCGACAGCCTAGGACGCAGAGGGACGGGGAAGGGGCGCTGAGTACACAACCCCTCGAACCCCGCCCCTCCCGGCAGGGCCTGCGGCGGAAATCCTTCCCGGGGCGCCCGGTCCGAGCGTGGGGACCGGGTACGGGTCCCTACCTGTCCGGCGCTCACGTGGCAGCCCGCTCGGAGGCGGCAGCGGGCTAAGATTCCCTTCCCCACCCAGCTCTGGGAGGCAGCAGGGGGGTTCCCCCGGGTCGGCCCCGCCCAGGGAGCCCCGGGACCGCGGGGTGGGCAGTCGGTCCTCTCCGGGAGTTGGTGGCTGAAGTCGGGCGCTAGGGGCCGCGGGAGCGACGGAGGGGCGGGATCCCGGAGCGCAGCTGGCGTCGGGGGAGGGCCCAGCTGCCGTGGGGCTGGCGGGCAGAGGACCTAGTCCCAGCGCTCCCGGATCTGGAGGCCTGCCTCTTAGGGAGGCTACACGTTCCACATGTGGTCACCTGCTGCCCGGGTACCCAGCCACCTGAGACCTGGCTGTTCCGCGCACAACCCAGGAACCTCCTCTGCTTCAGTTCCATCTTCCCCGGAACCCCCGCCGTGGGAGTGGTCCTGCCGCCCCTCCCCCCAAATCCTTTTCTTTCCAGCTTACCGCCTACAGCCGCCTACGCCATTCAAACACAACTATCCCACCGTCTGTCTGCTGCTGGTAACTAGCCTGGCTGTGACTGCGATCCTGGGCGGGATTGAAACACCTGGATGAAAGTTCCCATCCACAGTGTGTCCCTAGCGTACAGTTTCAGTTGCCCGGGCACCCAAAGGAGAACTCTGAACCTTCCTCTTTGGCTGTGCTAATAGAAGAGAAAAGCAATGTGGAAATCGAAGGATCAGTTATTTGAGGGTTGCAATATTAAACCACTAGCTTTGAAAAATGTTTTTTTTTTATTTTTATTTTTTATTTATTCATTTTTAGAGAAGACAGAGAGAGGGAGAGAGAGAGACAGAGAGAGAGAGAGAAGGGGGGAGGAGTTGGAAGCATCAACTCCCATATGTGCCTTGACCAGGCAGGCCCAGGGTTTTGAACTGGCGACCTCAGCATTTCCAGGTCGACACTTTATCCACTGCGCCACCACAAGTCAGGCCCATAGTTTCATCCTGTGATATAATTATCTAAGAGAAATAAAAAAAATTTTAATTTATTCATTGATTTTGGAGGGATAAAAGAGAGAGATCTATATTGTTTTCCATTTATTTATGCATTCACTGGTTGATTATTGTATGTGCCCCGACGGGGGATGGAACCTGCAACCTTGGCAAATGGGACCATGCTCTAAACCAGGGGTCTCAAACTCAACTCAGCATGTGGGCCGCAGAGCAAGATCACAGCCGTTCCGCGGGCCGCACTAGGTCTACAAAAGGCAACTGTTACGCAACACTTTTCTCACTGCAGTTGAAAACAAAAAAAAATCAGTACAACAAGCACAATCGTACATGCAGTTTACTCAGTGTCACAAAACGACCAGAAACTGTAGTTTGCGTCACAACTGCTGTTAACTAAGCTAATATCTAGCTAGGATGCTAGAGAAATGAAAAATACAAGTAGGCCCCTAGGCTTACTTAATTTTATCCAAAATATTTTGAACTTCGTGGATTAGTCTGCGGGCCGCACAAAATTGTTCGGCGGACCGCATGTTTGAGACCCCTGCTCTAACTGAACTACCCAGTGTTGCAGTAATTTAAGGTTATAGTAATTAAATATATAGAAATATATAAAAATAATCAAGATATAATATTAAAAGCAATTAAGGAAATTAAAGTTATGCTGTCTGGATAGGAATTAATATAGTGGGTACAGATATGATAAACAGATTCTGCCTTTCGCACAGGGCCCAGTTAGTGCGTGTGTGAAGTTATATATAGATAAGAAGTGGCTTGATGTCATAACTCTGTAGGTTAATGTAAACAAGAAGTTTCCCTAGGAACAACTTGAAAGTGGCTTGATGTAACATTTCAGTAGATTAACATAAAAAGGGCTTCCTGCGAAGAACTCCCAAAAAGGTGGTTTGAGGTGATAATCCTGTAGACACCTGTTAGAAGGCCTTGGCCAGAAACGGTACTAAGTAAGCTAAGGGGCCTCCCTGCTGCAGTAGTTGCCCAGACTCAAACGTTAACGTGGACTGTCTCCACGCTGCTCTGACCAAAGACAGCCCAGAGGAGCACAGCGACGGGCCCGCTTAAGCTGTACCCAGGCACGCCATAGGATTTGTGAGTAATAAACTGCCTGTGTGATTCTTACAACTAAATTGTGTGTCCGTCGTCTTTCCTCTAGTGGCAGTTGGTCTTGGCACTAAGTGAAATCCTCATAGCCACCTCAAGAGTAGTCTAGAAGAGGCTGCCAGCCCTGCTGTTAAGCAGGAGTGTCCTACTGCACGGGGAAGTCGAATCTGGGACCCCTGATTGACGTAGAGCTCGGGCTCTCCTGGGAGACCCAGCCAGGGCCAGAAATCAAATCTTTATCAGTGATTTCCAAGTATTCCACAGAAGCCCAGAATTCTAATATGAGTTTCCCTTTTTAGAAATCAATCCTTGAAAACCATTTACAATATGCCCACTGTGATATTATGATATATAATTAAAAATATATATTTAGTATTCATCCTTATTCCTGACACAAAGCTCCTAAAATCCTTGGAATTTCCTAAGTGATGATAGCAATAAAAGTCCCTTTAATTTTTTTAAAAAATTATTCATTTTGGGGGGGAGGGAGAGGGGCAGGAAGCATCAACTCCCTTATGAGCCTTGACCAGGCAAGCCCAGGGTTTCGAACTGGTGACCTTTATTCACTGTGCCACCACAGGTCAGGCAATCAAGGTCTTTAAAAAAAAAGGTTTTGTTGTGTAATGACATGACACTTGGAAAGACCCTATGTAACCTAAGTTTGGGGGCTGGTTGCCTGGGGATCAAGTAAGTGATTAGAGGGTTGAAACTTTCAGTCCCACCCACTCCCCACCTTAACCTCAGAGGAGGGAAGAGGGGCTGGAGGTGAAACAATGAGCAGTGATTTAATTAGTCATGGTTATTTAAGAAAGCCTCCATGAAAACCCCAAAGAACAGGTTTTGGAGAGCTTCTGGATTGGTGGACACACACAGATTTGAGGAGAGTGTAATGCTTAGGTAACGGAAGTTCTGAGCCCTTCGCCATTCTTTGCCCTATGCATCTGGCTATTATGAAGTTATTTTTTTTAATATTTATTTTTGAGAGAGAGAGACAGGAAGGGAGAAAGAGATCAACTCATAGTTGCGTCACTTTTGTATTTTTCTGAAGCTGGAAACGGGGAGAGACAGTCAGACAGACTCCCGCATGTGCCCGACAGGGATCCACCCGGCACGCCCACCAGGGGGCGATGCTCTGCCCACCATGGGCGACGCTCTGCCCCTCTGGGGCGTCGCTTTGCTGCAACCAGAGCCACTCTAGCGCCTGGGGCAGAGGCCAAGGAGCCATCCCCAGCGCCCGGGCCATCTTTGCTCCAATGGAGCCTTGGCTGCGGGAGGAGAAGAGAGAGACAGAGAGGAAGGAGGGGGGGGGGGTGGAGAAGCAAATGGGCACTTCTCCTGTGTGCCCTGGCTGGGAATCGAACCCGGGTCCCCCGCACGCCAGGCCGACGCTCTACCACTGAGCCAACCGGCCAGGGCCAGTTGCGTCACTTTAGTTGTTCATTGATTACTCCTCATAGGTGCCTTGGTGAGGAGGCAGGGGGGCTCAAGCCAGCAACCATGGGATCATGTCAGTGATCTCATGCTCAAGCTGGGGACCCCGCTCAAGCTGGTGAGCCTGCACTCAAGCCAGCAACCTCAGGGTTTTGAACCTAGGACCTCAGCCTCTCAGGTCAACACTCTATCCATTGCACCACTACTGGTCATATATGAGATATATCCTTTTATAATAAACCAGTAATATGATGTTGGGCAAACAAGTGTGTTAGACTTGCTTGCTTGTACTTTGCCTGATTGGTGCATGAGCATGGGGCAGCACCTCATGTGTACAGTCTATGTAAGGCTGCAGGTGCTTGCCCTCAGGGTGGCAGATGGTAGATTACAGAGTGTCTGCCACCATTTGGAGGGGCCTTTTTTTTTTCTTGTATTTTTCTGAAGCTGGAAACGGGGAGAGATAGTCAGACAGACTCCCGCATGTGCCCGACTGGGATCTACCCGGCATGCCCACCAGGGGGTGACGCTCTGCCCGCCAGGGGGCGATGCTCTGCCCCTCCGGGGCGTCGCTCTGCTGCAACCAGAGCCACTCTAGCGCCTGGGGCAGAGACCAAGGAGCCATCCCCAGCGCCCAGGCCATCTTTGCTCCAATGGAGCCTCGCTGCGGGAGGGGAAGAGAGAGACAGAGAGGAAGGAGAGGGGGAGGGGTGGAGAAGCAGATGGGCGCTTCTCCTGTGTGCCCTGGCCGGGAATCGAACCCGGGACCCCTGCACGCCAGGCCGACGCTCTACCACTGAAGCCAACCGGCCAGGGCCGAGGGGCCATTTTTGCTATTATTTGCTGGATAAAGGTTTTTTCCCCTAGCCTGTTTGTTTGTCACCCCTGAGAGAACGAAGTGGTATTCCCTGTCTGCTTGCTCATCTGCCTGTGAGACTCTAATAAACAAAATGGCCTACCACTTTCCTGCTCCACAGTTCCTTTATCGTCTGCCTGAATCCAGTGTAATCCTGCCTGGCCATGGCCACCGGCCTTACCTCTGGCGCAGCTGGCAGGGTTCAGATCAGATTGGTATGGAGCTGCAACACCCCTGAAAGGTGGAATAGAGGAGCGACTATTCCTGGTGGCTCTCCTGTTGGGGGCCATGGGCTGGGTATTTTTTTTTTTTTTTAATTATGTTTTTTTTTTTTTTCATTTTTCTGAAGCTGGAAACAGGGAGAGACAGTCAGACAGACTCCCGCATGCGCCCGACCGGGATCCACCCGGCACGCCCACCAGGGGCGACGCTCTGCCCACCAGGGGGCGATGCTCTGCCCATCCTGGGCATCGCCATGTTGCGACCAGAGCCACTCGAGCGCCTGAGGCAGAGGCCACAGAGCCATCCCCAGCTCCCGGGCCATCTTTGCTCCAATGGAGCCTTGGCTGCGGGAGGGGAAGAGAGAGACAGAGAGGAAAGCGCGGCGGAGGGGTGGAGAAGCAAATGGGCGCTTCTCCTGTGTGCCCTGGCCGGGAATCAAACCCGGGTCCTCCGCACGCTAGGCCGACGCTCTACCGCTGAGCCAACCGGCCAGGGCTGGGTATTTTTTTTATTTATTTATTTATTTATTTATTTATTCATTTTAGAGTGGAGAGGGAGAGACAGAGCGAGAGAGAGAGAGAGAGAGAGAGAGAGAGAGAGAGAGAGGAGAGACAGAGAGAGAGAAGGGGGAGGAGCTGGAAGCATCAACTCCCGTATGTGCCTTGACCAGGCAAGCCCAGGGTTTTGAACCGGCGACCTCAGCATTTCCAGGTCGACGCTTTATCCACTGCGCCACCACAGGTCAGGCTGGGCTGGGTATTTTTTACAGCCCTTCGAGAAGAGACCAAGAGCTCTGTATGAGAGGCTGCCTGAAGTTGAAAGCTCCAGGATGAGCTGCAGACCGAGTGGCAACAATGGCATGAGCTGGAATGGTCACTGGAGAAAAAGCTGCAGGTCAGGCTACAGGGTGAGAATTAGCAATGGCTTGAACTGGAGTGAGCGCTGAAGAAGGAGGCTGACCACTTTTGAGAGTTGCAGTGTGAGATGCAGGCTGAGCACCAATGCACCTGGAACTGGAGCGATCTCTGGAGAAGGAGTTACAGGTTCATGAACTCCAGTTTTCCCTGGAAGCACAATGTTGGCACTGACAGAGGAGAAACAACTGCAGGTTCAAGAACTGGAATCTCAGCTGCAGGCTGAGAGCTAGCAGCCACATGAGCCGAAATAGGCGCTGAAGACAGAGCTGCACCCGAGCCAGTGGAGTGGTTCTGAGTCAGTGGGAGCAGATGTTTCCAACTCTTCTCAGGGGGAGGTTCAGGCTGAGCTGCCATCCTTAGACTCAGAGCGCAGTCAGTGGTTTCCCGGAAGGTAAAAACCCAGCAGCCAAGAATCCCTCAGGGGCAGGTACAACCTCCCACAGGTGGTGGAGTACTCTGTGGTCTGTCCTTACTCCCAAGCAGAGCTGATGGAGTTGGGGGCGCAATTTAGGCAGAAATCTACCGAGCCCCTGGTAGATATAGGGGGGATGGATAGCATCATGCTCTCTGGAATAGAGATGGAGAAATTGGCTGCCATTATCATGCATTCCTCCTTAAGGCAGCATCTTCAGAACTGCCATGACAACCCAGGAAACCATACCCTATTAGAATGGGTGATGGCCACCATTTGTACAGTCTGGCAGAATGCTGGAGACTTGCTAGGAGCAGTGAGTAGGTGGCATTGCTATAGTGAGCTAGCTAACATTCTTTAGGAACTAGGTATGAAGAATGCTGCTTTCAACCCAAGATCCCGTGGGCCAGATGAGGATGTATTTATGACAGGGATGAGGGATCTTATTTTCTGCAATGCCCTATTAGCCCTTTGTGGGTCACTAGTGGCTATTTTGGGCCCCTTTGTGGGGCAGCCCATCAACATGGTTACACAAATGGTAGCAGATTTGGGGAAGTTGCAGGCAGCTTGGGATCATAAAGAAGTGGAAGCTGCTGCCTGTGCTGCCCCTCCCCCGACTAACAAGGGAAATGGGCCTGTGAAGGTTACCCAAACACAGATGTGGGTAGATTTGATCGCGGCTGGGGCAGATAGGGATAAATTTGGATGGCAGGTATAATAAAGTCTTTTTAGAGCTTTGGTGGCAGCTTGAACAGGAACAGAAGTTCTAGCCACTGAAAAAGTGAGCAGTCCCGGCAGCTGCCAAGAAGATGGCTGGCATTCAGGTTGCACGGTTGCAGCATTACTTATTGGAGACCACTAAGGTTTAGGAGGACCCTCTCCAAGACCCATTGTTCCAGTTTGAATACAGGGAAGGCTGAGAGACCACCTAACAGGGATGGGTGGGGAGGCCTGAGGCTGCATGTGAAATTGACAATCCATTGATCACCTTCTAATGTGCAGCAGGTGTTGCCATTAGAAGACAATAGGTGCTTTGATTTTCCCCCAGCAGCAGCAACAGATAAGAAAACTATCAAGGTGGCACAGGCCTAGGATGTGTTTGATTCTACTAAGCCCTGTAAGCTTGCTGAGGGGTCTGGAAGGGGCTTGTGGCTATGGACAGAGCACTTATGGAAAGATGCTGAGGTCTGTTAATGAAGAGCTGTATGCCCAGGTGCCTGTAATGGACCTTTACCTTGGCGATTTGCACAGACAGGTAGGCTGTCTATCGTGGACTGATCATTGAGCGGTGTAATAGACTCTTGGATTGCTACCAGAGGGGATCACCAGCTCCCTTGTTGAATGGACATGCTGCTTTGGACAATATGAGAGACCCTGAAGGCAGGGGGCAGCTCTGGAGGAGGCCTTCCTGCACCAGGAAGCTGCTGTCATCCAGTTGCAGAGATGCACCAAGGACACTTTATGGTTTCCATAGACACAACCCTGGACTATACAGGCCCTCCAACCTACTATAGGGTGTAGTGTAGGGGGCTAGAGATGGGCCTCCAGTTAGCACCTTGGGCAGAGTGCTCAGGAAGGCATTGTGAAGGGCACCTTTGTAATTATTGTAATTGTATAACTTGTGCTGTTGCTGTAGTCTGTTTGTTTATGTAATGTACCTCACTCCTTGCACAGGGACCATCACAGAAGATACCTGTCATGTAGACTGCGAAGCGAGCAACCCTAAAGGGGTGAAATGTTGGGCAAACAAGTGTGTTAGGCTTGCTCGCTTGCACTTTGCCTGATTGGTGCATTAGCACGGGGCAGCACCATGTGTGTACAGTCTATGCAAGGCTGCAGGTGATTGCCCTCAGGGTGGCAGATTGCTGCCATTGGAAGGGGCTGTTTTTACTATTGTTTGCTGGACAAGGGATTTCCCCCCAGCTTGTTTGCTTGCTGGTCCAACTGCGAGACTCTAACAAACAAAATGCCCCGCCATCTTCCGGCTCCAGTTTCTTTACCATCTGCCTGAATCCAATGTGGACCCTTATTGCCAAGGCCACCAGTCTTACATATGGTTCTGCTGAAAAAAAGAAAAGAAAAGAAAAAAAGCTCTGTCCTGGTTTCAAATAGAAACTTTCTACCGTATATCCTACTTTAAAATTTTCCTCACCTGACCAGGTGGTGGCGCAGTGGATAAAGCGTTGGACTGGGATGCAGAGGACCTGGGTCCGAAGTCCTGAGGTTGCCGGCTTGAGCACAGGTTCATCAGCTTGAGCACAGGTTCATCAGCTTGAGCACAGGGTTGCTGACTTGAGTGTGGCATTGTCGACATGACCCCATGGTCGCTGGCTTGAGCAAGGGGTCACTTGCTCTGCTTTAGACCTCCAACAAGGCATATATGAGAAAGTAATCAATGAACAACTAAAGTGCCACAATGAAGAGTTGATGCTTCTTATCTCTCTCCCTTCCTGTCTGTCTGTCCCTATCTGTCCCTTTCTCTATCTCTGTCTCTGTAAGAAAACTCCCCCCCACCAAAACAACAACAAAAAATCTTTCTCCTAAATTGTAGACAATGGAATAAATCCGAAGGTTCAATACCAGTAAAACTGGGGCCCCGATCCGTTTCTCCCTTGACCTCTGTCCTTGAGCCTTCAAAGTTCCTCCTGATTGCCCAAGGGAACTCAAGTGACTGATCTTAGACATCCCAGAGCCAGGCCTCCCACACCTGGTAAGTTGCTCGCTCATATCAGGCACTGTGCTAAACTCTTATATGCATGAGTCCACCGACAGATGCCTCTCCTGGGAAACTGAGGCCTAGAGATACTTGCTTTATGCACGCAGTGCAAGTCGCTTGCTTTGGGGGTCTCAATGAAAGAGAGGATTTGAGCATAAGGTTCCCAGGTTCCCTTAGTTAAAACCCTAAGGAAGGCACCACATCGCCACCGTGAGGACGGTGTGAGATTGTGCGCTTGCCAAGTAAAGGGTACCTCTCATTATTTGTACCAACTGCCTTTTGAAACATTTTCTACTGTGGGTTGTGAAATTATTATATTAGTGCTCGCGTTTTTAGTGCAGATCCCCACACAGTCCCTTATCTGAAAGGCTTAGGGAGAGATGGTTTGATTCTGAATTTTCGTATTTTTTCTAAATTTTAGAACACTTCAATATTTCCAGCATAGTCAGCAGCACTTCATTATCGCATGATCCTTCTGCTTCAAGGTGTTAGTGTAGAGAGGAAAACATGCTTAGTCATAAATAATCTGAGATCTGTTCAGTCAGGTCTTACTGCTTATAGGGTTTGGGGTTCTAATTTATGACGAAACGTTATGTTTGTGGATAAGAGATTGTAACCTTGCTAATGCAATGATTAAAAAAAATTGATACTATTTCTTAATAAGCACCTGCTCTGAACCAAATTACTGCATAGAATATGTAGGTTCATAGGCACTAAACAATTTTTTTAATTGGATCTTTTAGTGAGGACCTTGGATACCCCCCCCCCCCAGCACTAAACAATTTATTTCAACAAATAATACCTGTGTATTACAGATAAGTCAAGAAAAACACAGGAATCTTCTATAAAATAAATAACTGGATCATCAAAGGAATAAGTGGTAGAAGGTTGCTGGGGAACAGTCCAGAATGAACACTCAACAGATGACTTATTCAGACAAAGGGAAAGAATGTGCCTGCTGAGTGTGTGTGAGGGGATACTTTCAGGCAGACACTCTTTTCTTCAAGTTTTGGGATGATGCTTTAACCAACCAAGCTATCCAGCGAGGGCAGACACCGTCTTCTTAACTAAATGATCAAACAGTATACCCAATACTGGGACAACCTGATATCGAGTGTATTATAATGTGACACTATAAGAAGTACACAAAATAGCCTATGCCAGTGGTTGGCAAACTGTGGCTCACGAGCCACATTGCGGCTCTTTGGCCCCTTGAGTGTGGCTCTTCCACAAAATACCATGTGCGGGCGCTACCTCGATAAGGAGTGTACCTACCTATATAGTTTAAGTTTAAAAAATTTGGCTCTCAAAAGAAATTTCAATTGTTGTACTGTTGATATTTGGCTCTGTTGATTAATGAGTTTGCTGACTACTGGCTATGCAGAATTCTCTCTCTCTTTTTTTTTTTTTTTGTATTTTTCTGAAGCTGGAAACGGGGAGGCAGTCAGACAGACTCCCACATGCGCCTGACCAGGATCCACCCGGCACGCCCACCAGGGGGCGATGCTCTGCCCATCCGGGGGCGTCGCTCTGTTGCAACCAGGGCCAGTCTAGTGCCTGAGGCAGAGGCCATGGAGCCATCCTCAGTGCCCGGACCAACTTTGCTCCAATGGAGCCTTGGCTGCGGGAGGGGAAGAGAGAGACAGGGAGGAAGGAGAGGGGGAGGGGTGGAGCAGATGGGCGCTTCTCCTGTGTGCCCTAGCCGGGAATTGAACCCAGGACTTCCGCACGCCAGGCCGACGCTCCACCACTGAGCCAACCGGCCAGGGCCCTCAGAATTTTTTTCTTTTTTTGAAAAATTTAAATCTCTATTTAATAATGAGGAAGCAATGAGATTTTGAAAATGGGGGATATACCCAAAATAATGGGCCAAGACTTCTCAGAAAAAGTCAACATATGAAAAACAAAAAGAGACCTAAGAGACATAACCAAATATAGTTCTTGCACCTTGATTGGGTCCTGAATTGACCATTTACTTCGGACGTGTGCTCGGTCGTTGCTCAGTGCTGATTTTCTTTTCCTGTCTGGTATTGCTTGCTTGTTTCTTGCCATTCTCAAGTGAGGGACAAGACTGGTCTGTAAGTGATGGGGGTGTGGTTCCTGTTATGAATGTTGGGCTGTTTTGCCTCCAGGCCTCTGCCCTGAGTTGGAGCATGAATGGGAGCTTTGTGCCTGGGTGTGGGGTTTGCCCACAGACTGGCTTCACGTATGGGTGTGTAAGAGGCCAGGATCCCCGCTTCTGGCTGCCCTTTCCCTTCCTCCACAGTGCCAGAATAAGACGGGTGTTTTTCAGAAGCCAGAACACACGTTAGGTTCTGAGGACCCATCTCAGGCTGTCAGAGAGCTGGATCTCTTTAGGGAACTGCCTTTCAGTCCTTGTTTTCCTCTATGTGAATGCTGGGTGGCCTGGGCCCTGGGGGACAGGATAAGGGTGCAGGAAGCATGGACATTCATCCCAACCTGTCTTGGTTATCTTTTCTCACTTCTGCCTACTCCCTACAACTCAGGTGGTGCTGGGCTCCCTGTTCCCTGTAGTCCTCTTCTAAATCCCATGACTTCCTCTGATTCATGTCCCCAAGCCTCTACCTGATTTGCTCACCAGAACTGTGTTAGGAGTCTGTCCAGTGTGGATAGTCTCTAGGACAGGGGTCCCCAAACTTTTTACACAGGGGACCAGTTCACTGTCCCTCAGACTGTTGGAGGGCCGGACTATAAAAAAAAACTATGAACAAATCCCTATGCACACTGCACATATCTTATTTTAAAGAAAACAAAATGGGAACAAATACAATATTTAAAATAAAGAACAAGTAAATTTAAATAAACAAACTGACCAGTATTTCAATGGGAACTATGCTCCTCTCACTGACCACCAATGAAAGAGGTTCCCCTTCCGGAGGTGCAGCGGGGGCCGGATAAATGGCCTCAGGGGGCCGCATGCGTCCCACGGGCCATAGTTTGGGGACCCCTGCTCTAGGAGGTTGAATAATTACCCCCCAAAGAGATCCATGCCCTAATCCTTGGAGCCTGTGAATGTGACCTTACAGGGCTAAAGGGACTTTGCAGATGTGATTGAGTTAAGAATCTTTTTTTGTGTGTGACAGAGACAAAGAGACAGACAGAGAAAGGGACAGATAGGGACAGACAGACAGGAAGGGAGAGAGATGAGAAGCATCAATCATTAGTTTTTCATTGCAACACCTTAGTTGTTCATTGATTGCTTTCTCATATGTGCTTTTACCGGGGGGCTACAGCAAAGCAAGTGACCCCTTGCTCAAGCCAGCGACCGTGCGGTCATGTCTATGATCCCACTCTAAAGCCAGCAGCTCCACGCTCAAGCTAGTGAGCCCATGCTCAAGCCAGCGACCTCAGGGTTTTGAACCTGGGTCCTCTGATCCCAGTCCAACACTCTATTCACTGTGCCACCACCTGGTCAGACCTTATTTTTTCCCCTTAAATGAGAAGTGAAGAAGCAGAGAGACAGACTCCTGCATACGCCCCAACCAGGGTCCACCAGGCAAGCTTCCTATGGGGTGATGCTCTGCTCATCTGGGGCTATTGCTCTGTTGTTCAGCAACCGAGCTATTTTAATGTCTGAGGCAAGGCCATGGTGGCATCCTCAGTGCCCAGGGCCAACTTGCTTCAACAAAATCATAGCTGCAGGAGGAGAAGAGAGAGCTAGAAAAAGAGAGAAGGGAGAGAGGGAGGGTTGGAGAAGCAGATGGTTGCTTCTCCTGTGTACCTGACTAGAAATTGAACCTGGGACATCCACATGCCAGGCTGATGCTCTACCGCTGAGCCAACTGGCCAGGGCCTGGGTTAAGAATCTTGAAATGAGGAGATTGTAATGTATTATCTGAGTGGGCCCTGAACATAATCACATGGTTCTTTAAAGGGAGACCAACGGAGTCAGTGAGGAAGATGGCAATGTGATGACAGAAGCAGAGATTAGAGTGATACACTTTGAAGATGGAAGAACGGGCCACAGCCCAGTAATACAGGTGGCCACTAGAAGCTGAAAAAAGCCAGGACTCAGATTCTCTACTTAGCAAATCTGCCAACACCTTGACATTAGCTCAGTGAAACTGATTTTGGACTGCAGAAACTTTTTTGTTGTTGTTTTAAGCCATTAAGTTTATGGTAATTTGTTACAGCAACAACAGGAAACTAAGACTGTCTCCTTCCCAATTTCTTTGCATTGTCATCTGATTGCCTTCTTGATTCCATTACGTTATACAAATGAGAGTGTGTATGTGTTCTCTAAGGTGATAAGAGGTGGCTCTGGGTTCAGACTTTATCTCTTGGTGACACCTTTGTTTACTGAGTGACCTGAGATAAGCCACTTTGTTGTCTGCCTGTGATGTTCCTTATGGAATGAGGGTCAGATTGGATAATGCAGAAGTCAGTCAGGGCCTGGCAGCCTCCAATTTATATCACAGATATATTGTTTAGCTCTCAATGTTTAAAGGTATCTATTTGTATTAGTTTTTTTTTGTTTTGTTTTTTCATTTTTCCGAAGCTGGAAACAGGGAGGCAGTCAGACAGACTCCTGCATGCGCCCGACTGGGATCCACCCGGCATGCCCACCAGGGGGCGATGCCTTGCCCCTCTGGGGTGTTGCTCTGTTGCGTCCAGAGCCATTCTAGCGCCTGAGGCAGAGGCCACAGAGCCATCCCCAGTGCCCGGGCCATCTTTGCTCCAATGGAGCCTCGCTGCGGGAGGGGAAGAGAGAGACAGAGAGGAAGGAGAGGGGGAGGGGTGGAGAAGAAAATGGGCGCCTCTCCTGTGTGCCCTGGCCGGGAATCGAACCTGGGACTCCCGCACGCCAGGCCGACGCTCTGCCGCTGAGCCAACCAGCCAGGGCCTACTTGTATTAGTTTTTAATCAGATAATATATATGGTCTACAGGAAAGTTCTGTCTGTTTCTATCACAAGTTTCGACATGTAAGCACATGTTTATTTGGCGCATGTGTGCCTCTCTATTTTTATCACTTAATGTATATATATTGATGTAGCAAATTAACTAAAACAAAATTGATTCACGTTAGTCTTATGTGTGAAGAGATAGTGTACCCATGGCTACTGATAAAGTTCATTTACGCCACTAATTTTTTATTTATTTATTTATTTTTTATTTTTTTTTTGTATTTTTTGTATTTTTCTGAAGCTGGAAACGGGGAGAGACAGTCAGACAGACTCCCGCATGCGCTCGACCGGGATCCACCCGGCACGCCCACCAGGGGCAAAGCTCTTCCCACCAGGGGGCGATGCTCTGCCCCTCCGGGGTGTCGCTTTGCCGCAACCAGAGCCACTCTAGCACCTGGGGCAGAGGCCAAGGAGCCATCCCCAGCGCCCGGGCCATCTTTGCTCCAATGGAGCCTTGGCTGCGGGAGGGGAAGAGAGAGACAGAGAGGAAGGAGGGGGTGGGGGTGGAGAAGCAAATGGGCGCTTCTCCTATGTGCCCTGGCCGGGAATCGAACCCGGGTCCCCCATACTCCAGGCCAATGCTCTACCGCTGAGCCAACCGGCCAGGGCTACGCCACTAATTTTTACAAATTTCAACAAGGAAGAAATGCTACAGAGCATGTCTGTCGCATCCACCATATTTCCCAGACTTAGCACCCTCCAACTCACTTGTTTTTGTCCTTACAAAATTTTTTGAAGGGCAAAAAATTCAAAAATGAAGAAGATATCAAACAAGCACTGGTTCAATTTTTCGCATCAAAAGATAAAACATTTTTGGCCCTGGCTGGTTGGCTCAGCGGTAGAGCGTCGGCCTGGCGTGTGGGGGACCCAGGTTCGATTCCCGGCCAGGGCACATAGGAGAAGTGCCCATTTGCTTCTCCACCCCCCCTCCTTCCTCTCTGTCTCTCTCTTCCCCTCCCGCAGCCAAGCCTCCATTGGAGCAAAGATGGCCCGGGCGCTGGGGATGGCTCCTTGGCCTCTGCCTCAGGCGCTAGAGTGGCTCTGGTCTTGGCACAGCGACCCCCCGGAGGGGCAGAGCATCGCCCCCTGGTGGGCAGAGCATCGCCCCTGGTGGGCGTGCCAGGTGGATCCTGGTCGGGCAGATCCCGGTCGGGCGCATGCGGGAGTCTGTCTGACTGTCTCTCCCCATTTCCAGCTTCAGAAAAATACAAAAAAAAAAAAAAGATAAAACATTTTTCAAAAATGGGATATACAAATTGCCCTCACGCTGTCAAGAAATCATTAATAATAATGGCAATTATATTATTTAATAAAGTTTATTGACGGTAAGAAAAATTTGTATTTTGTTTTATTCCAAAAACTGGCAGAACTTTCCAGTAGACCTTATATTTTCATTGCATAAAATTTTAATCGTGGGCCCTGGCTGGGTAGCTCAGTTGGTTAGAACATCGTCCTGATACACTAAAGTTGAGGGTTCAATCCCCTGTCAGGACACATATAAGAAGCAATCAATGATTGCACAACTAAGTGGAAAAACAAATTGATGTTTCTCTCTCCCTCTTTCTCTCTCCATTCCTCCCACAAACACTCTCTCTCTCATAAATAAATAACATTTTAAAAGTATGTAAACGGTGTCCAGGGTTAATCTCTCTTCTACCACTACCCCAGTTTTTATCTCCATTCTGAAATGTTCTTGCAGAGGTTTTTATACATAGTTAAGGAATTTAACACACACACACACACACACACACACACACACACACACACACACACTTCAAGTGAACAATAACATACCATACATTCCATGTTTGACACTTTACTTTCAACATTTAATATATTTTGCTAATCTTTCCATATCACTGTGTAAACCTTTCTTATTTTTCCTTAGCAGTCACACAGCTGTCTATTGTATGAATGTGCCTGGTGGTTTCTTCTTGTTCCTACTGATGGAAATATAGCGTATGACTTATATATTATATATATTATAAACAGTACTGCAATATACAGCGTGTGCCATTAGAGTAGACCTTTCTAGAAGTGAAACTGCTTGGTCAAAAGTTAGGTGTATGGCTATAATTTTTAAAAGGCACCATAGCTAGCTTAACCTGTGGTGGTGCAGTAGATAAAGAGTTGACCTGGAATGGTGAGATTGCTGGTTCAAATCCCTGGGCTTGCCTGGTCAAGGCACATACAGGAAGCAACTACTATGTGTTGATGCTTCCTGCTTCTCCCCCCCCACTCCATTCTCTCTAAAAATCAATCAATAAAATTAAAATAAATAAATAAATAAAAGGAACCATAGATAGTATTGTTGAGGGTATAGAGACTTTGGAACGCTCCCACACTGCGTGGGAAAGTGCAGCTGCTTTGGAAATCAGTCTGGCAGTTCCTCAAAAAATTGAACTTAAGAGTTACCATATGACCCACAATTCTACTCCTAGGTATATACTTCAAAATTTTCCCCCCATTGATTTGAGAGAGAGGGAGAGAGAGAGAAAGGAAGAGAAAGAAAGAAGAATCAACTCATTGTTTCACATAGTTGTTCCATTTAGTAGTGCACTAATTAGTTGTTCCTTGTAATTGCTCAGACTGGGGATTGAACCCTTGACCTCAGTGCACCAGGACAGCACTCTATCCACTGAGCCACCTGGTCAGGGTCTCCTAGGTATATAGTACTGAAGAGAAATGAAAACATGTTTACACAAGAACTGGTGCACAAATGTTCATAACAGTATTATTCATAGTAGCTAAAAGTTGAAAACAATCAAAATGTGGCATATCCATACAATGAAATTATTCAGCTAAAAAAAGGAATAAAATATATAGGTCCACCATACAACACTGATGAACCTTGAAAACAGTATAAGTTAAATAATACAAAAGGCCAGATCATGTACTGATTTCATTTATATGGAATGACTAGAAGAGGCAAATTTATAGAGACCGAAATTAGATTTGTGGTTGCCAGGGGCTGGGGGAACTACAGAGAATGGGGTGATGAGAATGTTCTGGAATTAAATAGTGGTGATGCCTGTACAACATTGTAAATATACTAGAAACTAGACCAGGTGTGGCCAACAGTTTTTTCCCCCGGGGCCAGATTAGAAAATGTTAAATACAAAAACAATTTGTTTAAGTAAATAAAATTTTATTATGTAATTTATTTATGAATAAATATGAGTGAAAAAAATTTAATATACAATATTATTTTAAAATATATTTTAATAAAAATATAATTACATACCATATAAATATCCAAACTGTATCGCAATCAACTGAAACAATATTTAATTAATAGAATGAGCTTGAAGGGGTTATATCACAAATAAAACAATTATTTTGTTTTACAAACAGCCTGGACAAGTTTTCAGTTATCAACTGCAGCTATTGTCTATGCTACAATGCCACTTGATTCAGCACACTTGACCACAAAAATAACGAGCTGTTTGACCTTGGGTGCGCACTGGCAAACTCCACATAAAGGAATGTGGGTTTCACATTGCCGCTAAACGTCAAACAGTTCATATCGAGTATAGACGAGTACAAAAGTTGTAAATCTTTATAATGGAATTTTTTAAAAAAAATAAAGAGGTATCACGAATCCATTCGACCAATTATTGGAAGTTAACCCTAGGTTACTCACACGCGGAATTCTTTTCCGCATATCACTATCTTCTTAAATATCTCAATTTCCCATAATCAAAGACACTTCTGCTTCTGAGTAGCTGAGATTTTAAAGTAGCGGAGAATATTAAAAATTTAATCGCAGGCCACATAAACTCATTACATGGGCTGGATTTGGCCTGCAGGCTGTATGTTGGCCATGCCTGAACTAGACCCTGGCCACTTGGCTCAGTAGTAGAGTGTCAACCTGGCATGTGGATGTCCTGGGTTTGCTTACCCATCAGGGCACATAGGAGAAGTGACCATCTGCTTCTCCACTCCTCCCCCTCCAGTTCTCTCTCTCCCTCTCCTGAAGCTATGGCTTGATTTATTCTAGCGAGTAGGCCTTGGGCACTGAGGATGGCTCTCTGGCCTCCACCTCAGGCGCTAAAAAAATGGCTCCATTCCTGAGCAATGGAGCAAGGGCCCCAGATAGGCAGAGCATTGCCCCCTAGTGGGCTTCCCGGGTGCATCCCGTGGATGCACCATTCTACTTGCTGGGGAACATGTGGAAGTCTGTCTCTCTGCCACCCCTCCTCTCACTAAAATTAAAAAAAAAAAAAAAGTAAAGCCTGACCAGGTGGTGACGCAGTGGATAGAATGTTGAACTGAGATGCAGAGGACCCAGGTTCAAAACCCTGAGGTCGCCGGCTTGAGCACAGGCTCACCAGCTTGAGCTTGGGGTTGCTGGCTTGAGCGAGATCACAGACATGACCCCATGGTTGCTGGCTTGAACCCAAGGTTGCTGGCTTGAGCAAGGGGTCTGTCTAACACAGCCCCCCCACATGATCACTTGCTCTGCTGTAGCCCTCCCCCTGCCCTGTCAAGGCACATATGAGAAAGCGATCAATGAGCAAAAAGTGCTGCAACGAAGACTTGATGCTTCTACTCTCTCTCCTTCCCTGTCTGTCCCTCTTTGTCTCTGTCACAAAAATAAATAAATCAGTAAAAAAAAATACTAGAAACCACTGAGCTGTATGCTTTTTTTTTTTTTAAGTGAGAGGAGGGGAGATAATGAGACAGACTCCCACATGTGACCGGACTAGATTTACCTGGCAACCCCCGTCTCCTGCCAACACTGGAACCAATCAAGCCACTGACTGCTGGAGGGGAAGAGGGAGGGAAGGTGGAGAGGGAGGGGGTGAGAAGCAGATGGTTGTGTGCCTTGACCGGGAAGTGAACCCAGGATGACCATACGCTGGGCCAAGTGGTCAGGGCCAGAGTCATAGACCTTAACATGATTAAAAATTTTATGTGACTTATATCTCAATAAAAAAGTGATACTTTAGAAAAGTATATGCATAAAATTTTCTTAGCTATTGCAAAATTACCCATTACTCACCAGAAATGTATGCAAGCAGCCATTTTTCCACATGGCTAAACTCTATGGGGCTTCTGTATGCACAGGAATATTAACTAATCTGTATTCTTTAACAAAATCATTAACAGTGATTTTTTTTCTTTTTTACAGAGACAGAGAGAGAGAGAGAGTTAGACAGACGAACGGAGAGAGATGAGAAGCATCAATTATCAGTTTTTCATTGTGACACCTTAGTTGTTCATTGATTGCTTTCTCATATGTGCCTTGACTGTAGGCCTTCAGCAGACCAAGTAACCTCTTGCTCAAGCCAGCGACCTTGGGTCCAAGCTGGCGAGCCTTTGCTCAAACCAGATGAGCCCGTGCTCAAGCTGGCGACCTCGGGGTCTCGAACCTGGGTCCTCCGCATCCCAGTCCAACACTCTACCTCTGCACCACCGCCTGGTCAGAAAACAGTGATTCTTTTAAATTAGATTTCTGTAACTACTTAAACACTCATTCCAAAGGCAATCACTTAAATCCTTCACGAATCTAATAGCAGATGCTTGCAAACATTGTAATAACCTTAACAAATACACAAAACAGTCATATGATATAATGATGATAAAACTAATTACTTTTAATGACATATGTCATAAATGTGCTGACACCATGGATTTGAATATGTATCTTTATTATTGCTATTTCAATTTGTATTCTTTCCTGCTGTGAGCATGATTTTACTCGCCCAATATGGAGAGAATCAGGCTTACTGCCTCAGATATCTGAGGTTTCAGGTGTAGATGGTGAGACCCATGATGAGGCTGGGAGGTGTGAAATAGTTGTTACTCAGAAACTGTCTTTGAGATGGGCTCGAAACCAGTGGATAGGTTTTGTTGATGGCTGTGTGTGCCCGCAGGGTCACATGTGTTCTCAGCATCTTCTCATGCTGGCCTTCCTACTCTGAGATCTTTGTTCTGAGCAGGACTGGACCTGTTTCTACCCAGTTAAATCCAAAGCCTTTTATCAGTGTGTCTTTTTTTTTTTTTTTTTTTACAGAGAGAGTCAGAGAGAGGGATAGACAGACAGGAACGGAGAGAGATGAGAAGCATCAATCATTAGTTTTTTGTTGCGACACCTTAGTTCAGGGGTTGGGAACCTTTTTAGCTGAGAGAGCCATGAACGCCACATATTTTAATGTTATTCCGCGAGAGCCATACAACGACCCGTGTATGTTACACATTATCCAATAAAAATATGGTGTTGTCCCGGAGGACAGCTGTGATTGGCTCCAGCCACCTGCAACCATGAACATGAGCAGTAGGAAATGAATGGATTGTAATACATGAGAATATTTTATATTTTTAGCTTTATTATTTTTTTAATTAAAGATTTGTCTGCGAGCCAGATGTAGCCATCAAAAGAGTCACATCTGGCTCGCGAGCCATAGGTTCCTGACCCCTGCCTTAGTTGTTCATTGATTTCTTTCTCATATGTGCCTTGACCGTGGGCCTTCAGCAGACTGAGTAACCCCTTGCTCGAGCCAGCGACCTTGGGTCCAAGCTGGTGAGCTTTGCTCAAACCAGATGAGCCCGTGCTCAAGCTGGTGACCTCGGAGTCTCGAACCTGGGTACTCTGCATCCCAGTCCGATGCTCTATCCACCGTGCCACTGCTTGGTCAGGCTCAGTGTGTCTTAATAAAGCCCTAACTTTTCTTTTTCCTTTTTTTTTTTTTTTTTTTTTTTTTTGTGTGTGTGTGTGTGTGAGAGAGAGAGAGAGAGAGAAAGGGAGAGAGATGAGAAGCATCAAGTCGTACTTGCATCACTTTAATTGTTTATTGATGGCTTCTCTTATGTGCCTTAACCGGAAGGTGGGGCATTCAGGCTGAGCCAGTGACCCCTTGCTCAAGACAGTGACCTTGGATTTCAAGCCAGCAACCTTTAGGCCCAAGCCAGCGACCATGGTATCTATCATGTTGATGATCCCATGTTTAAGCCGGCGACCCTGCACTCAAGTTGATGAACCTGTGCTCAAGCCAGCGACCTCGGGATTTCAAACCTGGTACTTAAGCATCCCAGATCAATGCTATATCCACTGTACCACCACCTGTCAGGCCTAACTTTTCTTTATTGTGGTAAAATAGATACAACACATTTACCAACTTAGCCCTATTTATTTATTTATTTATTTATTTATTTATTTATTTATTTATTTATTTTTGTGACAGAGACAAAGTCAGAGAGTGAGGGACAGATAGGGACAGACAGACAGGAAGGGAGAGAGATGAGAAGCATCAATTCTTTGTTGTGGCACCTTAGTTGTTCATTGATTGCTTTCTCATATGTGCCTTGACCCAGGGGCTGTAGCAGAGCGAGTAACCCCTTGCTCGAGCCAGCAACCTTGGGCTCAAGCTGTTGAGCTTTGCTCAAACCAGATGAGCCTGTGTTGAAGCTGGCAACCTCGGGGTCTCGAACCTGGGTCCTCTGCGTCCCAGTCCAACGCTCTATCCACTACGCCACCACCTAGTCAGGTCTAATTTAGTCCTTTTTAAGTGTCATAGCATTAGTTGCATTCATAATGCTTTGTAACCACCACCATTCTGTTCCATTTTTTTTCATTACTTCAAACAGAAACTCTGTACCATTTAGTAATAGTTCCCCATTTCCTTCTCCCCCAATTCCAGCCTTTGGTAACCTCTAAACTACTTTCGGTCTCTACAAATTTGCCTATTCTAGATATTTCATACAAATAGAATCATACAATATTTGTTCTTTTGATTCTGCCTTATTTCACATAGGATAATGTTTCAAGGTTCATCCATGTGACAGTATGTATCAGTACTTTATTTCTTTTTAAAAAATTAATTTGAGAGAGAGAGAGAGGAAGGGAGAGAGAAGGAGAGAAACATTGATTTGCTGGTCCACTTAGTTGTGCATTCATTGGTTGACTCTTGTATGTGTCCTGACCGGGGACTGGACTCACAACTTTGGAATATCAGGACAACACTCTAACCAACTGAACTACTTAGGCCTCATTTACCCTTTTCATGGGTAAGTAATATTCCATGTAATAAATGTACCATATATTTTATATATCCATCCATCATCCATAGATAGATGTTTGGTTTGTGCCCATCTTTTGGCTACTGTGGACAGAGATGCTATAAACATTTACCCACAAAGATCTGCTTTGGCCCCTGTTTTCAGTTCTTCTGGGTGTATATACCCCTGAGAGTGGAACGGCTGGGTCATATGGTTATGCTAATTCTGTGTAATTGTTTATGGACCAACCAAACTTTTTTCAGCAGAGGCTGCTCTATTTTACACTCTTATCAGCAGTGTATGAGGGTTCTGATTTCTCTACATCCTTGCCACCCCTTATTTATTAATATTATTTAAAATTTTTTTCTTAAGTGAAAAGCGGGAGGCAGAGACACAGACTCCTGCATATGCCCTGACTGGGATCCACTGAACAAGGCACCTATAGAGCTATGCTCTGCCTGTCTGGGGCCGTTGCTCCCACTGCTCAGCAACTGAGCTATTTTAGTGCCTGAGGCAAGGCCATGGAGCCAATCTCAGCACCTGGTGCCAACTTGCTTCAATTGGGCCATGGCTGTGGGAGGAGAAAAGATACATATATATATATCGAGAGAGAGAGAGAGAGAGAGAGGAGATAGAAGGGAGAGGGAGAGGAGTGGAGAAGCAAATGGGCACTGAGGATAGCTCAGTTGATTCAAGCATCAGCCTCAGATGGGGGTTTCCGGGTAGATCCCAGTTGGGGCACGTGTGGGAGTCTGTCTCACTATTTCCCCTCCTCTCACTTCAAAAAAAACAAAACAAAAATCTGAAATATTGCCTGATCTGTGGTGGTTCAGTAGATAAAGTGTTGATTTGGAACACTGAGGTTGCCAGTTCAGAATCCTGGGCTTGCCCGCTCAAGGCATATATGGGAGTTGATGCTTCCTGCTCCTCCCCACCTCTTCTCTCTCTGTTCCTCTTTTTCTCTCTCCTCTCTAAAACTAATAAATAAATTCTTTAAAACAAACAAACAAAAATTGAAATATCAAATCCATACTCATTTGCTAATTCAGTGTATTACCAAATGTTTTTTTTTTTTAATTTTTCTGAAGCTGGAAACGGGGAGAGACAGTCAGACTCCCGCATGCGCCCGACCAGGATTCACCCGGCATGCCCACCAGGGGCGATGCTCTGCCCACCAGGGGGCGATGTTCTGCCCCTCTGGGGCGTCGCTCTGCCGCGACCAGAGCCACTCTAGCGCCTGGGGCAGAGGCCAAGGAGCCATCCCCAGTGCCCGGGCCATCTTTGCTACAATGGAGCCTTGGCTGCGGGAGGGGAAGAGAGAGACAGAGAGGAAGGAGGGGGGGTGGAGAAGCAAATGGGCACTTCTCCTATGTGCCCTGGCCGGGAATCGAACCTGGGTCCCCCGCACGCCAGGCCAACGCTCTACCGCTGAGCCGACTGGCCAGGGCTATTATTACCAAATGTTTTAACTCTTTGTCTGATTAGTAAAAAATGGTACCTTGCCATATTCTTTTTTTTTTTTTTTAATTTTTATTTATTTATTTATTTATTTCCTGAAGCTGGAAATGGGGAAGCAGTCAGACAGACTCCCGCATGCGCCCGACCGGGATCCACCAGGCATGCCCACCAGGGGGCGATGCTCTGCCCCTCTGGGGTGTCACTCTGTTGCATCCAGAGCCATTCTAGTGCCTGAGGCAGAGGCCACAGAGCCATCCTCAGCGCCCGGGCCATCCTTGCTCCAATGGAGCCTCGGCTGCGGGAGGGGAAGAGAGAGACAGAGAGGAGGAAGAGGGGGAGGGGTGGAGAAGCAGATGGGCGCTTCTCCTGTGTGCCCTGGCCGGGAATCGAACCCGGGACTCCTGCATGCCAGGCCGATGCTCTACCACTGAGCCAACCGGCCAGGGCCAATATTCTTACTTTGCATTTCTTTTATGGTGAGGAAGTTGATCATCTCTTCTTGTGTTTAAGAACCACTAGCATTTCTTTCCCATGGCTTGTCTGCTAATCAACCTTTGTCCACTTTTTTGCAGTTATTTGGTCACGTGTTGTATTTTTTAAATGGTGTATTAGTTGCAAACACTGAAAAACCACAGGTAGGATGCCATATAAAAACCTCATTGTTCAGCTTCTCTTGGAAATGGAAAGGCTTGGTAGTCCGGGCCTGCACTCAGCTGGGCAGGGAATGACTATAAGGGAGGACACGCTGTCTCCAGCTGTCACAGTCCCTACCCTGAGCTGTGCCATGCCTGGGCCTATCACATGTCACAATACCTGCCTGGCCCTTTGGGTATTTGTGGAGGAAGCTCTTTGAATAATCTTGTCAATGTACTTAGCCCAGAGCCTGGCCCTGCAAACACTATGTTGTGAGCCCTTGGAAAAGAAAGGAAGTCCCCTAACAGAGCTGGCCAGTCTCATTGTAGTGATGGTAGTAAGGGACCACTAAGGAATTAGAAACACGGTGACCATGTGCAGATTTGGAAGGCAGAGAGTTAAAATGAAAACGCATTTCAGATAGAGAAAAACCTAAATGAAAAAGGAAAATTGCAGGTGGTGGGGTCCATCCAGGGCACACAACCCCAAAATATGGTACCCTGGCATATTAAAGGAGTTTTTGAGAATATGGCAGAAACAGGAAGATCACTGAGTTCCCATCTTTGCTCTTTTTCTCTGTAGCAGGTCTTAAAATGCTCATGTGAGAGGTGCCCTCCCTGCACCCAGAAGAAAGGGAGCATTCGTGTCTCTGAAGACAAAGAGACAGTTTATGACAATTTCCAGACTCCTTAACCCACCCTATTCCTCCATAACTGCTCACGTGACATCAAACCCAGCACAGAAATACACTCGTCTGCTTTTGTTGGGGGCTTCTTTTCCTTATGAAGGATTCTGTGTTGCAGAACACTGTCTTGGTCAGTTTAATTTTCAGACCCAGCCAGGGAACCAAAGAGGGTCAAGAAAATCTTTTCCTCTTATACATAAGAAACCCATGTATGGCACAAAAATACAGATATAGGTATAGGAATAGATATACAGTCTTAAGAACAGACACACATACACACACACAGAGAACTGTAGTTATACACATGTAGAGTAAGCTCTAAGAAAATATTCTCAGTGCATGAGCCCTATTGGTGGGGCCTGGCTCGGTTTACTTCTTTGCTGTTAGAAGTGTTGGTACTAATGTCAGTACTGTGGGTAGTTGGCATTAGAGTTAGTGAGGTGAACAATGTACACGTGCCCACTTTCTCCCTCCCTCAGTCCCACCTAAGTCTCCCAACCGCATGTCCCTTTAGGATCATCTATGACTGCTGCAACAAATTGCCACAAAGTTACTGGTTTCAGACTACACATATTTATTCCCCTATAGTTCTGGAAGTCAGAAGTCCAAAATCAGCCCTGGCCGGTTGGCTCAGCGGTAGAGCGTCGGCCTGGAATGCGGGGACCCGGGTTCGATTCCCGGCCAGGGCACATAGGAGAAGCACCCATTTGCTTCTCCACCCCCCCCCCTTCCTCTCTGTCTCTCTCTTCCCCTCCCGCAGCCAAGGCTCCATTGGAGCAAAGATGGCCTGGGCGCTGGGGATGGCTCCTTGGCCTCTGCCCCAGGCGCTGGAGTGGCTCTGGATGCAACAGAGCGACGCCCCAGAGGGGCAGAGCATCGCCCCCTGGTGGGCAGAGCATCGCCCCTGGTGGGCGTGTCAGGTGGATCCCGGTCGGGCGCATGCGGGAGTCTGTCTGACTGTCTCTCCCTGTTTCCAGCTTCAGAAAAATACAAAAAAAAAAAAAAAAAGAAGTCCAAAATCAGTTTCACTGGGCTAGAGTCAAAGTGTAAGCAGGGCTGTGTTCCCTTTGGAGCCACTAGGGGGAGCTCTGTTCCTCACCCCTTTCAGCTGCTAGAGACCACTGAGACTTCCTGGCTTGTGGCCTCATCCATCACTTCAGTCTCAGCTTCCTTTATCACACTGCCTCCTCCTTTTCTGCAGTCAAATCTGTCCCTTTATAATGACACTTGTAATTACATTTAGGGCCTTTTGGATAATTCAGGATAATCATTCCCTCTTGGACCCTTGTAAAGTCCTTTATGCCATATAAAATAACATTTACAAACTTCAGGGATTAGGACCTAGAAAATTTGGAGGCCATTATTCAGCTTAAGACAGACCATAGTCCTTTTTTACTAATAGTCATCGCGTCATCCTAATTGTTATCTTACACTGATGTTCTATAATTGTTTGCTCTCAGATTTTATGTACCAGGTGCTGAGCCAAGGGCTCAAGGTACATTATACCCTCTAACTCTCCCAACAACTCTCTAAGGTAGGTTCCACCACTATCCCTAAGAAGCGGGGGAAGACAACACAGGACGGGGAGGAGCCCAAACCTGACCAGAATCCCACAGCCACCCTCTTGGGCTGACCCGTCTATGAGCATCGTAAGAACCCTGGTTGTCCTCAGATGCCCCTTTCCCTGGGCAGAGGTGTGCTAAGGCTTTGTGTAAGTCCAGTTTTAGAAACTGCTTTGTTGAGGTGTTGGCCCTCCATGAACTCCTCCTGCCATCATTTGTGAAGCTGGCCTGCCCTCGGAGGGGAGGCCGTGCTGCGTCAGACAACTCAGGACCGCGGGTTACCCATTGGTGCTGGCACATCGCAGGGACTCCCTGGAAACTGGGCTCCAGTCATGTCCACACAAATCAGCTTTCCAGGGGATGTTTGCCAAATATCAAATGTCTGTAACATGGTCTCCTTTGAAGATCCAGGCTTAGGGAAAAAACACAGTCAGTAGCTCTTTTTTTTCCAGTAGCTTTTGTCAAACTGGCCAGCTGAGGTACCAGGGGCCTAGGGGTTGCCAGACGGAGGCTCACTCCTGAGAATACAATGTGAAAAGACGTGTAAGAATCTAACCTTTATAAAGAATACTTCCCTGGGGCAAATAAGGAGGAGAGCAGTATTTCCACGACTGATGGCATGTGTGTTAGTGGTAGGCTGCTCTATGACATATAGGGGACAGTATTTATTAACCATTGTAATATGTTTTTTTTGGGAAAAACCCCTAAAAACATGTACTAAGCACCACCAAACTACAAGATTTTGGTTATCACTGATCAAGAGACTAATTTAAAAAAGAAGAGGGTACTGGTTAAAAAATTGACTAAATGATTATGTGGGGGGTTGGGTAAAGCTGAGACTTAGCTGTTCTGACAAAGAACCAAGTTCAAAGTTTATTCTGCTCTCCCTCTTTTTCTCCAGGCTGACAAAACGGCTCTGCTCCATGACAGTCAGGGACCTCAGTTCCTTCTAGGTGTTGGTCTTATCTGTGTCATCAAGTGGCTTGTCACCACTACCACCTACCCATGTGACCATGCCTGACTGCAAAGGAGTGTAGGAAATGTAGGTTTTCTTTCAGGGTTTGGACCTTATGTCTAATAAGAATGCATTACTATTGTGTTAGCTAGCTACTGCTATGTAACAAATTATCCTTTCTCTCCAAAAGAAACTTAAAACAACAAACACTTATTACCTTATATTTTCTGTCAGGAATCTGGCACCTGTGGCTGAGGATCTCGCCAAAACCATGAGCAAGGTTTTGGTGGGAGCTGCAGCCTCAATGAAGTGAGGGAAGATCCTTTTCCAGGCTTACAGGCTTGCTTGCTGACATGCTTGCTGGCAGCCTCAGGTCCTTGCTGGCCAGACCCTTTCAGGAGACCTACCACAGGGCAGGTCCCAGTCTGGTTTCCCTCTGAGCAAGAAAGTGAGAGAGATCAAGACAGAAGTCATAGTCCTTATGTCGCGTAGTCTCAGCAGCGACATAGCATCACTTTTGCCATTTTCTATTTGTTAGAAGCAAGCCGCTGGGTATAGCCTATACTACCGAGGAGGGGATTGTGGGCAGCATGAACACAAGCACGTGGGGCTCACTGGGCCACCTCAGAGGTGGCCTCCACAACTGTGGCCAAGGGGAGATGGTTTGGGGACAATTAACTGTGTTTAGCACCCCTTCTCAAAGGAAGTCAATAATTTACATTGATAAGGGGGTAGCTTCCAGATACCAGCTAAGGACAGTGTCTGAGTGTTCTGGTGTCAGTGGGGGAGACATTTGTGCATAGAAAAGACTGATTACTTTGCATTTTATTTTTTTATTTAGATTACTTTGTATTTTAAATTAACCTTCAATGTATTAAAACTACCAATTATAAACTGTCTTTCTTAAGCTCCAAAGTTCCTCTTTCAAATATTATTCTATTTAAAAATCTAGGAAATTTAAAGTCACTTTCGGGGAGGTATTTGATTAATGTTCAGCCAACCCCAGTTTCACCAGCTTCACATCCCATGTAGAGTCTTAGTTAATTAAATTCCCATAAATGTCCTGCTTTCACAAATTTAAACTGTTCAATTTTCTTCGGAAACTCAACAGAAGCTTCTAAGGAGTGAAACCTTCCCAAGTACTTAACTCTTATGATAAATTACAAGAGTTCCAAGATTATTTAAACATTCTGGGACCATCATTTAGAAAAATTCTCTTTTATGCTTCTGCAAAAAATTACAAGCCTAAAATAATGAATGACTCAATTGCATGCTTTATGTTGGAAGAGACTTACATTTTCTCCTATGTCAAATTCTCTTAAACATCACAAATACTTTAGATACCAATATTCCAGAGGCCTTGAACACAACACAAAAGTATTAATTCTGTGGGTTCAGTTGACTTTCTCTCTCTATTCAATTGTATGCCTTCCTTACAACTAAGCATTAAAAGGCACTCTTATGGAAAATTTTACTAGTGAGGTGAGGTTAATTCCTGGCCAGAGATTTGGGATTGGAAGGAGAGCTCTGACTTTCTAGTTATGAAAAAAGACCAAAACCTCTGAGCCCTTTTAAAATAGTTACCATGACAAAAAGGCTTCGTGGCTACCAAGTTTTCAGTTGTCTGATCTGCATCCCAGGTTGAGTGAAGCCTGTGTACTGAGTCAGCAGTCAGCAGTCAGAGGAAGTCTGGAGTGCTGGCCGGCTGGCTCGCAGCTGGCCTGGTGTCCGCGGGTGTGTCCACGGCTCGGCTCTATCCTGCAGTCTCACTGCCTGGCCTACCCAGAACCCCTGGAGACAGATAAATGACGTCTGGTGTGGTGATGGCACCTCTCATCTTCCCTTTGTCGTCCTCTGCTCCCGGCCAGTTGAAGACTAGGTTGTGACCCAGAGAGGAGCAGGGAGGTTTCGGAGGGCCCCTTGAGGCATCTGGGATCTGGAGATTATCCCTGGGATGGGTTGTGTCAGTGGAATTCGGGGAGGGTACAACCAGCCTGGGCAGCAGGGTGTGAGGCAGCTGGGCTCAACTTCTTTTTTTTTTTTTTTTAAATATTTTATTTATTGATTTTTTTAGAGAGAGACAGAGAGAGAGAGAAGGGGGAGGAGCAGGAAGCATCAACTCCCATATGTGCCTTGACCAGGCAAGCCCAAGGTTTCGAACCGGCGACCTCAGTGTTCCAGGTCGACGCTTTATCCCTCTGCGCCACCACAGGTCAGGCCGTGGGCTCAACTTCTTAAAAACCCCCGAGGCCCTGTGTCCTGGGGGAGGGGATGCAAGGGACCCACATTGGGGGGATCGGATAACTGGCTGGGCGACAACAGAAGGAAGCTGGCTAAAGGACTTCAAAGCCCAGGGCTGCCCCTCCCACGCTCACAGACCTGAGCCCAGGGAGATTTTTCCCAGAGAGGGTCAGCCCTACTGTATGCAGCACCAGGCACTCTTCCTTGGTCCTGATGTCATGGAGCTAAGTGTGTTGTAGCCCAGATGAGAGGGATTCCTGCCAGGAACCAGAGCCGGATGGTGGCAGAAGTGGGGTGGATTCTGCCTATATTTTGAAGGGAAGAAATAAGATTTGCTGTGAGCTTGGATGTGGTGTGTGTGTTTGAGGAGAGAGAGAGAGTATCAGAACAAGGCCAAGGTCCTAGATCTGAGTGACTGATTAAACAAAGGGGCTATTTCCTGAGGATGGCCTGAGGAGTAGGTTCAGAGGGCATGGCATAAGTTCATTCTGCGCATGTGCTGGGAACTTCAAGGCACGGTGTCTTTCTAAATGTTGTAGCCACAATCTGAGTGAACACCTTTTCCATAACGGTCCCCACCCATAGAGGCAGGAAGCAGTGGGGAGGGAGGACTCCCAGCAGCCCACCCTGCCCAGAACGGGTCACATGGCTCTCTTTTCTGCAATGGAGGCTGTGAAAGCAAGCATCCAACAAAAGGTGCAGGACTTCAGTTTAATTTCAGGAGGTTGGGCCATTGTTGCACTGAAAAAAAAAAATACTGAGGCTCTGTTAGCCAGAAGGGGGAATAGTTGATAAGTAACAGATCTGTCCCAGTAGGACTAATGGTGATATCACAGTCTTTAATAATGGCATTGTATGGCCGGGCCTAGTCATGACTGACACAGGCTGGGTCTCAGAAGCATCCTATGTGCCCCTTTGCGTATGTGGAGGTGAGGAAGTTCTGAGGAGGAGAGGGCACTTGGCAGTGGATATTCACTGGTCTTCATAGAGTTATTTCAATATTTAAACAACTTGTTTGGCTTCAGAACCCCATGAAGTCTGTCAAGAGCCCAGCCCCTCCCACCACTTGTTCTGGGATCCCCTGGGAACACTGAGGGAAGCAGAACATCACTATTTTGCACAAGAGGAAGAGGCTCAGAGAGGGAAAACAATTCAAGATGGCCGAGAGGAGATATGGTAGCTTCTTAGCACTAAGCATGTGCCTCCACTTGACATGTGATAAAACAACGGCAACAACAAGTAAAATATAGAAAAGAAAGGTTTTTTAGCAGTAGGTAACCTTAAAGCCTCTTAGCATAAGGAACTTAATTTAGCTTCTTTTCTATCTTAAACTCTAATAACCTCAGAACTTACTTAGGTTTAAAACTCCCTACCCCCGGCCTTGAAGTTAGTTTTGCCAAATTGCAGAGGTGTCAGGGGTGGGTTGTAAATCCTAGAGTGTTTAGAAATGTTTCTGATAGGCATGCGAAACATTTATTACTACTGTGTTACCATCTTCAAAGCTTATCGTTTTAGTATGTAGAAATATTTTTTCTTTTTTTTTTTTTTTTTTTTTTTTTTTTGCATTTTTCTGAAGCTGGAAACAGGGAGAGAAAGTCAGACAGACTCCCGCATGCGCCCGACCGGGATCCACCCGTCACGCCCACCAGGGGCAACGCTCTGCCCACCAGGGGGCGATGCTCTGCCCATCCTGGGCGTCGCCATATTGCGACCAGAGCCACTCCAGCGCCTGAGGCAGAGGCCACAGAGCCATCCCCAGCGCCCGGGCCATCTTTGCTCCAATGGAGCCTTGGCTGCGGGAGGGGAAGAGAGAGACAGAGAGGAAGGTGCGGCGGAGGGGTGGAGAAGCAAATGGGCGCTTCTCCTGTGTGCCCTGGCCGGGAATCGAAATATTTTTTTTTAACTGATCCTATAGATAAACATTGTAACAAGACATTAAAATTTAATGAGCTTGTTAGTGAGATTAATGAATATGCTTTATGGCTTTTGTACCATGCTTTGCTGATCTCCCCCTCCTTCCCATACCCAACCAGTATGTAATTTTGTCTTTAAAAGCTAGCCCCAAACTGTGTTAGGGGCCGCATGATTTGGATGACTTAGGTCTCCGTGCAGTCACTGGCTTTAAAATAAAGACTCCTTAATTTGCTACTTACCGTATTTTTCGCTCCATAAGATGCACCTGACCATAGATGCACCTAGGGTTTTAAGGAGGAAAATAAGAAAAAAAGTATTCTGAACCAAATGATGTGCTAAAATATTTAATAAAATATACCACAATAATATTTCAACAATGTAACCTCAACAGCAGTATTAACAACCATTACCACTGTTATTAACAAATGAGAAGAGACTTTAATGTTCAAATACTCTTCTAGTTGTCCGGGAACCCCAGGAACTCATCATTGCTAGTGTCAGAATTTAAGAAGCTCAGTTGCTCACAATCACTGGTATCACTTTCTTCGCTATTTTCATATATGATACCATCTTCAGTGCCATCTAAGACATTGCTAATGCCACATTTTTTGAATGACTGTACCACGGTTTCATTCTTCACTGACTGTCACGATGTTTTCACCCATTCACAAACTTGAGTGATAGTGGATCTCTTCATTCGTCCAGCTGGTGTCAGAGCATGCTTACCAGCAGACATCCATTTGTTCCACTCTTCTCACATAAAGACTTTAGATGGTTTGTGGATGGAAATGTCGTGAGGTTGCAACTGGCTGGTAAGACCCCCAGGAATTACAGCTACATAAGTCTTCACTTCTTTAAAGTTATTTTTGTGGTTTCGCTAATACGTGCTCTAAACTGGTCAAGCACTAACAGGGCAGCAAGTGATGTCAGCACTTTACACAGAGCTCCAGCAGCTGCAGCACTGCCCTGTACTGCTGCAGGTGCCTCTCACGTCTGCCCTCGATGATGCCAGACGAATGCGCTCACACAACATCGCTTGCCTTCCCTCCTGTGCTGCATGCAACTGTGGAAACCGGAACCAGGAGATCACTCAGCAGATGCCAGGGTTCCATACGCCACTGTGGCAGGTATGATTACGCTCCCACTGGTGCTCATTCTACATATGTTTACCGGCATAGCGCCCTACAGCAGCTGAAAAAAATGAACAATAGCTCTATAAGATGCACGAGCATTTCCCCCTCTACTATTAGGGGGAAAAAAGTATGTCTTATGGAGCGAAAAATACAGTAATTGTGTGACAAGACGTTGCTGTTCCAATACAATACAAGCACCTAATAGTTGGCCTCATTCTAAGTACATCATACACATTAACCATCAGCTTAATTTACAGATAAATTTAGCCCCAGACAAAATTCAGCTGAGTAAATCTAAAGATCTAATTGAATTTATTCAACAAATCAGGCAACATCCAAGCTAACAGATAGTAAGGAGCTCCGAAGAACAGTGCCAAATGGAAGACTTTTATAGGCAGAAGCAAGCAGAACAAGGAAATTTCTAGCAAAAGTGTATTGTTTGTGGCAAGATTGCCTTCCTTTGGGAACAAAAGGGGTCTATCAGGTGGATTACCTCACTAATGGTGACCCGGTAATTCCGGACTGACTGGGTAAAGATTACATTCTTGGGAGAGGCTGAAACTGCAATTAGGTTAGGTGTTAAATCTTGGTTTGGTGATCTGGGCTTAGCACAGTGATTCCATTTTGGGCCTGTTGTCTCTTTTAACAGTATGTAATATAGATATGATATAAGTAAGTGCAGGTATTGGCATCATTACGCAGAGAAGGGAGCTCTTAAAAATTAAGTGGCTTGCTTAGGGCAGTGAGTCTCAGCTGGGGTGATTTTTTCTCTGAGGAAACATTTGGAAGTATCTAGAGACATTCTTGGTCGCCACAACTGCGGGGAGGGATGCTACTGGCATTTAGTGAATAGAGACCAGAGATACTGCTAAATATTCTACAGTCTCCTGGACAGCCAGTCACAACCAAGGTTTATCCAGGCCAAAATGTCTATAGTGCTTAGAAACCCTGCCCTGGAGACACTTGTGCCCATGATCCCAGGGACATGTATAAGAACATTCATAGCAGCAGTGAGCAATAGTTCCCAAACTGGAGACAGTGCCCATGTCCATCAAAGATGGACTGTAGTTTATTCACATAATGGACAAAATTAAGAAATAATAGCTATCTTTGTCAAAATGGATGAATCTCACATTAATGTTGAATAAAAAGCAGGTCACAGAAGAATCACATACTGTACGCTTTCCTTTATATAGCATTGAAAAGCATACAAAGCCATACATATATATGAAATACATAGAGCCCTGGCCAGGCAGCCCAGTTAGTTAGAGTGTTGCCCTGATATGCCAAGGTTGCAGGTTTGATCTCCTGTCACAGCACACACAGGAATCAACCAATGAATGCATAAATAAGTGGAACAAATCAATGTTCTCTCTTTCTCTCTCCCTTCCTCTCTCTCTAAAATCAAAAAGTAAAATGTTAAAAGAAATACACAGGTACAAACATAGATAAACACACACACACACACACACACACACACACACACACACACACACACAAAATCCCCCAAGAGATTATTATAAAATTCAGGATATTGGTGATCTCTGAGTAGATTGGAAGGGAAAGGACCCATAGAAGGCTTCCAAGACAGTGGTAAAGATCTATTCCAGAACTTAGTTGGCAGACACATAGTATTTATTTTACTCTTTTTTTTTTTTTTTTTTTTTACAGAGACAGAGTGAGAGTCAGAGAGAGGGATAGATAGGGACAGACAGTCAGGAATGGAGAGATGAGAAGCATCAATCATCAGTTTTTTATTGCAACACTTTAGTTGTTCATTGATTGCTTTCTCATATGTACCTTGACCGTGGGCCTTCAGCAGACTGAGTAACCCCTAGCTCGAGCCAGCGACTTTGGGTCCAAGCTGGTGGGCTTTTTGCTCAAACCAGATGAGCCCGCACTCAAGCTGGTGACCTCGGGGACTCGAACCTGGGTCCTCCACATCCCAGTCCAACACTCTATCCACTGTGCCACTGCCTGGTCAGGCTATTTTACTTTTTTTAAAAAATAAGCACACATACATACACCCAGTTTTGGACATGTAGGGTTTTCCCGGGAAACAGGCTCTGAGTTGGAGATTTGCTGAGTTGGAGTATCTCTGGGGCAACATCTGTAAGGAAGGGAGGAGGCAGGATGGGCACAGGAGAGGTTGCTGCAGTTACAACAATGGGGGACCCTAATAGTGAAGACCAGGATGTGAGCTCGGGTTCTCATGAGAAACTGCAAGCGGCACCAGCTCCCCTGACTCTCTGGGCTGTGTGTTCTAGTGCCAGCTCCCCCGCATATTTGGGCTAGTTTAGCCTTAGATCCCAGGCGCTTCTAGGTCATCCCTAATAGTGTGTGTGCTGTGACAGGAGATCAAACCTGCAACTTTGGCATATCAGGACAACACTCTGACTAGGTGGTCCAGAAGACCACCCTGTAGGGCATGGGCTAGCTAACCCATCAAGTTGACATCACCACACCGATGTAATAGTTGATGTAATATTGGCCCACACCTCTATTGTCCTCAAGCTTTATATCTACCTGTGCTGGCACTGCTAGAGAGGGGAGAAGAGGAGATAGGCAGAGAAGACGGGAGATAGGAGACACCAGAATTTAGGAGACTTAAGACTTGAACACTGAGGAGACCAGGGGCGGGAGGGGCCATCAGAAGTAGAGATGAATTTTTTTTAAATTTTATTTATTTTTATGTTTTACAGAGACAGAGAGTGAGTCAGAGAGAGGGATAGACAGGGACAGACAGACAGGAACGGAGAGAGATGAGAAGCATCAATCATTAGTTTTTCATTGCGCATTGCAACACCTTAGTTGTTCATTGATTGCTTTCTCATATGTGCCTTGACCGCGGGCCTTCAGCAGACCGAGTAACAGTAACCCCTTGCTGGAGCCAGAAACCTTGGGTTCAAGCTGGTGGGCTTTTGCTCAAACCAGATGAGCCCATGCTCAAGCTGGCGACCTCAGGGTCTCGAAACTGGGTCCTCTGCATCCCAGTCCAACACTCTATCCACTGCGCCACCGCCTGGTCAGGCAAGAGATGAATTAGCAATAAAGAATTAAAGAATGTACTACCTTGCCTTTGGCTTCTTGTGCTTTTCTTCACCTTGGGGACCTTACTGCCAAAGTCATCCCTTGAAGAGCAGGTGTGCTCTGACAAACAAGTACCTCAGGTCATCCTGCAGGGAACCTGGAGTAGTGATGGCCCTGCTGGGCTGTCCCTAATTGAGGCATGGAGCCATGCTTTTGTCCCCCTTATTGGCCAGGCATAGAATGTGGCTGCCCCTTTGAAGGGGCATAAGCTTGAATGAGATCCTTTGCTTCAGCTGAGAGCATTGTCCAGACAGGCTCAGCTATAGCAGCTGCCAACACTCCTGGCAGCGGTAGGAGGTATGTCTCTGGCCTGAAGAGGGGACCTGTATGCATATTATAGCGTCCACATCACTTTCCTCCTATGACAACAAAATAAAAAATAATATAGATTCATGTAATATACCATATTAACAAATTGAAATAGAAAAAATACTGGATGGACTCCAACACTTATTTATAATAAAACTTTTGTGACCAACTAGAGATAAAAGGGAAGATCAACCTGATAGAAGGAACCAACCAGAAACCTGTAACAAATATCTAAATTAATTAGAAAAATTCCCTGTAAAGAACTAAGAAGAAATTTCAGCAAGTCTGCTGGATATAAAACCAACATCAAAAAAAAAAAAATCAATAACACTTTATATTGGCAGCAGTGACAAATTAGAAACTATAATTCTCAAAAAAATTCCATTTTCTTATACATGTAAGGTGCCTAGCTCAAATGTTAAGAAAAGATGTTCAAGTTTATTTTGGAGTAAATTATGAGACTTTGTTAAAGGATGACAAAAATGACCTGAACAAGGAGATAGCTACTGTGTCATATCGTGGTTAAAGTGAATGAACTAAACCAGATATAAAAGAACAAATATTGTAAGATTCCACTTATGTGAGGGACCTAGAACAGGCAAATTTATAGAGATGAAAAGTAGACTAGAGTTTACCAGGGGCTAGGGGCAGGGAAAATGGGGAGCTATTGTTAAACAGGATATGAAGTTTCTATTAGGGATGATAAAAAAAATTCTGGAAATGGATAGTGACGGTTATACAACATTATGAATGTACTTAATGCCACTGAGTTGTATACTTAAAAATGAATAAAATGGTAAATTTTATGTTTTGTTTATTTTACCACAATAAAATAAAGAGCTTCGAGGTAATGACCCCTGAAGGAACTATGGGGGGAAAAATTAGCTACACATAAATCAATATAGATACATGTGAAAACTGTAATGTTGAGTGAAATAAACAAGTTGCAAAAGGTACATTAAGTATGATATTCTTTGTGTTAATTATGATTTGGATTTGGCTGTATGTAACAGACACTCAAAATCATAGGAACTTAAACAAGATGTAAGTTTATTTCACTCTTAGGTAAGATTAGAACATAGGTTATCTAGGTTGAGTATGAGGGCTCTGCCATTGTCTAGAATCTAGGCTGCTTCGGACTTCTCATCCTGCTATCCTTAGGATGTGGCTCTTGTCTTCATGGCCTATGATGGAGCTCTGGCCATCACATCTGCATTGCAAGAAGCAGGAACCCTAAAGAGGAGATAAAAGAGCATGCTTCCCCCAACCTTAAAAAATCACATCTCAGAAGTTGCATACAATATTTTCCTTTCCATTACATTAGTCACATGGCCGCATTTGTCTGCAAAGGAAGCTGAAAATGTAATTTTTATTTCAGAAAGCCTGTGAGCAAAGATATTATGGGGAGAATGGACATGAGAGATTATTGAGTAGTTAATCCTATTACTTCACCAGTTTCCTCAATATTCCTTCCTTCCTTAGTAATAAAGCTCCCAAGTTTTAACTGGCTACCCAGTTGTAGGGTACATTTCCCAGTCTCCTTTGCAGCTAGATGTGACCAAGTGACTAAGTTCAGGCCAATGGGTTGTGAGAACAGATCCTGTGTGCAATTTCTAGTTCATCTCCTTAAACACAAAGCCAATTTCTTATACTTCTCCTTCTCCCTCACAACTGGATTAGAAATAGCAATTTCAGTAGCTTCATTGGACCTAGAGATGGAAGGCACATATTAAAGACAGTAGAACAGATGAGTTAAGAATCAGAGCCATTTACCTACCTCAGACTCTTTTTTATTTGTACCGGGGGGCTATAGCAGACCGAGTGACCCCTTGCTCAAGCCAGGGACCTTGGGCTCAAGCTGGTGTGCCTTGCTCAAACCAGATGAGCCCGTACTCAAGCTGGCGACCTCAGGGTTTTGAACCTGAGTCCTCTGCATCCCAGTCCGACACTCTATTTACTGCGCCACTGCCAGGTCAAGCCCTATTTCAGACTGTTATCAGAACAAGCTGGAGCTCATGCTGCCCATCACTATGTAGCCGAAACATAGAGATGAAGACTGAAGGAAATTTAAGTGCCTTTAGTCAAATTGCTAGCAAACCTGAGAAGGCGGAGTGCTTCCAACCCAAAGTCTGCCTTATCACTCTCATTCAGCTGACTTTTTACAGGGTGATCAGGACTCGTTAGGGATGGGAAAGGAATGTGGCTACATGTCTTTTCTCAGGTCTGGATCCTATTCTTTTCTTTTTCTTTTTTTTTTTTTGTATTTTTCTGAAGCTGGAAACGGGGAGAGACAGTCAGACAGACTCCCGCATGCGCCCAACCGGGTTCCACCGGGCACGCCCACCAGGGGCGACGCTCTGCCCACCAGGGGGCGATGCTCTGCCCCTCCGGGGCGTCGCTCTGCCGCGACCAGAGCCGCTCTAGCGCCTGGGACAGAGGTCAAGGAGCCATCCCCAGCACCCGGGCCATCTTTGCTCCAATGGAGCCTTGGCTGTGGGAGGGGAAGAGAGAGACAGAGAGGAAGGGGGGGGGGGTGGAGAAGCAAATGGGCGCTTCTCCTATGTGCCCTGGCCGGGAATTGAACCCAGGTCCCCCGCACGCCAGGCCGACACTCTACCGCTGAGCCAACCGGCCAGGGCCCTATTCTTTTCTTTTCTTTTCTTTTCTTTTCTTTTATTTTCTTTTCTTTTCTTTTCTTTTCTTTTCTTTTCTTTTCTTTTCTTTTCTTTTCTTTTCTTTCTTTCTTCCTTCCTTCCTTCCTTCCTTCCTTCCTTCCTTCCTTCCTTCCTTCCTTCCTTTCTCTCTCTTTCTTTTCTTTCTTTCTTTCTTTCTTTCTTTATTTCCTTCTTTCTTTCTTTCTTTCTTTCTTTCTTTCTTTCTTTCTTTCTTTATTTTTTTTTTGAGATAGAGGAAGAAAAATGAGAGAGAGAGAGAGACAGAGACAGTAACATTCCTGCATGTGCCCTGAGCAGGGTTTGAACCAGTTCCGGGACAATGCTCTAACCAACTGAGCTTTCTAGCCAGGGCTAGATCCTATTCTTCATTACATTAGTCACATGTTCACCATACTTGGAGATAAGGTTTTTGGCTTGTTACTTTTCTCGAGTACTTGGATTGGGTCCCAGCAGTCTGCAGTGAGGGCTGTTGCCTCCTGCGTTTAACCTAGTTTTCAAGGCCTGATATCTGGGCTAGGGAAGCAGTTTAGCCGGCATTCCTATGCCTGAAAAATAAAGAAACAATCAGACAATTCTACAATACAAAATGTAAGATGAATGTATTGAGAATATGTCTATTGTCTGCCCCCTTACAAGACTGACCACCAATCTGGAAAATATTAAATGAAAGATGAGCTTCCATGTTGCTTGAAGTAGTGTGTTTTAGAGTCTGTTACAACAGCCTAGCCTGCATCTTAATTAATATATCAATTGATACCAGATGTGGGGTGCTGACGTCAAAAATAAAACTCTAAATAAGACATGGCATTGTCTTAGCAAACATATAGTAGGTGACAAAGACTAGCTACTGTAGGGTGAAAATATGGTGACCTTTTCTATGTCAGGAAAAAACATTTTGTAGAACTATCTTCTTTGATAATTAGGTTAGCAGGCCAGTTGGTTGCCTGAGCTTGTAGCTCTGGGGAACTGGTTGATGTAGGTATTGCCCCTTTTTGCTTTTTTTAGTTTCCTTATAAGAAAGATGAGCTCAGGCAAGAACAGGCTAGTTTGCAAGCAGAGGTGGAAGGAAATAGACTCTACTGAGGGATTCTTCTCAGCCTGTGGCCTGAAGCCTAAAATAACTAGACTCCAGACACTTGCCACCTAGCAGAGTTGGAAAAACTAACACCCTGTGCTCCTGTCATTCAGACCCCTTCTAAAATCTTCCATACAATATCTCCATGAGATATTGGAAGGCAACCCAACTGCAAACATCTTTTGGAAGATGTCAGCATCACACTCAAGCTACTGATTCAGATGACTTCAAAGTTGCAACCTTTCAGTAGAAGGTAAGAGAGTTGAGCTTCTCAAAGAGTAGATTTTAAAGAAAGATTCCATGTATTTCAGAATAGTAACTAAAAGAGATTTGGGGGTGTGGCTATATTCACATAAAACTGAATGGGAAACTTTGAAGAAGAGTCAACTCAGCAGACCTGAAACTTCTGTTTTGAAAATTTTTTAATTATTGATTGATTTTAGAGATAGAGGAAGGGGGAGAGAGAGAGCACAACATTGACTTGTTGTTCCACTTATTTATGCATTTATTGGCTGATTCTTGTATGTGCCCTGACCAGGGGTCAAACCTGCAACCTTGATGTATTGGTACAATGCTCTAACCAACTGAGCTACCCAGCCAGGGCCTAAAGCTTCTATCTTTAGAAGGTTGGCTCTTGGCTGGCATCTGGAAATTTGGCTTTTTTTTTTATAATTATTTTTATTTATTTATGCATTTTAGAGGGGGGAGAGAGAGAAAGAGAGAGAGAGAGAGAAGGGAGGAGGAGCAGGAAGCTTCAACTCTCATATGTGCCTTGACCGGGCAAGGCCAGGGTTTTGAACCAGCAACCTCAGCATTTCCAGATCGATGCTTTATCCACTGCGCCACCACAGGTCAGGCGAAATTTTGCTTTTGAAAGTGTTCCTACCATTCCTTAATTAATGAGGCTAAGTGCTTAACTAATGTGGCTAAACTTTCTGTGAAAACAGTGTGGCTTATGCTGAACATAGCATGTACCTGATTCTTAACAGATAACCAAAATTCCAGAAGGAAAATAGTAAAAACCATATTGTTCACACAATCTAGGCACAGTAATTCAGTCCGTATCACTCCCCAAATCCAAGATTCTAGATACTGGCCAAGGGCCAAACTTCCAACCAGAGTTTTTTAAAATGTTAATCCAAAACACTATTTAGAAAGAGATAGAAGTAACTTGACAGTGAAGGTTGGCAGACATCACCTTAAATCAAGTGATTAAGGTGAGTGTCATCAGTAACAGGAGAAATTGAAGTCATGTACCACCTGATGGGGTGCAATGAGGGCAAAAGTCACTTCTGTGATATTTTTTCTAAAGATGCATATACAAACCTATAAGGAAACATTAGACAAAACCAAAATGAGGGATACTCTACAAGGCGAAACTGGCTTATAATGTTCAAAACTGTCAAGGTCATGACAGTAAAAAAGACATGGAGTAACTTTCAGATAAGAGGAAACTATGGAGACATGATATCTAAAAGCCATAGCTCATGATTTTGACCTGAATCCTTTTGGTACAAAAACCATTACTGTGACATTTGACAAAACTTGAATGGGGAGTTCCAGAAGATGGCAGTGGAGTAGGCAGACGCACAGACTCCCAGTTCACACCACTAAACTGGATTATAAACTAATTTATGAATAATCAGCATGAAAAACCAAATCTGGACTACAAGAACAGCTCTCAAAAACCAAGGAGCATGCCCTGGCCGGTTGGCTCAGCGGTAAAGCATCGGCCTGGCGTGCGGGGGACCCGGGTTTGATTCCCAGCCAGGGCACATAGGAGAAGTGCCCATTTGCTTCTCCACCCCCCCGTCCTTCCTCTCTGTCTCTCTCTTCCCCTCCCGCAGCCAAGACTCCATTGGAGCAAAGATGGCCCGGGCGCTGGGGATGGCTCCTTGGCCTCTGCCCTAGGTGCTAGAGTGGCTCTGGTCGTGGCAGAGCAACGCCCCGGAGGGGCAGAGCATCGCCCCCTGGTGGGTGTGCCGGGTGGATCCCGGTTGGGCACATGCGGGAGTCTGTCTGTCTGTTGGGCAGATAAAATGTATTATGCTCACTTTGTTAAAGATAACACGAGGAGGCCGTCGCCCAGGTGATATTAATGTGTGTTGGGGTGGGCTAAAGGCAGGTAGAATCCTTGTAGCCTGGGGCTTGGTTTTGGGATTAAGCCTTTCCTACCCTTTTTGGTGTAAGGTGGTACAATCCAATCATGCCTCAGAGAAGTGACTTTGTATTAGAGACTACCCTATTTTGTATATTGGATTAAAGGTTGTGAAGCTACACTATAAAATAGGGGTAGAACGGGAACTTGCCGCTTGGTTCCTGAGGTTAGCATGAGAGAGCGGAGAGAGTAGAGCCAGCAGCTAAAGGAGGCCACGTGGAGGAGGCCAGGAGAAGCAGCCAAGATGGCGGAGTGCTGAGTGAGATGCCAGTTTGTGTAGAGTTTGTATCTGGGATAAGGAAGGAAATGGGGAACTGAGGAGAATAAGGTTGGTGAGCTAGAAACCTTTGATTCTAGGAAACTCGGATAAGTCAGTGGCTTTGTGAGCACTGAGTGTGACTGGGTTTTGGAGCCCAGTGTGTATTTTTACTTGCCCGCCGGGTGCAAGGTAGGATTAAAGGTTATGGCCCACCAGTTTTTGGCTCCATGGTTTCTTTACCGACTGTCCGAATCCAATGCGAACCTGCATGGGCCAGGCTGCTCTGATAGTGACCCCGGCCGTGCCTGCTGGCTTTACACTGTCTCTCCCCATTTCCAGCTTCAGAAAAAAAAAATACAAAAAACCAAGGAGCAAAGAAGAAGCCACAACAAACCTGGTAGGGAGCGCCTGAATATCCTCTGCTTACAGGAGCAGAGTGGGGGGGGGGTGAGGCTGGGCTCTCACTCCAAGGAAAAGAGCAGTAAATACTGCTCACAGCCACTTGCCTGGCGACCAGGGAATGAGGTGTGTTGAAAGGGCCCGCTTGTATTCCAAATAGAAAGGAGAGAAAGAGAGACGGATGGTGAGAGGAAGAGGAATAAAGGTGATGACCTGAAAAGCTGACTCATTTAGTGCTGGAGGCGGCCATAACTGGGGGAGGGGCTGATCCTTCCACAAAGCAAAATACAAAAGTACTTCCAGGTCACAGAGATACAGACATCTCTCCAGCTCCAATCAGTGCAACAAGACACAGCTGAAAACAAGAAGTGGGGAGGAGGGGCAGTAACTCAGGTCTCCAGGGAGATCTGAGATACACCTCCCCCTACTGAAGCTGAGAAAGCAACCCTCCCCCAGAGAGATTAACTGGCAGAAGAGGACTTCAGAGCCTCAGGTCACACCCACCGCATTCCTGGATACAGTTTCAAATAAGCCCCCTGCTGAGATCAGCAAACAAGACAATCACCTGTTAAGAAAACAAACAAATCAAGACTTCAAAGAGGCTCAAATTCGAAAGTGGATTACAAATAATAGCTGATGCCAACCCAAGAAGACTTAGAAACAACACAAGTGAAAACTGGAGGCAGACAACACCAAGCCTAGACTCAACCAGCTCTACAAAGAAAATACCCAAACACACAGACATAATGAGAAGACAAGGAAGTGCAATCCAAATAAAACCACAAGAGAAACCTTCAGGAGATGAACTGAGTGATATGGAAATAATCAAACTTCCGGATGCGGAATTCAAAATAATGATTGTAAGGATGCTTAGGGATCTTAGAACAACAATGGATGGTCACCACAAACACCTAAATAAAGAAATAGCAAGTATAGAAAAGGATATTGAAATATTAAAAAAGAATCAGTCAGAGATGACAAATACAATATCAGAAATGAAGACCACAATGGAAGGAATTAAAAACAGGATGGATACAGCTGAGGATCAAATCAATGAGTTGGAGGACAACTGGAATGAAGGCATGAAAGCAGAGAAGAAAAAAGAAAAGAGACTCAAAAAGTCTGAGGAAACTCTTAGAGAGCTCTGTGATAACATAAAGAGAAATAACATTCACATTATAGGGGTTCCTGAAGAAGAAGAGAAAGAACAAGGGATAGAGACTTTGTTCAATCATATCATAGCTGAAAACTTCCCTAAATTAATGCAGGAGAAACTGTCACAAGTTCAAGAAGCACAGAGAACTCCACTAAAGAGAAAACCAAAGAAAACTACACCAAGACACATCATAATTAAAATACCAAAGCTAAGTGATAAAGAGAAAATATTAAAAGCTGCTAGAGAAAAAAAGGCTATCACCTACAAAGGAGCCCCCATAAGGATGACATCAGACTTCTCAACAGAAACACTTGAGGCCAGAAGGGAATGGCAAGAAATATTCAAAGTAATGCAGAACAAGAACCTACAACCAAGACTACTTTATCCAGCAAGGCTATCATTTAAAATTGAAGGAGAAATAAAAAGTTTCCCAGACCAAAAAAAAACCCTCAAGGAATTCATTACAACCAAACCAATGCTGAAGGAAATGTTAAGGGGCATGGTGTAAACAGATCAAAGTGGGAAAAGAATATAGCAAAAGGGGAATACAGCTTTAAAGAATAAAATGGCAATAAATAACTACATATCAATAATAACCTTAAATGTAAATGGATTAGATGATCCAATCAAAAGACATAGGGTAGCTGCATGAATAAGAAAACAGGACCCGTACATATGCTGTCTACAAGAGACACACCTTAAAACAAAAGATGCACATAGGTTGAAGGTAAAAGGATGGAAAAAAAACATTTCATGCAAATGGAAATGAAAAAAAAAGCAGGGGTGGCAATATTTATAACAGACCAAATGGACTTTAAAATAAAGAATATAGTAAGAGATAAAGAAGGCCACTACATAATGATAAAGGGTGCAATCCAACAGGAAGATATAACTATTATAAATATCTACACACCTAATATAGGAGCACCTAAATATATAAAGCAGACTTTGATGGATATAAAGAGCGAGATCAACAGCAACACTATAATAGTAGGGGATTTTAATACCCCATTAACATCACTAGATAGATCCTCAAGAAATAAAATTAACAAAGAAACAGCAGATTTAAAGGACACACTAGATCAACTTGATTTAATAGATATCTTCAGAACCTTTCACCCTAAAGCAGCAGAATATACATTCTTTTCAAGTGCTCATGGTACATTCTCTAAGATAGACCACATATTAGGGCACAAAAGTGGTCTCAACAAATTTAAGAAGATTGAAATCATATCAAGCACTTTCTCTGATCACAATGCCATGAAACTAGAAATGAACCACAACAGAAAAGCTCAAAAATTCTCAAACACATGGAAACTAAATAGCACATTGTTAAATAATGAACGGATTAAGAATGAGATCAAAGAAGAAATAAAAAAATTCCTAGAAACAAATGATAATGAGCATACAACAACTCAAAATTTATGGGACACAGCAAAAGCAGTACTGAGAGGGAAGTTCATAGCACTACAGGCACACTTTAAGAAGGTAGAAAAAGCTCAAATAAACAACTTAACCCTGCATCTAAAAGAACCAGAAAAAGAAAAGCAAGTAAAGCCCAAATGTAGTAGAAGGAAGGAAATAATAAAGATCAGAGCAGAAATAAATGACATAGAGACTAAAGAAACAGTACAGAGGATCAATGAAACTAGGAGCTGGTTCTTTGAAAAGGTAAACAAGATCGATGAACCTTTAACTAGACTCACCAAGAAAAAGAGAGAGAGGACTCAAATAAATAAAATTAGAAATGAGAGTGGAGAAATAACAACTGACACAACAGAAATACAAAGGATTGTAAGAAAATACTATGAAGAACTGTATGCCAAAAAACTAGACAACCTAGATGAAATGGACAAATTCCTTGAAGCATACAATCTTCCAAAAATCAATCTAGAAGAATCAGAAAACCTAAACAGACCAATTTTTCAGTTGGGGTGAAGAAAGCTTCCAGGAGTTATTCTGAAAGACAAAGATCATTAATGTCTCCCCCCAAACTCTGGAGAGTTGGTGTTTTTGCTTTTCTGTTACAAAATCAGTGTGGCTCATTCAGTAATGATAACTCTACATTTTTGTCTCAAACATCTTCTTAATTGAAGTAAAATGCACATAATATACCACTTACCATATTAGCCATTTAAAAATGTGCAATTCAGGGGCCTTTAGTAAATTCACAATGTTGTGCAACTGTCTCCACTATCTAGTTTCAGAACATTTTCATTACTATGTAAAGCAGCTCTTAACTGTCAGTAGACACTTTCCATTTGCCCCTTCTCATCTTAGGCAACCACTAATTTATTTTCTGTCTCCATGGATTTGCCTATTCTGGGCATTTCATATCAATGGAATTATATGGATGTAGCTTTCTTTCATTGAGCATGTTTTCAAGGTTCATTCATTCTGTTACATGGATCAGTATCTCATTCCTCCCCCTCCATGGATATGTCTCATTTGGTTTATCCATTTATCGGTTGATAGACATTTGAATTATTTCCACTTTTTGGTTACTATAAATAATACTGCAAGTTTTTGTTTAAACATGTTTTCAATGCTTTTGGGTATATATGTAGAAGTAGAATTTCTAGATCATATGGTAATTCTATGTTTAAATTTTTTAATTGATTGATTTTAGAAAGAGAGGAAGGAGAGAGGGAGAGAAACATCGATTTGTTGTTCCACTCATTTATGCATTCATTGGTTGATTCTTGTATGTGCCCTGACTGGGGATTGAACTCACAACTTTGGTGTATTGGGACGATGCTCTAATCAACTGATCTACTAGGCCAGGGCTGTGTTTAACTTTTTGAACAGCTACCAAACTGCTTTCCGAAGCAGCTGCACCATTATACATTTCCACCTGCAATGTATGAGGGTTCCAATTTCTCCACATCATCACCAACATTTATTTTCCATGTTCATACTTCTAGTCATCCTAGTGGGCATATCTCATTGTGGGTTTGACTTGCATTTACCTAATGACTAATGATGTTGAGCATCTTTTCATGTACTTATTAGCTGTTTGTATATCTTCTTTGGAAAAATATCTATTCCTGATCTTTGCCTATTTAAGAATTGTTTTGTTTACTTTTTTGTTGTTGAGTTGGTAAGAGTTATTTATATATTCTGGATACTAGGCTCTTGTCAAGTATATGATTTGCAATATTCCTACCCATTCTATAGGTTGTCTTTTTACTATCTTATTATTATTATTATTTTTTATTTTTTTTTGTATTTTTCTGAAGCTGGAAACGGGGAGAGACAGTCAGACAGACTCCCGCTTGCGCCCGACCGGGATCCACCTGGCACGCCCACCAGGGGCTACGCTCTGCCCACCAGGGGGCGATGCTCTGCCGCGACCAGAGCCACTCTAGCGCCTGGGGCAGAGGCCAAGGAGCCATCCCCAGCGCCCGGGCCATCTTTGCTCCAATGGAGCCACGGCTGCGGGAGGGGAAGAGAGAGACAGAGAGGAAGGAGGGGGGGTGGAGAAGCAAATGGGCGCTTCTCCTATGTGCCCTGGCCAGGAATCGAACCCGGGTTCCCCGCATGCCAGGCCGACACTCTACCGCTGAGCCAACCGGCCAGGGCGTCTTTTTACTATCTTGATGGCATCCTTTGATACACAAATATTGTTAACTTTGATGAAGTTCAATTTATCTATTTTTTCTGTTGTTGCTTATGCTTTTTTGGTCATATATAAAAATTAATTGCCAAATCCAGTTATGAAGATTTATTCCTATGTTTTCTTCTAAAATTTTTATAGTTTTGACTCTTACATTTAAGTCTTTGATTCATTTTGAGTTAATTTTTGTATATGATGTGAGGTAATGACTTGATTTCATTTTTCTACATGTGGTTTATCCAGCTGTCCCACACCATTTGTTGAAAAAATGATTCTTTCCCATTGACACCCTTGTTTAAAGTCTGTTAACTGCAGATATGAGTTTATTTCTGAACTCTCAATTCTATTCCATTGATCTATATGTCTATCTGTATGCCACTGTTTTTTTTCTTATGCCACATTGTTTTGATTACTGTAGTTGTGTAATAAGTTTTGAAATCTGAAAGTGTGAGTCCTCCAGTTTTGTTCTTCTTTTTCAAGATTGTTTTGGCAATTTGGAGCCTTTGCAATTTTATATGAATTTTAGGATCAGCTTGTCCATTTCTGTAAAAAAAGGTAGTTGGAATTTTAATAGGGATTATATTGAATCTGTAGATCAATTTGGAGAGTATTGACATGTTAGCAATATTGTCTTCCAACTGATGAGCATGGTTATATTTCCATTTATTTAGATCTTTAATTCCTTTCAGCAATATTTTGTAATTTTCAGTGTATAAGTCTAGAATTGTTTTCTTAATTTCATTTTCAGATTCTTATTGCTAGTGTATAGACATTCAAGTGATTTTCATATGGTGGAGAAAACGACTGTGGTAGGCTCGCTCACAGGTTTACCAGCTGCAAGCCCTTTGTGCAATTAGTGCGTGACCACGTGGCAGCACTATTGTAAGGATATAAGTGCTTCCCTTCAGGAAACGATGAGAGGAGATCATGCCCCACCACTTAGAGGTATGGTTGGTTTCCTGATCCCTTGCCCTCTACCCAAAAAGCAGGTGTTCCTTTCCCTTTGTATTTTTTCCTTTTCTTTCTTCTTTTGACTTGCCTGTCTTTGTGAGCCTCCAATAAATTGAAATGGCCCATTGTAGGGCCAGTGGCCGCTGCAGTGACCGTGCAGGTTCTCTTCGGATTCGGGCATAAAATAAAAGAACAGTAGAGCCAGAAAATGGTGGATGTTACAGTAATATAATGTTTAGTAATTAAATATATAGAAATATAGAAAAACATAGAAGATATATAGAAATAAGTTAGAATATAATATTAAAAGCCATTTAGGCAAGTGAATAAGGCTATGCGGTCTGGATAGGAACTAATCTAGCGTGTACAGATATGATAGGCAGACTATGCCTTTTGCGCAGGGCCCAATTAGTGTGTGTGTGAAGTTATATATAGATAAAAAGTGGCTTGATATGACAACTTTGTAGATTAACATAAAAAAGGAGCTTCCCTCCTGGGCGCTGAGGATGGCTCCATGGCCTCCACCTCAGGCGCTAGAATGGCGCTGGTTGCAATGAAGCAATGCCCTAGATGGGCAGAGCATCACCCCCTAAGTGGGCATGCTGGGTGGATTCCGGTCAGGCACATATGGGAGTCTGTCTCTCTGCCTCCCTGCTTCTCACTTCAAAAAAATACAAATAAAGAAATAAAATAAAAAAGAAACTCCACTCGGAACTCCCAAAAAGTGGCTTGATATGATAATCCCATAGATCAGTGGTTCTCAAAGTGTGCGCCAGGGCGCACTAGTGCTCCCTAGAAGATTTCCAGGTGCACCCTATGGTATTCCAGAGAAATATGTGCCTGTTGGGGATCAAAAATCCAACAAGGTCTTTGGAGTTTAGATTTTGGGGGTCAGAGGTGTGGGGAACTGGCTGTAAGCTGACAGTTTGCCCAACCCCCCACCTCACTTACCTGATTAGGTTGGGAAAGGTTGTTAAGCTTGGTGCTGGATTGTTTACACTACCCCAGTGTTCCCTGAAAAGACTGGAGGCAAGTTTCTTCTATCCTTTGTTTGGTGTAAAGTTAAGATGATATGTATGGTGGGGGTTTTCTGCACTCAACACAATTAAGAGTAAAAAGAGAGGAATTCTTCAATGTATTTGATAGATACATGAATTTACCAGAACTTCCAATTGCCCTTTTGCTGTTCAGCTTGTCTATCTGACCCCACCCTTACTTATTGGACTATCGCCCCTGAAGCAGAAAAGTTCTAGGAAGCTGGTCAACTGCCTTAAGGAGAAGCGTTCCAGGAAGCCGAAATCGTAAAACTGCAGAAAAGAGCATTCCAGAACTGCTGACTCAACGCACACTTGCTCAAAGGTCTCCCCTACCCTATAAAATTTTGCCTCAGAGTCTGTTTCGGTGCCCTTCTCCTGGAGAAGTGCCCAGCAGGTCTTTCTCCTCTAATAAAGCCTGCACACATGGTGTTTGAGTGCCGTCTCATTCTTACAGTATTGACGAGGAAATGAGAATTTGCTTTTCAAATATATGTCCAAACATTGAAGAAATTGCTAGGACACATCAGGCTCATGTTTCTCATAAACACAAGAATAAAAAAACTTAACACGGCCCTGGCCGGTTGGCTCAGCGGTAGAGCGTCGGCCTAGCGTGCGGAGGACCCAGGTTCGATTCCCGGCCAGGGCACACAGGAGAAGCGCCCATTTGCTTCTCCACCCCTCCGCCGCGCTTTCCTCTCTGTCTCTCTCTTCTCCTCCCGCAGCCAAGGCTCCATTGGAGCAGGAATGGCCCGGGCGCTGGGGATGGCTCTGTGGCCTCTGCCTCAGGCGCTGGAGTGGCTCTGGTCGCAACATGGCGACGCCCAGGATGGGCAGAGCATCGCCCCCTGGTGGGCAGAGCGTCGCCCCCTGGTGGGGGCGTGCCGGGTGGATCCCTGTCGGGCGCATGCGGGAGTCTGTCTGACTGTCTCTCCCCGTTTCCAGCTTCAGAAAAATGAAAAAAAAAAAACAAAAAAACTTAACACATTTGCGCCAGGACCTGCTGAATTTACTAAATCTTACTAAGAATGTATCTATCTATATATAAAAAGATAACCATTTGTCATTTTTAAATTTTTTAACCCCTCTTTTTTACAAATTCTCAAAAGCATAACTCAAAAAAATGTAACATAAAAATGTTTTTTAATGTCAGAATAAATTTAAGTTTATTGTATTTATTTTGTTTAATTACCATAAAAGCACACTTGTACTTTATATATATTTTCTTTAATATTTAACTTAATTATTATAATATATTTCTCATAAATTTGTATATAGTGCGCCTACAATTATTTGTAGGATTTTAAATGTGCCCCAACTTCAAAAAGTTTGAGAAACACTGCCATAGAGTAACACCTGTTAGAAGGCGTAGTCCAGAAAAGGGTACTAAAGCCGAGCCTCTCCCCCGCACAGTTAGTTATCCAGACTCCAACGTTGAACATGGACTGTCTCCACGCTGCTCTGACCAAAGACAGCTGAGAGGAGCATGCCGACAGGGCCCCATTAAGCTGTATGCAGGAACGCCAAAAGGATTTGTGAATAGTAAACTGCCTGTGTGATTCTTGAAACTAACGTGTATTGGTTGTGTCTTTCCTCCGGTGGCAATTGGTGTTGGTACCAATAAGTAGAATCTTCATAGCCACTTCAAGAGTAGTCTTGAAGAGGCTGCCAGACCTGCTGTTAAGCTGGAGTATCCCACTGCATGGGGAAGTCGAATCAGGGATGCCTGATTGACCAAGGCTTGGGCTGTACTGGGACAATGGGCCATTCCGTTTATTCGTCTCATAACAGTTGACAAGCAAACAGGCAGGGAAGACCGCTTCCGTTTCTTTCTCTGGCCTCTCCCGGACTCAGCCCCCACCAACTTCAGCACTCCCTAGCCAAACAGGCGGGGCTGAAATCTCAGGGCTCCCAAGCTCCTCAGCACTCTCTCTCTCTCTCTCTCTCTCTCTTTAGATTCTCCAGCAGAAAACCAACTCAGGAGGGAAATAAATAAACCCTTCTCCAGCAAACAATAGCAAACAATGGCCCCTCTCTAGCAAGAAGGCAAAATACAATTTGCAACCTGCTGCCCTGAGGGCAAGCACCTGCAGCCTTTCATAGACTACTCACACATGGCGCTGCCCAGCGCCACTGCTCCATTTGGCAAAATACAAATGAGCAAACCTAACATCTATGAAACACATTGGCTTGCCCAACACCCACCATCCTCCAGCTCCTCAGTTCCTTTCCGGTCTGCCCGAATTCAGTGTGAATCTGCATGGCCTCTAACAGTCCCGTGTGAATACTTTAGAATTTCAATTTTTTTTTTTTTGTATTTTTTCTGACGCTGGAAACGGGGAGAGACAGTCAGACAGACTCCTGCATGCACCCGACCGGGATCCACTCGGCACGCCCACCAGGGGGCGATGCTCTGCCCCTCCGGGGCGTTGCTCTGCCACGACCAGAGCCACTCCAGTGCCTGGGGCAGAGGCCAAGGAGCCATCCCCAGTGCCCGGGCCATCCCTGCTCCAATGGAGCCCCGGCCGCGGGAGGGGAAGAGAGAGACAGAGAGGAAGGAGGGGGTGGGGGTGGAGAAACAAATGGGCGCCTCTCCTATGCGCCCTGGTCGGGAATCGAACCCGGGTCCCCCGCACGCCAGGCCGACGCTCTACCGCTGAGCCAACCAGCCAGGGCCGAATTTCAATTATTTTAAAATTGTCATTCAGGTTTTTCATCCAGAAGGGCTGGATACAATAAGGGACAAAAAACATTTTTATACATCTAGAAAGACACATTATATCGAGAAATTGGTCAGGATGAAATCCTGAACTTACAACAATTTCAACAATTTTCAGAATCAATTTATATACCCCCCTACCACTTTGTCCTGATCATTTATCCAGTGAGCAACCTGGGAAAGAGCAATCCCTTTCTGGGGACAGCTGCATTTAGTCAGTAATCAAGCTGCTTCCTAAGGTGTGTGTGTCAGGAGAAAGGTGAGGGCTCCAGGGTCAGACCCTATCAGACCACTGCTGCAAACTGCAGCTAACTGGGAAAGTGGAACACAAGTCAACAGCAGAGAGACATCCCACCTGCATCCCCTGGAAGTCCATAGTCTGATAGGAGTCCCCAGAGGGTCACAGTCCCTGTGATGTGCCCTCCCCTAATTTGCAGCTTTTAGCAGGAACCACAAGTTGGAAATGCACCAGAAGTTGGAAATCTACATCAGAAAGAGAGAGCTGAGCAATAGCTTGATTTCAAACAGTTCTATCAGAGAAGAATAATTTTCCTGTGGGCATTTTTATGTGACCCAGAGGATCCAGCCAGCATCCATGATGTTTTCACAGTTTAGGGGGCATCCTAAATCTGCCAAGGTCCCAGAATTAAAGCTTCTTCATGGAGCATATGCCTGCTTTCAATTGAACACAGTGCATGCTGAGAATGAAATCGTTCATAGCAGACAGTATCAGATTTCAGTTTAGAGTCAGGTCCAGATGATTAGGATCAGTGAATTCAGGAATTCAGAAAAGCCAGAGGCTTTTCTTCAGCAGCAGCAGCAGCAGCAGCAGCAGCAGCAGCAGCAGCAGCAGCAGCCACAAGCCCAGACGCGGCAGGGCCATAAGACCGCGTTCCAAGTCCAGATGATGATGACAGCTTTCCTAAGCCCTGTTACCTTGCCAGCCTCAGAGCGCATACAGACCCACTTCAAAACATACACTTTATGGATGAAAAAAGGGCCACATGCTGAAACTGACAAGCTCAGGGAAAGCCTGCTTGGTGTCCTTACAGACTATGGGACCTAAAGTAAACACACAGGATGGTCTGAAATGGAAACTTTTTAACTAAAAGCAGTTTATGGTGGGTAGTCATGTACTAGGGCAGTGGTTCTCAAACTTTTTGAAGTCGGGGTGCATTTAAAATCCTACAAATACATTGTAAGCGCACTATATACAAATTTCTGAGAAATATGTTATAATAATTAAGTTAAATATTAAAGAAAAAAATAAAATCCAAGCATGCTTTTATGGTAATTAAATGAAATAAATATGACAAAAATTTATTCTGACATTAAAAAACATCTTTATGTTACATATTTTGAGTTATGCTTTTTAGAATTCGTAAAAAAAGAGGGGTTAAAAATGAAAAAAACGACAAAAAGGTTATCTTTTTATATATAGATAGATACATTCTTAGTAAGATTTAGTAAATTCGGCAGGTCCTGGTGCAAATGTGTTAAGTTTTTTTATTCTTGTGTTTATGAGAAACATGAGCCTGATGTGTCCTAGCAATTTCTTCAATGTTTGGGCATATATTTGAAAGGCAAACTCTCATTTCCTCGTCAATACATTGAAGAATTTCTCTCTTTTTACTCTTAATTGTGTTGAGTGCAGAAAACCTCGACCATACATATCTTCTTAACTTTACGCCAAACAAAGGATAGAAGAAACTTGCCTACAGTCTTTCCAGGGAACATGGGGGTAGTGTCAACAATCCAGCACCGCAGCTTAACAGCCTTTTGCAGCCTAATCAGGCAAATGAGGTGGGGGGTTGGGCAGACTGTCAGCTTATAGCCAATTCACCACACCTCTGTCCCCCCAAAATCTAAACTCCAAAGACCCTGTTGGTTTTTTGGTCCCCAACAGGCACATATTTCTCTGGAATACCATAGGGTGCACCTGGAAATCTTCTAGGGCGCACCAGTGCACCCTGGCACACACTTTGAAAACCACTGACTTCCAGGGTTACCACCACGGCTCCTTAGAGATCCCAGTTAGAACAGGTGGGGCTGAGGAAATGTTCTCCCCCTCCCTTATCTAAAGCTTTGATCTAGTCCTGGGAATGGATTTAACTTCTTTTCCTTCCATGTGGAGGAGAGAACAATGCAAACTTTTTTTGTTCACTTAGTGACAAGTGCTGGCAAGGGTGTGGAGAAAGGGGAACCCTCCTGCACTGCTGGTGGGAATGCAGACTGGTGCAACCACTGTGGAAAACTGTATGGAGATTCCTCAAAAAATTCAAAATGGATCTGCCTTATGATCCCACTTCTGGGTATATAGCTGAAGAAACCTAAAACACTGATTTGAAAGAATATATGCACCCCTTTGATCATTGCAGTGTTATTTGTGGAAGCAACCCAAGTGCCCATCAATATATGAGTTGTGGACAAAATAATAAAAGACAGAGTCAAGAACTGAATCTAACAAGCTCAGGGAAAACCTGCATGGTGGCCTTGCAGACTCAGAGACCTAAAGTAACCACACAGGATAGTCTGAAATTAAAACTTTCTAACTAAAAGCAGTTCATGGTGGGTAGTCATGTCCTAGGGAGCAATCTTCTCTCTAAACAAAGGTCAATGCTTACTTTTTACTCAAGCCTGTCTGTTGTCCTTTGCATCTACAATAAAGTACCTGCTAACATGTCTTTAAAAGGTAAGGATATGACCCTGGCCGGTTTGTTCAGTAGTAGAGCGTCAGCCTGGCATGTAGAAGTCCCGGGTTTTACTCCCTGGCCGGTTGGCTCAGTGGTAGAGCATCGGCCTGGCGTGCAGAAGTCCTGGGCTCAATTCCCGGCCAGGGCATACAGGAGAAGCGCCCATCTGCTTCTCCACCCCTCCCCCTCTCCTTCCTCTCTGTCTCTCTCTCTTCCCCTCCTGCAGGGGGGCTCCATTGGAGCAAAGATGGCCCGGGTGCTGGGGATGGCTCCTTGGCCTCTGCCCCAGGCGCTAGAGTGGCTCTGGTCACAACAGAGCGATGCCCCGGAGGGGCAGAGCATCGCCCCCTGGTGGGCAGAGCATCGCCCCCTGGTGGGCGTGCCGGGTGGATCCCGGTGGGGCGCATGCGGGAGTCTGACCGTCTCTCCCCGTTTCCAGCTTCAGAAAAATACAAAAAAAAAAAAAAAAAAAAAAAAAGAAGTCCCGGGTTTTATTCCTGGCCAGGGCACACAGGAGAAGTGTCCATCTGCTTCTCCACCCTTACCCTCTCTCCTTTCTCTCTGTCTCTCTCTCTTCCCCTCCCGCAGCCAAGACTACATTGGAGCAAAGCTGGACCGGGCGGTGAGGATAGCTCCATGGCCTCTACCTCAGATTCAAGAATGACTCTGGTTGCAACAGAGTAACACCCCAGATGGGCAGAGCATCGCCCCCTGGTGGGCATGCGGGGGGGGGCAGGGGGATCCTGGTCGGGCGCATGTGGGAGTCTGTCTCTCTGCCTCTGGGCTTCTCACTTTAGAAAAATACAAAAAAAAAAAAAAAGTGGTGGTAATTATATATAAAAGAACTAGAAAGCCCGGAGGTCATATGAAATGACCGCTGTTCTAGATATTATAAATTGTAATTAAAATGATTTGTGCAAAGGTGTCTGCTAATTCAAACTGAATTACCCAGGGCAGGCGGCGAGGACGCCCCTTTGCTTACTGCCCCATGGGGTTTCCCCCTTCTACTTGCTTAATTGCTTAAAGCAGAGTGCAATGAAGAAAACCACTGGTGGTACATTTCTTAAGAGCCACCGCTAGCTCAATAAATAAAGGTGATTTAAATAATAAAATGTTAATTCACATGTCAAAAATCTCTTTGTACACAACATTTCTTGTGTAGATCTTTCCATCATTTTTAAGCTCGCCTTGCAGAGGACCATCAATTATTTTTAATTTTACGTCCGTTCTTTCACGAACTCTTGAACAGGCAACATAAAGTTGACCGTGTCCAAATGCAGGCTCAGGTAAAAATATGCCAACACATTTAAGCGTTTGGCCCTGAGACTTATTGATGGTCATAGCAAAGGCAAGTTTTACAGGAAATTGTCTATGTCTCAATTGAAATGGCAACCCTGTTTGAGATGGAGCCAAATCAATTCTTGGAATGACATGTATTTCACCTTTAGAGGAGCCAGTCAAAGACTTAGCTATTATGACATTATTTTTCAATTGGAGAACCTCTAGTCTTGTACCATTGCAAAGACCCCTTCTGGTGTTAAGGTTTCTTAACAGCTTAATAATTGCTCCAATCTTTAACCTCAATTTGTGAGGTGGCATGCCAGAAGGCGACAGAGGATTTAAAAATTTCGTTGGAAAGTTGTTGGCACTCGCTTTATTATCAGCTACAACGGAATCAACACTTAAATACGTCGTGTCATTCCCTTCTATGATATTTAAGACATCATCATTTAGTTTGTCTACATCAGAATTTTTAGTACACAATATTGCCCTTTCACTAATTTCACTGATGTTTCCAGGCTGGATTTTATTACCAAAAACCCAATCCACTAAAGTATCTTTGCATATCATTGACAAAGGAATCTCGACAACGTCTTCACTCAATCCATTATCATCAGAAAGAGTTCCATTTCCAAGTTTTAAAAGCCACTCACTATATTCGGGGTCATTTGACCTCATGTTCATTGTCAGTGGGAGTTTCTTAAATAAATCCCACGATTTTGCAAATTTTATGCTATTTTGTATTATTGTTTAAGGACTGACAGTGTTCACATTTAATATTCATGTCACCAGAGGAATGCTCAAAAATTAAAGTTTCTCCATTTGAAACTGTTTTAATCCTTTTTGCATTTTGGTCAGCATTACTCTGTCATGTTTTTGCATTTCTCTCCTGCCTTTGTTCAAGGGACTCATTTTGTCGAGACAGGCTTTTTTGTCTTGCATCTGAGGCAAGCCTTGTTTCTCTATGCTCATCAGTCTCATTTTGCTGAGAAAGACGTATTTGCTCTGCGACTGAAGCAAGCCTTGTCTTTCTCTGCTCAGTGGTTTCTTTTTGTCGAGAAAGCCGTTTTTGTGCAGCTTTAGCTCCTTTTCTCTCCTTTTCAGTGCTGTATTTTCTAGGAGGCATTCTTAAAAGAAATTACGTTAAGACGTAGTTTTTATGTAAAACAGATGATTGCCAATGCAAACAAATGTTCACCTTCCCCCTGACCCACTCAATTTGCATTCAGCTGTGGCAACTTTACCGCATTGGCTAGTACAGTTACGCAAGCAACCAATAAGCTATCGGCGACAAACAGACACTTAAGCCACATATAATAAAGATATTACTCAATCATAAAAAAGTATGATTGGACCTAGAAGGTGTTAAGTAAGTGAAATAAGTCACTCAGAGAAATACAAATACCATATGATTTCATTTATATGTGGAATCTAAAGAACAAAACAAACAAAATTGAAACAGACCCAAAGAGACAGGGAACAGTTGCCAGAGTGAAGGGATGGTGGAGGGAATGGGTGAAAAGGTGAAGAGATTAAGAAGTACAGACTGGTAGGTTACAAAACAGTGACGAGGATGTAAGACACAGCACAGGGAATACGGTCAATCGCATTGTAATGACTGCGTGGTGCCGAGTGGGTACTGGAAATATCGGGGGCACTTTGTAAAGTATATGTCTGTTTAACCGCTATACTGTCCCCCTATAACCAATACAAAAAAGTATTGAAAATAATTGCAATTGAAAGAAAATTAAAATAAAAAAATATGTCAAAAAGAAAAAAAAAAAAGCCCATCTTTGAAAAATTTGGCCCCTTTCTTCCCGCCTAGAGTAGGGAGCAACTACAAATTAATGTACATTGTCTTGGATCATCTTCCAGCTCACTTGTGGGGATGTTTGGGCCTTTTCTCCTGCCTGGAGGAAGGTGGAAAAAACCGAAAGCACCAGATCTCATTAATTTCATTTTAGTTGGCACTGGCCAAAGTCAGCAGGGGATCTGGTCAGCCAACTCCTCTGGGTTAGACCTCGGGTTTTAATGCCATAGGTAATTGTTAGGTCGCCAAAGGAGCCATGCACAAGGCCTGATGAGGTTGTTTTTTTTTGGCAACAGAGACAGAGAGAGAGTCAGAGAGAGGGAGAGATAGAGACAGACAGAAAGGAAAGAGATGAGAAGCATCAATTCTTTGTTGTGGCCTTAGTTGTTCATTGATTGCTTTCTCATATGTGCATTTGACCAGGAGGACTATAGCAGAGTGAGTGAGCCCCTGCTCAAGACAGCGACCTTGGGGTCATGTTTATGATCCCCTGCTCAAGACAGCGACTTTGGGTCATGTTTATGATCCCATGCTCAAGCCAGCGACCCCGCGCTCAAGCTGGTGAGCCTGTGCTCAAGCCTGCGTGTGGGTCAAATAGTTTGCAAATATGATGTATATGTTTGCTCGCTTATAGTTTGCATTGGGTTTGGGGGACAGGCTGTAAGCAGGCAGTATCCTTATAGCCTAAGGCTTAGTTTCAAAACTAAGCCTTTCCCCACACCCTTGACTGTTGCATGATGGGGGGTGGTGCACTTTCATGAGGAATCCCATTATGCCTCAGATAAGTGACTTTGTATCAGAGACTTCCTTGTTTGTATATTGGATTAAAGGTTTTGATTTCTACACTATAAAATGGAGCAGAGGAGCCCATGCTGGAGATGAGCAGAGAAAGGCCAGGTGGAGGAGAGGAGAAGCAGCCAAGATGGCAGAGTGCTGAAGGAGAAGCCAGTTTGTGCAGAATTTGTGTAGAGAAAAGGAGATGGGGAACAGAGGTGAATAAGGCTGGTGAGGTAGAAATTTTGATTCTAGGAAATTCAGATGAGTCAGTGGCTTTGGGAGCCCTGAATGGAAAGGGAAGTGTTTTTCTCACTGTGTGTATTTCTTGCCCACTGGGTGCAAGCTAGGATTAAAGCTAATGACCCACCAATTCTTGACTCTGTTGTTTCATTACCGTCTGTTCGAATCAAATGTGAACCTGCATTGGCCAGGTGGCTGTGATGGTGGCCGGGCCACTGGCTTTACACTGCGATCTCAGAGTTTCAAACCTGGGTCCTCTGTGTTCGATGCTCTATGCACTGTTCCACCGCCTGGTCAAGCCTGATTTTATGCATCTGTGAACAGATGGGCTGAGACCCTAGTGGCATCAGCTTTGAGAGTCTAGGGATTTAATTTTTTATAGGGTTAGTGAGAAAGGCTAGCTAGGATGTTAGTTTTGGCAAGAAATTTTGGGGCAGGGTGAGGGGATATGGTCAAGACGAGGTTGGGCCCCAGAGGGAAGCTGGGTGAGGGGATGTGGGATGTCAGTCAGGTTTGCTCAGGTGGGGAGTTACGGGAACTTCCCGGGTGCCAGATCACTTAAAGTTCAGCCTGAGGTTTTGGTAAGGGGCCCTGGACCTGAACATAGCACTCGCCACCTCTGAGTGTGCCTGGCTGCTGCTTTGCTGGCGTTGGCCTGCTCTCCCTCTCATTTCCAGTGAACTGCAGGGTGGGGCTGAAGGCTGGACCCCACCCCATCAGGCAGCTCGGGGAAGAGTACATCAAAAGCAGTGGCATACTTCACTAGCCTCACATCAGGACACCTAGAACCTCTCATTGATCCACCAGCAGTGAGGCTAGCTATGTCCCCTGGATTGGGGTGAGGACAGCCTGAACCTACTATACATGGTGCCATCTAACCCTCACAATTAGAAAGTTATGAGTGTCATGCCACTGTGACACTGTACCCATGTCCACCATCTGTCTAATGCCTTTAACCATAACAGGCAATCTTTGACTGAATCGATGATTTTCTTAGGAGTTGGGACATACTGTTCTAACTTTCCCATTATTTCCACTGTAAAACACATTCTGCTTGTGGATTCTTTAGAGTTTTCCCTCCTCAATGGGACAGCTTGTTAGTCTGAAATAACTAAGGCAGTAATACTGTATTTCTATTAGAAAGCTCTGAGGCACTTTGGGAAAAATAATAAATTTATTATATATAGTTGGCAGGTAGATGTTGTGATATATTATTCCCTCAGGTTTGAAAAATTTCAAAATAAAATAATTTTATACATTGCAAAATGAGACAGGACCCTATGGGTCAGGGTTAGGTTCAGGGAACTACCTCATTTTTCAAAGAAATCAGACTGGGAAGAACCATACAGTTTTTTTTTTTTGTATTTTTCCGAAGCTGGAAACGGGGAGAGACAGTCAGACAGACTCCCGCATGCGCCCGACCGGGATCCACCCGGCACGCCCACCAGGGGCGACGCTCTGCCCACCAGGGGGCGATGCTCTGCCCCTCCGGGGCGTCGCTCTGCCGCGACCAGAGCCACTCTAGCACCTGGGGCAGAGGCCAAGGAGCCATCCCCAGCGCCTGGGCCATCCTGGCTCCAATGGAGCCCTGGCTGCGGGAGGGGAAGAGAGAGACAGAGAGGAAGGAGAGGGGGAGGAGTGGAGAAGCAAATGGGCACTTCTCCTATGTGCCCTGGCCGGGAATCGAACCTGGGTCCCCTGCACGCCAGGCTGACGCTCCACCGCTGAGCCAACCGGCCAGGGCTGAACCATACAGTTTTTGGGGTAGTTGGCTTTCATTTGGGAAATCTGGACCCAGCCTAAGCCTCAGAAGGTTAAGTCCACCACTCAAGGTGGCTGAAATTTTCTCAGCCATCGGGAGATTCTAGTTCAGAGATGAGCAGAGGGCTTCCCTGAAGTGTCCAAAAAAGCCCCTGAAGCAGAAATAGGAGGTGGGAAGAGATCAGCCCTGCTGTGTCATAGCCTTGTCCTCAAAAGCTAAGCTTGGGGCTTTCTGCTGATGGCATTTTCCGTAGATGGCTGCAACAACACCTCCAGTTCCACAAGTTGTTCTAGAATCTTGGCACTCATCAAGCGGTGGAGTCTAATTCTCATCCGCATGAGTTTGGTTGGTGTAAGGCCGGGTGCTGTGGCCATGCAGGTTCACATTGGATTCAGGCAGATGGTAAAGGAACTGTAGAGCTGGGGGATGGTGAGCTATTCTGTTTATTAGAGTCTTGCATCAGTGAGAAAGCAGACAGGGTAAACAGCTTCTTTCTCTCTCCCAGGACGCACAAGCGAAACAGGCCATGAGCAAAAAACCTCTTCTCCTGCAAACAATAGCAAAAAATGGCCCCTCTCAATAGCGACAGGCAATCTGCAATCTGAAATCTGCCGCCCTGAGGGCAAGCACCTGCAGCCTACATAGACTACACACACGAGGTGCTGTCCTGTGCTCATGCACCGGTCAGGCAAAGTGCAAGCAAGCAAGCCTAATACACTTGTTTGCCCAACAGTTGGGTTTGCTTGTAACCAAGAGTCGGGCAGGAGTGATGCCAAGTGACTTTCCCCAAGTGGCTCCCAAGGCTAGGTAAGAAAAGGCAATGCAGCTTCTCCTGGTTTCTCTGGAATTCTCATGGTCTGACTGCCCTGAGGCCACCAGGTTGTGAGGAAGTCCAAACAGCTCAAGCTGAGACATCCTATAGAGAAGCTCCAAGCAAAGAAAGATGCTTGGCCAACTACCAGCAGCCACACAACACGCGCGTGTGTGCACGCGCGCGCGCACACACACACACACACACACGGACACACAGAGACATACACACAGACACCTACACACCGACACAGACACACACAGAGACACACACACACACACACACGCACCACACACACTACCCTGCCCTATAGCTCCAGCTATTGCCTGCATACAACTACAATAGCGAATGGAACCAGAAGCACCCAGCACTCAGGAAAGCATGAGGGGTAAGCCACGAAGCTTTGGGGTGATTTGTATGCAGCAATAGAGAACCATCACAGGCTTTACACCCTGTCAAAAGATTCATCTGATGGCAAACATTGTAGTTCCACTGCCAGATAGGATAAGGTATATCAGAAAATTCATTCAGGATGCTCCGGTTGGTATCCAGAAGTTGGACAGTGATTTGATATATACAACTACTATTGTGTCAGTCTGTCCACCTGATGGAGGAGAGAGGCCTTGAAGGCTGGAATCAACACCCCATCTTTTGGGGTATTTGCCTGCCCCATCTCTAAGGATTCGCCATGTAAGCAAATCCAAGCTGTAGTCCTCAGACTAGCACTGTCAACATCACCTGGGAGCTTGACCCTAAGCATACCCAGCAAGTCAGAATCTGCATTAAACAAGCTTCCCCACTGGTCTGCATGCACACTCCTTTTAGAAGCAAAGATCTAGAGCAGTGCTCTTCAAGGTATCTCCTCCCACACTGTTAAGATGACAATTAAAAATTTTTTTGTTCTGTTTAAATGGTGATAAAAGATGTAATTTCCAATGTGTATAATGTTGATGTTTTTGGGTTTTTTTGGTTTTTTTTTTGTTTTTTTTTTTGTATTTTTCTGAAGTTGGAAACGGGGAGGCAGTCAGACAGACTCCCGTATGTGCCCATCCGGGATCCACCTGGCATGCCCACCAGGGGGCAATACTCTGCCCCTCCGGGGCATTGCTCTGCTGCAACCAGGGCCATTCTAGCGCCTGAGGCAGAGGCCACGGAGCCATCCTCAGCACCCGGGCCAACTTTGCTCCAATGGAGCCTTGGCTGCGGGAGGGGAAGAGAGAGACAGAGAGGAATGAGAGGGGGAGGGGTGGAGAAGCAGATGGGCGCTTCTCCTGTGTGCCCTGGCTGGGAATTGAACCCGGGACTCCTGCACGCCAGGCCGACGCTCTACCACTGAGCCAACCGGCCAGGGCCTGTTTTTGTTTTTTTAACAGAGAATCAGAGAGAGGGACAGACAGACAGGAAAGGAAAGAGATTAGACACATCAGTTCTTCATTGTGGCACCTTAGTTGTTCATTGATTGCTTGTTCATTGATTGCTTTCTCATATATGTCTTAACCGAGGGGCTACAGCAGAGTGAGTGACCCCTTGCTTAAGCCAGCAACCTTAGGCTTCAAGCCAGTGACCTCTGGGCTCAAGCCAGTGACCATGGGGTCATGTCTATGACCCCACACTCAAGCCAGCCACCCTGCGCTCAAGCTGTTGAGCCGGCGCTCAAGCTGGATGAGCCCATGCTCAAGCGAGTGACCTTGGAGTCTCGAACCTGGATCCTCTGTGTCCCAGTTCGACACTCTATCCACTGCACCACCGCCTGGTCAGGCTGTAATGTTGATGTTTTAAACAGAATTTTCGGTCACTTAAAAGACTCCAGGTGAATCTAAATGAATTAGTGATGAAATACCCAGCAACATTAAAAAAAGTTCAATTTCCATGAATGGCCAATGGATAAATTATGGTAAGTTCACATAATGGAATACTTTATAGCAATAAAACTAAGTGCAGCTACATGCAGTTATAAATAAATCTACAAATATGTTATTGAATGAAAAAAGTCAGAATCAAAAAGATAAATATTATATATAAAGTGCAAAAATGGACAAAACCTCATCTACAGTTGGATAGGTAGTGATGGGAAAGGCTCATGCATGTGTGGTGCTGGGTGTGGGGTCTGCTGGCAACATTCCATTCTTGATGGGGGCTGGTAACAGGAATGGGTTCACTTTATGATGATTACATGGCCATTTTTGATGTTAGAAGTTAAAATTTAAAAACTTAAGAGTAATAGGCTGTGCATGAACAAGTGCCTTCTTTTGTTTGTTTGTTTTTTGTATTTTTCTGAAGTGAGAAGAGGGGAGGGCACAGAGACAGACTCCCCCATATACCCAACCAGGATCCACCCAGCACGCCCACTAGGGGGTGATGCTCTGCTCATCTGGGGCGTTGCTCCATTGCAACCGGAGTCATTCTAGCACCTGAGATGGAGGACATAGAGCCATCCTCAGAGCCTGGTCCAACTTTGCTCCAATGGAGCCTTGGCTGCGGGAGGGGAAGAGAGAGCTAGAGAGAAAAGAGAGGGGCAGGGTGGAGAAGCAGATGGGTGCTTCTCCTGTGTGCCCTGGCTGGGAATCGAACCTGGGACTTCCACACACTGGGCCAACACTCTACCGCTGAGCCAACCAGTCAGGGCACAAGTGCCTTCTTTTAGGGAGACTTCATACCACTCTATTTGTTAGAATTATGATATACATTCTCTCACAGAATTTTGTCCTAATATAATATTAATAAATTTTTACATTCAGAAGATTTTATCAATTTATACTGCTCAGCCAACCACAAAAATAAAGAATATAAATAGAAATTTAAAACCTTTCTTATGACCATAAAACTCTACATATTAACATCATTTTCTTTTTGAATTATTACCCACTAGTGGTTCCTAAACTTTGCTGGAGATTGGAATCATCCTAGAATGTTTAAAAGATAATGTGTATAAAAGAATTTAGCCAAAGCTAAAGGTCTGGCATTTGCCTTCAGCTTCTGGGAAGTAATCTGTGGGCCCTTGTAATGTTATGCCTGATAGAAATATCTCTGTTTGCATGGGGACCTTGAGTCATACTGGAAAGTCTACCAATGTGATTTGAAGGTGATGGCCATCCAGAGAGAACAACAATGTGACTAGGGTGAAGGCTCTAGGTCAGTGGTTCTCAACCTGTGGGTCGCGACCCTGGTGGGGGGTCAAACGACCAAAACACAGGGGTCGCCTAAAGCCATCGGGGTCGCGACCCACAGGTTGAGAACTGCTGCTCTAGGTCATGCAATATCAATTGACCTGGAGGTTGAAATTAACTGTATGATGAAGCCCCGAAGGACACTCTGAACACAGAAGCTCAGGGAACTTCCCTGGTTGGCAATATTCCATATGCATTGTTAATTGGATAATACTTTCCAATGAATTCTGTGAGTCCTAGTGAATCACTGAGTTCAGGGTGGTTTGGGAAATCCCTCAAATTTACAGTGTCAGAAATAAGGGATTGTGCCCTTTAACTTTGTCATTGGCTCTAAACTTATTACAGATATTGATACTGGTTCATATTCTGAGACATTCTGGTTTAATCGGTATGAAGTATGACTTAGGGTGCTGGACTTTTAGAAGTTCCTAGGAATAGGCAGCAAAATTTGGAGACCATTGCTTATTACAGTCAAATGGTACACAAAACAATACAAATGTTACAATAGTTTAATCAACAATGACTAAATTGAAAACAAAAATTTTCATTGAACATATTTATTAATAAGGTAGGGGAAGGGAGGTTATGGTATTTTTTTTAAAGGTACATTTGATGGGAGGTCCAAGATGGCAGTGTCACAAGAAGGAACTGAACTCATCCCCTCCCATGAGTTAACTCAGATATACATGTATATAGAGTAAGATTAGTCCTGTGAGACAACCGAGGGATGAATGAACAGCTTTTAAACAACAAAAAGAAAGAGAACAAATAGAGAAAGCTGGGAAGCCCCAGGGAACAGCAGAACTCTCTAGCCCTGAGAAGCCTGTGAGCACCTCTGCACTTCAACAGGTCATGTGAGAGCTCTACCCAGCTGCTTTGAGCTACCTGCAAGATCACCATAGCATGTTTCCAGCTACTTGCTGAGAGACTTTCCTCTGAACAAACAAAACAAGCAGGATCAACAGGGCATTATTGCCTGGCCTCTGCATCTGGAGCTACTCTGGATGGACTAGTGCCCGGATGCCTTAGGCACCTGCTCAGCTCCTACCAGCCTGTCAAAACCACCTGGCACACAGCCTACATAGAGGCTAACTCTATATCAGGCCACTTTTTCAAGACTGGAAGGGATAGCTATTTGTCTAATTCATATGAACAAACATAAAAAGTCAAACAAAATGAAAAGACAGAAGAATATTTTTCACATGAATAAACAAGAAAAATCTCCAGAAAAAAATCCTAAGGAAACAAAGATAAGTACTTTGCCATGTAACAGATTAGCTAATACAGAAGAATGGATCAGTGACCTGGAAGATCAGATTGGTGGAAATCAACCAACTAATCAGAACAGCAAAAAGAACTTTAAAAAGGATAATTTCAGGGACCTCTGGAACAAACATACAAATATTCATATACTAGGGATCCCAGACAGAGAAAAAAGAAAGAAACAGAAACTTTATTTAAAGAAATAATGTCTAAAAAATTTCTAACTGTGGGAAAGGAGACAGACATTCAAGTCCAGTAAGCACTGAGAGTTCTAAACAAGATGAACCTAAAGTGAGCCACATCAAGATATATTGTAATTAAAATTGCGAAAGTTAAAGATAGAGACAATTTTGGCCCTGGCTGGCTGGCTTAGTGGTAGAGCATTGGCCTAGTGTGTGGAAGTCTCAGGTTTGATTCCTGGCCAGAGCACACAGAAGAAGTGCTCATCTGCTTCTCCACCCTTCCCCCTCTCCTTCCTCTCTGTCTCTCTCTTCCCTTCCCACAGCCAAGGCTCCATTGGAGCAAAGTTGGCCCGGGCACTGAGGATGGCTCCATGGCCTCCACCTCCAGTTGCAAAGGTGCAACGCCCCAGATGGGCCGAACATTGTCCCCTGGTGGGCTTGCCAGGTAGATCCTGGTGGGGTGCATGAGGGAGTCTGTCTCTCTGCCTCCCTGCTTCTCACCTTCAGGAAAAAAAAGACACTTTTGAAGGCAGCAAAAAGAAAATAACTAGTTACATATAAAGAAAACCTCATAAAACCATGAACTAATTTCTCAGCAAAAACTTTACAAGGCAGAAGGAAGTGGCAAGACATCTTCAAGAATTTTGAAAGAGCCTGACCAGGTGGTGGTGCAGTGGATAGAGTGTTGGACTGGGATGCAGAGGACCCAGGTTCAAAACCTTAAGGTCACTGGCTTGACAGCAGGCTCACCAGCTTGAGCAAGGCATCGCTGGCATGAGCACAGGATCATAGACATGACCCCATGGTAGCTGGCTTAAGCCCAAGGTTGCTGGCTTTAGCAAGGGGTTACTCGCTTGCTGTAGCCCCCCTGACCCTGGTCAAAGTACATGTGAGAAAGCAATCAAACAACTAAGGCAGTGCAACAAAGAGCTGCAACGAAGAATTGGTGCTTCTCATCTCTCCCTTCCTGTCTTTCTGTCCTCTCTCTGTCTCTCTCTCTATCTCTGTCACACAAAAATATATTTTTTGAAAGAACAAAATTTACAATCTAGAATAATCTACCTGGCAAGGTTATCATTCAGAATCGAATAAGAGATAAAGGCTTTCTCAGACAAGCAAAAACTAGAGGAGTTTACCACCATTAAATGAAATTTAAAAGAAATGTTAAAGGGTCTTCTTTAAACAGAAAAGGAAAGGCCATAACCAGAAATCATAAAATATAAGAAAGGAAAAAAATCTCACAGGTAAAGCCAAATATTTAATAAATACAGTGAACAGACATTTAAAAAGCTACTGTGAAGGTGAAAAGACAAAAGTACCAAACTCAACTCAAACTACAATAAGTAGTTAGAAGATATCAAAAAATGAAAAAATCTGAAACATGACATCAATAGCATGGAGCATAGAGGGAGGAATAAAAATGCAATTCTTTTAGATTATATTAGAACTTACACACCTATCAGCTTAAAATAGACCGCTAAAGATAGAGAATTATATCCATAAGCCTCATGGTATCCACAAAGCAAAAACATACAAAAGATATACTAAGAATAAAGAGAAAGGAACCCAAAAAAACACTAAAAAATCCCAGCAAACCACAAGTGAAATGATCAAGAGAAGATAGGAACAGAGAACTACAAAAACAAAAACAAACAAAAAACCAGACATGCACACATCCCAAATAAAATGGCAGTAAATACACATTTAAGTAATAATTACATTTTTTTGTTTTGAGAGGAGTGGAGATAGTGAGACATATTCCCACATGAGTCCCAACCAGGATCCACCTGGCCACCCCTATCTTGGGCCAATGTTCAAATCAACCGAGCTATTCTCAGAGCCTGGGCTGATACTTGAACCAATCGAGCCACTGGCTGAGAGAGGAGAAGAGAGAGAGAAGGGGGAGACAGAAGGGAAGAGAAGCAAATGGTCACTTCTCCTGTGTGCATTGACTGGGGCTCAAACCTGGGACGTTTGTACACTGGGCAGATGCTCTATCCACTGAGCTAACCAGCCAGGTCCAATGATTTCTTTAAATGTGAATGAATTAATGTTCTAATAAAAATACATAGACTGGTTGGATGGATTTCAAAAGATGACCCATCTTTATGCTGCTTACAAGAAACCAGCTTCAAATCAAAAGACACATATAGACAGAAATGAAAGGAATGGAAAACGATATTCCATGCAAACAGAAATGAAAAGAAAGCTGAAGTGGCAATACTCAGACAAAATAGACTTTAAAACAAATAATATATATATATAAAAAAGATAAAGACAGACATTACATAATTATAAAGAGGTAAATACAAGGGAGACTATAACGACCATAAATATCTACACACCCAACAGGAACACCTAAATACATAAAGCAAATATTAATGGACATAAAAGGAGAAATTGACAGTTATACAATAATAGTAGGGGACTTTAATACCCTTCTAACATCAATGGGTAGATCATTCAGAGAGAAAATTAATAAGAAAATAATTGACTTAAACATCACATTAAAATAGATTGGCTTAATAGACATATATAGAATAATTCACCTTAAAACAACAGAATACACATTTTTTTTTCAAGTACACATGGAACATTTTCTAAGGATAAATCACATATTTTCCAACTACAATGCATTAAACTATATAGAAACCAACAACAGGAGAAAGTTGGAAAAACCATACATATGTGGAAATTTATTAATTTATTTTAATTTTTAAAAAATTTATTCATTTGCCTGACCAGGTCATGGCACAGTGGGTAGAGCGTCAGACTGGGATGCGGAGGAACCAGGTTCAAGACCTTGAGGTCACTGGCTTGAGCGTAGGCTCATCTGGTTTGAGCAAGGCTCACCAGCTTGAGCCTAAGGTCCCTGGCTGGAGCATGGGGTCACTTGGTCTGCTGTAGCCTCCTGGTAAAAGCACATATGAGAAAGCAATCAATGAACAACTAAGGTGCTACAATGAGGAATTGATGCTTCTGATCTCTCTCCTTTCCTGTCTGTTTGTCCTTTTCTCTGATTATCTCTGTCTCTGTCACACACAAAAAATTATTCATTTAGAGAGGAGAGAGAGAGAGAGAGAAAGAGAAAGAGAAAGAGAAGGGGGAGGAATAAAAAGAATCAACTCCCATATATACCTGACCAAGCAAGCCAGGGGTTTCAAACTAACGACCTTAGCATTCCAGGTTAATGTTTTTTTTTAATTTTTTAATTTTTTATTAATTTTAATCTATTGTGTTTACATGGATTCAAATGTCCCACTGAGTATAACTCCCTTGCCCCCTCCCTGTGTCCTTTTTTATACCCCCTTTTCCCCCCTCCTCCTACTTCCTTCCTCCTTACCTCTAGGATTTGCAGTTCTGTTATTTGTATCTCTGTGTTATGTATATATAATTTTACTAACCCCTTTACCTTCTCTGATCTCATCCCCTCATCCCCCTTCTCTGAACACTGTCCCTCTGGTCCCTGTGACCCCACCTTTGCCTCTATTCCGTTGCTCAGTTCACTTTGTTCATTAGATTCCACATATAAGTGAGATCATATGGTATTTTTCTTTCTCTGTCTGGCATATTTCACTTAGCATGACAATCTCCAGGTCCATCCATGCTATCGCAAAAGGCAAGATTTCTTCTTTTGCATGGCCATATAATATTCTATTGTGTATATGTAACACAACTTTTTAATCCACTTTTCCACCGATGGACACTTGGGCAGCAGGTTCATTCCAAGTGTGGCCAACAGTCCCCTCTGCAGAAGTTCTTTCAGCTGGTGAGACCTTGGTCTCAGGGAGAAAGACTGAGAGAGTCCTCTCCTGGGGCTGACTGTGCCCCTCCCAAAGGTGGCTAAGCCCCTCAACCAGATCCAACAGTAGACTCACAGGGACCCACACATTAAATGTCTATACTCCAAGCCTCTCTCCCTTCCCCCTGGGAAATCTAGCATAGAAGAATAGAATATTCAGTTCCCAGGCTGGCTGACTGTGAAGTTCTACCCTATCTAATGTACATGAGCTGCTGTGCTGGTGCTGATCACAGAGAGTAGAACTCGCTTCAGCTGGCCCAGGTGTGAGGAGCTTTTCCTTAGGTTACCACTCTAGCAAGGGTTGTTAGGTCCTGAATCAATGCTTTCTACAGTTGGCCTCCAGATGTGCCCCCAGTGCAGACCAGTGGGTCACACTGCCTGTTACTGGCTCTCAGCAACCTTTTTGGAGATAAAAGCAATCCAGAGTTTGTGGCTGCCTCTGCTAGGCCCAGGTGTACATGGAAATACCAAGCTGTACTCCTAGGCTGGCTTTTACTCACTCTGGGCCTGGGGGAAGCTCTGCTCAAATGGCCAAGTTTCCCTGAGTCCCGCCTCTTGCAGCCTCTGTCTGCTGGCTGCTTGCTGGGCTCAGCTGCTGAAAAAAACCTCTGCTAGAGTCTAGAGGAGTGGTAGTCAACCTGGTACCTGCTGCCCACTAGTGGGTGTTCCAGCTTTCATGGTGGGCGGTAGCGGAGCAACCAAAGTATAAATAAAAAGATAGATTTAACTAATAAAGATTTATTTTGCCAAACAGTGAAAATCTGACATAAAGTACTTGGTAAGTAATTATTATTATATGCTTTAACTTGCTGTAACTCTGCTTTATAAATTGTATAAAGTAGGGTTACTTCCCTACTTTATAAATCACCATTACTGGCCCTGGCCGGTTGGCTCAGCGGTGGCGTGTTGGCCTGGTGTGCAGGAGTCCCGGGTTTGATTCCCGGCCAGGGCGCATAGGAGGGGCGCCCATCTGCTTCTCCACCCCCCCCCTTCCTCTCTGTCTCTCTCTTCCCCTCCCGCAGCCGAGGCTCCATTGGAGCAAAGATGGCCCGGGTGCTGGGGATGGCTCCGTGGCCTCTGCCCCAGGCGCTAGAGTGGCTCTGGATGCAGCAGGGCGATGCCCCGGAGGGGCAGAGCATCGCCCCCTGGTGGGCATGCCGGGTGGATCCCGGTCGGGCGCATGCAGGAGTCTGTCTGGCCGCCTCCCCGTTTCCAGCTTCGGAAAAATGAAAAAAAAATAAATCTCACATGCTTGGGAAAAATAAAAAATAAAAAATAAATCACCATTACTATGGAACCGGTGGGTGGTTAGAAAATTTTACTACTAACAGAGATACAAAAGTGGGCGGTAGGTATAAAAAGGTTGACTACCGCTGGTCTAGAGCCTGCAGCAATTCAGGGATTAGGAAAGGTGGTGGGTGTGGCTCCACCCCTTGGCCTAGGTGTCTGTCCAAACTTTTTTCACAGACCTCAGTAGGGTGTGACCCCAGGAGTCTGATGGATGTAGCTTCTGGGACCCAGAGGTGTGGTCTGCCCGCTCTCTGGACAGCTTCAACTGAGTCTCCTGTGAGATGGAAATACTAGCCATAGACTTGGGAGTGGGAGAGGGGGGTTCTGGTCTCAACACCAGAAAACTGAGTCACTGATGTGCCCCCTGCTTCCTGACCTCTATGAATGACCTGCCACCATAACTGGAGTAGGAGAGTCTCCCAAGGGTGGAGCAGCTGCTTTTCCCCAGGCTGATGCCACTCAGAGGGGATTGCTCCACCCAAGAAAGATGGTGACTGCAGTACTGGAGAATGACTCGGCACAGGGGTTCCGGTGGCCATTCCCCACAGCGTCTCTCCCTGGGCCTCCAACTTACTCTCCTCACACAACTCCAGTCCTCTCAGCTCTCCCCAGCCAGAGCCTGGGGTAAGTGGCTGTGAATGAGGTTTTCTGTGTGGGCCCTTTAAGACGGAGTCTGCGTCTGAGAGCTCTGTTTCTTTCTCGCAGACAGAAACCTGGCTCTTTTCACAGCTAAATGCTATCTGGGTGCCTTTTCTAGGCTCTGGGGCTCTAGGCTGGGTCTCCGGGCCTGAGGCTGGGCACCCACACCTCTTAGGGCGACCCTCCCCATAGTGAGAGTCCCTCGGACCCTCTGCCGCTTCTCACTTCTGGGGGCAGGGCAGCCCTTTCCATGTCTCCACCCTTCCTACCAGTCTCAGTGTGGCTTCTTCTGTGATCCTTGGTTATAGAGTCGTCTTCATTTAGTCAAAAGTTGGGTTTTCAAGATGATTGTTCTTAAATTAAGTTGTAATTCAATTTGGTCCTGGGAGGTGGCAGTTGGAATGTCCACCTACTCCCAGGTCAATGCTTTATCTACTGTGCCACCACAAGTCAGGCATATGTGGAGATTTAAAAACACGCTAATAAACAATCAATGTCAAGGAGGAAATCAAACAGAAAATCAAAAACTACCTTGAGACAAATAAAAATGAAAAAACAACTTTTCAAAATTATGAGCTACTGCAAAAGCAGTTTTAAGAGGAAACTTCATAGAGGCCTACCTCAATAAACAAGAAAAATCCCAAATAAATAATATAATTCTACACCTAAAGGAACTACAAAAAGAATAACAAATAAAACTTATAGTAAGTAGAAAGAAGGAAATAATAAAGACCAGAATGGAAATAAACAAAATAGAAACTATAAAATAGAAAAGACCAATGAAACTAAAAGGTGGTTCTTTGAAAGGATAAATAATGAGAAACCTTTAGCAAGACTCATCAAGAAAAAAAGAGTCCTGGCTGGATAGCTCGGTTGGCTAGAGCAGTGTTTCAAAGCGCAGAATTTGCCAGTTCGATCCGTCAGGGCAAATGCAGGAACAGCTCGATATTTCTGTCTCTCATTCTCTCTCTCCTCTCTTGCTGAAATTAATAAATAAAACTTTTTTAAAAAATTAAAAAAAATATATAAAAGGACAGAAAGCCCAAATAAATAAAATCAGAAATGAAAGAAGGGAGATTACAACTGACATCAGAAATACAAAGGATCATTAAAGAAAATTATGACAATTATATGTCAACATACTGGAGAATCTAAAAGAAATGTATAAATTTCTAGAAATATACAACCTTCCAAGATTGAACTATAAAGTAACAGAGAATCTCAACAGACCAATTACTAACAATGAAATTGAATCAGTAACCAAAGAACTACCAAGAAACAAAAGCCCAGGACCAGAAGAAGCCTTCACAGGTAAATTCTACAACACATTTAAAGAATTAATACTTATCCTTCTCAAACTATTCAAAAATATTGAAGAGGACAGAAAACTTCCAAACTTACTCTATGCGGCCAGCATTATCCTAAAACCAAAACACAAAATTATAAAAAAAAAATTTATAGGCCAATATTCTTGATAAACACAGGTGCAACAAATTATCGACAAAATATTAGCAAACAGGATTCAACAATACATTAAAAAGATTATACACTATGACCATGTGGGATCTCATCCCAAGCAAGATACAAGGATGGTTCAACATTGTAAATTAATCAAATTGATACATCACATTAATAAAATAAAGCGTAAAAACCACATGAACATTTCAGCCTGACCGGTGGTGGCTCAGTGGATAGAGTGTCAACCTGGGATGCTGAGTTTCCAGGTTCAAAACCCAAGGTCACCAGCTTCAGTGCGAGTTCACCCCCTTGACTGTGGGGTTGCTGGCTTGAGCCCAAGGTTGCTGGTTTGAGCAAGGGTTCACTGGCTTGGCTAGAGCCTCTGGTCAAGGCATGTATGAGAAGCAATCAATGAACAACTAAAGTGCTGCAAGTACAAGTTGATGCTTCTCATCTCTCTCTCTTCTTGTTTCTCACACACACACACAAGAATATATATATTCCACTTTCTGCTCAAAATTAAAAAATATATAGGACCTGTGGTGGCACAGTGGATAAAGCATCAACCTAGAACACTGAGGTCACTAGTTCGAAACCTCAGGCTTACCTGGTCAAGGCATATATGGGAGTTGATGCTTCCAGCTCCTCCCCCCTTCCAATTTTAAAAAAAGTAAAATTAAATTAAAAAGTTACATATTTGGTAACGTCAAAATACTAAATGGTCACTTTGCCTGGTTCACCAATGGTCTTCACATCTGGGGACCATACATCATAGGAGGGGCTTTCCCCCTTATGTCAGATTTTTGAGGACTGTTGTGAAATGAATTGGGAAATGATAGTCATACCATAGCTCCCACCATAAATGTGCTCTGTAGCAGATTGACTTTAGAACAGGAAACATAGGCAGTGGCGCAGTGGATAAAACGTTGGACTGGGATGCAGAGGACCCAGGTTCATAACCCCAAGGTCGCAGGCTTGAATGCGGGCTCACCAGCTTGAGCACAGGGTCACTGACTTGAGTGTGGGATTATAGACATGACCCCATGGTCGCTGGCTTGAGCCCAAGGTCGCTGGCTTGAGCAAGGGGTCACTAGCTCTGCTGGAGCCCCCGGTCAAGGCACATATGATAAAACAATCAATGAACAACTAAGGAGCTGCAGTGAAGAATTGATGCTTTTCATTTCTCTTCCTTCCTGACTGTCCCTGTCTATTCCTCTCTCTGTCTCTTTCTCACGTGTGTGCCAACACACAAAAAAGAGAGAAACAAAAGAAATAAAGAACAGGGACATATAGCTCTAGAGCAGTGGTCTCCAACCTTTTTTGGGCCACGGACCAGTTTAATGTCAAAAAATATTTTCACGGATCGGCCTTTAGGGTGGGACGGATAAATGTATCACGTGACCGAGACAAGTGTCAAGAGTGAGTCTTAGACGGATGTAACAGAGGGAATCTGGTCATTTAAAAAAAATAAAACATTGTTCAGACTTAAATATAAATAAAACGGAAAAAATGTAAGTTATTTATTCTTTCTCTGCGGACCTGTACCAAATGGCCCACGGACCGGTACTGGTCCGCAGCCCCGGGGGTTGGGGACCACTGAGGATCTGGAATAAAACTATCTCGGTCATGTATCCCTTTGTAAATCTTGTATGTATCGCAGTTTCTAGATCATCACTATAGAGCACAAGTCTGAGCCTAATGCCAGATCCTGCCAAGCCCCAGCTGAGCAACCAGGGCCAGTCACCTCCCCTTTCTGAACCTCTCAATTTCTTGTGAAGCCCTAAAGATCTGAGCTCTTGAAATAATTTCTCAAAGGATCAAGGTTCAAAAAGTGTACTAAAGCAGTTCATACATTGAAAACACTCTTATGTGCTTGATATGTCCCTATCTTATAAAGATAGGGAAACTGAGGTACGTTGTGACTTACCCAAGGCCAAAGGAGTTAGGCTTTGAAGCTGGGAGGTCTAGCTCCAGAATCTGAACTATTAACCAACTATCCTACATTGCATCCCACTAAGGCAAGGAGCATCTTACTGAGCTGGGCCCAAGGCCTCTCTCTGTATTGGATCCAATCTTCCGTCTTCCAAACCAGTTCCCTTTGGAAGTGAAAAGAGAGGTTCACGGTGTGCACACTGCTAGTTACTAGGGCTGTCGTGCTCCCTGGGTTTCCATTTCTTTTTCTGTGAGGGGCTGTTAGAGGCCTAAACGAAGCCACCCAGGCAAAGGTCATGGTGCACAGTGATCAGTGCTTAGCAAAGGTCTGTTTTTATCATCACGCTCATCTGTCAGAGATAGAAATTTCAATCTTGCCACTATCCAGCAGTTCTGGCCACAACGCCCCCCTTTTCCAGGTCCATAACCTGCCTCTTGTGACACCTAGGAAGAGGGGGAAGAGAAAGAGGAAAGAGGGAGAAGTCTCAGTAAGAACAGGCAAATTCTCACAACAGCCGGGGCCTATAGGAAGACCCGAAGCAGGTATTCCCAGGGGCCAGTCAGGGTTGTCTTGTTTCTCACCACCACACAACTGTGCCCACCACCGTTCTCCATCATCCATTTACGGAGGCCCTCTGTTAAATTAAAAAAAAAAAAGGCTGTGCCCAAGCACCTGGCCCGGAAGCCTTTCACCAGCTCCTGTGCGGCCCCGCCCCGGTTCCAACCCACCGGCTCCAAGGGGGATGACCCCCTTGGCTGGGCATCCCACCCTAGGCATAGGGGGTGCGGATGAGGTTGCTTCCAATCTGTCTGCACACGCAGAAGCAGCCCAGGAAGCAGGGTCTGGAGTCTCCGGCCGCGGGCAGCAGCTGCGGGCGAGCGGCAGCAGGGCGCAGCGGTCCTGGGCCCGCACGGCCACCAGGGTGCGCCAGGCGGCAGCACTCGAGCAGCATGTGTGGAGGCAGGTGGTTCCGCACCATATGGAGCAGCTCCGGTGGCAGTTGGCTCAGGTCCCGGGACTCCTCGGTTGTGCTCCACAGAGAGGACCTGGGCTGGCTGGCTCGTGGAGGCCGAGGCGTCCCGCCAGGCCCCGCTGCACCTGCAGGAGAGGGTCAAGGCGTTAGATATAACTTCAGCAGTGTGCAGCCTCCACCAGCCCCGGCCCTGCCAGCTACACCCCAAGACTGCTGCCCCCAAACCTCTTCAGTCGCCTTCCCATCCACACCACCCGCAGCCTTGTCCCAAAGGCCTAAGTCCCGTTTACCAACCCGTCCCTGCCAGCCCCCCATCTCAGCTCCCGCTCACGCGCACCACTGCCCACACCAGCCAGTCTCGCTCGGCAACCTCGCCGACCCTGAATCCTACCTTGAATCTTAGCCACTATTCCTGCCCTTGGGCCCTCACCTCACCTTTCGCGCCCCCATCCCCCTCTTCGGCCCTCTTTACTTGCGGGCCCTTCCCTACTTGTTAGCCTGCATCCCCACTCCACGCCACCATCCTTCCTCTAACTCTCCAGTCTCTGCCCGCTGCTGCTTTCTTATAGTCCAGCCCCCTACTCCCTCCGCGGAGCCTCCACTTATAAGCCAGCCCCTTCCAGCCGCCTCTCATATTTCCTATACTTGCCAAACCTTCCTTCTTGAGGCTGTATTCGGACCACCGTGTAACTACAGAACCCGACGGATGCCGCAGACACGGAGGGGGCGGGGCCACCGGGATCCAGAATTTGTCACTTGCCCTCACCAGCCGGTTCCTTGGAATTTCCCTAACTGGCTGGAAGATGCCTGGCACCTAGCCACTGCTGTTATTTTCATCAGGTATCCTGCACGGAAACGGGAGATGTTATACGCGTTTCACAAGAGAAACAGGCCCCTGCAGGAGCCAAATGCATTTCTATTTGACTCCATAAATGAGTGCTCTAACCAGCTGTTAACCTAAAAATAAAAGACCTTTTCAATGTGAGAGGCAAAAAAACACTTTTATATTGAGATCAGTAAGAATACAGATTGGGGAGGCACTAATTTAGGTGGAGGCTCAAATAGTGTTCCATCAGGAGAGAAAGGCAATGGGTATTTATGAATAAGGGGAAAATTACATCAACAGAAGGAAGGCGTTTCTATTGGTGCTGATGACATGACATAGTGATGTTAATGCTGTACAATGTTTTTTTTTTAGAAATTTATTTTATTTTATTTTTTACAGGGACAGACATAGGGACAGACAGATAGGAACGGAGAGAGATGAGAAGCATCAATCATCAGTTTTTCCTTGCGACACCTTAGTTGTTCATTGATTGCTTTCTCATATGTGCCTTGACCACGGGCCTTCAGCAGACTGAGTAACCCCTTGCTTGAGCCAGCGACCTTGAGTCCAAGTTGGTGAGCTTTTTGTTCAAGCCAGATAAGCCCGCGCTCAAACTGGCGACCTCAGGGTCTCGAACCTGAGTCCTCCGCATCCAGTTCTACGCTCTATCCACTGCGCCACCGCCTGGTCAGGCAATGTTGTACAATGTTTTTTTTTGTTTGTTTGTTTTATTTTTTTTTGTATTTTTCTGAAGCTGGAAACGGGGAGAGACAGACAGACTCCCGCATGCGCCCGACCGGGATCCACCCGGCACGCCTACCAGGGGCGTCGCTCTGCTGCGACCAGAGCCACTCTAGCGCCTGGGACAGAGGCCAAGGAGCCATCCCCAGCGCCCGGGCCATCTTTGCTCCAATGGAGCCTTGGCTGCGGGAGGGGAAAAGAGAGACAGAGAGGAAGTGGAGAAGCAAATGGGTGCTTCTCCTATGTGCCCTGGCCGGGAATTGAACCCGGGTCCCCCGCATGCCAGGCCGACACTCTACCGCTGAGCCAACCGGCCAGGGCCGTTGTACAATGTTTTTAATTTTCAGTCCAGCAGTCATCAGTCTGGTCATCATAACAACTGCTTTATTTATTTATTAGATTTTTAAAAATGTATTCATTTTTAGAGAGGGGAGAAAGAGAGAGAGAGAGAGAGAGAGAGAGAGAGAGAGAGAAGGGGGGAGGAGCAGGAAGCATCAACTCTCATATGTGCCTTGATCTGGCAAGTCCAGGTTTCAAACCAGTGATCTCAGCGTTCCAGGCTGACACTTTATTCACTGTGCCACCACTGGTCAGGTTCTTAATATCTTCTCAAACAGTTCTTTGGCACACAATATTGTCTTAGCCCAGTGCAAAGGTTACTTTGCCATCTTAACATTGCAAAAGTTTGAGATGTAAGATGTAAAAGGCAGTTCTTTTGGCATAGCAGCTCCAGATCCATTTTAAAGGAAGTCTGTTTATACATATTATTGTTTACAACAGAATAACACCAGCTGATCTTTATGGAGCAGTTTACTATTAAACCAACTACCCCTTGATGGAGGCACTGCTATGTCCCCTCTTCAGAGGTGAGAAAACAGGCTGGCAGAGGCCAAGTGAACTACCCATGGCCATACAGTTAGTAGGTGACAGAGCTGGGGTTTGAACCCAGCCAGCCTGGTTCTAGAATTCCTGCTTTTAAGCTCTCTACCAACTCTATCCAACAAAAATAAAATGCTCGCTACACATATAATATCAAATATCAGCAAACAAAATGTGACATGGATTCTTGCCCACATGGAACTTATCTTCCAGAGGGAGAGACATGATGAACAGGAGACTAAATGTAAATTATATAGTGTATTAAAAGGTGATTAATGCTATAAAAAAATTGAGCAGGGAAGGGGAATGGGACATGAATAGTCTGGGTGGGGAGACCCTGAATTTAGAGAGAAGGCCTATTACATTGGCCTGATTTCTTCTCCATACATACATTTTTCTTCCCTTTAGCATTTCATTTATTTTTAGTTAAAGAAAAACAGCCTTTTCCAAAGACAACAAAATAAACTGAAGGTCAGAAGGAAGCAGAATGTGGGCTTCTCATAAACTTTTGCCCCGAAACCTGATTGAGGAAAGAGGGTCCTCCTGGTGTGGTGGGTAGAAATAGGGCTCTCAAGGAGTCATAAGAAAAGCATTAAGAGGGTGTGAGCAATTGTGGTAAGGCTTATTGGAATGAAAGCAAAAGACTGTCCCCCAGTGCCTGGTGTCTCATTCACAACCAGGTGGCTCAGCTCCATCCCACTGTGGAAGAAGTTCAGCCTCTGGGACTGCCAGCCTGCATCCACGCCGGTCAGGCCCAAGAAGGCCAGGAACTTCTCTGTGTCTCACTCCCCATGTGCATGTTTGCTGCCAAGGCTGTGCTTGGCTGTGACTGGCACTGTGCTTGGGCCCCTGCAGCTGCCAGGCCCACAAGGCTGATAGGGGGAGAGAGTGCTAGAGAATGCAGGCACCAATGCAGGAAACTTGAAGCCTTTGTGAAGCTTTGACTATATTATCTTGGGCTTGGGAAAAAGCAGGGTTTCTTTCAAACTAACCAATCTCTTTCCTTGATCTTAGCTGGCTTGTGTCCCCCACCCCCCAGCCCCCCCAAGCCATCTTGGCTTCTATTGCATATGCCTAAGCAGAGGAAATTCCCCTTTACTGGTTCTACCCCTGGGTGGGGACTAGTTGTCTCTGAAGAGATTGGAAAGCCAGTTCTTCCTGCCCACTCTGGGAAAGGAGGGATGTTAATCCCCCTTGGGGGGCAATGCTGTTATCTCCCTGGTGTGTCTGGAAGCTCTAGCTTCCTAGTTAATCCAGCTTAATTAGATGTCTGGCTCCTTTCTCTTTTGCTAATATCTAACTAGCTGCGTACACTAACACTAGGAATTCAGGGGCAACTGGCCAGCAGAAGGATGGCTTTGGAGGGTGGGATGGAACTGCAGCCCACCTTGGTTACTGGGTTTGTCAGCATGGGATCTAAAGGATGTCCACTTGCCCGTTGCTTGACATGATTAACACCATTCTTCTTAGCGGGCATTAAATTAAGGAATGATGCATGGAGCCAAGAAAGTGGCTTATTCAGTTGGATTCTAAATCAGAATCAGGAAATAGGCTTTATCTAATGCAACCATAATTTTATTTTTTCTAGAATGAATTTGAAGAAAGACAAGGTCATTCTGGGGGTCAGTTTCACCCCTGTGCTCTGGGCCTTCAAGGTGAAGTTGTACAAAGAAAAAAAAGAAGAAAAAAACCACCAAAAAACAATGAAGTTGTGCATGATGTTGGCTTATTGTATGGTGTTAAGATTGGCCATTGTGCTCTTGATGGGAATGCCTTCTGTATTCACCATGATGACTCCCTGCACCCCCTCCTGGCTCTGAAGTTACTTCAATGTCTCTTCCACTTCTGCTATGTTGGACTGGTTGGGTAGTTCTGTGTCACCAGACTCCATATGTACATTTTCTTTCTTTTTTTATTCTTCTTCTTCTTTTCATTTTCTTTTAATTTGAAAAGTATGTTTTTCACAGTCAGGGCACGCATAATAAGTGACCATCTGCTTTTCTACATCCTCTTCCCTTATATCTCTCTCTGTCTCTTCACCACCCACAGCCATGGCTCAATTGGTTCGAGCACATCGGCCCTGGGTGCTGAGGATGGTTCCCTGGAGCCTCCGCCTCAGGTGCTAAAAATAGCTCAGTTGTGAGCATGGCCCCACATGGGCAGAGCATTGAGCAAGATGGGGTGTTGCCAGGTGGATCATGGTCAAGGTGCATGTGGGAGTCTGTCTCTCTACCTGCCTCCCTCTCCCTTGGAAAAGAAGAAGAAAAAAAGGGACAGTGAAACAAGGATGGACCCAGAACAGAGAAACAACAGGAAGCCTAGGGAGGGCTGCTCTGTCTCACTGGGAAGTCAGAGAAAAGAGGCCTTGGAGACAGGTTCAGGGCTTCACCTGGGACCAGCTGCCACTGCCCACTGCTTCCCTGGCTGCAAGTCTTGTGGGGATCCTTAGGGTTTAGGAGATGCGCACCTGAGAGGGAAGAAAGGAGTAGGTGTGCTTCCGAGACGGAGAGCACACCATGTGTATATTTTTCTTTCTTTCTTTTTGTGACAGAGACAGCGAGAAAGACAGAGAAAGGGACAGAGAGGGACAGACAAGAAGGGAGAGAGATGAGAAGCATCAATTCTTCGTTGCAGCTCCTTAGTTGTTCATTGATTGCTTTCTCATATGTGCCTTGATGGGGGGGGGGGAGTTTGGAGGGGGCTACAGCAGAGCGAATGACTCCTTGCTCAAGCCAGCGACCTTTGGGCTCAAGCCAGTGACTTTGGGGTCATGTCTATGATCCTACACTCAAGCCAACGACACTGCGCTCGAGCTGGCGAGCCCGTGCTCAAGCTGGCGACCTCAGGGTTTTGAACCTGGGTCCTTGTATTTCAGTCTAATGCTCTATCCACTGTGCCACCCCCTGGTCAGGCTATTTTTCAATAAACATTTTGCCTCCAAGAGTGAAACAATGTACCAAGTATCCAGCTCCAACTACAAACTCCTGGCCAATGTGGTTGCATCTCTATTGCCACCCACTTGCTCCCATAGGCAATTGGAAGCAAATCTTAGGCATCACACCTTTATGACCATAACAATACATTATTGTTAATGTAATTATGTAAAGTGTGGGAATCTTTTCTGATAACGAGATTATGAAAATTAAATTATGACCCAACTGTATAAATTTAAAAAAATGTTAAAAAAATTTAACAACTTCAAATAAGATAAAAGGGAAGATACTGACAGGTCAATTTCCTTTCTTATTCCTCAGTTCTCCTCAGAGGCAATCTGTAAGTACCTGGAAATACTTCCCGTGCTGTACTCTGATTAAAAAGAAAAACAAATATAAATGGGCTCCAGAAAGGCCTACCATCTAGAAGAGAATGTTTAGAGAATAATGGCTCCCAGGGTAGTTGGTGTGCAAAGCACCACAGGAGTCATTTGGAAAAAATTATGGGGAGCATTCTGGTGTTAAAGTGATGGGAGGGGTGCCATTGGAAAGAGCCATGCACAGGACAAGGCCATCCTGTGGAGAACTGTCTTGGATTCCTCTGCTTATTCAATGTCCTATGCATCCTTGTGTGGGGAGAAATCCTGTTTATCTGAGCTGAGACCCCAATTCCATTTTGCATTTAAATTTTCAACTGTGTTAGTAGACATGGAATTGCCCAGGACTGCTACTACCGAGACAATTGGAACATTGTCCTTGGCTTGGTTGGGACTTGCTAATTGTTCCCCACTTGAGAAAAGCAGAAATCTCTTCACCTGGGCAGTGCCGGAGGTGGGTTTTATGATGCTTCAAGAATTTCACACGGAGGGACCAACATCCTGGGGAGATAGCAAATCTTCTTGGGAGATTTTTAGTACACAGGTCTGAATTTTCAGGTCTGCATGTGAAACAAATTGGGGGGCGGGCGAGTGGAAGGTGGGTTGAAAATTATAAATTTCCGTCCTTTTATTTTACTTTTACATTGCAGTTAGGACATTTTGTTAACAACATAAGAATTATCTGTGAAGGCAGGTTTCATTAGCTAAGTATTTCATTTCAAGACAGTAGAGATGGCTTGAGAAACTGTCATAAACAGAGGGTGGGCACTGACAGCCACAGTGGCTGGACTAAAGGGTCGAAGGGGTGATGCAGGGCCTCTCCTTGCTGAGGTGCAGTCGGTAGGGTGGCTGGGAAACCTGCCAGTCCCGTTTGTAGTAGAAAATTCCTGAATCTCTGGAGCACTGGAGGTAGGCCAACCACACAAATAATTTCATTACAGATGCCATCCCTGCCCCCAGCTCTCCTGCATGAGGCCATTGTTGACAGGACTGGAGTGGCTGGGTAGCTGCATTTTGATTCCAGGAATATATTTCGATTCTGAGAATGGGTCCTTTGTGTCAAGTGAGAGTTGAGAGGGAGGACGTGTACAGTAACCAAAACCTGTGCTTTCAGGAGGCAGGGAGGGACTTGGAAAGAGGCCAGCCCTGGGTGGGGGTAACCAAACTCCCCCCCTCTGGTGATTCAAGCCTGGAGTGCCCATCATTCCTGGGGTTGGGGACTGGGGTAGGAGGGGACAGGACTATCAGTGTAAAACACTCTCAGCTCCCAACCCAACCCATGGGGCCTCTAGAGGGTCAACAGCAAGTCAACTAAAAAAAACAAAACAAAACAACACACAAAACGGGTTTTGTCCTCTAGAAGTAATTTCTCCTACTGGAAGCCACACTTGAAAATAATGAAGACCTTAAAGAAAGTTTAGTCAGAGCCAGTTTTCAAGGTTAAACACATCAACAAAATAAGAGGTTTTAAAACCTAAAAGGGAGAGACCTAGCAGGCTTTGGGGAAAAGAAAAGGGCTGGGCAAGGGGTTGAAAGGGTAGAGTGTTTTTTTTTTTAAAAAGTGATATTATGTCCAGGATTGCTTTAAAATAATCCAGTGGTGAGGCTGGGTAAAAATATAGATTTTTTAAAAGGTTGACCACAGCCTGACTAGTGGTGGTATGGTGGATAGAACACCAACCTGGGATGCTGAAGACCCAGGTTCAAAAACCCCGAGGTCACCAACTTGAGCGTGGGATCATAGGCATACACCCATGGTCATTAGTTTGAGCCCAAAGGTTGCTGGCTTGAAGCCCAAGATCACTGGCTTGGCTGATCCCCTCTCCGTTAAGGCATGTATAAGAAGAAATCAATGAACAACTAAAGTAATGCAACTCTATGAGTTGATGCTTCTCATCTCTCTTCATCTCTCTCCCTCCCTCCCTCTCTTTCTTTCTTTCTCTCTTGCTTGCTAAAAAGGAAAGGTTGGTCACAAATTGCAATGAACACATAAGGTGCTCAACTTCCTTAACCATCAGGGAAATACAAATGAAAATCACTGCACCTCACTAGAATGACCAAACAAATAAAACCCTAAATAAACAAACAAAATCAGTGTTAGTGAGAATGTGGAGCAGGTGATTGGAACTCTGTTACATGGCTTGTGCAGTGGAGTCAAGGTACTGCTGATGCCAGTGGCAATGGTGCTGTTGCATGGAGTCACAAGGAAAGCATTCCGGAGACTCATGTATGGGAGGTTGTGGCTTGGTGGTAAGGTTAAATGGAGTTGAAATAGAAGGCTGCCCCAGTGTCTCTTCTTCGTCCATTCTGCCATGGAAAACATACAGCATAATCTTCATCAGGCCCAGGAGAAAGACCAGTGTCCATAAATTCTGTGCCCTGCTTCATTCCAGTTTAGTTTATGTCTGTCTCCATCCAGCTAGCCTAATCTACTCCTGACTGCACTCCAGCTCGTGCTGTGCCCAGGTCTGTGCCTGGATCTGTATTTGGAGTCTGTGTAGCTGCGATGACCACATAACAGCTATAGAGACAGAATGCGTGAGTGCACGGGGTGTGCCTGTGCTACCGGGTAAGAGAGAAAAGTGTGCTAGAGCTCTTTGTTAAGCTTGGGTTTTATTATCTCTGGCCTGGGAAGGACCAGGCACCCTTTCAAGCTAACCAACAAATTACCCAATCTTTCACAGGCTGGCACTGGATCTTCCTCTTAACCAATCCATATTCTAGATCTTTTGGGGTTCTCTGTTCCTTATCCAATCCAATCCTTTTCCCAGGCTAGACTGACAGGCCTCAATGGTCACCATCTTGGTTCCTACTACACACGCCTTATAGTAGAAACACTTCCTCCTGCACCATCTTGACTTCTACTGCACACGTGTCCAGCAGAGGAACTTCTCCGGCTGTTTATTCCTGCCCACACAGTCTGGGCAATGGACCGGTTGTACCCCGGGGAGATAAAAAAGCAGCCCTTCATCCCAACCTGGGAAAGAGGAGTGTTAATTCCCTTGGCTGGCAAGGGGGCAATTCCCTGTAGCGTCTGAAGTTGTAATTTCCTAATGAAGCAAGCGTATTGTTTGATTCAGTGACCTGGCTCACCAAGCCTAATAATGTCTGATTCCCTCAGCTCCCCTCCTTTACTAATATCTAGCTACCTACGCTAACACTGCCATGTTGGAAAATTGCTTGGCAGTACCTATATGCAGTTGAATTCTTGGATTTAAGAAATGTGTGTACAGCCTGATCTGTGGTGGCGCAGTGGATAAAGCATCAACCTGGAACGCTGAGGTCACCAGTTCGAAACCCTGCACTTGCCTGGTCAAGGCACATATGGGAGCTGATGCTTCCTGCTTTTTCCTCCTTCTCTTCCCCCCCCCCCTAAAATGAATAAATGAAGTCTTAAAAAAGTGTAAAACATACATATAAACAAAAAATGAGATTGGTCCTGAGTTGATTATTGTTGAATCTGGGCAATGGGGATGGTAGGGTTTACCGTGCTATTCCTTCTACTTTTGTGTGCATGTATGTGAAAGTTTAGTGTTAAAAAGATTTTAAATTCTTGCCTAATCATGTGGGGGTGCAGTGGATAGTGCATAGGACTGGGACGCAGAGGACTCACGTTTGAAACCACAATGTCGCCGGCTTGAGCGCAAGCTCACCAGCTTGAGCATGGGGTCGCTGGCTTGAGCATGGGATCATATACATGACCTCATGGTCGTTGGCTTGAGCCCAAAGGTCGCTGGCTTGAGCAAGAGGTCACTCACTCTGCTGTAGCCCCCCCCCCTAGGCACATATGAGAAAGCAATCAATGAACACCTAAGGTGCCACAATGAAAAGTTGATGCTTCTCATCTATCTCCTTTCCTGTTTGTCTGTCCCTTTCTGTCCCTCTCTCTGTCTCTCTGACTCTGTAGCAAAAAAAAAAAAAAAAAAAAAAAAAAAAAAAAAAATTAAAATTCTATATATGATCCAGCAATTCCACTTCTGGGTATGTTACCCAACCAAAGTCTCTGTGCCCAGTGCTTTGAAAGGCCAAACTCAAAAGTCAGGGTTTAGACTAAAGAAAGGTTTATTAATCAAGAAGGTGCCAACTGCCTGACTGGTGGTGGTATAGACTGTCGACCTGGGATGCTGAGGTCCTGGGTTCAAAACCCTGAGGTCGCTGGCTTGAGTGTGGGGTTGCCGGCTTGAGCATGGGCTCATTGACATTACCCAGTGGTCACTGGCTTGAGCTCAAAGGACGCTAGCTTGAGCAGGGGGTCAATGGCTTGGCTGGCGCCCCTTAGTCAAGGCACATATTGGAAGCAATCAATGAACAACTAAAGTTCTGCCACTATTAAATTCATGCTTCTCATCTTTCTCCCTTTCTGTCTCTCTGTTTGTCTCTCTCTCACACACAAAAAAAAAGAAAGAAAAAAGGAAAGAAAGAAAGAACAATAGAAAGAAAGAAAGAAAGAAAGAAAGAAAGAAAGAAAGAAAGAAAGAAAGAAAGAATGAAAGAAAGAAAGACAAGGGACTGAATGAGAAGATAGAAGACCTAGTGGTGCCTCAAATCTGTCTTGCTCTCTGGCCCAGGCCAAGGATTTTAAGGGGTTAGGGGGAAAAGTATGTGGAAATGCAAGTTTTAATTGGAGGACCTTGAATCTTGGTCATTTATGGTAAAGGAGTAGTAACACTGGATCTTCCTGCACAATGGACCCTTGGTTCCTGAAAGGGTTCTGGTGTTCAAGTTCTTGTTATGTCCTGGTTCTTTGGTTCCATTGGGGGGAGGGTAAAACAGGCTGATTCTAGGTGCAGTGGGAGGTCAAAGTTCTCTCCTTTGTGCGTGCTTTAGCTGCATGACTTATAGTTTGGGTCTTTTGACTCTGAAAGGCAACTCAGTATCTCGTTAAACAGGACATGACCATTTTGAGCTGGCTCTGTGGTTACAATGATATATTCACAGAAACAGAAAGTAGAGTTTCAGAGACATATTTGTACACCCATGTTCATGGCACCAAAAGGTGGCAGTAACTCAAATGTCTGTTGATGGAAGGCTGGATAAACAAAATGTGTACATGCATATAGTGGGGCATTATTCAGCCTTAAAGAGGAAGGAAATTCTGACACAAGCTACAACATGGATGGACCTTATGCTAAGTGAAGTAAGGGCTGTCACAAAAAGGCAAATACGGCCTGACCAGGCGGTGGCGCAGTGGATAGAGCATTGGACTGGGATGCGGAGGACTCAGGTTCGAGACCCTGAGGTCACCAGCTTGAGCACGGGCTCATCTGGTTTGAGCAAAAGCTCACCAGCTTGGACCCAAGGTCGCTGGCTTGAGCAAGGGGTTACTTGGTCTGCTGAAGGCCCACGGTCAAGGCACATATGAGAAAGCAATCAATGAATAACTAAGATGTCACAACGGAAAACTGATGATTGATGCTTCTCATCTCTCTCCGTTCCTGTCCGTTTGTCCCTATCTATCCCTCTCTCTGACTTTCTCTCTCTGTCTCTGTAAAAAAAATAAATAAATAAAATAAAAATTTAAAAAAGTTAAAAAAAAAAAAGACAAATACTATATGATTCCCGCATGTGAGGTACCTAGAGCAGGCACATTCATAGAGACAAATAGAATGATGGTTGTCAGGGGCTGGAGGTACGGGAAGTGGAGAGTAAGTGTTGAATGGACACAGATTCAGTCTGACAAGAGGAAAAAGGACCCGAAGACTGGGTGCACAACAATGTAAGTGTACTGTATCACTGCATTGTACACAAAAATGGTCAAGATGGTAAATTTGACCTTTACTCCAATTAACGGACCAATCCAAAAGCGCATCCTCAGGGCAACATGAAGTTGCAGTTTGCTGATTACAAAATACCATTTATATAGAACTTAAAAACACATAAAACAATGCTATATAATGATTGGGGGAACAGAGGCATGTAGAAAAGGAGAAAATAACCCAAAGTGTTATCCTTCCTAGAACTGTGGTTGGGAGTGAGGGGTGGAATTAGAAGGGAGTATTAGGTTTGTCAGAGTTAGGATTTGAAACCTGACAGCCTTGGCTTTGAATCGGCAATCTAACCATTCCTAGGCTCTATGCCAAGTCCATGGGCTCTGAATGAAGAAGGGTCAGGGGCTCAGGCACTTGCCTCCATCCAAGAGACAGGTCCTGGCTGAGATTGACTCTCATATCCAGTCACTGCCCTAACCAGATGCCCCACACAGCAGGTTGGAGCCTGGCTCAGGAGCTGGCCCACCCACCCAGGGCTCTGCTGTGTGACTTTCTGCAGGCTGCTGCCCTCTCCATGTGAAATTTAGTTTTTCATCTTGTAAAATGGAATGGTAGCAATACATAAATTAAGGAGAATTGAAAGGAGTTGATGAGATAGTGCTCTTAAGACTTTTAGCAACATGCCTGGGATTAGGAAGGCATTAATATTGGTGTTGTTTTTATTATTATTACTACCATGTTCCCTGAGTGGATGGGCTTGAGAAAGCTCAGCCATCATCCAATGGTAATCCAATCAGCCCTTGACCTCCCCATTCGCATACCAGAAACAGAATCCCCTCCAGAAACCTACATCTCTCTCCAGCGCAAGGGAGACAGCAGTCACACTAACACCAGTTCCGTCCAATGAGGCCAGCACCAATCAGGATTCAGACATGCCCAGTAACCCCCTCAAGCTGCGCAAATCACTTGTCTTCTCTCAGAAGCTTGATTTCATCCTGAATTACCGTAAACGTGGACTGTCACCTTTACTCCTAGAGTTGGACAATGATTTCCTGTCATGACTCATAGCTACCATCATACAGTGACCCAATGCTGAATCTGGTTAAAATGGAACTGTGACCCTTTAAGGAAGTGCTGCAGTTTCTTCCTGAATTCCAGAAGCATTTATGCAGCACTGCTAATTTGCAAGGCCCTGGGCTAGGCACTGGGAACACAATAAATGAATGTAACAGGCAAAGTGTTTATCCTTCTGGAGCTGAAAACAGATGATAAATAAGTTGTAAATAAATAGAATATAGCAGGGAAGGGATATAAGAAGTGCAGGGCATGAGAGGCCTCACGAAGAAATTGAATTTGAGCTGAGATCTGAAGGGGATAAGGAATTAGTCATGGTAACATCTGGGGAAGAAGTGCTTCTGAAGGGGGAGGAAAGTGCAAAGGCCCTGTGGCAGGAGCAAGGAACAAGAGGGCATATGGGTTGGAGCCCAGGGAGCAAAGGAAAGAGTGGTAGGAAATGTGTTTACAGAAATGATGGGGGCAACTATGGAGTCTTTGTGGGCCATGGTAGGGACATTCTCTTTTTTCCTTTGCGAGGTGGAGTCACAGAAGAACTCTGAGCAGAGGAGGGATGTATCTGACTCAGGTGTTCACATACATCTGCTGCATGTGGAAACAGGAGGAGGAAGAGAATACAGGAAGAAGGAGCTGCCATTATACAGGTATTGGCAGAGGAGGGTGGACTGGACCAGGGCAGGGACATTGCAGCAGGAGGAAGTGCACTGCTCCTGGATATATTTGTAAGGGAAACCAGCTGGATTTGCTGGAGAATTGGGTGTGGGGTGCAGAGCCACACTGAGGATGCAAGAGGCCACAGGCAAAGATTTTTTTTGTGTGGAGTCCCTGTCTATAAAAACAATTTGATTGAAAAATGTGTTACAAAATTCATGGACCCAAGTGAGATATGGTGATTTTTCCAATGAAGAGTTAGAATAATGGGTGGAGAAGATGTGCTACACATTTGTTTATCATTCGGAGTGTCCACGTACTCTCCCTTTATAGTCTTCATTGCCAATTGTGCCATTTCTGGGTAATTCAATAGTGCTCGTCATGAGAAAGAGGCCCTCATACTGTTATTTCTCATTTTCTTCTTGCTTCTGCTGATCTCTCATGCCATTTATTTAGCTCTGGTTACATCATTACTCACAACACAGTCTCATCCATCATGCCATCGTGAACACCAGCTTCCAGTGACTCTCATGGTTTGACGGGGCTGTGTTGATGATGACCACAAATGCAATTCTTAACCAGAGGATGTAGGAAAGTGTGAGTGAGAATTTTTCTGGTCATGTTTAGAATTTCCTAGTGTAAATGTGGACACATCTCCTGACCAGGTGCTTCTCATATGACGTTCTTTAGACCATGATACCTGCAGTGCCAGAAGCTTTCAGCTTTGACTGCACCCTGGCCTTCCACACACCACCCCAAGTGAGGAGAAAGGAAGCAAGATGGCATCTCTCCTCTCCTCCCTGCCTCTAGCTCAGCTTAAGGCTGACCTGGGGAGCGTGCTGTTGCCCAACGCCTGGAGGGTCCCGCGGGGTTGTAGACTCACGGTCTCAACAGCCCTGGGAGGACAGAGGTTTTACCATTTGGCGTCTCTTCCTGGCAGTGAGAGTTACAGGCCATGAACAATAGTTTCTGGGGTATAAATACAGGGACTGTCACAGAGAGCAGAGAAAAAAGTTGACAACTACTCTCTGAAGGGACATGGCCTTATTGTAAATTCAAATTTACTATATTATTAGCCTCCTCATTGAAAATTGGGGAAAGTGTAATTCTCAGATAATAGGCCATTTAGATTAGAAGTACATGCTGAGCGTTTATGATCTGTATTTTGATCAGGCAGCATATGGTGATTTTTGATGATGCTTTATTTAGACTTGTAAAAAAAACAAACAAACTCAGATTTTTCCTTCTTACCAGGGAAAACCCAATTTCCCTGCTGTGTCTCTCCTTTTGGTTGCCTTTATTTTTTACACAGAATACTTCACTTTTGATACTTTTGGCCACCAAACGCGTCGGTGTTTCCCCATGGCAGCAGCTCTCTGCTGACACTGTCTACGTGGAAATAGCATCAGATCCCACAGGTTAAGGGTTCAGTCCCACAAGACTGTTCCCCCCCACCTCCTAACAGTAAACACTTTCTGCGCTGCTAGTTGGAAGCTCAGTTTGTCTGTCACCTGGGCTTCTGACCAACTGGCTACAGACTGGAGGTTCCCACGACTCCCTCCTCAGATTTGTTTTCATTCTTTTTTTTTTTTTTTTTCAGAGAGAGGGATAGACAGAGACAGACAGGAATGGAGAGATGAGAAGCATCAATCATTAGTTTTTCATTGCACATTGCGACACCTTAGTTGTTCATTGATTGCTTTCTCATATGTGCCTTGACTGCAGGCCTTCAGCAGACCGAGTAACCCCTTGCTCAAGCCAGCAACCTTGGGTCCAAGCTGGTGAGCTTTTGCTCAAACCAGATGAGCTCATGCTCAAGCTGGCGACCTTGGGGTCTCAAACCTGGGTCCTCGGCATCCCAGTCCAACGCTCTATCCACTGCGCCACCGCCTGGTCAGGCCAGATTTGTTATATTACTAGAGTGGCTCACAGTACTCAGGGAGCATGTTCACCAGCTTATTAAAGGATACAGTAAAGGATACAGAGGAACACCAGATAAAGGGACACAGAGGGGTCTGAGAGTGTCCTGAGCGCAGGAGCTTTGTCCCAGTGGGCCTCGAGAGCGTCACTCTCATGGTATACAGGCATATACCCACCTGTACGCTTTCCAAACCTCGTATTGTATTATGGAGACTTCCTCACGTGGCATAATCAATATTAACTCAATTTCCAGCCCCCTCCTCCCTGTGGAGAAGGAAGGAGGGTCTGGAAATCCCAAGCTTGAAATCGTGGTTTGGTCCTTCCCATGACCTGCCCCCATCCCGGAGCCACCCAGGCCTCACCTAAGGTCAGCTCATTAGAACAAAACTTGTTCTCAGTGCTCTTATGACTTAGACTTTACAAAGGTTAGGAGCCCTGTGTCAAGGACAGGGTCAGAGACCAAATATTAGAACAATAGTTTCCCCTAGCATTCTTATCCCTTAGGAAATGACAAGGGTTTCAAGAGCCCTGTGCCAAGAACTGAAGGCAGAGAACAATATATATCTTTTCTACTATCTTACAGACTATACGTTATTATATTTTAAGTAATAAAATTTAGTCCTCCTTTATGTGGTTAAAAGAAAAAATAAAAAAGCTCTTGGAGGAGAAAGGCAGACTACCTGACCTTTGGCCTAGAACCACGAGAGGGGTGGCCAGACTATGCAGAAAAAGACACTTGTGTTACCCCCACGCCACCCTGGGGCGCTGTGGACTGGAGGCAGCAGGGTGGCGGGAGCTGGCGCCTGGACCCACCTACTCGGCTCCAGCTGGAGGGATGGCAGCAGGCAGCTGATGCCCCAGAGCCCTGAACTTGTCCTGTGTTTCCAGGTGACGTGTCCAAAATCAGCACTCCAGCACTGTTTTGGCAGCCAGCCAGCGGGAGCCATCAGCTTGCCAGGCTGCTCATCTGGAACTGAGGTCCAGCTGCAGGGTCCTGGGACGATCCCGTTAGGACAAAAGTCTTAGAACTCCTCAGGACTTCCAGAGGACCCCATGCAAAAGTGGGGGTATGAGGGCAGAGGTAGAGCCTTGAACACCCTCAAGGGGAGAAACAGGGTGGGCTTCACACAGGTTCTGGGCTAAACTCAGGGTAACCTGTCAAGATAGCACAGCAGCCCTGGTTTGGAGAATGTTGAGCAAATGTGAGCGTAGGTCCCCCACTTCCTGGTCTAAGGAGCTCCCGGTGGCATGTGAGAAACACCCAAAAGTACAGGTCAACTCCAAGTTTTCAGGTCCAAGAATGAAAGACATTGTGCTGCCATTGACAAGTTGGGAAGTATGAGGAAAAAGCAGGTGGGAAAGGGTGGGAAAATCAGGACTCATTTTGGGGGAAACTGAAGCACAGAAAAGTTAAATCCAAAGGCGTAGCAGGGCGAGGATGTGAACCCGTTGTGTCTCCTCACCCCCAGGCATCGCTGCCTGCCCCAACCCCATGTGAAGCACTAGTTAAAGCATGTGTTGCACCAGGCCTGGTGCTGTGCATTGTTTCATCAATGATCTCAGTCAGTCTTCCCAACAATGGGCATTCTGATCCCCTTTTAGGGGAAACAAAAGAGACTCAGAAAAGATCTTGCGCAAGGGCTCCGTCTAAGGAGGTGGCAGAGATCAGTGGGCCTTGAGTCCAAGCGCACGTGTGCACTCACAGAACCCTTCTGTCCTGGGCCAGGCTTTCCTGAGGTTCCCTCCTTCCCTCCCTTCCTTCCTCTGGGAATCGGGGAGCTGAGTGGACTCATCCCTGCTATTTTGTTTACATTGCTCAGACCCAGCTGGCCCCGGTCTCACATGTCCTAGGCGTTACCAGTCCTGCAAGGGCCCCATGCAAAGGCCATGGGAGAGGCACTTAAAGGAAGATATCACTCCTGCTGAAACACTGGGAAACAGCCACTATGGGCCTGTCCATACCTCCCGGACTCAGGCACTCCTGGAAACACGGCCCCTGCAGTGCCGGCATGCGGGACCTCACTGTGGACTGTGCCCCATGCCGGTCAGCAGCCCAGGTCAAGTACTCGACTCTGTTTTCTTTCATCCACATCCAACCTCTCAGCAAACCCTGCTGGTTCCAACTTCATAAATCCATCTGGAACTTGCTTCCCCTCTCCTCACCATGGTGGTCACCCTTTGTCCTGTTCACCCTCATCTCCTGCCTGGACAGTTGAAATAGCTCCGACAGTCTCCCTGCTCCTTCTTCCTTGCCCTCAGTCTGTCCCACACCCAGAGGCCCCCTGTGAACACCTGTATCCGATCAATCTCCTCTGTTCAGAGCCCTCGGGGGGTGCTATCCTGCTTTGAGTAAAGGTCAGAGTCCTCACTGTGGCCCCTGAGGCCCTACATGAACCACCCTCGTCAGCCCTTTGCCCCCATGGCCTCCCACTTGCCTCCTTGCCTACCCTGTTCCAGCCAGTTGGGCCTTTTTGTTATTCCATGACCACATCGAGCATGTTCCACCTCAGGGCCTTTGCACTGGTTGTTTCCTCCTGGTAGAAAACTCTTCCCTACGTATGCTCATTGCTCCCTCTCTCCATTTCTTTGAGTTTTTGCTCAGATGCCACCTTCTCAGCCTTAACATGTTTAATATTTCCACCTACACTTTCTATGTTCCTGACCTTGCTCTGTTTTTCCCAGAAGCCTTCTATAAGCTTCCCTACCAGCTGCCCTTCAATGTCTTACTCATCCAGCTACTAGGCAAGGCCACCTTCCCAGACTTCCCTGGGCATTCCAACATGCCACCGTGACAATGCTGCAGGGTGGCTGGTCAACCTGGTGACTTAAAACAGAAATTCAGCCCTGGTGAGACAGCTTGGTTGGTTAGAGCGTCATTCTAAAACTCAGAAGTTGTGGGTTCAATCCCCAGTCAGGGCACTTACAGGAACAGATTGACGTGTCTGTCTCTCTCTCTTCCTCTCTTTCTGAAACCAATAAAACAAAACAAAAAATAAACACATGTGCGCACACACACACACACACACACACACACACACACACACAGAGAAATGTATTGTCTCATTGTTCTGTTAGCCAAAATCAGCTTCATGGGGCTAGAGACAAGGGATCAGCACAGCTGCATTCTTTGAAGAGGCTCTAAGGGAAATTTCATTCCTTGACTCTTCCAGCTTCTGGTCGCTGCCAGCACTCCTTAGCTTGTGGCCATATCACTTCAATCTCGACCTCCAAAGTCACCTTGCCTTCTCCTCTTCTGTGTGGAACCTCCTCTGCCTCTCATTTATAAGGACACTTGTGATGGCAGTTAGGGCCCACGGGGATTGCCCAGGATACTCTCCCCATCTCAAGATCCTTAACTTCATCACATCTGCAAAGGCCCTTTTTTCATATGTAGGGGGAAAATTGTTCTCTCTTTAACTTTCTGAGTTCTTGGCTGAGACCTCCTTGAAATAAAAGACTGATAACCAGAGAGAGACAAACAGAAGTTTATTAACATGTATATTCCACTCACATGAGGGAGATACCCAGGTAAACTGAGTAACTCCCCAGGTGGCCCACCTTAAATACCATCTTCAGCTAAAGACAAAAGAATGGGCATGTAGGGGGCACTTATCAGAGGCTACCAGGAAAAGCAGAGCAAACAATGGTTAAGGTTGTTTGTAGATTTAAGTAGTGCCTTCTCCATTGACGAGATTTTCTGGTGATTTACAGTCTTCTTTCTCTTCCTGGAACAGAAAGGTAAACACACTTACCAAGGGAGATTTCCTTTAAACCTAAACGTCCCTTACAAAGGGTAACTTCTACTCTGGTTTCAGTGCTTCTTCTTTAATTATTTTTAAAATTTATTCATTTTGGGGGGCGGCAGAAGGGGGAGGAACAGAAAGCATCAACTCCCATATATATGTGCCTTGATCAGGCAAGCCCAGGGCTTCGAACCGGTGACCTCAGTATTCCAGGTGGATGCTTTATCCACTGCGCCACCACAGGCCAGGCCTCAGTGCTTCTCTGTCTGCAGTTTCTCAAAGTGGTCAACTCAAAGTAATCCTTACACCGAAGAGGCATATTTTGCTGTGGTGTACTCTGCTACACTTCACATGTACAACAACATTCATAGGTTCCAGGGCTTGGGACCCGGATATATTTGGACCCTGACTGATAGCTAATGGTGCTGAAAGTGGTTAGAGAAGAACAGAACTTTAGGAACGAAGATCTGGAATTGATTCTCTGATATGTTGGATTTAAAATCATCATCAATCCTACTGCCATGGTAAAGGGGGCACTGGTAGTTCACAACATGTAGAGACAAAACAGCTACTTAAACTGTCACCTGTGGTCACCTCTCATTAACAGGATCAGCTCCAATACACACTGGTCTCCTTGTTGGCCAAGGAAAACGGCCATTGTCATTCAGGCCTGCCAGCTTCCTTGTTCTTATTTCTATTTTCTCCCTGAAGCTCCTCTGAAATGCAAGGGCCTCTTACGGACAAAGCAAACCCTCCTGGCCTCCCACCGGCTAGATGGTACAGTGGGGAGCGCGGCACTTGTGCACTCGGTGGGTACCTGGTGTGCGAGAGCCTGCTGTGGATGTCAGATGGTGGCCGTCTCCCCACACATCTCCTACCTCTTGTCTGCTGAGGAGGCCTCCAGGGACCAGTTCTGATCAAGCTGATCAGTGAACCCCAACTCCTATTGGTTCAGGTAGGGCACCAGACCCAGTTCTGGCCAATGGGGTGCAAAGGGAAGTTTGCTGGGTGGTGAGGTTTTGGGAAAATGTCATAGAAAAAAAGGATCACAGATCTAAGAGGGTTTGTGGTTTACTGGAATGACATGGAAGGAATGAAGGAGGATACCTACAAATTGGATGACTCCCACGCTCCCGTTTCTTGAAAGGTGTAGGTTGACAGTCACAAAAGAGGGAAACAATGGATTTCTTTTAGGACCATAAATCATGGGGTCAGCTGGTCTCATAAAGTCTTAAAATGTTGGGAAATAGTATGAGCTGTTGACTTGGCAATAAAGCCATAGATAAGCCACAATTTTGTAGAGCTATCTGCAAAGGTTCTGATGACACACTCTTAAGAGGATCATGGGATTAGCCCACGATGAAGAAGAAACACAGGAATCTATTATGTAGATTGAGATCTTAGATTTCCTCTAAATGGCAGTCTACATGACACGTAGATCTGTCTTCTTTACTAAGTCAGTTGATATCTTCTTCAACATGTCTTTTGAGAGTCACCAGAACAAAAAGAAAAAAAAAGAAACGTCCAAACCTGTAAGATTTTTTATGAGTTTATTTGAGCCAAACTGTCAACAATTGCCAGAACATAGTCTCAAAGGATTAAGAAAATGCTCCAGAAAAAAAGAGAGGGACAGATAGGGACAGACAGGAAGAAAGGGAGAGAGATGAGAATCATCAATTTATTGCAGCTCCCTAGTTGTTCAGCGATTGCTTTCTCATATGTGCCTTGACCAGGGGCTGCAGCAGACCGAATGGCCCCTTGCTCAAGCCAGTGACCTTGGGCTTCAAGCCATTGACCTTGGGCTCAAGCCAGTAACCATGGGGTCATGTCTATGATCCTGTGCTCAAGCCAGCGACCCAGCACTCAAGCTGGTGAGCCCATGCTTAAGCCAGATGAGCGCACACTCAAGCCTGCGACCTCGGGGTGAAGAGCCTGGGTCCTCTGTGTCCCAGTCTGATGCTCTATCCACTGTGCCACCACCTGGTTAGGCTATAATATGTATTTTTAAGGATCCTAATGCAAGCCAACCATATTCAGTGGTGTTCTGTTTTGGTTCTCAGATTTTAATCTTAACATAAGCTTGATCCAAACCACCATTTAGTGATCAACTTCAACATTTGAGGAGAAACAAGCCATCTGTGGCCTGGTCTGCAGTGTCACAGTGGACAGAACATCAACCTGGAACGCTGAGGTCACCAGTTGGAAACCTGGGGCTTGCCTGGTTAAGGCACATACAACAAGCAATCAATAAACAACTAAAGTGAAGCAACTATGAGTTTGTACTTTTTGTTCACTGACCCCTCTCTCTGTTAAATCAATAAATAAAATCTAAAAACAAAAACAAACAAACAAACAAAAAAACCCAAGCCATTTGTGTGGTGGCTTGCTCAGAGACAGGAACTTTATGCTTGACTTTCCTCATGTGTGAAATGGGCATAATAAAATCCCCACCTCACAGCCTTGTCACAGGATGAGTAAAGCACTAAGAATGGTGCCTGACACTCGCTGACAGCTCTAGAAATGCTTTTTTTTTTCTTTTTCTTTTTAGTGAGAGAAGGGAAGATAATGAGATAGACTTTTGCATGTGCCCTGAGTGGGATCCAACTGGCAACCCCTATCTTGGGCTGATGCTTGAATCAACAAAGTTATTTTTAGCACCTGAGGCTGGTGCTGAAACCAACTGAGCTATCCTCAGTGCTTGGGACCAATGCTTGAACTAATTGAGCCACCTGCTATGAGACAAAAAGAGGGAGAGAAGGGGGAGAGGGAAAGGAAGAGAAGCAGATCGTTGTTTCTCTTGTGTGCCCTGGCTGGGAATTGAACCTGGGATATCCACACACAGGGCTGATGCTCTATCTACTGAGCCAACCGCTCAGGAACTTTTTTTTTTAAGTGAGAGGAGGGGAGATACAGAGACAGACTCCTGCATGCCTCCCAACTGGGATTCATCCAGCAACCCCTGTCTGAAGCCAATGCTCTGCCCATCTGGGGCTGCTTGCAACTGAGCTATTTTTAGTGCCTGAGGTGGAGGCTTCAGAGAGCCATCCTCAGGGCTCAGGGGTAGATGTGCTCAAATCAATTGAGCCATGGCTGTGGGAGGAAAAGAGAGAGAGAGAGAGAGAGAGAGAGAGAAAGAGACAGAGAAAGAGAGAAAGAGAAGGAGGGGGAGAAGGGAGAAGCAGATGGTCACCTCCCTGGAAATTGAACCTGGGACTTCCACACTCCGGGTTGATGCTCTACTGCTGAGCCACCTGGCCAGGGCCCATATATATATATATATATACATTTTTTTTTTTTTTTTTTTTGTATTTTTCTGAAACTGGAAACGGGAGAGACAGTCAGACAGACTCCCGCATGCGCCCGACCGGGATCCACCCGGCACGCCCACCAGGGGGCGACGCTCTGCCCACCAGGGGGCGATGCTCTGCCCCTCTGGGGCATCGCTCTGCCGTGACCAGAGCCACTCTAGCACCTGGGGCAGAGGCCAAGGAGCCATCCCCAGCGCCCGGGCCATCCTTGCTCCAATGGAGCCTTGGCTGCAGGAGGGGAAGAGAGAGACAGAGAGGAAGGAGGGGGGGGAGATGGAGAAGCAAATGGGCGCTTCTCCTATGTGCCCTGGCCGGGAATCGAACCCAAGTGCCCCGCACGCCAGGCCGACGCTCTACTGCTGAGCCACCTGGCCAGGGCCCATATATATATATTTTTAATTAAAACAACAACAAAAACGGGCCCTGGCTGGATGGCTCAGTAGATAATGTATAGTTCCAGTGTGCTGAGGTCATAGGTTCGATCCCTGGTCAGGGCACATACAAGAAGCAATCAATGGGGACACAACTAAATGGAACAACAAGTTGATGTTTCTCTATCTTGTTCCCTTCTCTTCTCTCTCATTCTCAAATTAATGGAAAGTAAATAAATAAAGGACATATGAAAAGTTTTCTAAAAGTAATTTTAAATAACACCATTTTTAATTTTTACATATTGACTCAAAACCCTCCCCCATTTCTCAACATGACTCAAACAGAAAATGTAGCCAAACAACAGCACAACAAATAGTAGGGCAAATACTGATGAGAGCTCATATTGTTGGGGGTCTACTCTGTTCCAACCTCAGTCCTGGGTCTTATGGAGCCATCACTCCCATCTGGTGGCTAGACAGTATTGAGAGATGGTGTTGGACTTGAGGCCTGAAATATAGGATGTGATGGGATGAATTGGAGGTAGTAGAGCCCAATGGTTAAAGCTGGAGGCAGAGGGCCCTGGGGATGAATCCTAGCTCTTCTGCTGATTAAGTGTGATCTCAGGTAAGTGAACTCAGTTCTCTGAGCCTCAGTTTCCTCTTCTAGAAAGTGGGGTATGAGGGGTGTGTGTGGAATCCTCACAATCACCCACATGGTGAGTGCCCTACTAGCTGTGGCCATGATTATGAGGATGGGGCCTCAGGTGGGTGGGAGACTGAGTGCTGGGGTGGGGGGCTGACCTGGGTCTATCACAGGAAGCATCCATGTCCAAGGTGGCGAGTCACCTTTCCTTCCTGCCATCACCTGAGGCAGGGTGGAATCTCCCAGGACGTGAGTTGTGCCCTGAGCATGCCCCTCACCTTTGGTGGCTCACAGGTCCCCTGACATGTGACACCACAGTCAGGATGAAATCATGGAGCTCAAATGCTGGGATGAGAGGAGACGCTTCTCTGCTCGCCTCTTCCTCCCAATCTCAAATTCTCGGACCCTGCACTTAGCTGGGTTCCTTCTGAAGCAGCAGGGCCCTCAGGTGTGGGCACGGGCCACGTAACCTCCAGTTAGGAAGGTGGCATGGAAGTTAGGAGTGGCTTCATGCTTCCAATAGTCAGTAGGACCGATTCGTGTGTTCAATCGTTTCACAAATCTTTATTGTGCACCTGCATGTGCTGGACAGACAAGCTCCCCGCCTTCCTGAAGTTGACAGTCTAGTGGGGAAGTTAGACCATAAACATAATACATAAGTAAATATTAGTCTGTTAGGAGGTGAGTGACATGTGAAAATACTGGGCAGGGTGAGCCTCGGACAGGGGTCAGCAAACTGCAGCCTGCAGGTTAAGTCGAGGCAATCATTTGTTTCTGTACAGTTCCCAAACTAAGAATAATTCTTACACTTTTTTAATATTTGGGAAATCAAGAGAAAAAGATTTCATGGGATGTAAGAAATTCACATTTCAGGGTCCATAAATAAAGTTTTTTTTTTAAAGATTTTATTTATTCATTATAGAGAAGGGAGAGAGAGAGAGAGAGAGAGAGAGAGAGAGAGAAGGGGGGAGGAGCAGGAAGCATCAACTCCCATATGTGCCCTGACCAGGCAAGCCCAGGGTTTTGAACCGGCAACCTCAGCGTTTCCAGGTTGACGCTTTATCCACTGCGCCACCACAGGTCAGGCCATAAGTAAAGTTTTATTGGAACACAGCCAGACTTATTGGTTGCATATTATCTGTGGCTACTTTTGTGCTACAACCACAGAGTTCAGTAGCTGTGACAGAGTCCATATATAGCCCACAAAGCCTTTAAAGTATTTAATGTCTCGCCCTTCAGAGAAAAAATTTGCAGGCCTCTCTCTGGCTTGGGGGATTGGAAATGGTATATGGAGGTGCATTGCAACTTGATATTAGAAAGTCAAGAACAGCCTCACTGAGAAAGTGACGTTTAGATAAAGCCTGAAGGAGGGAGGGAGGAAGCTATGTGGGCATGGTGGAAAGAATATTCCAGGTAGAGGGAACAGCCAGTACAAGTACCCTGAGGTAGGTATGTTTCTGTTCTCTTCAAGAAATATTGCGGAAGCCCCTGTGCCTGGAGCAGGACAGGAAAGGGATGGAGAAGAGGGAGGTGAAGGCAGAATGGTGACAGAGACAGATCGTGTGAGGTGGGCCATGAGGAGGACTTTGGCTTTTATCCTGAGTGAGATAGAGCCACCCGAGGGCTCTGGGCAAGGGGTCACTGACTTGGCAGGAGCCCCCACCCCGGTCAAGGCAGATATGAAAAAGCAATCAGTGAACAACTAAATTGCCGCAACTATGAGATGATGCTTCCTGTCTGTCTGTTTCTCTCTCTCTACTTTGCTAAAAATAAAAATAAAAAATAAAATGGACTGATGGGTGAAGGAATGAACATATGTGTGGAAAAAGCAAAAGTGGTAAAATGGTAATGGTAGGGTCCAGGTGGTAGGTATATATGTATGCTCCCTATAAAATTCTTTGAGTTTTACTGTGTGTTTGAAAAATTTCATAATAAAATGTTGTGGATGGTCATAGTGAAAACAGAACAGCTATTGATTCCTGAGAACTTGGTGTGCACCAGGCATCGTGGATGTAAAATGGTTCATTATCTGTACTGTAGACTTCACAAAGCTCATTTTACAGATGAGGAAACCAAGGCCTAACAAGACTTAGCACCTCATTGTGCCGCCTTCAGATCCCTGACTCGACAAGGAGCAGAGGAGGAGTAGGAGAGCAAAGGAGGTGAGTGAGGGAGGGACAGCTCCCTTCCAGGAGGTGGCATACACTTCAGGGACAGTGACCTGGGCCAACAGGTCTTGAGATCTCTCCTGGGGACTGATCCTCATTATCAACAGCTGCTCTGTAGAAACCACTCCCGGTGTGCCAGGTTCCATACTAAGTGCTTTGCATGAATGATCCCACTGATATTACACCCCAGTTATAAACCCTATTTTATAGATGGGGAAACTGAGGCTAAAAGAGATTGAGCAACTTACCCAAGATCACACAGCTGGTATGTAGCCAAGCTGGGATGAGAACCCTGGTCTGTCTGATTTGAAATCCCAGATGTGAACACTTTTAGGAGACTTTTCCCCAGTTTGGATATTATCTACAGAGAAATACTGTCAGCTCCACCTTCAAATCTATCCAGAATCTGCCCACTTCCCTTCTTTCCCCAGTCTCTACTCATCGTCTCCCTCTGGACAATCTCAGCGGCCCCTCCGTGGTCTCTCTGATCTTGTCCTGTCCTATGCAGTCCATTCCCCACATGCAACCAGTGGGCCTTGTTAATGCCTGAATCAGATCATGTCCCTCCGCTGCCCAGAGCCCTCGCATGGCTTCATCTCACTCAGGGTAAAAGCCAGCAACCCTGGGCTTCATGCCTGTGACCTTTGGGCTCAAGCCAGCGACCATAGGGTCATGTCTATGACCCTACATTCAAACCAGCGACCTCAGGACCTCAAACCTGGGTCCTCTGTATCCCAGGTCTATACTCTATCCTCTGTGCCACTGCCTGGTCAGGCTCCATTTTATTTTTTTTAAGATAAATTTCAAAATCCTGAAATATTTTTATTAAGATTTTGAGGACTCAGTCTATACTAAGCACCATTTTTAGCATTGTTCTTAGTTCATTACATCCATTCACTCATCTAATTCTCTTTTTTTTTTTTTACAGAGACAGAGAGGGATAGACAGGGACAGACAGACAGGAACGGAGAGAGATGAGAAGCATCAATCATTAGTTTTTCATTGCACATTGCAACACTTTAGTTGTTCATCGATTGCTTTCTCATATGTGCCTTGACCGCGGGCCTTCAGCAGACTGAGTAACCCTTGCTCGAGCCAGCGACCTTGGGTCCAAGCTGGTGGGCTTTTTTTTTTTTTTTTTTTTTTGGCTCAAACCAGATGAGCCCGCGCTCAAGCTGGCAACCTCAGAGGTCTCAAACCTGGGTCCTCTGCATCCTGGTCCGACGCTCTATCCACTGCGCCACCGCCTGGTCAGGCTCTTTTTTTCTTTTTATTGAATTTATTGGGGTGACACTGGTTGGCAAAATAGTTTTGATCACATATTCCACAAAACATCACCAGGACACTGCACTATGTGTTCACCACCCCTTTAATTCTTATAGCAACTCTCTAAAATATATCAAATATACAGTGTGGTTTATTATTTTCATTTTACATATGAAGAAATCGAGGCACAGAGAAGCAAAAGACTTTTAGATACTAAAGGTTGGAGTTGGGTTTGAACTTGGGCCATCTGGCTCCAAAGCCTTGGCTTTTTCCCTTAATGCCATTTCTCTTCTCAGAATGGGTGAAATATGCCACACAATGAAATATTGTGCAGCCAGTGTAGAAGAACGTTTAGAAGGATTCAGTAAAAATTATACTGGGCTATGGTATGACCATGATTCAACCCAGATCTTGTGTCTAAGAAAAAAAAATAATGCTCCAAGGGTAAGTACCCACTGTTACCAGAGGTAGGTTAGGGATAAATGGTCATTGGGTGGTTAAATTAAATCCTTAGCTAATAGTTGCAGCTACCACTAATTAAGCTCTTTCTTTGTGCCCCAACCTGCACTACAGGCTTTATATGCTGTATCTTTTCAACTTGTGAAGTAAGCACTGCTATACCCATTTTAGAGATTAAGACACTGAGGCTAAGAGTAGAGCAGGACTTGCCCACAATTCCCCAGCCAAGAAGTAGCAGAACCAGGATTCAAATCTAGGCCTGTCAGTTCCCTGAATCATTAATTTCTTCGATGCTTTTTACTTTCTTATTTTTCAGTAATAAGAAACTTATACTTTCATAATAAAAAATACATGAAAAAAAGGTTTCCTTAAAAAAGTAGACTCACCCTGGCCAGGTAGTTAGAGCACTGTTCCAATATGCCAAGTTGCGGGTTCAATCCCCAGTCAGGGCACATACAAGAATCAACCAATGAATGCATAAATGAGTGGAACAACAAACCAATGTTTCTCTCTCTCTCTCTCTTTCCCTTGTTTTTGCTCTCTAAAGTCAATAAAAAATAAATAAGTAAAGTAGACTAATTTATCTTTATTTTATTAGCCATGTGTGTTCCTTTGATGAAATTTAAAAACCTACCTCACACCATACACAAAAACCAGCTTTAGCTAGATTGCCAACTTAAATGTAATGCCAGATAATAATGTTTTTGGATATATGAAAATATTTCTTAAATAAGATGTAAAAGTAACTAACCTTAAGGAAAAGATTGAGAAATTGAACTATGCTAAAGTTAAGGTCTTCTGTACACTAAAAAATGTCATTAAGAAAGTGAAATGGCTGATGTCCAAAATATATGAACAAGACCATTTAAAAAATGAACAACCTGACCCTGACCAGGTGGCTCAGTGGATAGAGCATTGTCCCAGCACACTGAGGTCACAGATTGGATCCTTGGTCAGGGCACATATGAGAAGCAACCAGTGGGTGCACAACTAAATGGAACAACAAGCTGACACTTCTCTCTCTCTCTCTCTCTCTCTCTCTCTCTCCTCTCCCCTTTCTCTCTCTCTCTCTCTCTCTCTCTCTCTCTCTCTCTCTCTCAAATCAATGGAAAAATTTAAAAAGAAAGAAAGAAAGAAAAAAAAAGGATGACCCAGCTTGACCTGTGTTGGTGCAGTGGATGGAGCTTTGACTTGGAATGCTGAGCTCTCAGGCTTGAAATCCTGGGCTTCCCTGTTCAGGACATGTACAAGAAGCAACTACTACAAGTTAATGTTTCCAGTTCTTCCTCCCTCACCTTTCCCTCTCTTTCTCTCCTCTCTCTAAAATTAATAAATAAAATCTTTTTGTTTTTTAAAAAAAGATGACCCAATAGAAAATTGGGCAAGACACTTGAACAAGCACATCACAAGAAAGGATATCCAAAAGGCTAACATACAAATGAAAAGGTGTTCGATTCTCATCAGGAAAAATGCAGATTAAAACTACAATGAGTTGTCACTACACATCCACCAGAATTGTTAAAATTAAAACGCCTGACACAGCTAAGTGTCAGCAAGGCTGTAGAACAATGGAAATGCCCCAACATGGCTGGAGGGAGGAGAAAATATTACTACAGCCACTCTGGAAAGATTTTTGGTAGTATCTACTAATCACTCTCTCTGTCTCTTCCTCTCTCTCTCTCTCTGACCCAGCCATTCTACTCCTGGCTTCATATCCAAGAGAAATGTGTATATGTTCACATTATATTGTGAATGTATTAGAACAAAATATGTTCTAGAATGCAAAGAGCAATATAATTTGCTAAAGACAAAAAAATGGAAACAACTCAAATTTCCATCCCAGTCGGAATATAAGCAAATTGTGTGTACTCCTGCAGTGGAATACTACTCGGCAGTGGGAAGGCATGGATTGTACTTCTACACCCAAACCAGGTGAATTTCACAATCATAATACTGAGTGAAAGAAGCCAGGCACAAGAGTTCATCCTGTATAATTCTGTTTACATCATGTGGAAAGTAGGCAAAGTCAAAACCCTGTATACAGGAGGGCATTCTTAAACCTGAGTCAGGTAAAAATCAGTCAAGTGGGGACCTTCGGAGGGAGAGAGAAAGCAGTGCCCGGGAGGAGGCAGGAGACAGGAGGGGCCCGTGGAAAGCTGGTAAGATTGTTTCTTCTCCTGGGTTGTGGGGACAGGAGTGTGCTCCATTTACCATAATTTGTTAAGAGGAATATTCAGGTTTCAGGTACTTTTCTGTATGTGTCATATTTCACAATAAAAAAGATTTGACTAATGTAAAAATGACTTCAAAAGTAGGTTTACCATAGCCTTATCTTACAAACTGGACAGACTGGATATCCTAGGTACAATACATAATTGGAAGAGATGTGTGGGCTATTTGCTCTATTTAGGCACTGTTCTAAGAGGTTTATAGCTCCTACCTTATTTAACCCTCAAAACAACACTTTGAGGCGGTTACTATTTTATTTATTTATTTTTTTTAGTTAGAGACAGACAGGAAGGGAGAGAGATGAGAAGTATCAATTCATAGTGGTGGCACCTTAGTTGTTCATTGATTGCTTTCTCATATGTGCCTTGACCGGGGGCCTACAGCAGAGTGAGTGACCCCTTGCTCAAGCCAGCGACCTTGGGGTTTCGAACCTGGGTCCTCAGCGTCTCAGGTCAATGCTCTATCCACTGCGCCACTGCCTGGTCAGGTGGTAGTTACTATTATTATCTGCATTGGAAAGATGGGGACACTGAGGCATAGTGAGGTATGCTCAAGCTAGGTCTAAACCAGGCTTTTTAGTCCCAAAGTACATGCTCTGTTCGGCACCATGAGAGGCTTCACTCTAAAGAGTGGAATAAAAGATAGGGAAGTGAAAGTCTATTCCTCAAAGCACAAGGTATCTAAAAAGAGAAACTAGAAATACTTGTATGGGCATCCTGAAAGTAGAGGAGGGGCCATAAGTGAGCTTTGGACCCTCATCTACCACAGCTCCAGTGAGGCCTTTTAACCTGAGTGGTGCACAGAGTTCAGGGGTTGTGTGAACTTGGATGGGAAAGACAACGACCTCTTTGCTTTTTTTGCTTTTTTTTTGTATTTTTCTGAAGCTGGAAACGAGGAGGCAGTCAGACAGATTCCCTCATGCGCCCGACCGGGATCCACCCGGCATGCCCACCAGGGGGCAACGCTCTGCCCATCTGGGGCGTTGCTCTGCTGCAACCAGAGCCATTCTAGTGCCTGAGGCAGAGGCCACAGAGCCATCCTCAGTGCCCGGGCCAACTTTGCTCCAATGGAGCCTTGGCTGCGGGAGGGGAAGAGAGAGACAGAGAGGAAGGAGAGGAGGAGGAGTGGAGAAGCAGATGGGTGCCTCTCCTGTGTGCCCTGGCCGGGAATTGAACCCGGGACTTCAGCACGCCAGGCCAACGCTCTACCACTGAGCCAACCGGCCAGGGCGCTTTTACTATCTTTTAACTCAGCAGTCCTTAAAATTTATTTTGGGAACCCTTGTGAGTCCCCAAAACCTTTTTCAGGGGCATAATGAAGTCAAAACTATTTCATAATATACTAAGATGATGTTTTTGCCCTTTTCACGCCAAAGCCTATCAGACTGGTGATGACATCATCGCTCTGCTGCCTAATGAAATATATGCATGTGTTTTAAAACTTCTTAGTTTTTCTTTTCTTTCCTTTTTAAAAAGAATTTTTAATTTATTTAGTAACCTTGGAAAGAGAGAGAGAGAGAAATATCAGTTTGCTATGTTCCCCGGCTGGGATTAAATCTACAACCTTACTTGTATTGGAACAATGTTCTAACCAATTGGACTACCCAGCCAGGTCTCAGTTTTCTTGAATAATTTTTACTTTTAAATTTAAATTATTGTTGACATACAATAATATATTAGTTTCAGGTGTATGACATAGTTAATTTGGTCAATGTTAATATTAGAACCCATACATACAAAAGTCTATGGGGTCCTCAATAATTTTTAGGAGGGTGAAGTTGGGCTGCTTGCCTGTGGAACAGCCTCCTCTCTGTCCCTCTGCTTTACTCATAAATTCTCTTTCGCTGTAAACCCACGAAAGCAGTTTAAGAACTGCTGCTGTAATGATGTAGTTGAAATTCAGTATGTCTTTCTGTCATGGGGTGGGGAAGTGTGGGGGGAAGAGATATGCTGGGCAGGGGTGGCGGATAGACCACAAGACTATTAGCAGCCTCTGGCTTTGTGAAGAGAAGGAGACACAGATGTTTTCAAATCCCATTATACTCACTACAGGACTCTCAAACATCTAAACTTCTAAATTACCATAATTTTGAGACCTGACACTAAATCTTGAATTTAATGCATTAAGAAAAAAAGCACACACTATGCTGTACACTTGAAACTAATACAAAGTAATAGAGATTATAAACTGTAATTAAAAGTAAAATGGAAAAGAAAGAAGCACATGCTTCACTTATACGAGTGTTTTAAATGTTAAATGAAGAATAAACTCAAATATATAAGCTCAAAAAAAAAAAGGACATATATTACTTATCACATGTTTAAAAAATACTTGTATAACTGTAATTCAGACTTTTCCTGCTGCTCCAGGAATCCCCAACCATACTTTGTGGCAAGCCACTCACAACCTTCCAATAGCTCACAAAGATGAACAAATTCTCATTTACTTCCTCCTAGACCCTAGGGCATTTCTGGAGTTCATGCATTAATAGTAAAAATAACAGCTGATTCTTATCCAGCCCTTACTCTGGGCCAGGCTGCATTCTCAGCATGAAATTTCATGTGACAACTGGTTTAATCCTCACAACAGCCCATAGCGTACGTACCATTATCACCTTCATTTTACAGGTAAAGAATCCGAGGCCCAGCGAGGTCGAGTAACCGGCCTAGGGCGCACAGCTCAGAAGCAGCGCTGTCAGTCCCGGATTCTGATTTTGTGTTTGCCCGCGCGTGGCGGGGTGGGAGCTCTGGGGAGGAATCAGTGGGCTTAGCTTGCGGAGCGAGGAAGGCGGAGCTGAGAGGAAGGTGAAGCCGCAGCCACGGGAAGGGGATCCCCGGGTGGCAGGCGCCGGTGCCAGCACACCTGGGTACCGCGGGATCCGTCAGGGCCGGCGTGGGGGCCGATGTCCGTGCCCTGGGGGCTCCGCAGCTGCGGGGTGGGGCGCCTGGGGGACAAGCGCAGCCTTACCCGTCCGGGCGCTCACCTGGTGGCCGGCTTGGAGGTGGCAGCGGCGGCGGCGTAGCAATCTTCTGGGTCCCCCTTCTCACGCCACGCCCCGGGGGAGCGGGGCGGTGGGCGTGGGGCACCCAGGACCGGCCCGACCTGTGGGACCCGGGGCTCCGGCTGTCTGCGGAGCCTGTCACTTCGAGAAGGCAGGCTCTTCCGGGGCTGGGACGGCTGTGGGCGGCGGGATGCTTCGGCGCTTGCACACTCATAAATACCGCAGCTGCACTGGTGGCCGGAGACGTGCTTTCGGGCAGTTGGTGCCCAAAGAGGGTGAGCCGGGGTCAGGGAGGGAGCCCCCACCTCAGCTCCCGGGCTCCGGGCCGAGGCCCCACCCCGGCCCGGCAGGTCCTCGGGGAGCTGGAGACCTAACTGGAGTCTGCAGGGAAGGGCTCTGGAGAGGGGGTTTGTGTGTACAGGTGGAGATGGGGTAGAGGTGGGGATTGGGGTCACAAAGGCAGGACGGGATGCTGGTGGTGGGATGGCAGAGGGAACGGGGCCGCTTCAGGTAGGATGGACTTCGGGGGGATCTGGGGATGTAATGGAAGATTGAGGTCACTAAGACCAAAACAGAAGGCTGGAGGATGGAGCAGTGATGAGGTCCCTGAGGGCAGGGTGGAATGCTAGGGATGTAGGGAATCAGGTAGAAGAAACTGAGGTTACTAAAAGCAGGTTGGAACGCTTTGGGTGGGGTTGCCAAAGGTAACTTTCTACATGAGCGCCATCCCACTCCCAAACCACTTGTGCTGAGTGATCTGTGGTTAAGAGCCAGGGTTTTGGAGCCGGGACTCATGGATTCCAAACTTGGCTCCATCATAGCTGAGCTGTGCAACTGAATCACTGGGTTGCTCATTTCCCTAATCTGTGATATGGGCTGTTGATCACAGTGGCCACCGCAGGGAGGAATGCTGTGAGGCTCCCATGAGTTAATCTATGCAAAGTGCTCAGCACCCAGTGAGGCTCAGAGAGTGTTGGCTGCTCAGTAGTGATCATTATTTTTGTTTGCTCTCCAGCATTTGGATAACCACCCCCTTGAAGACCATCCTGCCTCCCTCCCAGTGACATTGCCTGACCCCCCTCCATTCTCCATCTTCCCAGCCCCTCCTACTGTCCCTGACCAAATCCCATCTCCTGTCCCATCCTCTTCCCCTTCTCCCCCCTTCCCCTTCACCATGTGCCTCTTTCATCCCTGCTGGTCCTGTTGCTGTCTGCTCCTGTTTTTCTCCCTGGGAATCCAGGGGGTCCCAAAAGATCCCAGCGCTACCCCCGAGCAAGTCCACCTGTCCTACCCAGGTAAGTGTCTGTAACCCCTCCCAGGGCATTTTCCAGTGAGGCCCATGGGGTTGGGGGCTCAGAAGTCCCACACTGATTGCTGTGGGACCCTGGCTGGTGGCTGGCTCTTCCTGAGCCTCAATTGTCTGGGATTACAAGCAAAGGGGCATCTGGCTGTGTGGGAGACAATTCTGGTGCCCAGTCTATAGTAAGCGCTCCCCAAAGTGGCTGCTGTAGCTCTTCCTCATTGTATCACTGATTATTGTGTCACCACAAGGCTGCCTCCTGACCCTTGATCATAAGGTGGTGATGTATTGGGCAGTAAGAGCTTGGACCCTTTACACCCACATTCCCTAGGTTTGAATCCCAACTCTGCTACTTATCTGCTGCATGAGCTTGGACAAATGACTTAACTTCTATGGCCTCATCTGTACAATCAGATGATAGTGGTGGGACCTCATAGTGAGAAATAAATAAGATATTACTTGTGAAGTGGCAAAAAACAAAGCTTGATATGTAGCAGGGGTTCTCACATGTATTGTCTTAGTATCCCTTAGCACAGCTAAAAGTAGTGAGAACCTCAAAGAGCTTTAGTTTATGTGAGTTATATCCATATTAGAAACCAAATCTGAGCCTAAGTGGTGGCACAGTGGATAGAGCATCGACCTGGCACACTGGGGACCCAGGTTTGAGACCCTGGGGTCACTGGCTTGAGTGCAGGCTCATCTGGCTTGAGTGTGGGATCATAGACATGACCCATGGTTGCTGGCTTGAGCAAGGGGTCACTGCCTTGGCTGGAGCCCCCCAGTCAAGGCACATATGAGAAAGCAATCAATAAACAACTAAGATGCCACAGCTATGAGTTGATGCTTCTCATCTCTCTCCCTTCCTGTCTGTCTCGCTAAAAAAATAAAGAAACCAAAACTGTGGCATTTGGAAATATTTTTTGTAATTTAAAATGAACAATAACAAACTCATTCTGTATTAAGGTAAATGACTTTTTTTTGTCATGAAAAATAACTACAACTTTACAAAGAAAAGAAAGCTAGTGAAAAGAGTGGCATCAAGTTACATCTTTTTAAGTCTCTTTACTGGTTGGAGACAGCCAGATCCTTTTTCACATCTGCTTCTGCATTGGTCTGTTTCAACATGCTACTTTAGATGATACATATGAAGAAAATTTGATCTCATGCAGATAATGTGATAGAAACAGAAAGGAGGATTTTATTTTATTTTTTATTTTTCAGAGAGGGGGATTTTAAAAGGAGTTTCAAATAATCATCTCTATTCTTTTTTTGCACCAAACTCAACTCTTTCTTTCTCTTTCTTCTTTCTGTCCCTCCTTCGTTTTCTCCTCCTTCCTAATTATTTTAGCTTTTTATTTTGAGAAAATTTGAGATTCAGAGAGAAGTTGCAAAGATATTACAGTTCTTATATACCCTTCACCCACCTTCCCTTAATGTTAATCTCTTATGTGTCCATGGTACCATTGTCTAAGCTAAGAAATTAACTTTGGCATCAAGTTACCAACTAAACCTGTATATATTTTTTGGACTTCACCGGTTTTTCCACTAATGTCTTTATTCTGATACAGGAGCCACTGCAGGATCCCTGATTACACCTGGCTGCCATGTCTCTAGTCCCTTTCTATCTGTGACATTTTCTCAAATTTTCCTTGTTTCTTTTTTTTGCGTGTGTGTGTCCTTGACATTTTTAAGAAAGATAGATTCTTAAAGGTTAGTTGCCACATAGAATCTAAAACTGCATGAATGAACTGGCTTTGGCATTAGCTGACCAAGTGACTTTGGACAAAACACTTTGCTTGGAGGCCTCTGTGAAAGGAACAACAATGAAACCCATCTCATGGGGCTGCTGTGTGATCCAGTGAGACCCCAGCTGTCCTTTGCCCCAGCTGTTCTTTGGCCCACAAAATGGTAGGAGCAAATAGGTCCTTTGACTAAGTGCTTCTGATGGATAACTCAGTCTCATTTTGGACCTTGAGCTGTAGGTACTACTGTTACTCCCATTATACAGAAGAGTAAACTGAGGCTCATAGAGATGAAGTGTCTGATCCTGAGTTATACAGTCTGGAATTTGAACCTGAGCAATTCAAAATCCATGGTCTTTGTTTTAAAATGTTAAATTTTGTACTAATTTTAGATTTAAAAGAAATTTTGCAAATATTACAGTTTTTATACCGCCCCCCTCTCTTATTGTTAGCATCTTACTTCCCATCTATATCCCAGTCTCTCCTAATATTAACATCTTACTAACCATGGCACTATTAATATTAGTTATATTGTGACAATGCTATTAACCAAAAGACAGATTTCATGCAAATTTCAGCAGGTTTTTGTGGGGGGTTTTTTGGGTTTTTTTTAGAGAGAGAGAGAGAGAGGGACAGACAGGCAGGAAGGGAGAGAGACGAGAAGCGTCAATTCTTCATAGTGGCATCTTTGTTGTTCATTGATTGCTTTCTTCTTTTTTTTAATAGGTTTTTAAAAATTTATTCATTTTAGAGAAGAGAGAGAGAGAAGGGTGGGGAGGAGTAAAAAGCATCAACTTCCATATGTGCTTTGACCAGGCAAGCCCAGTGTTTTGAACCGGCGACCTCAGCGTTCCAGGTTGATGCTTTATCTACTGCGCCACCACAGGTCAGGCCATTGATTGTTTTCTCATATATGCCTTGACTGAGGGTCTCCAGGAGAGTGAGTGACCCCTTGCTCAAGCCAGTGACCGTGGGCTTCAAGCCAGTGACCTTTAGGCTCAAGCCTGTGACCATGGGTCATGTCTATGATCCCACATTCAAGCCGATGAGCTGGCGCTCAAGCTGGCAACCTCGGGGTCTTGGACCTGGGTCCTTAACATCCCAGGTCGATGCTCTATCCACTGCTCCACTGCCTGGTCAGACCGAATTTCATCAGTTTTCCCACTGATTTAGTTATTTAGCATTTAGTTGTTGTGTCTCCTTAGTTTCCTCCAGTCTGCCAATTTCTCAGTCTTTCCAAACCTTTCATGATTTTGACATTTTTGAGTAGTAAGCAGTTATTTTTAAGGTGTACCTCATTTTGGGTTTATCTGATGTTTCCTCATGATTGGAACTAAGTTATGTGTTTTTCTGGCAAGACGATAGATGTGATGTGTCCTTCCTAATGCATGGTATCCGAGAATCCATGGTGCTGTCAGAGCTTGTTGCTGGTACTGGTGATGTTAACCATCATTCCTCAGTTGCTGGGTTTCTCCACTGTGAAGTTTTTATTCTTTCTTTTGTTGTTAATAAATATCTTAGGAAAGATTCCTTGAGACTACAAAAATCATGTTTCTTACCTGACCTGTGGTGGCGCAGTGGATAAAGCGTCGACCTGGAAATACTGAGATTGTCGGTTCGAAACCCTGGGCTTGCCTGGTCAAGGCACATATGGGAGTTGATGCTTCCAGCTCCTCCCCCCTTCCATCTCTCTCTCTCTCCTCTGTCTCTCTCTCTCCCTCTCCTCTCTAAAAATGAATAAATAAAATAAAATAAATTTTAAAAAAATCATGTTTCTTTTGAAACTTTTGACTACTGATTTTAGTATTCGTTGGTGAATCATGTCTGCAACAATTATTAGCATGGTATTTGCTTAATTGTGATTTTGTCATTTTCTACTTCTCTCTTTCCATCTAATTCAAATTTTACTCTAAGGAAAGGCTGTCCCTCCTCCTCCATTTATTTATTTACTCAATTATTTATTTATACCGGTATGAACTCATGGATACTTATTTTATTTCATGTGTTAAAATCCTGTACTATTATTACTTATTTTGTGGCTCAAATTGTCTCTGATTTGGTCTTTTGAAATTCCTTCAGGTTGGCTTCTGTGTTCTTTTAACAAAACCCCATAATTTTTTGAGCACTTCCTCACTTTCTGACAACACAAATTATTCAAAACTCATCCCATATATTTCCTGCCCCATCTCTGGAATCAACAACTGTGTGTGTGTGTGTGTGTGTGTGTGTGTGTGTGTGTGTGTGTGTGTGTGTGTGACAGAGAGAGATAGAGAGATAGAGAGAAGGACAGATAGGGACAGACAGACAGGAAGTGAGAGAGATGAGAAGCATCAATTCTTCGTTGCGGCTCCTTAGTCTCCTTAGTTGCTCATTGATTGCTTTCTCATATGTGTGCCCTGACTAGGGTGCTGCAGCAGAGTGAGTGACCCCTTGCTCAAGCCAGTAACCTTGGGCTTCAAGCCAGTGACTTTTGGGCTCAAGCCAGTGACCATGGGGTCATATCTATGATCCCATGCTCAAGCCAGCGACCCCATGCTCAAGCTGGTGAGCCTGTGTTCAAGCCAGATGAGCCCGCACTCAAGCTGGTGACCTCAAGGTTTTGAACCTGGCTCCTCCGCGTCCCAGTCCGATGCTCTGTCTATTGTGCCACTGCCTGGTCAGGCCAACAACTTCTTAAAAGTGTCCTGATTCCTCCTATTAGAGAATGAGTGTTTAGAAACCAAAATCTGAGCACTAGGTGTGCTCATTGCTACTAAAGCATTATTGTTTCTAGACCCTCACAAATGGAGCTAGGCCATACATGTGTGTATGTTTATAAGCATATGCCACATCTATATTTCTGTATCTCTCTGTATATATATTTAAATATCATGGGATCATACTGATACTTCTGATTTCAGTCCAACATCAAGGGTTTATTTTTTACTTTTTTCCTTGTCTGTAACTTCTTTCTCCAACATTGAGAAAACTAGCTCCCACTATCTACAATATACTTGTTCAATGCTAGATGTGCATAAAGTGGTTTTGGAATGGTTTGCCCATATCTCTGTGAGAACACTTACTGGATGATGACACTTATATGGAGTCCTTTTTTTCTGTCTTCTCACAGTGCCCAGTCAACACCTATTTCCCACCATTACTTTTCTTCCCTACCACTTGTATAGTTACTTTATTCATTTAAATATATATACTGCTCACAAAAATTAGGGGATATTTTATTGCTTCATATTCGTTTTGAAATTATCTCCTAATTTTTCTAAGCAGTATAGTTACATCCATTTGTTAGTGTTTAAATTCCATACTAGCTTCTTCCTGCATCCTGAGTAGTTTTGTTAGTTTATTTTGGGGGCCTATGAAGGAAATATGAAACATGTCTATAGTGGTAGGAGTCAGAATTTTTATACAAAACAGATAGACTCACAGAGGCATCTGTCCTCCTTATTCCTACTACCCCATTTCTCCTTTTTTCTACTCCACCCTTTCCCATCCACCCCATATAAATAATCAAGCCTTTTAGTTTCTGGTATATCTTTCCTGTATTTCTTTTGTACACATGATCATATTCTTGTGTACTGTCTTATATCACCTTCCATGAAGAGTAGCTATATACTCTTATATACTTTGCTTTTTAAATTTAACTATATGTCCTGGACATCATTCCATATCCTAGAGTTCATAGAGCTTGTCCTCTCTTTTTTTGGCAGCTGCATAGTGCTCCACTGTATGCATGTTGTAGAGTTTATTCGGTTATAGTCCTACGTAATGGCACTTCACCTGTTTCTGGTATTTTGCGATTACACACAGTGCTGCAATGATTAACCTTGTGCATGTACACTCTCATGTTGGTGGAAGAACAACCCATCCTCTTAACATTACACTATACCTCATGATGTTTTTAAAACCTGGATTTGGTTGCTAAATTTAAAAATTTGGAGCAGGCCCTGGCCAGTTAGCTCAGTTGGTTAGAGCATCATCCTAAAACATCAAGGTTGAGGATTCAAGCCCCAGTCAGGGCACATTCGGGAAGCAATCAAGAATGCAGAATAGCCTGACCTGTGGTGGCACAGTGGATAAAGCATCGACCTGGAATGCTGAGGTCGCTGGTTCAAAACCCTGCACTTGTCTGGTCAAGGCACATATGGGAGTTGATGCTTCCTGTTCCTCCTCTCTTTCCCTTTCTCTCTCTCTCTCTCTCTCTCTCTCTCTCTCCTCTCTAAAATAAATAAAAAAAATTGGCCCTGGCCGGTTGGCTCAGCAGTAGAACGTCGGCCTGGCGTGCGGGGGACCCGGGTTTGATTCCCGGCCAGGGCACATAGGAGAAGCGCCCATTTGCTTCTCCACCCCCCCCCCTTCCTCTCTGTCTCTCTCTTCCCCTCCCGCAGCGAGGCTCCATTGGAGCAAAGATGGCCCGGGCGCTGGGGATGGCTCCTTGGCCTCTGTCCCAGGCGCTAGAGTGGCTCTGGTCGCTGCAGAGCGACGCCCCGGAGGGGCAGAGCATCGTCCCCTGGTGGGCGTGCCGGGTGGATCCCTGTCGGGCACATGCGGGAGTCTGTCTGACTGTCTCTCCCCGTTTCCAGCTTCAGAAAAATACAAAAAAAAAAAAAAAAAAAATTAAAAAAAGAATGTAGATATAAGTGGAACAACAAATGAATGCTTTTTTTCTCTCTCTCTTCCCCATCCCCTCTCTCTCTAAAATCAACCAATCAAATAAATAAATAAAATAAAAAAATTTGGAGCAATCACTTTAAAAGTGTGGATCTGTATCTCTTTCTACATATGCTCCTGGACATAAGAACCACCATATAAAGATTTACTCTAGAAACTGACAGGTTTGGTGGCACTGAGTTGAGTGATGGCTGCCCCTTTTAGGCCAGGCAGGGCCTACAGTTTGCCACACACCCCACAACTCCCTACTGCATTACTTCTTACAGTTGTTTCTTTCCCCATTTCTATTACTTAGCTGGTGTCTAGATATCTGAGTTTATAACCCCTAAATGATATCATGTATGTAAAATGTTTGGCACAAGGCCTGAATATAGTAAATAATAATATTAATGATAATATCCATTCACTCATATAACCATAACTGTGCTAGGCATTGTTTCTTTTTTTTATATATAAGTTTTTTGTTTGTTTGTTTGTTTTTTGTATTTTTCCAAAGTTGGAAACAGGGAGGCAGTCAAACAGACTCCCACATGCGCCCAACCGGGATTCACCCGGCATGCCCACCAGAGGGCGATGCTCTGCCCCTTCGGGGGCATTGCTCTGTTGCAAACAGAGCCATTCTAGCACCTGAGGCAGAGGCCACAGAGCCATCCTCAGTGTCCGGGCCAACTTTGCTCCAATGGAGCCTTGGCTGCGGGAGGGGAAGAGAGAGACAGAGAGGAAGGAGAGGGGGAGGGGTGGAGAAGCAGATGGGCGTTTCTCCTGTGTGCCCTGGCCAGGAATCGAACCCGGGACTCCTGCACGCCAGGCCGATGCTCTACCACTGAGCCAACCAGCCAGGGCCTGTGCTAGGCACTGTTTCAAGTGCTTTACTTATATTTGTTAATCTATGCCTCATAACAACCCTATAGAGTAGATACTATTATTATTCCATTTGACAGATAAAGAAACTGATGCTCAGGAAACAGTGACTTGCCCAAGGAAAGCACAGCTTGAAAATGGCAGAGCTAGGATTGAACTTGAGAATTGCACAACCTGTCATTAACTACTGAGTCTTCAGGAGCTATTAATCATTGCCCCTCACTCTGTCTGCACATCCCTCCCTGCCCTGCCCAGGCTTCACTGCCCAGCCCTACTCTTTCTCCTTCTGCCCAGGTCAGCCAGGCTCCATGACTGTTACCTGGACCACATGGGTCCCAACCTACTCTGAAGTGCAGTTCGGGGTGCAGTTATCTGGGCCCTTGCCCCTCCGGGCTAATGGCATTGTCAGCACCTTTGTGGATGGGGGTCTTCTCCGGCGGAAGCTCTACATACACCGTGTCACACTGCAGGGGCTGCTGCCGGGGGTCCAGTATGGTGAGAGGGGTCTTGAGCCCAGTTGTTGAGGGGGTAATGGGAAAAGAAGTGGGCTATGGAATAGAAGCTGCCACAGGCAGGTGGCTCAGACAGGCTAGTAACTCCCCCTGCTTGTCTGCAAGCTTATTGTCTGAGACTTCAGGATAAAAATGGAAGGTGTTGGGGACCTAGAATGAGGTGGACAGAAGGGACATGAGTCAGACCCATTCAACCCCTTACCTCTTCCAGCTGCCAACTGAAGATGGGTAGGAGTGGAGGAGACATACTGGGGGCTCCCATCTCACTGTGACCTTTCCCTTCCCTTCAGTTTACCGCTGTGGCAGTTCTCAGGGTTGGAGCCGTCGGTTTCGCTTCAGGGCCCTAAAGAATGGGCCCCACTGGAGTCCCCGTCTGGCTGTGTTTGGGGACCTGGGGACTGACAACCCGAAGGCCCTTCCCCGACTGCGCAGGGACACTCAGCAGGGCATGTACGATGCTGTTCTCCATGTGGGTGAGGCATTGGCAAGGGTGCACCTGGAGGTATGGGGGGGCGGGACTGTGGAGGGGCTGAGGCAGGGGCTAGTGTGGTTCTGAAGGGCCTGGGGATGGAAGCGACCATGGATATGGTATTTGTGGTTGCCAGACTGCAAAGTTAAAATCCCAGCTCCCACCCTTGAAGCTATGTGCGTTGGTTTTCTCCTTTGTGTTATTATTAGAGCTAAAATGAGTTCAGAATTCACAGGACTGTTGTGATGACTAAATAAGTTGACATTGCCTGGCATGTTATGTTAGTTATTATCATTGCTGTTGTGCTTTGAGGGGATAGGGAACCAGATGAGAGGAGAAGATTGGGGCTAATATGGTTCAAATCCACAGACTCTGGGACTGGACTTCTAGGTTTGATTCCTAGATCTTTACTAAGCAGCCTTGTGACCTTGGGCAAGCATTTAACCTCTCTGGGCCAAAGTTTCTCCACCTGAAATGGGGATAATAATAATAACATCCATGTCAGAAGGTGTTTTAAAGATTCAAATGATCAAGCATGTAAAGCATTTGGAACTGTGTCTTGTATGAAACAAATGCCAGACTATGTCAGTCTTGATGTTGTTGTTCTGGGAGGGCACAAGAAGGAGGGGCAGAGATGGGGGCTGCTGTGATCAGAGCACAGGAGACTAGCATTGTCTTGTGGAGGGCCCAGGGACCAGAGGTTCAAGGGAACACATGCTGGGTGTGAGGTAGGGATCAGAGAACTGGGATGGCTCGGAAGCCAGAGGTTGCTGAGTCCACACCATAGCAACTAGGTCTCTCAATTTTGGCAAAAACAGAGTTAAGTCTGGATCCTCACTCTCCTCCAATGCCCACCCCACCAGGAGACTTTGCCTACAACATGGATCAGGACAACGCTCGCGTGGGCGACGAGTTCATGCGGCTCATCGAACCTGTGGCTGCCAGCCTGCCATACATGACGTGCCCTGGGAACCATGAGGAACGCTAGTGAGGGCGAGGGGCTTCAGGGTGGTTGTGGGCTCGGCCAGTGAGAAGGGACGTGTCTCACCTTAGTCCCTCATACTGCAGCAGATCATTTGTGGTAGTGAGAGAGGAGAGGAGGGATGGGCTGAGAGCCAGACTTGATCTCACCATCCTAGAGAGATGGGGTGGGCAGGGTGCCTGGACTCCTCCCCCCCCCCATCCTTTTACTTTCTTTTATCCAGCAACTTCTCTAACTACAAGGCTCGCTTCAGCATGCCGGGGAACAATGAGGGCCTGTGGTACAGGTAAGCCGGCTGGGGCCGAGGGACTGCCTCCCCTGAAGGATGGCAGATGCAGCACAGACCCCATCTCTGACCCCTGCCCTTTGACCCCCTCAGCTGGGATCTGGGCCCTGCGCACATCATCTCCTTCTCCACCGAGGTATATTTCTACCTCCATTACGGCCGCCACTTGGTAGAGAGTCAGTTTCTCTGGCTGGAGAGAGACCTCCAGGTAACCTGGGTGGAAGTCCCCTGTCACCTCTTGGACCTGCCTCCCCTCCCTTGCCTCCACCCCTCATCTGTCACTCTGGCCCTTCCTTCTCTCTAGAAAGCCAACAGGAACCGGGCAGCACGGCCGTGGATCATCACCATGGGCCACCGGCCCATGTACTGTTCCAATGCTGACTTGGATGACTGTACATGGCATGAAAGCAAGGTGAGGACCCTTCCCTAGGGTCAGGGTGCTGACAGCCAGGCAAGGGTTGGTCCGAGCCACCCCTCACTCCTTGCTCCTCCTGCCCAGGTTCGAAAAGGCCTCTATGGCAAGTTATTTGGATTAGAGGATCTTTTCTACAAATATGGTAAGTGACTGGGGGAGGGGTGTCCCTAGTGCCAAGTCTTACCTCCCCACTTCTCCTGGATTCAGGGGCCTGACCCTCACTTGCTCTGTCTCAGGGGTTGACCTGCAGCTGTGGGCTCATGAGCACTCGTATGAACGGCTATGGCCAATTTACAACTACCAGGTGAGGCTCAGGGAAGGCTGAGGGCTGGTGTCAATGGACCCCTGGTCAGACCCTCTGGCATGGTCTCATATGACTTGACCTTCTCTCTGTCCCCTCCAGGTATTTAACGGCAGCCAAGAGATGCCCTATACAAACCCTCGAGGTCCTGTCCACATCATCACAGGATCTGCTGTGAGTAGGGTGGGAGGGTGCCTCTGGCTTCTCTCCTCTTGCTATTTATTGAGGGTAGAACTTGTACGAGCCAGGTGCTGCATGCAGTCACACTCCCTAACTCAACCTTAGAGCTTAGGTACAACCAGCAACATGCCCATTGTACAGATGTGAAAACAGAGGCTCAGATAATAAAATACTCATTAAAAGTCACAGTTCAGCCCTGGCCGGTTGGCTCAGTGGTAGAGCGTCGGCCTAGCGTGCGGAGGACCCGGGTTCGATTCCGGCCAGGGCACATAGGAGAAGCGCCCATTTGCTTCTCCACCCCTCCGCCGCGCCTTCCTCTCTGTCTCTCTCTTCCCCTCCCGCAGCCAAGGCTCCATTGGAGCAAAGATGGCCCGGGCGCTGGGGATGGCTCTGTGGCCTCTGCCCCAGGCGCTAGAGTGGCTCTGGTCGCAACATGGCGACGCCCAGGATGGGCAGAGCATCGCCTCCTGGTGGGCAGAGCGTAGCCTGGTGGGCGTGCCGGGTGGATCCCGGTCGGGCGCATGCGGGAGTCTGTCTGACTGTCTCTCCCTGTTTCCAGCTTCAGAAAAATGCAAAAAAAAAAAAAAAAAAGTCACAGTTCAGTAGGTAGCAGCAGCTGGGGGCTTGCCTGGGTTGAATATATGGATCCATAGGCAGAGGGTTTATTATTGTTGTTGTAACTGAACTCCAGACTTTATTTACACTTGACCCCTTTCTCACTAATGATCTTTTTCGCTTCCAGAATCCCACATTGTATTAGTTGTTGTGTCTTGTTAGTCTCCTCCAATCTGTGATGGTTCCTCCGTCTTTCCTTGTCTTTCATCCTTCACATATTTTCAAGACACTCATGTTTTGTACAATGCCCTCAATTTGGGTTTATTTGACATTTTCTCATGCTGAGATTCGGGTTACACATTTTGGGCAAGATGATCACAGAAGTGATGTTGTGTCCTCTCAGCACATCATACCAGGGAGTACATGATGTCGATGTGTCTACCCTGGAGTTGTTTCTCTGAATCACCAGGTGTGTGCTGGGTTCCTCCACCATAAAGTTGTCATATCTCCCTTTTTAATTAATAAGTATCTCAGGGAGGTCCTTTTAGACCATGCCAATGTCCCGCTTCTCCTCAAACTTTCACCCACTAATTTTTTACTGCCAGTGGGTCTTGCCTGCAACAATCAATACTGTGGTGTTCTACTGACATCATTTGTTTCCCTCATTCCACCAAGATCTATTAGAATCCTCTTGTAAGGAAAAGCTGTCCGTATGTCTCATTTATTTGGTTAGTTAGTTATTGATTTATGCCAATGGGGAATCATGGGTAATTATTTTATTCTGTGGGCTATGATTCAATACTATTGTCTATGCTGCTGCTCAGGTTGCTCCTGCCCTGGCCAACTTTTTGGCACTACAAGGTGCTCCAGGATCATCTTGTGGTTTCCCTGTCCCTGCCGTGGAATCAATCACTTCTGCAAGGATAGCAGGCTTAGTTTTTAAGCTGATTCCTACAAATTAGTAAGAGCCTTTCACGATAAAATTTCAAACAGAACAGAGGGCAAGAGGTGAACACCAGCCATTCACACCCCTTATTACTCCCTCTCTCTGTTGTTCCCCCTCTTGGTGGCATTTTAGACTGTTCTCTGCATGTACAAATGAGTAATTGTCTACGTAGAAATGTGTTACTGCATCATCCATTCTTCAAAAAGAGCTTGGATCATGCTTCATACTCTTGCAGTTCTCAGTCTTGGTGCCTGTTAGAATTAACCAGGGAGGCTCTGGCCGATTGGCTCAGCGGTAGAGCGTCGGCCTGGCGTGCGGGGGACCCGGGTTCGATTCCCGGCCAGGGCACATAGGAGAAGCGCCCATTTGCTTCTCCACCCCCCTCTCCTTCCTCTCTGTCTCTCTCTTCCCCTCCCGCAGCCAAGGCTCCATTGGAGCAAACATGGCCCGGGCGCTGGGGATGGCTCCTTGGCCTCTGCCCCAGGCGCTAGAGTGGATGCCCCGGAGGGGCAGAGCATCGCCTCCTGGTGGGCAGAGCATTGCCCCTGGTGGGCGTGCCGGGTGGATCCCGGTGGGGCGCATGCGGGAATCTCTCCCCGTTTCCAGCTTCAGAAAAATAAAAAAAAAAAAAAAAAAAAAAAAGAATTAACCGGGGAGATTTTAAAACTTCAATGCCTGGGCCCTACCCCAGACCAAATACCAGAACCTCGAGGTGGGGCCCTGGCAATGCACACCCTGTGTAGTCACATCCCAGAGCAGGGAACAGAATGTTATCAGCACCAGACATTCCTCAGGCCCAAGGTGATGGCTATTCTGATCTTTATTAGCACAAATTAGTTTTTCCCTTTAATTTAAAAATTTGAAATGATTTCAGACTTACAGGAAAGTTGTAAAAATAATACAAAGCCTTTCCACGTCCCCTTTACTTAGATTTCCCAAATGTGAACATTTAAACATACTTATTTTGATCTCTGTCTGTCTCTGTATACATATACATATATATACACATATATACACACATATATATATACACATTTTATTATTTTTTTCAGATCCAATGGTGAGTAAGTTGCAGAAATGATGCCCCTTCCCCCCCCATCTGTATTTCCTAAAAAACATGGACATCATCTTATCTCTTATCATTACAGTATAACAATCAAATTCAAGTAGTTAACCTTGATAATATATTATCTAATCTACAGATCTCATTCAAATTTAGCCAATTGTTCCTTTAAATCAAAGCAAAGAATTTTTTTTTCTGGCTCAGGATCTAGTCTAAGATCACATGTTCTATTTCGGTGTCTTGTCTCTTTAGCTTCCTTTAATCAGAAACATTTTTCATGACTTTGAAAAATTTGAAAAATACAGCAAAATCATTTTGTACAATAGAATATACCTCAGTTTGGGTTTGTTTGATGGAAGTCATGCCTTTTTGGTAAGAATACACAAAAGCAATGCCATGTTCTCAGGGCATCCAACTAGGGGCACATGGTACCTCTTTAACCCCTGTCAGCCTGTTTCCCATCATGTAGATGTGGAAGGGACCTGTCTCATTACTGATGATGTTCACTCTGATTGCTTGATTAAGGTAGTTCTGCTGCCGGCCGGTTGGCTCAGTGGTAGAGCGTCGGCCTGGCGTGCAGAGGTCCCGGGTTCGATTCCCCGCCAGGGCACATAGGAGAAGCGCCCATCTGCTTCTCCACCCCTCCCCCTCTCCTTCCTCTCTGTCTCTCTCTTCCCCTCCCGCAGCGAGGCTCCATTGGAGCAAAGATGGCCCGGGCGCTGGGGATGGCTCCTTGGCCTCTGCCTCAGGCGCTAGAGTGGCTCTGGTCACGACAGAGCGACGCCCCGGAGGGGCAGAGCGTCGCCCCCTGGTGGGCGTGCCGGGTGGATCCCGGTTGGGCGCATGCGGGAGTCTGACTCTCTCTCCCCATTTCCAGCTTCAGAAAAAAAAAAAAAAATACAAGGTATACAAGGTAGTGTCTGCTGGCCTCTCCGCCAAAGATAGATATTCTTTCCCCCTTTATAATTAACAAATATGTCCTGGAGAGATCATTTGAGACTATGCAAATATCCTATTATACTTCAAACTTTCACCACTAGTTTTACTCTCTATTGGTGATTCTTGCTTCAACCAGTTATTATAATGATGGCTGCAAAATGCTGATTTTTTGAGCCCTCTCATTCACCTGGCATATTCTCCTGTTAGGGTGAGCACTCCCTCTGCCCCAGACGTTGGTGATTTTGAAAAGCTTTTCTGTAGGGTCTACTGTGCAGTGAGATGGAGACCCTCTAATTTCTTCTATTCTGCAATTGCATTTTCCCTTTGATGATACATCCTGGCCTCTCTGTATCACCCTGCTTTGTGATGGTTGTGCTATAATTTACTTATCTGGCCCCACTGATGGGCTTTTGGGTGGCTTCCAGCTCAGGGCTTTTACGGAAAATGCTGCAGTGGACAGTCTTGTACAGCCATGCACTTTCTAGAAGGGTACAGAAAGCCTGGATGGGCCAAAACACCGAGTTGTGAACATTAGCAAGATCCAGTCTTAATTTACTTTGTCTTCCTTGGGGGCAGCAGGGTCCTGGCATGGCAGGTTGTTTCTGTGCCTCTGAGCATCCTCCACCTGCCCTGGCCCCAGGTCTGAATGATTGTCTTCTGCAGGGCTGCGAGGAGCGGTTGACTCGCTTCACCCTTTTCCCGCGGCCTTGGAGCGCTGTGCGGGTGAAGGAGTACGGGTACACGCGGTTACACATCCTCAATGGGACCCACGTCCACATCCAGCAGGTGTCTGATGACCAGGTAAGTGAGGGGTGCCCGAGTAGCCAGGCTCAGCATGCTCTGGAGCTGAGGACTCTAGAGCCAGGAATCCTGGGTTCAAATGCTGCCTTTGCTACTTACCAGCTGACTTCAAGAAACTTAACTGTAAGCCACAGTGTTCCCATCTGTAAAATGGAGATGTTTAATAATTTCTACCTTACAGGATGATGTGGGTATTAAGTGACATATAAATAAAGTGCTTAGAACAGCTTCTAAAACATGGTAAAGTCTATAGCTATTTATCAACATGAAGCAGAGGGAATAAAAAGACAGGTGGTGGAAGATGGGCAAGGTAAGCCAGTGCCATGTGTGTGTGTGCTCGGTGGCTCAAGGTTCGTCAGATGGACCCAGGTAACTATGGCTCACATTTCTTTGTTTTTGCCATTGTAACTTTAAAATAATGATAATTACTGTGATCTGTTGAGTACCTATTGTGTACCAGACACTGGGCTAGACGCTTTATGTTTAGTAGCATTTTGAACACAACAATCCCATGGGGAGGATTTTTTAATCTATTTTACAGGTGAGAGAACTGAGACTCAGAGAGAGGAAGTGATTTTCCCAGGGTCACACAGCAGAGGGCGGCAAAGTTAGGATCTGATCTCAAAGACCATGCTATTTTTATCACAAATAACTACCATTTACTGAGTGGCACGTGCACCAGTGGCAGGCTCTTGTGCGTGTTACCTTTTTCAGTTCTCCCCAGTTCACAGAACGCGGAAGTTAGGCTCAGAGTCGCATCATGTGCTTAATTAAGGCTGCATAGAGAATGGCTATGCTGGGATTAAAGCGAGATTTATCTGATTCCAGGGTTTATGCTCTGACAGCAACAACCTACACTTACACAGTCCTTGTCAAGTGCCCTTTCCAAACATCCCATTTAATTCCTATAACATCTATGAGTCAGGTGCTGTTACTATCATCCCCACCTTGCAGATAAGAAAAATAGAGACTCAGAGAGATCTGGCAACTTGCCCAAGGCCACACAGCCCATCAGAGGCAAAGCTGGGATTTGAACCCAGGCCACTTGGCCTTAGAGTATGGGCTTTCAGCCCTTATACTGTGTCTGTTTTCATTCCTTGCAGGATGGGAAGATTGTGGATGACGTATGGGTTGTGAGACCCCTGTTCCACCGGATGATGTACCTCTAGGAATAGGGCAGCTCTCATCAGGAACCCTGGGCCGTGCTGCCTTGGCTGGTATAACCGGACTCGACTCAGGCCCGGCTGGGGAGTCAGGGCGGGCCTCGACTCTTCTGCCTTCCTGAGGCCCCATGTGGGTAAATGCAGCCCTGAGGGAGCAGGGCAGCTCTCCCCTCCTGGAGAGGTGGGGGTCCTGGAGGCTGTCTTGGAGGGCAGTGGCAGACACAGACACAGGAGGGTGGCACAGCCCTGCCCTGCCGCATAGTACTGACTGGGCGGGGTGCCCACAGGGCCTCGGGAATGAAGAGGCTATGGCTGTGGCTCCGTGGACTCTGCACTTCTCCTGGTGATGCCCACTGGGGTGCCCCTCTCTTGCCGCCGGGGCCAGAGGCATCATCAGCCCCAAGTTGGCAAGGTGGGCGCGGCCATCATGACACCACTCTCCAGCAGATGGCGACAGTGACTTTCTCCCCCAGGCCAGCTCAGTGCGCCAGTGGCCAGAAAGTGCTAACAAATGTCTCTGTGTCACAGTTTCTCAGCCAGGCACTGACTTATCCTGGAAGCCGAGAAGAGAAGCGTTAACACTCCTGCCTCCCAGCTGGGTTGGCTGACAAGCCTTAGGTGCTAACAGACCTGCCGTTTTTCTCCCTTTTTCCTCCTTCCCCTCTTTCCCTTCTTTCATTTATTCAGCCATTATTTATTGAGCACCTACCATGTGCCAGGCCCTGTACTCAGTAATGGGGAGTCAGCCATGAATAGGACAAAGATCTCTGCCCTACTGGAGCTGATATTCTATCCAGGTGACAGCGAACCCAATAAATAAGTAAAATATATGATGGTGTCACTATTTAGTGGTAAGTGCACAGAAAAAAACAGGGAAGGGAGGGTAGGGGAGGAAGTCTGAGGGAGGAGCCACATGAGGAGTCACGTGGGCAGTGTTCCAGGTAAAGATACAGCCAGTGCCAAAGCCCTGAGACAGAAACGTGCCTGCCCTGTCAGAGGATCAGTGGGGAGGACAGTGTGTCTGGAGCAGAGAGAAAGAGGGGGAGATGGGGGTAAGGAGGTGATGAGGCAGATCATTGGGGCTTTGTGGACCACAGGGGAGACCCTGTCTTTTATCCTGAGAGAGATGGAGCCGTGAGAGGGTTTTTGGCTGGTTGAGGAACATGATCTGACTCCAGCAGTCCTAGGCAAAGGCTAAGGGCTTCCCCAGGGAAGCCCGTGAGTTCCAGTTCTACAGGCTGACCTCACACCTGTTCTTCAATTGTGCTGACACTGTCAGCCTCCTCACACTTCTTTGTACTCACCTACACTCAACACACGGCACACCGGCTCCTGGCCGTTTCTCTGACACACCAAGCTCTGCACTGGCTCTTTATCCTCTGGGTGCCCTCTCCCCTGCTCGTATCAGGCTGACACCTTCTCAGCCTCAGGTCTCAGTCTTCTCTGACAGCCCCAGCTAAAATGACCACAATCACTCTGTTTCATTCTGTTTACTTCATTTTCAGCACTTAGCATTCTACAAATCTCTCATTGATTTGTTAACTGTTCATCAGTCTGCCCTGTTGGGCCGTGGTTCTGTAAGGGTGGAGACCAAGGCCATCTTGTTCATTCCTGGGTCTTTCACTTCCACCAGCTCCTCCCAGACCCTTCTCAGGCTGAGTTAGGGCCCTGAGACCTCCCTTTTAAGCCTTGTCCTTCCTGGGCCGTCACTGTCTGAGGGTAGGTCTGTCTCCACCACTGAATCGTCAGCTCAGGACGGTGGTGTCCAGGGCTCGATCCAGCCTAGCCTGGCCCAACACAAGATAGATGCTTAATAAATATGTGTTGCCTTAATGAAGCTGCCATATGCCAGGCTCTGGGGAACGCCGGGGATAGCGATGAATCAGAGCTGGTCAGGCCCCGTGGGAGCTTGCAGGCAGGCAAGGAAACACGGTTACCCAACATGGGTGATGAGCAATAAGAGAATGCCATGGAGGGGTGCACCAAGCCCGTGAAGCTAGGGAGTCATTCATTGCATGGTGAGCCAGACTGAGCAGGTGTTGTGTGGTCCTGGCATGTTCTATGTGTGCTGGGTGAGGCTGTGAGCATGCCCAGGCGATGGGATCCAGAGAGAGCAAAGGCCTGTCATGGGAGCCAGACAGAAACCAGGTTCAGATTTCAGCTCGGCCACTTCCTGTGGGGTGTGGAGTCCCCAGCCTTCTCTGAACCTCTGCTTCTTCATCTGTAACAAAGTAATGATCATACTGTGTGGGATTAAGTGAGGAAAGCGTTGGTGTTGTTCTTGACTCCTCTGTTTTTCATGCCCCTTAGTCAGTTGCCTAGTAAATTCTGTTGGTTTTGTCTTTAAAAATGTATCTAGAATTTGTCTCCTTCTAGTACCTGCAAGGCTCCTACCCCAGTCCTGTCCACTTTATTTCTTACCTCCTGCCTGGTCTCCCTGCTCCTGTTCCTGCCCCCACAGTCTGTTCCCCACATGCAGCAAAGTGACCTGTGGACACCTGCATTAAATCATGTCCCTCCCTTGCCTCGACCCTCTTGTGCCTTCAATTCATTTGGGGGAAAAGCAATAGTCCTCCCTGTGGCCCCTCCAATACAATCTGCCCCCAACACTTCCCTGCCCTAATCTCCCACTGGTCTCCTTTGCCCACTCTGCTTCAGCCATCATGGCCTCAGATCTATCAGGTTACCCTCCAGGGTTTGCACTAGCTGTTCCCTGGGCCTGGGACTTGGCCCCCAGGTACTCACAGGGTCCCCTCCCACTCCTTCAGGCCTCTGATCAAATCTCGCCTTTCCAGTGAGGCCTTCCACGAGCACATGTTTAAAGCAGCATTCCACCCCTATTCCCGTCCCCTTTTCCTGCTTTATTTTCCTTCAGGCCATTTAGACTATGGACCTGATATATAGATACATGTTTAATTATGTATTCTTTGTTTCCTCCATCAGAATGTGAGCCAGGATACAGGGATTTCTGCAGCCCCAGTACCCAATACACACTAGTTGCTCATTGTTGTTGTTTGACAGAATAGTAGTTGGTTGACTGAAATAAGGAGAAATGAAGGCAAAAGGCTTAATACAGCACCTGGCATTGAGGGAGCAGGTAACAAAGAGTAGGGATGATGATGATTTAGGTGAATCAGATAAAGGCCCCACCCTTAGGGATCCCACTGCTTAGCATGCAGGAGACAGGCACGTACAGCAGATTGCAACACCTGTGACATGTGACATGCACAGGGAGTGACAGGTTGCCAGGCTAGAGACCTTGAGGCCACTGGAAGACAAAGCAGAGCTAAGCTTTTGGAGGCTACACAGAGGCCTGCCTAGCAGGACTGGGGCAAGTGCTCCCAGAAGCAGCAACGGGGCCCAGGGGAGAGCTCGTGGGATGGCTGGGGGTCCGTGAGGAGACAAGGAGGGTGAAGCTGCACATCTCTGGATTCATTCACTAACAAATTTTATTTTCTCAAGTCCTCCATTGCTCCGATCAGTCAGAAACGGTTTCTGTTGATTGTGACTAAGAACCAGGAGAGACCTACGCACCTGTTATAATTCAAATGCTGGAAGTACCATGGTGGCCCAGATTTCTCCGCTTGTGAAGCTTAAATTCTACCCAGTGAGGTAAAGAAGAACCTCTGAAAAAAAACATACTGTCACATGATAATTCCAGTGTGGGATAGTAAAGTTGCTTTAGATATGATATACAGGGAAGGCCCCCCTAAGGAGGTAAAGTTTGAATCAAAAGATAAGTCGGTCAAAGCAAAGACCTAGAAGAGTGATCCAAGCAGAGGGGCCAGTGGGCGTAAAGGCCTTGAGGTAGGACTGAGCCTGTGTGTTTGAGGAACAGCCATGAGGCCAGGGTGGCTGGTGTGGAGCAAGTACGAATGCCAGGTAAAATAGGAGATGCCCAGTTCTATTTGAATTTCAGACAATAAATACATTTTGAGTATAAGTATGTCCCAAATATTGCATGGGATACACTATCCAAAAAAATGACTTGGGTTTGTCTAAAATTCAATTTTAATTGGATACCCTATATTTTTATGGCAACCCTAGGTGTGAGCCAGGGAGACAGTGGAGGGAATTGAGGACAAAGGACATGGAGAGGGTGAAGATTCGTCTCTGAACCCTCCTACATGTATACATGAGGAGACAGATGCGCTCTGAGTTCTGCGGGGGGTCCCTACTTCCTGGGCAGTAGCCACACCTCTCAGCCCCCTCCTCACCTTCCAAGACCTCCTTCCAGATCTTTGCTACTTCATTGCAGCAATTTCTTTAAAAATGATAATATCCTTATTTTTCTTCAGGAGAGAAAATAACACTCATTGTTGAATAAACAAATCTAAACTATGCAAAGACAAACAAATAAATAAATAAATAAAATAGAACCAGAAATTTTTTGACTGTCCCATTCCTAACAGCTTTTAACTTTGAGCATTTTACTATTTTTCCTTAGAAACCTTGATTGAAAACCAAACAAACAAACATGTAGATGCTATCATGCTCGCTTTGGCAGCACATGTACTAAAATTGGAGTGATACAGGGAAAATTAGCATGGCCTGCATGAGGATGACATGCAAACTTGTGAAGTGTTCCATATTTCTCAGTTGCAATATATACAAATATTTATTATGTTGTACACCTGAAACTAATATAACGTTATATGTCAATTATGTCTCAATTTTTAAAAAAGAAAGAAAATACTATCATATGATATGGGTGAGTTTGTAACTGTTTTTTTCTTTCCCATCAAAATTAACATGGGCATAATATCATCTCCATTCTGTTTCTATTTTCACTTTAAAAAATAAACTTTAGCCCTGGCTGGTTAGCTCAGCTGGTTAGAGCGTCCTCTCAATACACCAAGGTGGTAGTTTGATCCCGGTCAGGGCACAAATGGGAAGCAACCAATGAATGCACAACTAAGTGGAATAAAAAGTGAATGCTTCTCTCTCTCTTTCTCCTCTGTCTTTCTAAAAGCAGCAATAAAAAAATAAACTTTATTTTTGAACAGATTGAGACTTACAGAAAAATTTCAAAGACAGTACAGAGTTCTCAAAAACCCCACACCCCGTTCTTCTATTATTAAAATTTTCACCTTAGTAGAATACATTTGTTACAATTAAGAAACCACTATCAATACATTACTATTAACTGAAGTCCCTTTTAAAAAATGTTTAACTGTAACGTCATTTTATTGCATTCAAAAAATGTTTAACTACAATATAACTTCATTAAGATGTCATTTAATACAATTAACTTCACCTTTTGAAAGTGTACAATTTGAGTTTTGACAGCTGTGCATTCCCATGAAATCACCACCACAATCAAGGTTCAGAGTATTTCTATCACCCTACTTTCTCTACTGCTCTTTGCCATGAACCCTGCCCTCTGTCCCCAATCTGCTCTCTGTCACTATAGATTTACCCTTCCCAGAATGCTATCAATACAATCAGATAGTATGCAGCCCTTTGAGACTGGCTGCTTTTAACCAGCCGAATACATTTGTAATCTATCCATGTTGTCCTGCTTGTCGGTAGTTGCTTTTTATTGCTGAGTAGTGTTCCACAGAATAGATCTACTGCAGTGTAATTATCTGTTAACCAGTTGAAGGACATTTTGGGTTGTTTCCAGTTTGGCGCAATTATGAAAACAATTGCTATAAACATTCCTGTACAAGTTGTGTACACAAGGATGGGCAAAAGTAGGTTTACAATTGTTTCTTATGAGAAAAGATATGCAGGTTGTGCTTATTAGATAAGATCATGTAGTGTTAATAATAGCTTTGTTAACTCAAAAAAAACACACACGATGTCACAGTGCACTTAGATATAATTCAAGCGCTCAAATTGCTGGCCTTCATTATTTAACACATTCTTATAGTCTACATGCTACACTTGTGTTTTGTGTACTTACAACCGTAGACCTACATTTGCCTACTCTGTGTATGTTTTTATTTCTCTTGAGTAAATACTTAGGAGTGGGATTGCTGGGTCTGTGTCCTCTGCATTCTGTGGCTACATGGATATATTCCATGACATGTTTTGAACTCTGCAATCCCCTTGTTTTATGTAATGTTATTTATTTGTTCATTGTTTGCTCATCTATCTCTCAAGCATCTGTCCTCTGAAAAAGAGAAATAGTTAAGAACCTAGGCCCTGAAGCTAGGATGCCTGTGTGGCTTTGGAGAAGTTACTTAACCTCTCTGCCTCAGTTTGCACATTTGTTGGAGATAACAATAGTGCATTGGGCTGTTGTGGAAATGAAATGAAGTAGTAAAGGGCTGGCCATATAGAAAATACTCAATAACTGCTTGTAGTTAAATCATTTTCAACATGCTTTGCACATAGATTGCATTCAATTAATATATTGATTGAATGAATTTGAGCAATCTTTAAGAGCAGCAGCTTTGAATTCAGACTTTCTGATTAAAATTCTAGCAAAGCTGCTTAGGGGTGGTGGGACTTTGCTCCACCTACCACCCTACTCCTATGCCTCCGTTTTCTTGTCTATTAAATGGTGCTAAGAATCTCATCTTATAGATAAGTAATGAGAATTTGATAAGATCATATAGTGTTTAGAGAGGTTCTGCTTAGAGAACAGTGAAAAAATTGGAAGCAACCTAAATCTGTAAAGATAGGGGAATATTTTATTTTATTACAGAGACAGAGAGTCAGAGAGAGGGATAGACAGGGACAGACAGACAGGAACGGAGAGATGAGAGGCATCAATCATTAGATTTTCGTTGCGTGTTGCAACATCTTAGCTGTTCATTGATTGCTTTCTTATATATGCCTTGACCGCGGGCCTTCAGCAGACTGAGTAACCCCTTGCTCGAGCCAGCGACCTTGTGCTCAAGCTGGTAAGCTTTTGCTCTAACCAGATAAGCCTGCGCTCAAGTTGGAGAGCTCAGGGTCTCAAACCTGGGTCTTCCGCATCCCAGTCCGATGCTCTATCCACTGCGCCACTGCCTGGTCAGGCAAGATAGGGGAATTTTTAAGTACAGTATAATACATCAGAATAAAAAAATAATGTTTTTTTTTTGTGTGTGTGTGTTTTTTAGTCAGAGAGAGTGACAAATAGGGATAGACAGACAGGAAGGGAGATGAGAAGCATCAATTCTTCGTTGCAGCTCCTTAGTTATTCAGTGACTGCTTTCTCATATGTGCCTTGACTGGGGGCACGGAGGGGGGCTACAGCAGAGCAAGTGACCCCTTGCTCAAGCCAGCAACCTTGGACTCAAGCTGGTGAGCTCATTCTCAAGCCGGTGATCCTGGGGTTTTGAACCTGGGTCCTCCGTTTCCCAGTCCAATGCTTTATCCACTGCGCCACCAACTGGTCAGGCAAAACAATGGTGATTTTTAAAATTCTTATTAAAAAAACACTAATGATGAATAGCTTACAACTTTGTCTATCTTTTCATTGAAAAACAATTCCTAGAAGTAGAATTGCTATATCATAGGGTAGATAGCACTGTTAAGTCTTTTGATGAATATTGCCGAAAGCCTGCCCCTGAGCAGTGGTACAAGAGGGGTATGGGAATGGCTGTTATCTAGTATTTCATCAGCACTGATTCTAGTATTTATTTATTTATTTATTTATTTATTTATTTATTTATTTATTTATTTGTAAGTCTACAAAGATAGACTTCAGCATGTGGCAGGGCCAGGATCCACCTGGCAACCCCCATCTGGGATGGATGCTCTGGCCACCAGGGGCCAATGTATATGAATTAATAGAACCATTGGCTGCAGGAGGAGAAGAGAGAGAGAGAGAAAGAGAAGGGGGAGGTGGAGGGGTGGAGAAGCAGATGGTCGCCTCTCCTGTGTGCCCTGACTGGGACTGGGAATTGAACCTGGGACTTCCACATGCCAGGCTGATGTTCTACCATTGAACCAACTGGCCAGGACTCAATTCTAATATTTAAAAATAGTTTTCTAAGAGATTAAAATAAAATATCTGTTTAATAGTATTAGAACAAAATTCAACTGAAAGAATTTGAGAATCTAATTGGCTTTATTAAGTGATTCATGAATCAGACAGCATCCCATATAACAACTGGAAGGAAGCTCCATGGAGTTGTACAAAATGGAAGGTTTTAATAGGCAGAAAGAGGGTGAAACTAAGAAAAGAGTGGATTTTTTTCAGGCAAGGTAATCTTCCCTTAGGGGAAGGCCAGGGTTTTTATCAGGCAGATTACCTCACTAGTATTGGTCAAGAAATTCCTTACTGATTGGTTTAAAACTCCACTCATGGGAGAGGCTGAAACTGCAATTAGGTTAATTATTAAGTTTTGGTTTGGTGGCTGGTTTAGCAAAAGTAACTCCATTTTGGCTGTTACTCTTTCTTTTTTAACAATAATCATTTCATTAATTTCTTGCTTGCCAACTCCATTTTTTTCTTATCTGTTGTTTGTATTTTTAATTTTTGTTCATGTCCTTTGCCTATTTTTCTATTGTTTGTTCACCATTCACATTTATTTTTAAATGCTCTTTACATGTGATGAACAGAAAGCCTTGCTTGCCATTCTTACTGCCATCTTTTTCCTTGATGAATTAAAATGTATCATTTTTATAAGCTAAGTCTGCCTCCCCTTTTTTTCCTGCTTCCATCCTTTCGGAGTCACCTCCTCAGCACTACCTCCAGGAAGCCTTCTCTGTAGGTTGTTTGGGCTGATTTTTCTCTCCCAGAATCCCAAAGTAAGAGGGCCTGAGCACCGATCCTAAGTAAGCTGTTGGAGCAGGTCTGTCACCAGGTTTGTTCCAGAGGTCTGATCTCTGACCGAGATCCCCAACTACATTACAATAGTGCTTCCCTAAAAACAGGTTCTAGAGCAGGGGTCCCCAAACTACGGCCTGCGGGCTGCAAGCGACCCCCTGAGGCCATTTATCCGGCCCCCACCACACTTCCGGAAGGAGTACCTCTTTTATTGGTGGTCAGTGAGAGTAGTGTATGTGGCAGTACCACAAAGTGCAGCGTCGCTCACGTACAGTACTACTTCTGGTGACACGGGATGCACGCCTCACGGCTCCGGAAGCACATCATATCACTTGTTAGGCTAACAGTGACAAATATGGTACCGGACATTGACCATCTCATTAGACAAAAGCAGGCCCATAGTTCCCATTGAAATACTGGTCAGTTTGTTGATTTAAATTTACTTGTTCTTTATTTTAAATATTGTATTTGTTCCCGTTTTGTCTTTTTACTTTAAAATAAGATATGTGCAGTGTGCATAGGGATTTGTTCATAGTTTTTTTTTATAGTCTGGCCCTCCAATGGTCTGAGGAACAGTGAACTAGCCCCCTGTGTAAAAAGTTTGGGGACCCCTGTTCTAGAGCCTAATGCCTTGCAATTTGTGTAAGTCATTGAAGAGGCAAAGGCTACACCTGGCCCTCTTTCCTCAGGTCCTCGCTGTGACCTGAAAAAAGTGCTGTTGTCTCAGTTACTAGTCTTGATTTTTTTTTTAATCAGAAACTATGTAAGATTTCAAAAGTGCACAAAACCAAGAATGTTTAATGCTGGCGAGGATACTTAAAGGGGTGGTCAACCTTTTTATACCTACCGCCCACTTTTGTATCTCTCTTAGTAGTAAAATTTTCTAACCGCCCACCGGTTCCACAGTAATGGTGATTTATAAAGTAGGGAAGTAACTTTACTTTATAAAATTTATAAAGCAGAGTTACAGCAAGTTAAAGGATATAATAATAATTACTTACCAAGTACTTTATGTCAGATTTTCACTGTTTGGCAGAATAAATCTTTATAAAACAACTTACTAAAGTTAAATCTATCTTTTTATTTATACTTTGGTTGCTCCACTACCACCCACCATGAAAGCTGGAACGCCCACTAGTAGGCGGTAGGGACCAGGTTGACTACCACTGCTTTAAAGGGAACATTCCCTCTGAATGCTGGTGGGAGTGTGAATACAATTTGGCAATATGTGTCCTAGGCCGTGGGAGGGCAGCAGAGGGCAGTTAGTGAGCTCCTGGGAGTCAAATGTGACTTGGAACAGATGAAGTTACTTTTGTAAACCTCAGTTTCCTCCTCTGTGAAACAGCAATAGTCATAGCCCTTATTGTTAAAATTACACAAAAATTACATTAAAATGCCAGAAATATGAAAACTGCTACTATTGTTAAATCTTAAAGATGTATATTTCTTTTGACCCAGTAGTTCCATTTGTGGTAATCTTTTCAAATTATCGATGTGCACAAATATTTGGCTGCTTGGAGTCTTTGTGGGGAGAGATTATTAGTAACAGCAAAATATTTATCACAGCTTAGATGTTCAACAAGAAAAAATGGTTAAATAAATTAGAGTTTATTGATACAATGGCATCTTATGCAGCCATTAACATTTTTTTAATTATAATTTTATTTTTTTAATGAGGCGACATCAATAAATCAGGATACATATATTCAAAGATCAACAAGTCCAGGTTATCTTGTCTTTCAATTATGTTGCATACCCATCACCCAAAGTCAGATTGTCCTCTGTCACCTTCTATCTAGTTTTCTTTGTGCCCCTCCCCCTCCCCCTTTCCCTCTCCCTTTCCCCCCTCTCCCCGTAACCACCACACTCTTATCAATGTCTCTTAGTTTCACTTTTATGTCCCACCTACGTATGGAATAATGCAGTTCCTATTTTTTTCTGATTTACTTATTTCACTTCGTATAATGTTATCAAGATCCCACCATTTTGCTGTAAATGATCCGATGTCATCATTTCTTATGGCTGAGTAGTATTCCATAGTGTATATGTGCCACATCTTCTTTATCCAGTCATCTATTGACGGGCTTTTTGGTTGTTTCCATGTCCTGGCCACTGTGAACAATGCTGCAATGAACATGGGGCTGCATGTGTCTTTACGTATAAATGTTTCTGAGTTTTTGGGGTATATACCCAGTAGAGGGATTGCTGGGTCATAAGGTAATTCTATTTTCAGTTTTTTGAGGAACCACCATACTTTCTTCCATAATGGTTGTACAACTTTACATTCGCACCAACAGTGTATGAGGGTTCCTTTTTCTCCACAGCCTCTCCAACATTTGCTATTACCTGTCTTGTTAATAATAGCTAATCTAACAGGTGTGAGGTGGTATCTCATTGCAGTTTTGATTTGCATTTCTCTAATAACTAAAGAAGATGAGCATCTTTTCATATATCTGTTGGCCATTTGTACTTCCTCCTGGGAGAAGTGTCTGTTCATGTCCTCTTCCCATTTTTTTATTGGATTGTTTGTTTGTTTATTGTTGAGTTTTATGAGTTCTTTGTATATTTTGGATATTAGGCCCTTATCTGAGCTGTTGTTTGAAAATATCATTTCCCATTTAGTTGGCTTTCTGTTTATTTTGTTATCAATTTCTCTTGCTGAGCAAAAACTTCTTAGTCTGATGTAGTCCCATTCATTAATTTTTGCCTTCACTTCTCTTGCCATTGGAGTCAAATTCATAAAATGCTCTTTAAAACCCAGGTCCATGAGTTTAGTACCTATGTCTTCTTCTATGTACTTTATTGTTTCAGGTCTTATGTTTAGATCTTTGATCCATTTTGAGTTAATTTTAGTACAGGGGACAAACTGTAGTCCAGTTTCATTCTTTTGCATGTGGCTTTCCAGTTTTCCCAGCACCATTTATTTAAGAGGCTTTCTTTTCTCCACTGTGTGTTCTTGGCCCCTTTATCAAAAATTATTTGACTATATATATGTGGTTTTATTTCTGGACTTTCTATTCTGTTCCATTGGTCTGAGTGTCTATTTTTCTGCCAATACCATGCGGCCATTAAAATTAATGGTCTTTTTTTTTAAGTCAAATATCTTTTATTATTATTATTATTATTATTATTATTATTTATTTATTTAATTTTGTATTTTTCTGAAGCTAGAAATGGGGAGAGACAGTCAGACAGACTCCCGCATGCGCCCGACCAGGATCCACCTGGCACGCCCACCAGGGGGCGACGCTCTGCCCACCAGGGGGCGATGCTCTGCCCCTCCGGGCGTTGCTCTGTTGCGACCAGAGCCACTCTAGCGCCTGGGGCCGAGGCCAAGGAGCCATCCCCAGCGCCCCGGGCCATCCTTGCTCCAGTGGAGCCTCGGCTGCGGGAGGGGAAGAGAGAGAGAGAGAGAGAGAGGAAGGAGAGGGGGAGGGGTGGAGAAGCAGATGGGCGCTTCTCCTGTGTGCCCTGGGCCAGGAATCGAATCCGGGACTTCTGCACGCCAGGCCGACGCTCTACCACTGAGCCAACCGGCCAGGGCTATTATTATTATTTTATTATTGATTTTAATTTATTGTGTTTACATAGATTCTAGTGTCTCCCCAAATAAAATTAATGGTCTTAAAGAATCCTAATGGCATGGGAAGATACTGGTGATATTAGAATCTTGTTTTTAAAGGATACAAAAAAATTCATTATTATTTTTTTATATTTTTTAATTTTAAAAATATATCATTAATAGTTATTATTATATTCATTTATTATATTGGTTATTTGTTATTATATTAGTTTCAGGTGTACAGCATAGTGGCTAGACATTTATATAACTCACCAAATGATCCCTTCAATAACTTCAGTACCCACTGGCACCATACATAGTTATTACAATATCATTGACTATATTCCCTATGCTGTACTCTACATCCCCATGACTATTTTCTACCTACCAATATATGCTTCTTAATCCCTCCACCTTTTTCACCCAGTCCCCAATCCTACTCCCATCTGGCAATCATCAGTTTGTTTTCTGTAAAAAAATTAAAAAATTCTTTATAAATGTGTGTTTCTGGGTCTGTTTAAAAATGTAAGTAAAAGTACAAAACAAATGATTCTGTGCAGTCATTCATTTATTCATTGCTTTTGCAGACATTAATTAAATGCCTACGATGTGCTAAACACTGTGCTGTGGCAGGGGAAATGCACTAAACATTTAAAAGTATCTCTGAGGAGATGGAATGACAATTCATCCAACCACCCATTCAACAAATGTTTATTGAGCATCTACATGCCAATAATGCCAGAATGCTGGGCATGCACAGTGAACAAAAATCCACATTCTCATGGAGCTGACATTCCAGCAGGGGAGACAACTTAAAAACAATAACTACAACTAGCTAATTGTTTAGTATTTTATTTTTATTTTTAAATTATTTTATTTTATTTATTCATTTTTAGAGAGGACAGAGAGAGACAGAGAGGGAGAGAGAGGAGAGAGAGACAGAGAGAGAGAAGGGGGGAGGAGCTAGAAGCATCAACTTCCATATGTGCCTTGACCAGGCAAGCCCAGGGTTTCGAACCGGCGACCTCAGCATTTCCAGGTCAACGCTTTATCCACTGCACCACCACAGGTCAGGCCTGTTTAGTATTTTAAAAGGTGATTTGAGCAACAGAAAATAAGAAAAAAGCAGACAAGGTAAGGTCTTTACTAGTATGTGAGAAGGATGTTTGGTGCTTTAGTTAGGGTGGGGATGAATAGTCTCATTGGTAAGGTGACATTTGAGTAAATCCCTGAAAGAGGAGCAGGAAGGAGCCAAGCCATAAGGATACCTGGGGGAAGAATGTGTTCCAGACAGAGGGAACAGTCCATGCAAAGACCTTGAAGTGAGAGAGCACCTGATATTTTTCTGGAAGAGTAAAGAGGCTGGAGTCCAGTGAATGAAATCATAGAAAAAGTTATCTGACTTGTGACGGCACAGTGGATAAAACGTTGACTGGGAATGGTGAGGTTGCTGGTTTGCAAACCCTGGGCTTGCTGGGTCAAGGCACATGTGAGAAGCAACTATGAGCGGATGCCTCCAGCTCTTCACTCCCCTTCATCTTTCTTTCTTTCTCCTCTTTCTAAAATCAATCAATAAAAAAAATTATTTTTTGTGACAGAGAGAGAGACAGAGAGCAGGACAGATAGGAACTGACAGGAAGGGAGAGAGATGAGAGGCATTAATTCTTTGTTGCCGCACCTTAGTTGTTCATTGATTGCTTTCTAATACGTGCCTTGATGGGGGGTGGAGGCTACAGCAGAGTAAGTGACCCCTTGCTTAAGCCAAGGACCTTGGGGTCATGTCTATGATCCCACGCTCAAGCTGGATGAGCCTACTCAAGCCATCGATCTTGAGGATTTGAACCTGGGTCTTCTGCATCCCAGTCCCACACTCTATCCACTGTGCCACTGCCTAGTCAGGCAATAAATAAAATCTTAATTAAAAAAAGGTCTGAGTTTAGTTTATGGTTTCTGGTGCGGGTTTTCTGTTTTGTTTTGGGTTTCTTTTTGGATTTTATATATATGTCTACATATATAATAAATTACTTTTAAAAATTTTCTTAAAAGAGTAAGATCAGATAGTGTCTTGGTTCCAGGTAAAGGTCCCGGATTCAGACAGACAAGACAGACTGTGGTCCAAAACTCATTATTTACTTTCTGCAATCCCAAATCAGCGCTCATCCCTTTGGGTCTCAGTTTATCTGTAAAACGGTTATAAATAATACAATCGGGTTGTAGTGAGTATTCAGCAAGACAATACAAGTAAAGCACTGGGCTGACTGACAGTAAGTGTCTAAGAACTGTTTCTGGTCATTATTGTCCGTTACTGCCTAGCGCTCCCTATCTTCTTCCGGAGGAAGGTGGGAATGACAGTTACAAAAGAATACGTAGTCATTTCCCCTTTAAGAACTCGAGTGGGCTTTCCCGCACCCTTTCCAAATTTCCCAATCCTGGCTTGGCATTTTCTGACCGAAGATCTCCAATTGGATAACCTGCACCAATCAGAGGTTGGAGCGGGAGCTGCCAGGCTCCTAGCTCCGCCCCTGAGCGGGCCCTGCCTCTTGCCGGGTCAGCGCGGTTGCTATGGGGACTGGTGGGCGGCGAGGGGGAAAGCCCCGGATGTTCGTTGGGGATTCAACATGGCGGCGGCGGTGGCCGCGGTGGCGGCGGTGCAAGAGAGCTGAGGGCGACGCGAGAGCGCTGAGTTGCGGGCCGAGCAGCCAGGCCGCGAGCGACTCCGACGCTGAGCCGGTAGGATAAGCGGTCTGGCCAGGGGATTAGGGTGGGCTAGGCAATGGCTGCGGGAGAGGGTTAACGCAAGTAGGGGGCGGGGTCGCTGGGGTCAAAGTTCACTCGTGGAGGGACGGGTCGCCTCTGGGAGTCGAGGGTCAATGCTGAGGGGGAGGTTGTTGTAGAGGAGGTCAAAGGTCAAGCCAACCGAGGGGCGTGGCCAAGTTGAGCGCAATGTTCGAAATTTGAAGTGAGGGTACGTTAAAGGGGGTTGGGGCGAGTGGCAAAAAAGGGGGTCAAAATTAATAATTTGAGGAATGGATACACCTTAGATGGTCGGAGGTCACAGCCATGGGAATAGTGGGTCGGAAGGTTAAGGCAGCAGACAGCGGAGCAGATGAATGAGATTGAGGTTCGGGGGCATCTTTTATGGGATCAAAGGTGGTGCGTGGCCAAAGGGACAGATCGTGTTCCTAAAGGTCAAAAGTTAAAACCCAAGTGGGACCTATTGCTGGAGAGGAGGGACAGGACATCCAAGAGAGAGGTAAAAGTGCTTCTTGGTTGGGGAGAGGGGAGCTCCCCTCCCACAAATAATGAAAATAATAGCTAACACTCATAAAATACTATATGTCAGGCCCTGTTCTAAACTCTTTACATATTGAACCCTGACTATAACCTTAAGGGGTTGGTGCCATTATTACTAAGAGCCTAAATGATTTGCCCAGGGCACCTGATAAGAAGTTGTGAAGCTGGAGTTCTTGGCCCCTGAGTACTATTCTCTGCTGCCTCTTAAATAATCATAGTATTGGTTAATGTTTAATGAGGGCTAACATTGTGTGGAGTGCCTGTGTGCCTGGTCTTATTACACAACAATCTTGTGAAACGGGTGCTACATACATAGACCCACTTTATAGACAGAGAAAGTGAGGTTCAGAGAATTTCTGCCAAGTTACAGGGGCAGATTGCAGGCTGGGTCCGAATTCCAGAGCTCCTACTTCTGATTACTGCTTTGTAGATTGGTGGAGGTCTGCTTTCTGGAAGTAGGGGGCTGGGCAAGGGCGGGCCACTCCTTGAGCAGGAAAGGATTGTCTGTTTGGCCTTTGTTGAAGGGTGTGACTGGGAGGAGAGGTTTCCCTGGGCCTATGAGATGGGGTGTTTGTGGGTGGCCCAGAGTCCAAGTGCATCTAATCTTCTTCTGGCTAGGGAGTGTGTCCTTGGGTGGTACCCTGTACAAAGTTGCTGTTCTCTGTACTTAAAACCCCAAGCTCTCATTATGGTCCTCAGTTGCTCCCACCTCGTTTCCTACTGCTCTCTGCATCCCTCGCTTCTGTCCAACCTTACTGACCTCTTTGTTGTTCTTCAAGTCCGTAGGCTTTGCCTCCCTCCAGGTCTTTGACTTTCCTGTTCTCTGTGCCTGGAATCCTTTCTCCACCTGCCTCCCCTCACAAGCTTGTCACTCACTCACAGCCCCACCAGGACCACCCAGCTCTCCCTGCCCTCAGACACTTTCTTTCACAGTTGCTTTCTCCCCAACCCTCACTCTGTCCTCACCTTGTTGGCTATCAGCCTCTCCCACTAGAATGCGGGTCCGTCTTTGGGCAGGAATTGCTCCATGTTGCTCGTTCCCTGAATCCCCACCTGAAGCACTGCCGGGCCTGCAGAGGGTGCTCAGTTGGTGGGGGTTGAATGTTGGGCACTGTACTGGGTGCTGGAACAGCAGCAGTGGACAAGACACATAGAGCCCCTGACCTGCAAGGGCTTTCAGTGTCCCTTGGTGGGAACAGACTGGACTGAGACCCCTAACTGGTTATATATGGCTACGTCTCTACCAGTAGTGACATAACCTGCAAGGACGTGTTCAAGGAGCAAGGAGAGTGCCCAGACCCCGTGTCCCAACCTGGGCTGGGGACTGTGTCCCTGGGCAAATCCCCTGGTAAGTTATGAAGCATGAGTAGGAAGAATGGGAAACTACAAAGCAGCAGAAGGAAAAATCCTCTTTTTGAGTGGAGGTCAGGGGATAATTATGGAGTTGGGGGCTTGCTGGTCATTGTAGGCTGTGTGAGACCACAGGGATGCCTGGCTTGGTGAGTGGAGCAGGGGCAGATAAGTAGTTTTCTGTGTCTGTGGAGCTATGAGGCTGTTCTGGGGATAGTTCAGGGAGCAGACACTGGAGCAAGGATGCCAGGTTCACACCCTGCTTTTGTCACTCACAGGCTGTGTGATTGTGGGCAGATTGCCTAATTTTCCTGGACCCCAGTTTCCTCTTCTGTAAAATGGGCATAATCATAGTGGCTACCTCACAGGATTGCTGTGAGGATGCACAGTGTACAGTGCTTGGCCCAAGGCCTGGCACACGGCAGGTGCTGAGTATGCACTAGTCTTTTTTTTTTTTTTTAATTGAGAGGAAGGGAGATAGACAAATTCCCACATGCACCCTGACTGGATCCACCTGGCAACTCTCGACTGGATCCACCTGGCAACTCGCGTCTGGGACTGATGCTTGAATCAACCAAACTATCCTCAGCACCTGAGGTTGATGTGCTCCAACCAACTGAGCTATCCTCAGCACCCGGAGATGATGAAGGAACCAATCAAGCCACTGGCTGCTAGAGGGGAAGAAAGAGAAGGGGGGAAAGGACGGGAAGAGAAGAGGATGGTTGGTTGCTTCTTATGTATGCCCTGACCGAGGATTGAACCTGGGACGTCTGTACACTGGGCGGACACTATCCACTGAGCCATCTGGCTAGGGCCAAGTATGCACTAGCCTTAATGCTGTTGCTGCTCCTGCTACCAAGGGAGGGCCTCAGAGATGGTAGAGGGTCCTCTTTTCACCTCCCTCTGGCTTTCTCTGGCAACTACCCTACCCCTGGCTCTGGTAGGGCCACTGAGTGGGCAGATCCCCTGGGCAGCCTTGTGAGACCAGTCCTACCTCAGGCCCTTGTGGTGCAGGCTAACTCAGCATCTCAGGGATCAGCACAGGGAAGGAGTGGTGGGGCTTGGAATTGAAGACCCACATTCTGGTTCTAGCCCTGCCATTTACCAATGTGGGACCTTGGGCAAAAGATTTCTTACATGCCAGTTTTGTTCATTATGATACATTTTATGATACATTTTTGGTTCAATATACCAAAACACCTACACCCCAGCATCTGGCCTGGGAGAGAACACATAGTGGATACAGTTAAAGGCTCCACTCCTCTGTCCACCCCTCCTGGCTCTCCCTGCCCTCCCTGCCAGTGGCAGCTTTAGTACCACAGTTTGGTTTAAGCATTTCTCGGCAGGCTTTCCTTTTTTTGCTGTCCTTGACTGTATTCACAAATGCTAGAGCAATGGCTCGCAACTCGGCTGCAGATTGCTACAGACTGCAGTCACCAGCGAGCTTTCAAAAACGCTGTTGCCCAGGCACGCCATAGAGATTCTGACATTGGTTCTTGGTCCAGGGTGGGACCAGCTGCAGTATGAGGTTCTTGTGGCCTGCCAGGGTGGACCACCACCTGTTTACAGTTTTACAGATCATGTAAATGGGGTCACGATAAACAGTCTGCTTCTTCTGCTCAGCAATGGGGTTTGGATATTTCTTTCTTTTTTTTTTTTTTTTTTTTTTTACAGAGACAGAGAAAGGGATAGACAGGGACAGACAGGCAGGAACGGAGAGATGAGAAGCATCAATCATTAGTTTTTCGTTGCTCATTGCGACACCTTAGTTGTTCATTGATTGCTTTCTCATATGTGCCTTGACCGCGGGCCTTCAGCAGACCGAGTAACCCCTTGCTCGAGCCAGCGACCTTGGGTCCAAGCTGGTGAGCTTTGCTCAAACCAGATGAGCCCGCGCTCAAGCTGGCGACCTCGGGGTCTCGAACCTGGGTCCTCGGCATCCCAGTCTGGTCAGGTGGGTTTGGATATTTTTTTGTGTGGGATGTGTGTAGGTCTGGGCAGGTCCTTGGTTTTCCTTGCTGTTGAGTGTTTGTATGTGTGTGTGATTTTGCCTCACAGGAGTTTTCTGTTCACCTTTTGATGGCCATTTAGATGGTTTCCCATTGGGACTCTAACAAACAATGCTGCAGTGAACCTTCTAGAAGATGTTTCCTTATATACTATGGCCAGAATCTCTCTTGGGCAGATGTCTCACTGGACCTTCCAAATTGCTTTTCTAAATGCTTGTGCCAGTGTGCTTCCCTACAGGACTTGAGGGCTCCCTCACTCTGCATCTTCCTTTGGGCAAGTTTGTGGCCCTGCTGAAATGATTTACTCAGCCATGAGATGGTAGATTTTATGGCCTCCCAGGTTGGTGGGGAACAGTTGTGCACATGACAGGCTCAGCTGCGGCCTGACACATACTGCTGAGCCCAGAGGGCTTCAACCTTTGCATTCTGGGCACCCAGGACAGTGAGTGCAACTTTGATCCAACGGTCCTGTGGGGCTTCTCCCAGGGCTGGCATTTGGGGAAGGAAGCTATACTGACTCAGGAAGGAGGCAGGGAGGAGGAGGTGAAGTTGGAAAGGGAAAGGCAAAGTCTTATTACACTCTCTGTGTCTGACCATCGGCCCCAGTGGTGACCAACACAGCTCCTGGCCCCACGCCTCCTTCCCTGACCCATTGTGTTGTAGTAAAATGAAGGAGACAGGCTTTTCCTCTGCCACTGACAGCCCAGAGTAGTCAGGGCTGGGATAGGGGAGGCACAGGGTCTGTAGGAATCCAGTGGAGGTGACTGACCCTGATGGGCAGCCATTGAGGACTATCTTGAGGAGACATCTGATCAGTGAGAGTGAGCTACACCTAGAAAGAAGATGGAAAGAATTGCACAGGTAGTGAGTAATGAAGTACAAAGGCTGTGAGATTCAAATTAGTTTAAGGTGATCAAGTGCCATTAAGGAGGCCAGTGTGGCAGAATAGGCAACGCGGTCAGGAAGGTGCGGAGGATTGGCATGTGGAACAGGGGCTTTCAAGTGGAGGGACGGGGTGGATTTCACTTTGAATGTAATGGGGAGTCATTGGAGGCCTTTAAGCAACGTCTGGCTTCCTTCTGTAAAGATTGCTCAGGCTGCCATGTGGGGAGCAGATCGTGGGGGACAGTGGCAGGGAGTCTGGACTACTGTGGTAGTCCAGTAGTAGGGGGGTAGATAGGATGAGGGTGGCAGTGATGGAGGAGAGTCCTATGTACTTTACCCACATTAGCTCATCTAATCTTCACACCAGCCTGTAAGGTAGGTACTTTTATCACTCCCATTTTAGAGATGAAGAAACTAAGACCCAGAGAGGTATGTGAGTTGTCTAAGGTCACACAGCAGGCAAGTGTTAGAGGCAGGTCTTACACTTCACACTTTCGGGCTGCTTGTTGTGATTGCCTCCAGTGATTTGGAAATGGTTTTGATAAGGCTACTTCCTGTCCAATTGGTTCTTACCTAACTGCTCTTTAGATAGAAACTCCCTGGGGGCCTCTTCAACCTGGGTAGTTTCTGGACCCTGGGTCTCTACCTCAGGCCCCCTCCCACAACCCACTTCCCTTTTTTGTCTATTGCTAGACCCCTCCTTGTCCTGCTGGCTCACAGTGAGCCAGACTTCCTGGCCAGACACCGCTTGGGGTGTCCCCAGCAGCTGTTTCTCCCATCAGCCGAGCCCGGTGGCCACAGATGCAGCCAGCAGGAAACAGTCTCCTTCCAAGGCACAGCTAGGGAAATGGGACCCTTCCCGCCCCAGCCACCCATCCAGGGCTGGGGCTTTTTGTCTGCCAGCTGCCTTGGCCCACAGGAAGGGTGTCAGGGGAGCAAGGAGGGTCAGAAGGGGTACTTTCCTAAGTCTCAGAGGAGCCAGCTGTGGTAGATATGACAGAAGCCACCACTCACTGCAGCCTGTCTCATGGGGCCCTCTGGTCCCGACCTGACCTTTCCCAGGGTGCTGCCATCCTCAGGGGCAATGGCAACTTCACTGTCAGGGCCACATAGACCACACACATATCCCTCGGCCTGACCCCTCTTTTTTCTGCTGGGGTCCCTGAGGAAGATACAGTCATAACCTATTTGGAGGGTTGGAAGAGATAAGGCTATAATGTGCTTAGCATGTTGCCTGGCCCACAGTAAGCTGATGTTAATTGTCCTCCTCTAGGCTGCATCCTCTTCCTGACCTGCTCCCAGCCTCTAGTGACACAGTGCTAACCTTAGCTCCCTGCTTCTCAGGCGCTGGAGGTGTGCTTTGTGGTCACATCAAGGTGGCACCACCCGTAGACCCCAAGGAGGAGGTGTTATTGACCTCATATCTCTTTTCCTGCATTTTAATTTTTTTTTTTTTTTTTTTTGTATTTTTCTGAAGCTGGAAACAGGGAGAGACAGTCAGACAGACTCCCACATGCGCCTGACCGGGATCCACCTGGGGCGTCGCTCTGCTGCAACCAGAGCCACTCTAGCGCCTGGGGCAGAGGCCAAGGAGCCATCCCCAGCGCCCGGGCCATCTTTGCCCCAATGGAGCCTTGGCTGCGGGAGGGGAAGAGAGAGACAGAGAGGAAGGAGAGGGGGAGGGGTGGAGAAGCAGATGGGCGCTTCTCCTGTGTGCCCTGGCCGGGAATCGAACCCGGGTCCCCCACACGCCAGGCTGACGCTCTACCGCTGAGCCAACCGGCCAGGGCTGCATTTTAATTTTAAGAAGGCACAGTTTTGCTCCATGTGCCTGTATTATTATTCTAAATAATCACTGAAGCACTGTGCATAGCACAGAGAGTATACAATGACAAGACCATCTCTCCCGCTCTGGCTGGCGGACCCCTCCCAGAGGCAGCCATTGCTCCCAGTTTCTCCTCTTTCTTGTTATATTGGTTCCTACACTCCTTCTCCCCTCTATGTTTTTACTCCCATGTTTGAATCCTGTCCTGTCCCCTTTCATTTTTCACTCTTAAGTTTTGTGTCAGGACACAGAGTGCTTCCTCGTGCCCACTGTGGTTGTGTCATATTTTGTGGCATGCACATGTCCCCGCAGATGGCCATTTGGGCCCTCTGAACAGGGCTTCATGTGCCTGGGAGCGCAGCTGTGGATTCGCCCCTGGGGCTGGGCTGGGGGTCTGAGAGGTGTGCTCTGGTAGCTTGTTCTTGGTGTCCTGGCCTTCCTGAGGGCAGATGCCTGTTTACACCCCTACCCCCAGTGGCTGAGGGCACCAAGGTTTCCTTACACGCTGGTTATGTGCACGGGGTATTATCTGATACTTCAAATTTTGCCTGTCAGATAGGTTCCAAATGGCCCTCATTGTGGCTCTGATTTTAATATGAGTGAAGTGGAGCACCTTTGTGTGTTTTGAAAGCCATATGGGCTTTCTTTTCTAGGATCTGTCTATTCATGATATTTTTCCTTTCCTTGAGAAGTAGAAACTGAGGCACAGACTGGAAACCCCACAGCAAGTAAGTGGCAGATTGAGGACTCAAACCTACGCTTACCTGGCTGCAATTTGGAGTTCTTAATCTGTCTGACACCATAGAGGGCATGGACTGGAACCAGTTTTCCCACTACTGGCTGTGTGATCCCAGACAAGTCACTTCACCTCTCTGTGCCTCGGTGTCCATATCTATAAAATGGCATGTTAATGGTACCTCTTCATAGAATTTCCTTGAGGTAATAAATGCATAATCATCAGGCAGAATGCATAGCGAGTACTCAAAGACTGTTAGCTGCTACCGTCTGTACTCAGTATTACTCTATATTGTTAATATTCACAGAAAAGACTGTTCTTAATGCTTTCTGTGAACTCACTTATGGGATCTTCCCAGCACCCCCAAGTTGTAAGTGTTACTATTCCGCTTTTATAGGGGAGGAAATTGAGAACCTGGGAGACTTGCCTGAGGTCACAGAGCCGGCAGACAGGGATTTGGCCCCAGGCTGCTGGCTGCCCACTCTGGCTCCAACCCCTGTGGCACATCACCTCTGCCACCACCCTAACTAAGCCTCAGGGATTAGGAAACTCTCCCATCTGGCCCCTCAGTTGTGTCTTCAGTCCAGGCAAGCTGCAGCAGAGCTTTGAAGGGGAACTCCTTGACAGGTGGGGTCACCGGGCAGGGACCCCGCATAGGGCCTCCCTCTTGGGCCCTCCCCAGTGACTCCCAGGTGCCCTAACCTGGAAACTCCTGATAAAGTGGCATTGTGCTGCAGTTTCGGCTGGCTTCCCTGTTCTGGTTTCAGCCACTCCCACACCACAGGAAGTGGCCTGCTGTCCTGTTCCTCCACCCTCCCTCCTCCTCTCTCTCTGCCCTTCCCTCCCATCAGTGCTGGGCAGGGGAGAAAGTAGGACATTGTGGGAGGGCAGGGCTCTTTAGTATATCAGCCCCCAGGTGAGGACCCACCAGGGAGTTCTGACCCCTCTCTTCCTAGGTGTCCCTCCTCTGCTGCCCACAGGGGCCTCCACAGCCCTGCCCCCCTTCCCCCACACTTCCACAGTATTCTGCCCCAAGTTATTTGACTCTGAAGTGCCGTATATATAGATATACATATATATATAGTATATATGTATATATGTATGTATGTGTGTATGTATATATATGTGTGTGTGTGTGTATATATATATATATATATATATATATATATATATGTGAAAGTCCCTAAGTGAACATATCAGTTTGATAGATAATGATAAGGTAATGGTAAGGTCACCAGACCCAGGAGAAGACAGAGAGCTCAGCATCCTAGAAACCCCCATCACCCCCTTCATCACAACCCCAGTAGTGATCACTCCCTTGATCTTAGGGGTCACTGTGTCCCTACTTTCCCAGGTAGCTTTTACCAGGTGTGCATCCCTGAATTTAGAGTGCCAGTGCCACCTTGCCTGCTTTTGAACTTGACGTAAATGGGATCCTTCTCAGGTCCTTGTCTGTTCCTGCCTTCTTTCACCCTCTGTGCATGTGGCCGTGTGTATTGGCAGTTTGTTCACTGTCATTGCTATGTAGTATTTTGTGGTGTGAGTGAGACAGTTCTCTGTCTCCTACTGTGCAGATATGAACATCCTCTTTGAACATGCCCACTGTGTGTGTGTGTGTGTGTGTACACAAATTTCTCCAAGGACCATAGGCAGGGGTTGCTGCTCGAGTTAGAGGGTAGGGTATCGGCACCTTTAGCGGACACTGCCACACAACTTTCCAGAGTGCTTGTACCTGTGTACATGCCCAGCAGCTGCTCCACATCCTCACCAACACTTGTTTTGTCAGACTTTTTAATTGTTTATCAAACATTTTATATTCTGTTCTTCTGCAAAAGGAACGTGTTTGTTATCACTGAAAAATGTCCCTTGTTTTATGAGTCCCTCCCCGTGTTCCCCTCCATGCTAGCTCTTGCCCCTCCTGCCAATAGCAGTCAAGTGCTTAGTCCTTGATAAGCCCTGTGCTGGAGCCACAGGACCCAGAATTGAACACAACAGGCTCTCCCCCCCTGGCAGGGGACACAGTCCTTGACCGAATTGCCACACAGAGACAGGTGAAAAAGCCCTTCTCTTCCTTCAGTGACCCTGTCTGGGTAACAGGCACCCCATCTATCCTCTTGATTGGGCCAAGAATCTGGTGTCATCTTGATTCCTCTTGTCCTCTTCCTCCACATCCATGGGATCAGGGAAGCCTGTTACCTTCAGACTAGAACCTGGTACCTTTTACTCTCCATTGTCACCCCCGATTCAGGCCACCCTCCTCTCCAGCCTGGAGCATCTCGGCATTCTCCTCACTCCTCTCTTCCTTCTGCCCCCTTAGTCTGTCCCCACAGAAGCCAGAGGAAACCTGGGTTAGATCATGACCCTTTCCATGGGACCCTCCCCTGGCTTTATCTCTCTCAGGAGAAGCCTTGGAGGACCCACAAGATTCTGGCCCAGCTTCTCTGCTCACCATTGCTGCAACCCCTAGAACATGCCAGGCTAGGTCCTAGCTCAGGGCCTTTGTTCTTGCTGCTGTCTCTGTGACCTGTCTCTCTCTTCCCCACACCTTCTCCTGCTTGATTTTCTTTGTAGCACTCATCATTGCTATTTATGTTACATTATAATTTGTGGTTCAATTGGTTTATTGTCCTCGCTGCCCATAACTTAGCTTACTGTGTCCCTTTGCTGTATCATCAGAACATGATATGTAGTGGCTCAGTAAACGCTGGTGGACCAAATGTGAATGAATGAATGAATGAATGTATGAATGAATGAATGAACTGTAATAAGTGGTAAGTGTTATTGCTAGAATTTAGGATTGGGGACCTGCCCTGGGTGAGGCATACAGGGCAGGCTTCCTGAGGAGGAAATGGCACTTGCAGTTAGCCTGGGGGGGTGGATGGGCACTGAAGGTTGGGGGAGCCGCCTGTGCTGGGGTCCAGCTGGGAGAGGGTACGGGCATTTGAGGAATTGAAGGAAAACTAGCGTCAGGGTCAGTGCTTCAGATGGTCTGGATTTGAATCTTTTTTTTATTCATTTTTAGAGAGGAGAGAGAGAGACAGAGAGAGAAGGGGGGGAGGAGCTGGAAGCATCAACTCCCATATGTGCCTTGACCAGGCAAGCCCAGGGTTTCGAACCGGCGACCTCAGCATTTCCAGGTCGACACTTTATCTACTGCGCCACCACAGGTCAGGCCTGAATCTTTTTTTTTTTTTTTTTTACAGAGACAGAGGGAGCAACAGAGAGAGGGACAGATAAGACAGGAAGGGAGAGAGATGAGAAGCATCAATTCTTCGTCGTGACACCTTAGTTGTTCATTGATTCCTTTCTCATATGTGCCTTGACTGGGGGCTACAGCAGACCAAGTGACCCCTTGCTCAAGCCGGCGACCTTGTGGTTTTGAACCTGGGTCCTCTGCGTCCCAGTCCAATGCTCTGTCTACTGCACTACCACCTGATCAGGCTGGATTTGAATCTTGACAGCCGCTCAGACCTCTCCATATCTCAGCTTCTTTCTCTCTAGAACTGAGGCTACTGGGTGTCTTGGCGCACCTCTGAAGTTCTAATCCTAACACACTTCCCCAGTGCCTGGCATGTAAATGTGAATGTGATTGTTTTCTTTTTCTTCACACAAATACTCTGGAGTACCTGGCCCTAGTGGCTGGCCTCCACAGACACAGTGGTGGCTAAACATACCCAGTTGCTACCCATTTGGACGAAGCCAGTCTCGGACTCTCAGCCTTCTCAGGCACCCATGCCTGGAGGCAAGAGAAGGCCTGAAATAATCTTAGGCCTGGGGAGTCCTTCTTCCTTGGGCCGATTGATTAATAAGAAAAACTAATTGAGGGGTGGAATGTGCCAGGCCCAGTGCCCTGCACAGCACTCCCACACTTCTGCCCAATCCTTTTTAAAATCCCAGAAGATGGCTACGACAAGCCTACCTGTTTCACAGATAAGGAGGGTGAGGACGACACCAGTTGTATGTGCTTGGCCCAGGCGGCAGACCAGTGCTGAGCAGATGTGGTGGCATCTCCTCAGGGTGCTAATTTGCATTTCCCTGGTGCTCGGTCAGGTGGAGCAGCTCTTCACATGTTCCTCGAACATCTGGAGTGCCTCTCCTGTCGAGTGCCCCTTCAAGTCATGTGCTTCTTTTTCCCTTGGGCTATCTGCATTTTTATTTTTTATCTCTTTGAGTTAAATCCTAGATTCTAGAGGAGAGCTTTTATTTCTAAGGTGTTAGTTACCTATCTTCTCCTATTCTGTGCTTGCCTTTTCACTTTTTTTTATTGTGTTTTGATGAACAGAAGTACTTAATGTAGTCACATTTGTCACTCATTTCCTTTATAATTTTATGGTTCTGCTTATCACATTTAGTTTATTCATTCTGGAATTGGTGTGTGTGTTTGGTAGGCATCCAGTTTTATATTTACCACCTGGATCCCCATTTATTAAAAATAGACCAACTTTTCTCCACTGTGGTCCTGATCATAAATCATGTTTCTGCGTAAGTGGGTCTGTTTCTGGGAGCTGTCTTCTTTCTCTTGCTCTGTCTGTCTATTCCCGGAGCAATGCCACAGTGTCCTGATTTCTATAGTTATAATAAGTCTTGATCATAGGAGAACAAGCCCTTCCACTTGTCTTGGTCATTTTTGGCTTTTTGTAATCTCATTTAAATATTAGACAAGCATCTGTCATATACACAGACATGACATTGAGCCAGTCCATGAACGTGGTCTGTCTCTCCATTTATTTGTGTCTTTTCTGATGTCTCTCAGAAGTGTCATAGTTTTCCATGACAGGCGTAGCCCACTTCTTCCCAGGTACTTCATGCTGGGTTTACTCCCAGGTGTTTCACGCGGTAGCTGGGGGAGCCTGTGCCCTCCTCTCCTACGAGGTGCCTTGCTCCCTAGGTTAGGCCTTGCTAGGTGAGGCTCTCACCACAGCGGCATCCCCTCCTTCCTCCCTGGTACTACTCTGGGCCCTGGCAGAGGGCAGGCAGGGTGCCTGCAGAGTAGATTGTAATTTTCCTGAATAATTTCAAGGGCTAATTAAAGGTTTGCCTTGACTAATCAGCTTACAGTTTAATTATCTGGGAACAGGCTCAGGGATGCAGGCAGCAGCTCCAGTAGGGTCTCTCCTCACAGTGTGGCCTGATGGAGCCAGGGCCCAGCCCTAACCCGGGGGGGGGGGGGCTAGGGATACCCTAGCACCCTCTGGGTGAGTTAGGCTTCTCAATGCCTGGGAGAGAAGAGGTGGAGGTGGAGGGCAGCAGGTGTGGTTAAGGTTAGAGTGGGTCCCTTCCTGCATAGACTCCTTCCATAGCTCCTACTGTCCAGGGAGGAACCAAGACCAACTCCCTCACTGGGTCCACAAGACTCTGCCCCCTTTTGCTTGCTGGCTGCACTAATGTCTGACTGGCCTTTGTTTAGTACTCTCACTTCATTTATTCTTTGGGTCTTGGCATGAAGGCCATTACCTCTGGGAAGCCATCTCAGACTTCCCCACCAGCCAGAGCAGGTGATAAGCTCTGGCCTCCCCTTGCCTGCTGTCAGGGTTACTCATTCCACCACTGGTGAGTGCTTTGTGAAGGGGTGTCTGAGCTGGGCTCCCTGGTCCAGCATTTGAGTTGCAGGGGACCCAAGAAGAGAAGCAGTTCAGAACTAGTGCTCCTGTGTAATGGCTGGGAGCAGGCGTTCAGGCTGTGGCCTTCGTGGGAGGCTGGGCTGGACTGACTGGGGTGGGCTCCTGGGAGTTTGTTGGTGGGGGAAGGGATCCGAACATGGCCGTGCCAGGCCTGGTTCATTCCTTGCATTCCTTAGCAGGCCCCAGACTCCTGGTGGTGCAAGGTGGGGGATGGTGGGCAGGCAGAGAGGAGCCTCCTGGGTACTGACCTTGTCCTTCTCCCACTCCTTTTCCCTCCCTCATCAGTCTGCCCAGCCACCCCCCCCCTCCGTCACCCCCCAATCCCATCCTCATCCTTGGCTACACATGAGTCATCAGGTGGAGCCTCTATACAGGGACCCAAGCTCAGACCGTTTGATTCCAAATCTCTGGCTATGGTATCTGAGCATTGTTTTTTTTTTTTCTTAAAGCTCCCTTGGTGACTGTAGTGTGACTCTGAGTTGGGATGAGAGCCACTGGCCTACAGAAATGACAGCAAAAGTATTCCCATTTATGATGTTCAGGACATTTTTCTAGGCTCTGACATGGCATGATTATCACGTCACCCCCATAGCCACACTATAGGAAGATGTGACTATTACTCCCATGTTATGAATGAGGCAACTGAGGCCTAGAGATTTCTTCTGTCCCTGGCGGTGCAGCCTGTCACTGTCCTATCCCACCTCCCACTCCCCACCCCCAGGACTTGACTGCATCTCTCTGACTCACTGCCCATCCTTTCTCTTTCTCTCTCTCCCTCTTTCCCATCCTCAGTATTTGCTTCCCTCTCCCCCTGGCAGAAGCTTTCCCAGGCTTCCCTGTTTAGAGCCAGGATCCTACTGAAGTTACGGAAGGGAGATGGTTTCTGCAGGCCCAGGACAGGGATGGGAAGGATGCTGATGTCACTGTGCTCCAGTCTCCCTCGCTGCCCCTAGAGTGGAGAGAGTGCGGGGAGAGCACCCGTCCCACTAGGGTTGGGAGCACTGGTGTTGTATCTGGAAAGCGAGGAAACAAACGTTTTGCCACACAATTAAGTAGCCAAATTAAGGAGTCTTCAATTTAATGCCGGTGACCACATGGGAACTGTAGTTATCTAATCAGAGGCCCTGAATGAACTGAGGGGTTTGCTTTTAAAGGCAAAAAGAAGGGAGGGGAGGGGAGGGGGTGAGCACCTAGCCAAAGCAGTTTTCCAGAAGCGAAACAGGCTTTCGGTTATCGTTGGAACAATCTAGGGAGAGAGTGCTCAGCGAAGCATTTTACAAAAAGCAAAAGAATGTGTTCGGTTATCTTGGCCTTTTCCAGAGGTTGTTAAGGCAGCATCCTGAGGGCTTTCCGGAATCTAGACATCAGGGAGCATTTATGACCTTTACGGAACTCGTTTTATTTACTCATCTGCAAATCTTGCAAAACTTGTTCTATGGTCAGGGATATGGTGTTTTTACATTTCATTCCCTACTGGTTTTACTTAATTTTTAATCAAATCCTTGATTCAGTTTTATCGCTATTGTCTTAGATAATTGTATATTGCCCTCTGATTTTCATTAATTTAATAGAGTTTACCCTTTCTTGAACAAATCTTGTTATAAAATTGATCAAACATGGTTCTAATATTAGACAAGCCAATATTAAAGTAAGAGGACCAATCACCGCAGGCAATAGGGTTGTTAGCCAGGATGACTAATTAAATATTCTCTGAAACCAGTTTTTTGACTGTTCAAATATTTTTCTTTTTTTTTCTGTTTTTCCTGACTACAGGTAGACTTTCCTTAATAATTCCAGAATTATTAGCATAAAATCAACAAGTTTCTCTTAATGCTATACATAAGCCACCTTGTTGAAGAAAAAATAAATCTAAGCCTTTTCTATTTTGTAAAACTATTTCCTCTATACAAATAAACTTGAGGCATAACAAATATTAGAATATACAATAGAGGCTTATTCTGTTCTCTAAACCTGTTTTGTTTTTTTGTACAAACCTACAACCTGCACTAATTTTCTGCAACTTACATAAATTTTCAACTTTCATGAATTTTTTAATTCAGAAATAACTAGCTTTTATAACAACTTATTTTTTTCTTGTTTAAAAAAGTATCTCTATACTTTATACTTTTTATTGTTAAAATTATGTAATTCTTTTTTAATTAATCAGAACTCAATTTTTAAAAACCTCAACCTTCAGTGACAACCAAGCTAGCAACAAGCAATTGTCTTTTAAAATATACTTCCTTTTGGAGGTATCCTCTCCCTAAGTAGCCTATTGGACACATGACTAATATTTACAGGGGTAGCTATGAGCATACATATATTTTTCATTTACCTTGTAGTTTCTCTCCCAGCAAAAGGACCTACACCCTTTTCTGTATGACTCGTAGCAGCACATATATTAAACCTTAAGATGAGTTGTTCTGGCTTTTCTTTGACCTTAGTTTCCCTCCCTTCCCAAAGTTCAATTATAAGGAATCCTACGGCGAGGTTCCTCAGGCTTCTGGAGTACGTAGATCAGCCAACTTTTGTTTGTGGCTAGAGCAGGGCATGTCATCTTTCTCAGGGTCATCTTAACAGGGGTTGGTGCGATCCGTCTGCACCATCTACGAGGGTGTCTTTAAGGCAGCTTAGGGAGGAGTGTTGCCCCGCTTAGTACAATTTTATACAGGGTGAATTCTGCTAGGTAAGGGGTGCATTATGTTTTCAAAATAACAAAGGGAAGGCGATTGACTCAGTTTTCACCCGTTTCTAAAATGAATTTAGTTAGGACTTTTTTTCAGAGTTCGGTTTATTCTTTCGACTTGTCCCGAACTCTGAGGCCTATAAGTACAATATAATTTTCAGTTAATATTGAGTGCCTTTCCTACTAACTGTGAGATCTTGGATACAAATGTAAGCCCATTATTAGACCCAATATTAATGGGCAAGCTAAATCTGGGAATAATTTCATACAGCTATTTCTTAATAACTGTTTTTGTGGTCTTATTTCTAATAGGAAAAGCTTCTACCCCTCTTGAAAAGATGTCAATAAAAACTAATAGGTACTTATATTCCTGTGCCGGTGGCTTTACTTCAGTAAAATTTATTTCCTAATGTTCTCTTGGGGAAAGCTCCTCTTTCCCTATTTTTTTTTTTAACTTCTCTACTTTGCTTAGCATTTACTTGAGCACATACTAAACACTTGGACATTATGCTTTCTATAATAGATTCTGAGCCTGGCAAAGAGTAATTTTTTTTTTTTTTGACAGAGAGTTAGCGAGAGGGATAGATAGGGACAGACAGACAGGAAGGGAGATGAGAAGCATCAATATTTTTTTCTGTTGCGGCACTTTAGTTGTTCATTGATTGCTTTCTCATATGTGCCTTGACGGTGGAGCTACAGCAGAGCAGGTGACCCCTTGCTCAAGCCAGCAACCTTGCATCCAAGCTGGTGAGCTTTGCTCAAACCAGATGAACCCTCGCTCAAGCTGGCGACCTTGGGGTCTCGAACCTGGGTCCTCCGCATCCCAGTCCAAGGCTCTATCCACTGTGCCACCACTTAGTCAGGCAAATAGTAATTTTTTATTAGCTTTGGCCTAGATGAGTAGCTCGATGTAACTGACTGATAATCTCTCTGCCTAGGGCTTCAGGTAAGAAAAGTCTCTTATCTGGCAGTTCTAACTATTCTTTTTTAATTTTAGACATTCCTTTCTTGTCAGCAAAATCTTCTTTTAGTTGGTTATACAAAGGCGCCTCTGGCAACAAGGGTTCTGGCAAAGTCACTAAAATTTCTAAAGGCCCCACTGGTTTTAGGGCTACTTCTTTTTTTTTTTTACAGAGACAGAGAGTGAGTTAGAGAGAGGGATAGACAGGGACAGACAGACAGGAATGGAGAAAGATGAGAAGCATCAATCATTAGTTTTTCGTTGCGCATTGCAACACCTTAGTTGTTCATTGATTGCTTTCTCATGTGTGCCTTGACCGCGGGCCTTCAGCAGACCGAGTAACCCCTTGCTGAAGCCAGTGACCTGGGGTCCAAGCTGGTGGGCTTTTGCTCAAACCAGATGAGCCCACGCTCAAGCTGGCGACCCCAGGGTCTCGAACCTGGGTTCTCCGCATCCCAGTCCGATGTCTATCCACTGCGCCACCTTCTGGTCAGGCAGGGCTACTTATTTTGCTGCTTGATTAGCAGACCTATTTCCTCTTGCCTCTAGTGAGTTTCCTTTCTGGTGCCCTGGGCAATGAATAAGGGCTGCAGTCTCTGGTAACCAAATGGCTTCTAGTAAGGCTAAAATTTCTTCTTTGATGTCCTTACCAGCAGATGTCAGAAATCCTCTCTCTTTGTAGATTGCTGCATGAACATGAGCAGCAGCAAAAGCATACCTACTGTCAGTGTAGATATTGACCTTCTTTCCTTTGGCCCACCTTGACATCTAGGTGAGAGCGATAGTTCTGCCTGCTGAGCCGAGGTCCCGTGGGGCAAGGCTTGGGCCCAGATGACCTTATCAAGAGTCACTACAGCTGTTTCCACATGTGAAACCCCGTCCAAGACAAAACTGCTACCATCTGTGAATAGCTGTTCTTCTACACCAGCTAGGGGTTTATCAGTGAGGTCCAGCCTTGCAGTTTGAACAGAGTCTAGTACCTCAGAGTAGTCATGCAAGGGGATGCTAACATCCTCATCAGGCATCAGGCTTGCTGGATTGATGGCCTGAGTCTGAATAAACTTGATGCGAGGCTGATCGATGAGCATAGCCTGATACTGTGTGATTCTAGCATTAGACATCCACCTTTCTGGAGTCCCCTTAAGCAAAGTCTGTACTGCATGGGGGGCTGTTAAGAACAGTTCTTGCCCCATAGTCAATTTATCTGCCTCTCTTACTAGTATAGCAGAGGCTGCTATGGCTCTGAGACAGTTTTTCCATAAAGATGCAACAGAGTCTAGCCGCTTGGAGAGGTAAGCAACAGGCCCACGCCACGGCCCTAGCATCTGGGTCTAGACCTCTTTCACGATTCCTTTGCTCTCATGAACAAAAGAGCTGGAAAGGTTTTGTAATTTTGGGCAGAGCCAGGGCAGGAGCCCTAGTGAGGACCTTTTTGAGGATTTTGAAAGCCTCTTGTTCCTTATCTGTCCAAATTAATTCTTGGGTTCCTGCCGTGCAGGAGTACAAAGGCTTGGCTATCTGCAAACCTAGGGATCCATAACCTGCAGTATCCAACTGCGCCGAGAAATTCTTGAAATTGTCTCTTGGTGGTGGGGGTTGGGATCCAAAGGATAGCTTCTATACGGCTGGAGGAGCCAGTACGCTTCCACGCCTCAATGTGGCAGCCTAGGTAGGTCATCTTAGAGGTGCAGAGTTGTGTCTTTTTAGCTGACACTTGGTACCCCAGAGTTTGCAGTGTTTATAAAAGACCCTCAGTGGCTGTCTGACAGCTTACCTCCATTTCTGCAGCTAGAAGCAAATCATCTACGTACTGTAGCAGCGTGCATTCTGGATGATCCTGGTGGAAGGCCAGCAGGTCCTGATGTAATTAATGCCTTATCAAAGAGGGTCGGTGGATTCTTGAAGCCCTGTGGCAATCTGGTCCAGGTTAGTTGGCCTGAAATGCCTGCCTGTGAGATGTTCCACTTGAAGGCAAAGATTGGCTAACTTACAGGGCCAGGGGAATACTGAAGAAAGCATCCTTTAAGTCTAAGACTGGGTAAAGTTTCTAAGTTAACTGCCCTAGCATTTTCTGATTCCTCTGGGTCTAGAGGTGTATAGACCCTATAGGCTTCCAGGAAGTCTTTCTATAAGAGAGCCGCGGGAGTCTCCTGAGGATCTTGAATAACTTCTGACACCTTAGACAAGTTCATGGGTTTCTTAGCAGCTCCCCTGATCCCAGCTAACAGAAACTGAAAAATGTTCAAAGCTTCCCATCCTGCTGTGGTGTTAGGGTCCTGTTTAGGCCGGGTAACCGGGAACACCTTCTCGAGGTGGTCTCAGTTATCCTCCTCAGACCCATTTATTCCTAACATAGCAGCTTTTCTCGCCTGTTTTGATTCTTTCCCTTTCTTCAGCAGTAAACAAGGTAACTAGAAGCTGCTGGCAGTCGTCCCAAGTGGGGCAAAGTGTGTATAATACAAATTCTAACAGTCCTGTTAGGGCCTGAGGCTTCTCTGAGAAAGGAGGATTCTGAGCCTTCTAATTACACAAGTCACTAGAGGAGAAAGGGACATAAACAAGAAAAGGCTCTTCCCTTTCCCTTCCCTCGCTGGTGGGGCTTCTCTCAATGGTAAGAGGGATTCTGCTTCCTTTTTCTTTTCTTGCCTCCTAGCCTGCCATCACAGTGGCTCTGGGCTGTCTGATGCAGGTGGAGCCAATGGAGAAGGAGGATATGGAGGAGGTCATTCAGATTCCTCCTCAACAGTCTGTAAGACAGGGACCTTCTTTCTTGATTTTGGGGCTGTTGCTAATAAAACATGATGACTGTCCCTGCTTGCATGGCCTTTTCCTAGGGAGGGGGGTTTCCTACCAGGGCGCTCCACTGATCTATGTAGGAGAGTTGGTCTGGGTGGCCCTGGGGCTTAGCTATTGTATTCTATACAGCTCTGACATCTCTAGGACCTACTGAGCCCTGTGTTGGCTACGCTGCCCTAAGGGAGGGCTACTCTAATTCACAAAGAGTTTGAAGTCTCCCTCTGCTTAATTTTACACTGTAATTATTAGAAAATCCAATTTTGAAATTTTTAAGCATATACTCAAGGAGAGTTTGGCTCTTACGTTGCCCTTCCCCTATTGTTACAAACAATATTAACATAAATGAGCTTCCCAAGATCACAAAAGGGATCAAGAACTGAGGTTTGTGCCAGCTCTCTAAAATGTGCCCCGTTGGGTTAATCCCTGGAGAACCAAAGGACAGAGAGCTTTCAGACAAAGTTTGACAAACCACGGAAGGGGGTGCCCCATGAGGAGCCACAACCTGGAAACTCGGGTGCAGGCACCAGAGCCCCTCATTCACACACCATTCATTCAGGGGTTTTCAGTGTAGAGACAGAATAACAAAGCAAAGCAAGGAACAAGATCTCGGCAAGAACACAGCACAAACAGACGTGTCCCGGGAAGCCCGAGGCAGGACTTAACTCAGTCCCCACTAATGTCTTCCCTGAGAGCACACTCACTCTCCGCCAGTGTCTTGGCCCTGAGAGCCCATTGTGTGAGTGCTATAGTGTCCGATCCTCGATCACAGTAGGTGCAAGACGGCTAACCACAAGCAAGTTACAAATTGAGCAAATTGAAAATTTGCTCTGCTCACCTCCGGAGGCTTTCCAGATGACTCCAAATGGGTGGCTGGGCATGCTCATTTGTCCATGGCTGACTGTCGGCCAGACAGAAGACTAGTGGGGCCTTGGAATGTCTCACGTGGCGTGTCCCCTGCTGGGTTTCCGTTTCTGGCAGTTAGGCGGAGGAGGCCAGTTGCCCTTGTGTGGCAGAAACCAAATGTGTCCAAAGGACATAAATGTTATATCTGTAAAGCGAGGAAACAAACGTTTTGCCACACAATTAAGTAGCAAATTAAGGAGTCTTCAATTTAATGCCAGCGACCACATGGGAACTGTAGTTATCTAATCATGCGGCCCTGAACGAACTGAGGGGTTTGCTTTTAAAGGTAAAAAGAAGGGAGGGGAGGGGGTGAGCATCTAGCCAAAGCAGTTTTCCAGAAGCGAAACAGGCTTTCGGTTATCGTTGGAACAATCTAGGGAGAGAGTGCTCAGCGAAGCATTTTACAAAAAGCAAAAGAATGTGCTCGGTTATCTTGGCCTTTTCCAGAGGTTGTTAAGGCAGCATCCTGAGGGCTTTCCGGAATCTAGACATTAGGGAGCATTTATGACCTTTACGGAACTCTTTTTATTTACTCATCTGCAAATCTTGCAAAACTTGTTCTATGGTCAGGGATATGGTGTTTCTATATTTCACTGGGGCCAGCTCTGCACCTGTGGGGAGGATTGTCAGACTGGTGAACTCTGACAGATTCTTGATCCCTGCCACTTCATTGGCTCAAAATTGGGTGTCATCTGTTGTCATTACCATTTCAGGCTCCTGTGGAGTGGCTGATGGTTTAACTGCAATGCTAAGATGTGATAATTGCATAGCAGGAGCCTTTATTATTTGATGGGAATGAGGGGGAATGAAGGCCCAGTGCTCCCAGCTTCCCCTCCAGCCTCTCCCAACTCCAGCAGAGCTTCCTCTGTAACTTCGGGCCAAGCCCTGAGTCCCAGATATCTCTCTGTTGATTCCCACATCTGGAGCAGAAGGATTCTTGCTGCCTCCCAGGGTAGCTGGGTAATTGAGTCAGTGTGCATGGGCAACGCTCAACAGAGGGGGGCGATCTTTATGTCATTATGGTTACTGTTGACTTGATTACTGTTACAATTATTAGAGGCAGGGTACATGTTTGGATTTAATAGTTAAGATCCACAGGATGAGTGATCCATAATTCTTTCTATTATGACTAGGTCACATTTCCTTTTGTAAAATGTTTAAAACCTTCATGTATGGAAATGTTCACATATCTTCAGAAGCATGATCTAATATTTTCCCCACTTCCCATTACCACCTTCAGCAATACACCAGTCATTACCAGGATTTTCATTTGTACCCTATCCCTACCTCTGTGATTATTTCAAAACAATTCACAAATATATACTTTGGCTATAAATATTTCATATTTTCCTCCTTTAAGAGATAAGGACTCTTTTTAAAAATAGCCACAATACCATTGTCACAGAAAATATATATACCTTTATAGCCTCACATTTCCCCAATGTTTGTCATCTTTTTTTCTTTTTTAAAGATTTTATTTATTCATTTTAGAAAAGGAGAGAGAGAGAGAGAGAGAGAGAGAGAGAGAAAAGGGAGGAGGAGCAGGAAGCATCAACTCCCAATATGTGCTTTGACCAGGCAAGCCCACAGCCTCGAACCGGTGACCTCAGCATTCCAGGTCATCGCTTTATCCACTGTGCCCTCGCAGGTCAGGCTGTCATCCTTTTTTTAATTTGTCTGTTTGAGTTGGAGTGCAGACAGGTCTACACTTTTGGATTTGGTTGATAGGCCCCTTATGTCTTCTGTAATCCATAAGATTTCCTCCTTCAGTTCTTTTGTGTGCTTGCTGTTTGGGTCATTTGTCTATCAAAGACCCTGGCTAATGCTTCTTTGTGGTGTCAGCTAATATATTCTTTGGTTCCTGTGCTTCCTGTAAATTGGTATTTAGGTCTGGAGACTTGGTTATATTCAGGTTGCGTTTCTTTCATAGGCAGTGCTATATATGAACAGTAGTACCTGGATGCTTTTTAAAAATAAATTTAATTGAATTTTAGGAAAAGTGAGTAGATTGGGAGAACAATCTCTAGTTGCCCCTCGTGGTGCTGGTACCCAGATACAGCAGAGTGGAGCGGGGACCTGCAGGACTGAGGTTTGGGAACTCCGGAAACAAAGGGCTCAGTGTTTGCTCCCAGCTTCAGTGAACACTGTCATAAACGCACAGCTTTGGGCTCCTACTTTGCTAGGACTAAATGGCTCCAGGTGAGAATTGTCCCTGACGCCTACCCCCTTCAGCCTGACCTGAAGGTTAAGCCTTAGGGACAGAGCTAGACTCCTGCCCTGGACCAGCCCTTGGCCGGCTGGGCCACCCTGTGAACCTTTCCCATCCCTCGCCTGCTTCCTTCTCCATAACCTACTGGGGACTTTACCTCCCTTAGAGGGCTGTGGTCAGGACTCAGTGACCATGTAGAAAAGGGCATGGTGTATGGCATGTGCTCTGGAGCTGCTGTTGCGCATTTAGTATAGATCTCTTTGACATCGACAGTGCCACTCTCTCTTCCCACTCTCCTCCCTCCCTGCCACGCTGGCCTTCTCGCACGTCCTGGAATGTACCAGGCAGGCTATGGACCAAGTGGGCCCAGTCTTCGGGCCTTTGCAGTGGCCATTTCCTCCACCTTCAGCGCTCTTCCCTAGATGCCCACGTGGCTCCCTCACTTCCTCTGGTCTTGCACACATGCCACCCGCCAGACTTCTCTGACTGTTCTTTGTGGTCTCCCTCACTTGTTATATACATTTTTCTTCTTCTTTTTCAAGTGAGAGGAGAGGAGATAGACAGACTCCCACATGTACCCCAACCAGGATCCACCCAGCAACCCTGTTTAGGGCCAATGCTCGAATCAACTGAGCTATTCTCAGCACCTGAGGCTGACACTTGAACCATCGGAGCCACTGGCTGCAAGAGGGGGAGAGAGAGAGAGAGAAGAGGGAAAAAGGGAGGAGAAGAGAAGCAGATGGTCGCTTCTCCTGTGTGCCCTGACCAGGGATTGAGCCTGGGATGTCCACACGCTGGCTGATGCTCTATCCACTGAGCCAGCCAGCCAGGGCCCATTTTGTTTTCTTGTGTATTGTCTTCCACACTAGAATGCCAGCTGCAAGAAGGAGGAACTATCTTGTTCACTGCTGTGTCCCCAGTGCTTAAAACAGTGGGTAACTGAGTGCATAATCAAGAATTACTTAGTGCATGAATGAATGAGAAGATGAATGTGGTTAAGTGAGTGGGCTTTGGCTTGGGGTCAGACCTGCATGGAATCCTGACTTTGATAAACACTGTGTGACCTAGGGCCAGCACCTCTCTTCTCTGAGCCTCACTTTTCTCCTCTGCAGCATGGGGGCGTTAGCACCCTGCTCATTGCCTTGTTTTGCACTAGCATGCTGCCTACATATAACGCATTGTAGCTGGCCTCACTGCTGTCCTGTGTCTTCAGCACAGAGCACAGATGAGCTAGCCCAGGGCTGTCCCTGCCATGGGACACTTTATCAAATCTTAAACAATGCCTTCTAGTCTGAGTGCCCAGCTGTAGTGCCCAGGGCAGGCCAGGGATGTGGATAGGTGGGTTCCCGTGGTCAGAAAGGCTCCCCGGGGAACGTGACTCACGCAGGACGTGAGAGTGCCAGGATGTGTAGAGTACTTGTGTGTTGTGGCCAAGTCCGAGGGTTCTGGGGCCGGCTGCTTCCAGGGCTTTGTCTTCCTTGCAGGAAGCAGGCAAAGAGCTGCAAGAGGCCCAGAGGACTTGCTGCTCTGATTACCCTAGCAGTTACAGCCTGTGTGTGTGTGTGTGTGTGTGTGTGTGTGTGTGTGTGTGTGTGTGTGTGGCAGAGAGAGAAAGAGTGAGTGTGTGTGTCAGAGACAGAGAGAGAGAGTGTGTGTCTGAGACATAGAAAGAGAGAGAGCCAGTGCTCACATGCATGTGTAGATGAAGATTCCAGCTGTCAGAATTGCTATCACTGATATTTCCTGTGTGTGAGTGTAAAATATGACGTGTACGTAAACGTGTATAAAACTTCCCTGATTTAATGAATAATTAATTATAAGGCAAACACCCATTTATCAGCAACCAGATCAAGACAAGCATTGCCAGCACCCTAAAAGTCCCTTCCTTCATGTGCTCTTTCTAGCATTATCAAGTAAATTGAACCATCTTTTCTTCTTTTAATTATTACTTCTTTTTTGTGAATTATGAAAGATTTCAGATGTCCCAAGAGAACAGAGAATCACCTGATGAACCCCCTTAAGCCGATTAACAGCTAAGAGAGGAAATACTCGTGCCCTGGTTAAAGCCTCACCGTGGTCCCTCCTGGGCTTCCCTAAATAGTCTGCTGGATGGTTCTTCAGGTTCTAAAGCTGTGTAAATGGTCCCAGGCCGCCAGCACTTGGCTGCTGCTTGCTCTCAATATTTATCTCTTGAGGTTTCTCTGGGTGGATAAATAAAGGCCTATGCCAATAGGGATGCTCCCAGCTTGTGTCAGAGTGCCCCCCCCTCCCCCCCAGCCACATAGAAGCGGCCAGCCCTGGCAGAGCCTCGGGAGGTGCTCTGGGATTCCTCTGCCCCAGGCTTGCAGCCCCTGCCCCAGCCTGGTTTGAAACCATTGCCTCCAAGTGAAAGTGGGCATTTCCTGCGGGGCGAGGGGCGCTGCTGGCTTTACAGGTTGCCAGATGGGATTCAGTTGAAGGAGCTTTCCCTGAGCACCTATAAGGGGCTCTGGTATCATCCTGGTTCTGGTTAGAGAGAGATGAGGCCCCGCCCCCTCCATGTTGGAATGGACTGGGGGCTGGGGGTGGGAGGGTCTCTTCTGTTCCCCTGTCTCCTGTGCCCCTCCGCTTCCCCTGAGGGCCCTGTTTAGTGATCTCATCTAGTCTTTCATGGAGAGGCCCTCTGGGTTGGAGATTGTTATCAAAGGCTTTTGATCTGGAGACCTGGGTTCGCCACCTGGCTCTGCCACCCAGTAGCTGGGTAACCTTGTATATGTGCTACCCTCAGCCCTTCTGCCTGTTTCCTTATTTATAAAATGGGGTTATAGAAAGGTTATTTCGGCCCTGGCTGTTTGGCTTAGCAGTAGAGGGTCTGCTTGGCATGTGGAAGTCCCAGGTTTGATTCCCGGTCAGGGCAAACAGGAGAAGCGACCATCTGCTTTTCCACTCCTCCCCCTTTTCTCTCTTTCTCTCTTGTTTTCTCTCTCTCTTTCCCTCCCACAGCCATGGCTTGGTTTGAGCAAGCTGTCCCCTGGCACTGAGGATGGCTCCATGGCCTCGCCTCAGGCGCTAAAATAGCTTGGTTGTCAGCAACAGAGGAGCAGCCCCAGATGGGCAGAGCATCACCCGGTAGAGAGCTTATCGAGTGGATCCTGGTCGGGTCACATGCGGAGTTAGTCTCTGCCTTCCCTCCTCTCACTAAATAAATTTTTAAAGGAAGTTACTTCATCCAGGTAAGCACTCAAAAGAGAGCTGGCACAGAGAAACCTCTTAATGAATCGTTGCTGTCATTCACTTACTCATTTTGTGGGTATTCACTGTGTATCTGCTCTTGAGTCCAGCCCTGTGCTGGCTGATTCCTGGGACAGGCTGGTGATCTGATAGTGAGGTCCTACCTAATGGAACTCGAGGCTGTGACAGTGCCAAGTCACCTTGGGGAAAGCACAGTTCAGAGTGTTCTGGCTGTGCTGGTGGAAATCCAGAGGACTGTGGAAGGCCCTTGCTCTAGCCTAGGAAGTCAGGAAAGGCTTCCTGAAGGAGGAGACATTTGAGCTGCTGGCTAGAAGAGGAACAGAAGTTACTGTGTGAAAGGGTGTTTTAAGGAATATGAACAGCCTGTTTAAAGGCTAAAAGGTGGGAATGGGTCTGGCATTTAAATTAAGATTTTAAATAATTTATTTTTAGCCTGACCAGGTGGTGGCTCAGTGGTAGAGCGTCAACCTGGATGCTGAGGACACAAGTTTGAAGCATCAAGGTCACTGGCTTGAGTGCATGCTCGACTTGAGTATGGGCTTCCAGCTTGAGCATGGGGTTGCTGGCCTGAGCGTGAGATCATAGACTTGACACCATGGTCGCTGGCTTGAGCAAGGGGTCACTGGCTCAGCTGGAACCCCCCAGTCAAGGCATAAATGAGAAAGCAATCAATGAAGAACTAAAATGCTGCAACTATGAGTTGATGCTTCTCATCTCTCTCACTTCCTGTCTTTTTCTCTCTCACTAAAAAAAAAAAAAAAAAAGGAAATATTAATATATACTACCATTTGAGTGGACCTTGAAAACATTATACTAAGTGAAATGAGTCAAACAAGAGAAATACTGTAAAATTCCGTTTATAGGAGGTCCCTAGAATAGTCAAATTCATGCGGACAGAAAATGGAATAGATGTTACCAGGGGTTGGGGTGAAGAGGGAATGGGAAGCTGTTATTTAATGTGTACAGGATTTGTGTTGGGAATGATGAAAAAGTTTTAGATATAGACAGTGATGATGGTTACAGAACATTGTGAATGTTTTGTGTTGTGAATGCCCCTGGATTATATGCTTTACGAATGGCTAAAATGATCAATATTATGTATGTTTTACCACAATGAAACAAGTCAGTATATTTAAAATGTTAGGTGTGTTTGTGTGAGTCTGTTTCTCGGTTCTCTCTCTGGTCCCTGATCTCTGTTTCTCCACACTGTCCTGACTACTGTAGCTATTTGTTAGGGCTTTATATTGGGGACAATGAGTCCTCCCACTTTATTCATCTTTTTCAAAATTGAGCTATTCCAGGGCTTGGGGCCTGGCACTTTTGGAGTTCCTCTTGGACTCCTTGTGTGGAAGGTAGCATTTTGGTTTACCCAGCTTCAGAGTTATCCTTGGTGTTGCTTTTTTTTTTGGGGGGGGGTAGCTCCTGTGTGTCTCCTTCTCTTCGTGTTCAGCTCTTCTGACTACCTTCATCTGTTGCTTGGAGCAGTGATGTACTCTTGTCACTTGTCCCCACGCCTTCTCGAGCCTCCTTGGTTCCATCCTCCACAGACAAGGCAGCCAGAGCTACATCTTCCAGATTCAGGCCCACTGGCTCACCTGTGGCCTGGTGCCTCCACACCCTCGTCCCTCCAGCCAGCGAGTCAGCTGAAATTCACATTTCATTTGTGTGATCCTTGACTCTAAGCTCCACAGGACAAGGACCATGCTGCACTGGGCAGCACGTGGTGGATTGGACTTCTGTTGGTGGAATCCATGAATGTGGGAAGGAAGTTGCATGTTACTGAAGCCTATGACTGGGGAAGGAGACGATTGGGAAATGAGACCAAGAGGTGGTAAGAGCCTGGGGAACCTGGGAAGGAGGTAGCTTTAGCCGTGAAGGTCCCAGTAGGCTTTCAGCAGGTGAGGAACATTGGGTTTACAAAATTCTCCCTGACCTCGCAGGAAAATAAGTCAAGACTTTGAAGAGACACTTTGCAGCAAAGGAATTATGATTGCTTTTATAACTGAAAAGATGTGCATCCTGCTAAGCAGAAAAATACGGATGACAACTAGACTGAGAGGGGCCAGACTTCAGCTATCTGACTGGCAAGGATCCGAGTTTGACAACACCCTGGGCGGTGAGGCCCTTGCACGGGACAACGTGGCAGTGCTGAGCATTGCCCCGCAGTTTCAATTTATTGGAGCCCGTAGATTACACTTTATTACCCGTTTCCTGGAGATGAGCATTTGCGTTCTCTGGCAGTCAGACTGCTTTGTGAACTTTCCCACATGTGTCCCTGGGGCTCAGGGACTACATTTTCCTGATAGCTACCCAGGAGAGTGCTCGTGACCTGTGTGTGTCTTCACCTTTGCTAGGTGCTGTGGCACTCCAAAGAATGTTCTTGAGAAAAGCAAGGTGCAGAATAGTCTGTGTGATGTGCTGACATTTATGTTTTATTTTTTAAAAAGAGTGTATAATTGTGTGTGTGCGTGCCCTCACTCACAGGTGTATTTGTAGGCTCTCTCAGAAAGGGAAAAATGAAAACCCCATAAACTAGTAGAGTTGCTTCCAGGGCCAAGCTGGGACAGGACAGGAAGAACCACCCTGTTACTGTTTACCCCAGGGGTAGTCAACCTCTTTATACCTACCGCCCACTTTTGTATCTCTCTCAGTAGTAAAATTTTCTAACCGCCCACCGGTTCCACAGTAATGGTGATTTATAAAGTAGGGAAGTAACTTTACTTTATAAAATTTATAAAGCAGAATTACAGCAAGTTAAAGTATATAATAATAATTACTTACCAAGTGCTTTATGTCGGATTTTTGCTAAGTTTGGCAGAATAAATCTTTATAAAACTTACTATAGTTAAATCTATCTTTTTATTTATACTTTGTTTGCTCCGCTACTGCCCACCATGAAAGCTGGAACGCCCACTAGTGGGCGGTAGGGACCAGGTTGACTACCACTGGTTTACCCTCTGGTGCCACTGGCTTTTGAACCATATGCCTGTGTAATAAAGAGACAGACACCGAGCCAGGGACAAGGAAGGGAAAGAAAGGGGGCAGATGAAGCCCAAATGAGACAAAATGTTAACAGTTGGGAATATGAGTGGTGGGTTTTATGGGAGTTCACTGGTTTGGTCTCTGTTTTGGGATGTGTTTAAAAAGTTTTATAATGAAGATCTGTTCTAGTGTGAGAGGATCTTGAATGACCTCTCCTGGCCCCTGAGGCTTATCACCAGGGGATGCCCTTATTTTAAATGAGACTTCTGGAGGCTGGGTGCTCTCTCCTTCCTCCCTTCCTGTTCTCTCCCCCAACCTCCCCTGGGAACCTAGTTCCCCTTGGTTGGCCAGAACTGCCTGATCCCTGACCCCTCCCCCACCAGAGCCCAAACCAGCCTGTCCAGTTTGGGAAGGTTAGGGGAGCCGCCCCACTTGGCTCCTGTCTGGGTGGCTGCCTGACAGGTGCTCCACCCTGGTGGGGGAGGTGTGGCCTGGGATCTGGGACTTCTGGGGTCCCTTACCTACCCTGCTGTGACCCCAGGCCCGGCCCCAGCCTTGCTGGGACCCTCTGGCTTGCTGAGGAGGTGATGGACAGGATGGGGCTTGAGGGATTTCCAGGCCTTCTTGGTCTGAGTGATGACGTCAGTCAGGGAATTGGCCACTGTGGGGGAATGGCAAGGTGTTTGTTTTCCTGCCTGGGCCACTCACTGTTCACACCGGGCTCACCAGCGACTGGGCACCTGTCCTGGACCCAGCCACCTACTCGAACCTGGTCCCTGTCACTCATAGGACCCCTCAGTGAGGGATCAGTCCTAATCGATGTCAGCCCCAAGGCAGGGAGTTTTGCCTAGTTTGTTTATTGCTGAGTTCTGAGGGCCTCCAACAGGCCTGCCTGGTATGTGCTAGGAGCCCAGCAGATGTGTGAACCAGTGGAGGTGACAGACATATTAGAGACAGTGGCAGCCTGGAGGGGCAGCATGCTAGCATCAGTCCCAAAGGAGGCACCTGATCCAGCCTAGGGTGTCAGGGACGGCTTCCTGTGGAAGCAGCCTGACGTAGGGTCCAAAGAGTGAATAGGGAAGAACCAGGCAGTCTGACTCCTGTCCCCCAAGTCCTCCGTTGTGAGTGAGACAGAAATAAGCCACACCAGCAGATCTGACCTGGGCCAGCGAAGGTCCTGCAGAGGAAGTGAGTCTGAAGGGTGAGGGGTCTGAGGCCGGGCCAGCATGGCCCCTTCTCAGTTCCCACATCTCTGAGTGTCTTTTTCTCTTGTTCTGAAATGGGGTTCTGAACAAGCTAGCCTGTTGCTCAGAAAAGCTAGTTTAGGACAGAGGCACTGGGACAGATCGCACGTACCTAACTTCCCTGCCATGTGCCTTGGGCATGTCACTCAACCTCTCCAGGTTTCAGTGTCTCCGTTGTAAATGGGCCAGATAAAAACTTGTCCATTGAGGGCAATGGTGAGGTAAAATCAATGCTGAGAATAGGCCCTGGCCCAAAGTAAGTTCTCTGTAAAGGAGAACTTTAAAGGGCCATTATTTTCAGAAGAGTTAGTTGCATCCTGGTAAGACAGAGCTAGCATGACACAGCCTTCCCCACCTCCTATGTCCCCATTCTTGTCATCCATATCTCCCAGGCCCACTCTCATACCTGCTGATGGCCGTGTAGGGGCTTCACCATGATCTTGATCTTCCCCTCCTGGCTAGGCTGCAAGTCTCTGGTTTGTGCTTGTGAGTGAGCGAGTGAGTGAGTCGGCAGAGCTGGAGAGGCGGCTTCGCCTTCATTGCGCCTTCTTGGAGCTCTTGCTGGACTCACAGCTTGGATGTGGAGGATAAGGAATACAGTGAGCCCAAGATCTCCAGCCACCCTTCCTTACCAGAGTCCACTCATTCTCCATCCTTCTGTCTGCCCTCCAGCCAGGTCATTGTTTCAAACCTAACTGCCCTGCCAGCTGCTCTCGGCGCTGTGCAGCCGCTGCTTCCCTGGCCCCTGGCCCCTAGCCTAGCTGGGGAGCGAGGTGGGGGTGTGGGGGTGCTAGTGAGGGACTGGCCCTGCTGACGTCAGGGCTGTGGTTGGAGTCCCCTCTTCCTGTGTCCCTGCCCAACCCCACCCTCTGCTGGACAGTTGTGCGTGATGTGGCCCAGGCTCTCCAGGCTCAGCCCGCCTCCCTGCCTCCCTCTGTCCCTCCCCCTCAGTCTCCCCCTTCCCCCTCCCATGGGTTGGAGCCACAGCGAGCTCAACTCCTGCCAGGGCAGGGCAGCGTCACTCCCGCTGCCAGGGAGGCTGGGGCACAGAGCCCAGCCAGCTCTCCTTGGTGGGTGCCTGTGTCAGAGGCCAGGGCAGCCCCTTGATACCTGCTCTCTGTTCTCCCAGCTGGAAGCCTCTGTCTGCTGGCTCACCCCGCTGAGGGTGACCCAGGACTAAGGGAAGAGGATGGTGGAGGTGAGCTGGCCCTGGCCCCAGGCAGGAGGGGAGGAGAGGGGCGGGCTGCACTGGGTGTGAGGAGAGCAGTTGTGCTGCCTGGTCACCTGAGCTAGCGTGAGCATGTGATCACGGGGCCACGCCTTTATTGGGGCCAAGGGCAGGGTCACCATTGCCATGTGTCAGTGGTGGCAGATGTCTTTGCTGGGGCTTATTACATGTCTCAGAACAGGTCCCTGAGCATCTCAGTGGGAGTGCGTTCCTGGGGTCTGGTTTGCATGGGGGTGGTTCTGAGGGGCTGTGCCTGCCTGGGTGTTCCTGGAGTTGGCCATGGGGGTGCCATGGGGGCTCACTACCTACTGTGTATGGATCTAGGCTTCTGTGGGTCTTGTGCTCTGTGAATTGGGGATTGATCCTCGGTGTGTGTGGTCCTGGGTCCACCTTTCTAGGAAAGTTCAGTTATAGTGTCTGGAATTGTGTGTGCAGGCGTGTACCTAAGTGTCTGGATGGTGGCCCAGATCTGTATCGTGCTTGTCACTGGTATGTGTCTGTGGGTCTCTTAGGAGTGCCTGCATCTCTGGGATGTGTGTGGGTCTTTACAGAGTTTTTAGAAGGGTCCTGGGTAAATGGGGACTTCAGGGACCTAGCAGTGGCTTCCCTAGTGTCCCAACCCTTCCATTACTTGAGCTTCCTCTGAGCCGGGCCCCTCTCAGACTGCTTCCCCATATCCTCCCAGTGATGCCTCACATTTCCCTTGGGCTCACTCTGCCAGGGCCCATATCTGAGAGGCAGAAGCTGAGGCTCAGATTGCGATGTCCCTTCCCATGTCCAAGCTCCTGGACAGTTGCTACCCGTGTGGGGTTGGGTTGGCTGCTGCTGCCTCTGGCTGCTCAGGGAGGTTTCTGTATGACCTGTGTCTGTTCCTGTGTGCCTGTGGTTGTGTGGCTGGACATGCTGTGTCTGTGTCGTAGTCTCTGCAGATGGCCTGTGTACTGTGGAGTGTCTTCATGTGCCTCTGTTGCAAGGGTGCGCGCGCATGTGTGTGTGTGTGTGTGTGTGGTGTGTATGTGATGGCAGGAGAGGGCTTGGGTTGGCTCTAGAGCCTGTACTCTCTCCCTCCTTCCTGCCTGCTTTGGGGAGGAATGAATGAAGTCTAATCTGATTTCCTCAGTCCCTGCGGGCTCACCCACAGTCAGGTTTGTTGTGCTGTTCTTCCCCAGCCTGGGTGCCTCTGGGGGGTGAGGGATAGAACGGGGCCCTTTGTTTCTGTGCCCTGTTGTGCCTGGCCAGGAGGGGCGGGGGTATTCAAGCCTGGGTCTGGCGGAGGTGCTCCCTCTGTGCCAGGCGCCGGGCCTGGGCCCAGCTCTGTAAAGGAAGCAGCGTCTTTACATCCAGCCACGCCCGAGCTGCCACCCCCCACCTTGGCTGTGCAGAGCAGAGGACACAGGGTGGCTGAGATGGCCCCAGGCCCTGTCTTCTCAGAGGCTTCCAGTCCAGTAGGAGAGGCAGATGTGTCGTCAGACAGGGGCAGCCCATGATACTCCCCCAGCACAGCCCTGGGGAAAGTGAAATTGAACAGCGATAGTAAGAATGGCACAGTTGCTCTGGCCAGGAGCTATTGCCCAGCATTCTCTTTGATTGTTCCTTTATTCACTCAGTGCAGCAACAACAAAGGCAGTAATAGTAACAGCAGCTAACATGGAGTGAGGATCCCCTGGGTGCCATGCAGTATTCTAAATGTCATCTGACTTGATCTAATAGATATTTCTGTGAAATAGGGACTGTTATTCCACTCAGTTTGCAGATAAGGACACTGAGGCCCAGAGAGGTTGAGTTACTTGCTCAGAGAAACACAGCTTTGCAGCGGTAGAGCTGGTACCTGAGCCTGCACAGTCTGCTCTTAACCATGAGCTGTTGCTGAGTCCTTGTATTGGCACAGTCTGTGCAAGGCCTGGTGGGGGAGGATGACGCTGCCTCTGGCCAGAATTCAGAGAGCAAGGCTGCTCCTCACTCCCCAGACTCCTGACTTTAGGCTTTGCTTCCCAAGGCCAGGGTGAATCGGGTCTATGTGTTTTTCTGGGATTTGACCTATTGGGGAGACTCATGGATTTCCGGCATCATCCCCCGCTGCATGACTTGCCTCTTACCGGTAGTCCAAATATGCTGTCCCTTTCTCAGCTCTCCAGCCGAGGACACATGGCTGGGGTGGGCCTCCCTGTGGTGAGGAGGGCCTGGGGATAGATCCCCAAAGGGGGGCTTCCTGTGTTTGGAACACAAAAACAGGTTCGCTCTCTAAAGACTTGGGCCCCATTTCCTTCTCAGGCATCAAGGTCAGATTCAGGCAGTGTGGGACGGGTCGTACGGACTCCTGTCTGCCCTCTGCCCCCAACACCATTCTCTACCTCTCCTCAGGGTCCAGACTTGTCACACTGGCAAGGGCATCAGTCCTTTGTTCTACTGATACTTACTGGGTGCCTACTGTGTGCCCAGGCTTTGCTCTAGATGCGGGCATACAGCAAGAACAAGACAAAGGCCCCTGCTTTCTGGGAGCTAACATTCTCCCAGGGACTGTCTGACAGTCAACAGGTAGTAATAATGAATAATTATTCATTAATAATAAGTAATACTTAATGCCATAGAGAAATATAAAGCAGGGTATATAAATTGTGTCAAGGGGTGTCAAGAGGCCTCTCTGAGACAGTTTTATTTGCACTAAGACCTGAATATTAAGAAAGGGTCAGCCATGCAGCTCTGGACAGAGGAAATAGTAGGTGCAAAGGCCCCGAGGCTGGGACAAGATTCTGGTGTTCAAAACTAAACATTCCGGTGGTCGGAGTGAAGTGAGGGGAGGAGACAAGGTCCCGAGATTGGCAGGGCTGCGGGGAAGTACTGTGTCAAGTCGTCAAGTCATAATTTGAGCCAAGGGGGAAGCCCTTGGAGAATTTTGTTTAACATGTTTTCAGTTCCCTTTAACCATGGCAGCTTTTCTGATCCTGACTCTGTCATCTCTAGTGGAGTTGTCTCTGTTTTGGTTCTTGTCCCATAGATTCTGGGGTCCCATAGATTCCGAAGCCAAGGCTGCTGGAAAGCAGGAGGTTGAGGAGGTGGCAACAAGGCCTCTGCAAGTCAGAGTGGGCCCTTCTGTGACCTGCTGGTGGGCAGCCCTGGGCAGTGGCTTCTCCTCTCCGGGCTTGTTTCCTGGTTTGAAAATAGGAAGGAAGAAGACCCCATACCCACTCATCCAAGAACTGTTTGGAGGGTTCAGCATGGCTCAGTCTGCATGCCTGGCACCAGCCCAAGCTAGAGTCAGTGCCAAAGTCTGTGTGTGTCCCCTCCATTCACTCGGCTGCCTCGAAGGGGCGACCTGTTCTAGGTTCTGAAGTCTGGCCATAACCAACTGAAATGTGGTTCCTACCTGTGCCGAGCCACAGACCTAGTTAGGAGATAACAACAGACATACACATAACCATATAACATGTTAGGTGATGCTAAGGATCAGAAGAGGGTGGACCAACCACCAGAGTACGCTACACTGGAGGATGTGGTGATAGACAAGACCATACCATGCTCCTGACGCCGGGGCGCTCACGCTCCAGCTATTACTAAAAGGGTACTTGGTCCTTGGCAAGTCCTACCATCTTGACCTTTATCGTGAACCCGGAACCTGCCCTTTTTTCCCCTTTCCACCACACCCACATGGCCCACCTGTGTCTCCCCCTAGGTCATCATATCCTCCTCCTACCTGGTCCCCCTGGCCCCCTGCTCCTGTCCTAACCCCAGAGTTTGTGCTCTGCGCACAGCCAGAGGGAACCTGTGAACACCTGCATCACGTCCCATCTCTCCCCATCTCTCCGCTGCTTAGAACCTTCCTGTGGCTCCATCTCACTCAGGTGGAAGCCAGAGTCCTTCCCGTGGCCCACAAGTCCCTACTCAACCTGCCTCCACCGCCTGCCTGCCCTCTTATTCATCACATGCCCCCTTGCTCCCCAGGCCTCAGCTACTTGGTGTCCCTTCCTGCTCTTTGATCTCATCAAGCTTGTTCCCACCTCAGGACATTTGCCCGGGCTCTTCTTGATGCCCAGTGCTCTTCCACCAGGTATCTACGTGGCTCCCTCTCCGCACCCCCTTCGGGTCTCTGCTCAAGTGTTACCTTCTCAGTGAGGCCCTCCTAGACCACCGCATTGAAAATTCAGACCTCCCCTTAACCTTTCTGATCCCCGCTTCATTTTTCTCATCACTCATCATCTGACTTACTGTTTTTCTGACTTATTTCATCCATTGACAGTCTCCTTCCTGTTAGTGTAAGCGCTGGAAGGGCAGGGATGTTTCTGGCTGTTCAGGCCGCTGCTGTCAGCCCTTCCCGGACCTGGCAGATACCAGTCCTCAGTAGATAGTAATGTTTGGATAGTGGGTTGGTGCGTCAGTATCATGGTGTTATTGTGAGTAGAGTAGGTGTTTGCCAAGGAGGGAGGCATGTGTCTGTCCCAAAGCTTGAGGCAGGGTCTGGGGACCAGGTATGTGAGAACTCGGAGGAACTAGGCTCGTGGTGGGAAGGCTGAAGAGTGATTTGGATAAGGAGCAGCGCAGGTGGGCAGTAGGGGCGGAGGAGGCGTGGGAAGGTGGGAGTGGCGTGGGATATTAAGGGTGGTCAGTGAGGAGCCTGCCATCAGCCAGGAAGGTAAGCCAGGTTTCCCCTCCATTGTTGCAGCATAGCCCAGGGAGGTAGTAGGTAAACTGAGGCATGGGCAGGGCTTCCTAGAGCTAGAAGGTAAAGATCATGGCAGAAGAGTGAACAGGAGCCGGTGGTACAAGCCTGAGTGCAGGCTGTGGACAGTGAGCCCTTTATTGTCCCCTTCCTGATTTGGGGTTCAGTTTGGTGAAGATGAAAGGATGGCTGTGACCCCATCACATCCCCTGCTCTGCCCCTGAGCCCCTAGGTTCTAGCTGGGTCATCTCCCTCTACTGACAGGGGAGTTGCTTTATTTAGGGCCTGGTGGGGGAAGGGGGAGTGGCGGGGGTAAGAGTTTTACACACACACACACACACACACACACACACAATTTTGTCACACAGCAGCTCTGCTCTTCCGCTAGGCTCACTTTCTTGGTGGGGAGGGTTGAGAGGGGGGCCATTTTTTCTTCATTAAAGGTCAGGGTAGGACAGGCCAGTGGAAGGTGACTGGAAAATGTGAAGCTTTTACTAGAACAGTTTGGAAACTGCCTGTCCCACTGAGAAATAATTTAAAAGATTTTTTAAAATTGAAACAAACATTGTAGAGTAGAATGCAAAATGTGCCTGCATTCTTGGGTTCAAACACTGGACCTCATAGGTATCTGTCTCCTGCTCGTGGCTGCCGGCTTCATGCTGTCCTCCTCCATTCTGTCTCTGGCCTTACTGGTTCACGCTCTGCCTCTGGGTTCCAGGGGCTGCTTTTTTTTTTACACAGAGAGAGAGTTAGAGAGAGGGATTGATAGGGACAGACAGACAGGAATGGAAAGAGATGAGAAGCATCAATCATTAGTTTTTTTCGTTGCGACACCTTAGTTGTTCATTGATTGCTTTCTCACATGTGCCTTGACCATGGGCCTTCAGCAGACCGAGTAACCCCTTGCTTGAGCCAGTGACCTTGGGTCCAAGCTGGTGAGCTTTGCTCAAACCAGATGAGTTCGCGCTCAAGCTGGCAACCTGGGGGTCTCGAACCTGGGTCCTCCGCATTCCAGTCTGATGCTCTATCCACTGTGCCACCGCCCGGTCAGGCGGGTTCTGGGGCTTTTTCTACCACTTTCACGAGTCTGCCTGGGCAGAGGCTGAGGCATGGGAGCAGGGGAGTAGCATAGTAGGGTCAGATGAATCAGTGCCAACTGTGGGCCCAGTCATATTGCAGGCACTGGGGTACAGTGGGGAGCAATCCAGATGACAGGCCCTGCTCTCGTGGAGCTGGCATTCCAATGGGTGGGGCAGACACTGAAGAGTCTCACACAGATACACATGTGCAATGTATGCTGAGTGCAGCGAGGAAAACACAATGGAGATGGGGCACAGAAAGTGATAGGACAGGAGCAGGGAATTTTGAGCACAGATGTGGATGGAGGGAAAGAGAGAGAGAGCCATTTGCAAATTAGAATGAAGAAAATTCCAGCAGGTAGCAGCCACCAGTGCAAAGGTCCTGAGGTGTCAGCATTTCTAGGGTTTGAAGAAGAGTGAGGAAGTCCATGTAGCTGGGGCAGAGTGAGCAAGGGGGCACGAGGAAGGACAGGAGGGGAGAGGAAATGGGCCTTGTGGGCCACAGGGCGGAGTCTTGGGCCAGCATAGAGTTTAAGGATGACAGCTCTGGAGTGCACTGGACTATCTTCCTGGCCTATCTCTGCTTGGTAACCTTAGTGCAAGATCTCCCTTTGTGAGCCTGTTTCCACATCTGCAAATTGAGAAGAGGAATAGCCACCTTACCGAGCTTGTAGGGAGACAGTGAGCTCCTCTTCAGCATATGTGTGGGGTCATCAGTGTCCCCTTGTGGTGATGGCTGCATGAATACTGGGGCCGAGCCTCAGCGAGCCACATCTGGTTTTAGACACGGGCTTTCAGACATCTTTTCCACTTCAGACTGTCATGCGAAAGGCCTGTGAAAAGGTAGATAAGGGACCATGGGGAGTGGAGGGAACAAGAGCTCAACTTTATGCTGTCTCTTGCTACTCCTGGAGGCCTGGGACAGATCAGCTAGGAAGTGGGGACCCTCCCCCAGAAGGGTTCAGGGCTGGAAAAGAAGGGCAAGGTCTGGGTGTGGGGGTGGGGTGGGGAGTGGAGGGGGGTCGGGAGGCCAAGACCAGCCCTGGAATGATGATGATAATGATGACAATAGCCTCATGCAGCCTTCAGGGGCAGGACAGGCAGGGAAGAGCCTGGACTCCCCGTGTTCAAATCCTGGGTGCCCTGGACAAGGGGCTCCTTTCTCTGGGCTTTGGGGTCCCTGTCTGAATACTGGAAATGATGAGAGTACCTGTCTCACATTTCCTTGTGAGGGTGGAGTGGTGTAAGGCCAGGAGCCGCCGCCGTTGTGGCCGTGCACATGCAGGTTCTCATTGAATTCGGACGGATGGTAAAGAAACAGTGGAGCCAAAAAATGGTGGGCCATTCCTTTATTAAAGTCTCGCACCGGACGACAAGCAACACACACAGGGAAAACACTTCTCTCTTCATTCAGAAGTCACAGAGCCCCTCAGCTCTGGTCCCCCATCTGCACCCCCCCTCTCTCTGCACAAACTGTCTTCTTCAGCACTCTGCATTCTGTCTGCTCTCCCTGCAAACCATGGCTTTTTCTGCTTCTCCTCCTCTCTCTTTTCAAAACTTTCTGACATGAAACCTCTCCTTCAGCAGATATTAGCAAAACAATGGCCCTTCCTAAGCAGGAAAGTAATCTGCAATTTCACAGACCCACATATAACTGGTGCTGCCCAGCCCAATGCAAATATAAGCAAGCAAACATAAAAATCATATTTCACAAACTTATTTGACCAACAAATGGGATTAGGCACAGAGAGCACTGAGCAGGGCCCAGCACATGTCAATCTCCCAAGAGGCAGCTGCTGCTCATTCTGAGATCTGTGGGACCCCAGACTCTGGTTGCACAGGCCTGGAGTCTCATGTCCACACTGCTACCAAGCTGTGTAACCTAGGCAAGTGGTGTGTCCTCTCTGTGCCTCGTTGTTCTTGTTTTGTCTGTAACACTCTGGGTTAGGTACTAAGAAAGGGGGGGGGGGGCAGAACCCAGTAGGTGCTCAATAAGTGTTAGCTGCTGCTCTAGTGGTGACATACTTCCCTACTGTGCAGCTACTTAAGGTCTTGGCCATAAGTGCCTGTGCTCTCTGTGACTCCTTATAAAAACTCTGGGAGCCCGTACTGTGATAGCTCTCTTTTAACAGAGGCGGAAACTTAAGGCACAGATTGGCTGAGCTGCTGGCTCAGGGCTCCCAAGGTGGGTTGGCTCATCCCACTCCATGGGCACCGGAAATGAGGTGGCACAGTGCGTGGCAGCAGAGCCTGGCTTTGGGCCCTGGGCTGTCTGACTGAAGTTCCAAGCTTGCCTGAACCTCAGCACCCGCTCTTTGCCACCCCCACCTCCGTCTCTGGTGCAGGCCCCTACCTTTAAGTAGCAGCTCCTCTCCGTTTGCTTCTGAGGCCCCCAGGAGGTCAGGAGCTTGGGTACTTGGTGGGAAGGGGGGGCCTGGTGAAGGAACCGGCTGTGCTTGGAGCTTCCCCAGGGTGGGGCTCCCTCCTGGTCATTATAAACACGGCCAGTTCCTCTGTTTGTCCTACCCTCCATGCTGTGCCCAGAGGGAAGTGGTGGCCCTAGGCAAATATCCGGAGGTGTGCCCCTCCATCTCCTTCCCCCGTGAGGTCACATTTGACTGGCTACACTGTGCAGAGGCAGCTTAGGGTTTCGCAGGCTGGGGTTCTGGGTTGTCTGCCCATCTTTCTGGCTGCCTCCTGCCCACCCCATGTGGATCCTGAGCTCCTCCCTCTCCTGGGTGCAGTAAGGGGTCACGTGGCTAATCCTGTCCTGCAGAGGTCTCTGGCTAGGGGTGGAGGATGGGCAGGGCCAAGAGAGAGGGGCCACGTGAGGGGAGTAGTGAGGCTGGGTTGGGGGCCAAAATGGGGTGCATCTGGGAAGACAGTGAGGAGATGATAGGACGTAGGGCAGAGACCTGGAGTGACAGCAGGTCTCTGTCAGGTGTAGGAACAAAGCAAGAAACCAGCTAGAAAGAGCTGAGAGCAGGGAGAGAGGAGGCGGGTGGGTCGCGGGTACCAGTGGGCGTCTGGGAGGGAGGGGTGAGCAGTGCTCAGGGCACCGGGATGGGGGAGACCCTGTGAGGGGACTTCTGGCTTGGTTGGGGTTAGAGAAGAGGCAGAGGCACAGGGGCCCCCTTCTGACCACATCCAGGCAGCTGGGGTCTCTGGAGCCTGCAGAAAACTGGGCTGGGCCTGCAGAGGGAGCCCTGCCCAGACCTGGTTCTGGCCCCCTGCTGGCCGAGGAGCCCGTACCAGTTGAGACAAGTTGGCTAGTGAGTCCCCACCCACCTCCCTCCCACTGCCAAACCAGTTCTCCTGGTGGCTGCCCATTGATGGTCCTTCCTCTGAGCCAGGGGTGGCAGCCTATCTGGCCTCCCCTCGCAGGGTTCCCACAGGAAAGGAGCAGCACTCCCGTGGAAGGAGAGCCAGGGTCTGGGGGGGCTGCATCCAGACGTGCTTTTAAGCATCCTCATAGATCACAGGCTCACTGAGCTTAAGGTTGACCCTGTGCTGGGCACTGTGCCAGGCGCTGGGCAGCTAGCCAGAAACCAGATAAAATACTCCGGGTGTTTCCCCTAGTCCTTTGGGCCTAAGCTCACATGGCACCTCTTCTGGGAAGCCTCCCCTTATTTCCACTCTGCCATCCCTTCAGGATGGTCTGGTGCTCCCTGACCCCAGTCCCAGCCACTCTGGGGTGTCAGCAGCTATCTCAGTCATCACTGTGTCCCTGACACCAACCAGCACAGGCTGGGCACAGAGAAATGAGTTATTACTGAATGAGTGAGTGAATAATGAATGAGTAGGTAAGTGACATTTTCTTCCCATTTTACAGATGAGTAACCCGAAGCCCCAGGAGGAGATGTCACATGCCCAAGGGCACTTCTAGCACAGCCAGTGTCAAACCAGGTCTGTGGACTCCAGGGCCCATGTGTGGGACAGGGGAGCTAGACCTGAGCCCCCTCCTCCTTTGGACACTTCTAGGAGTAATCCTAACCATTGGAATAGCAAACGAGGACAGGGCCCTTCCCCTGTGCCCAGCCCCGTGCCCTATGATGGTTTATCCAAAGCACAGAGAAGTTAAGTCAATTGTCCAAAACCACACAGAGTAAGTGGCAGAGAGAGATTTGCTCTCTGGTCATCCCGCTGCCCTTTTCATTGTTTCTCTGGTCTCCTGTGGGACCATCAGTGTGTCTTCCCTTCAGACCATTTGTTTTTTAAACCAGCTTTCATTAAGCATGTACACTGTGCCTGGTACTATTCTGAGTTACCTGAATGGAGACCCCAGACCCTAAAAATGGAAACTGTTTTGTTTGTTAGTATCTGTTATGTCATGGGTCTTTCTCCACTATGTAATCTTGGTGAGGAACTTCCCTCCTCTGAGCCTCTGACACTCCCTATATATGGGAGTGTCATGGTGAGGCTGCCTAGGCATCATGCTTAGAACGGAGGCTCAGTAACCATTTGTTGAAAAAGTAACCAAAGGGGCGTGGTGTTCCTGTCCCAGAGTCCAGGCTGGGAAAGCACGATGGTTGTGGCCAGGCCATTAGTTACTGGTCACTGAGCCCACCATGCTGGACACAGGAGTGGTACCCGGGGAAACTGGGCACGTGAGACCTGGCCTTTGGCACTAGTACTCTAGTGTGGGGGCTGTAGACACTAAACTAGCAAACACAAACAGGAACAGCAGAATTTCTAGACGTTAAACGTGCTATGAAGTGATGTAGGAGAAGGATAGTGGAGCAGGGGGCTTTTTTACTCAGAGTAGTCAGGAGAAGATTCACAAAGGAGGGGAGGGAGGAGCCAGGTATGGATACTAAGGAAGAGTATTCCATGAAGGGAGCAGCCAATGTAAACCCTGAGGTTTGAAAGCCAGTGTGAGCAAGGGGAAAATACAAGCAGAGAGGTGATGGGGGCAGGTCCTGTGGGGTGGACCACAGGGAGGACTTGGCTTTTCCCCCGAGCGAGATGGAACCACAGGTGGGCACTCAGCAGGGGAGAGGTGTGACTTGGCTCAGGTGCTTACGGGGCCCCTTGGCTATATATGAGGGACAGACTGCGGAGGTGGCAGGGGTAGTGGGAGACCAGGGAGGGGACAGGGGTGGAGAGCAGGGCAAGGCCAGAGAAGCAGGGGAAATGGCGGGTTTGGTGAGCAGCCCCCACCTGCAGGCCTGCCGCAGGAGCCCAAGTCTGCCCTCCTGGTGCTGAGAGCCTTGACACCATGTTTGGGAAGAAGAAGAAGCGGGTAGAGATCTCAGCGCCATCCAACTTTGAGCACCGCGTGCACACGGGCTTCGACCAGCACGAGCAGAAGTTCACGGGGCTGCCCCGCCAGTGGCAGAGCTTGATCGAGGAGTCGGCTCGCCGGCCCAAGCCCCTCATCGACCCTGCCTGCATCACCTCCATCCAGCACGAGGCCCCCAAGGTATGCTGGCACCCACCACCTCCTCCGCTGATTCACACCAACTCCCACAGAGGGACCCCAACCCTTAACCCCTCACTTGATCTCTTCGCTGACCAATCCCTTATGACCTCCAGACACACACCCCAACCCTCCACCCTCATCCTCACCCCTGATGCTGGCCTTTTACCCACTCTTCCACCCACTGACCCCTCACTGTGCCTCCGGTACTGACCGCAACCCTGACAACCCCACACTTAACCTTGATCCCATCAGCAGTCCCTCCACGCCAGCTCCTAAGTTGTGCTCTCCTGGAGCCTCAGACCTAGAGCACCGTGTTCCTGCCCTTAGTGCCACAAACTTGTCCTGAGCCTTACACAAAGCTCCCATGGCAGCCGGGGGGGGGGGGGGGGGGAGACACACGGACATGTTCCTAGATGTGACCACCCCACGTAGTCAGGGCTGAGCTAGGGAAGTCCAGAGAAGGCCCCTGACCCAGGCCCGGGGTCCAGGTCCATTTCTTGGAGGAGAGGACACCTGAGCTGAGCCCTGAGGGCTGAGGGGGAGGAGTCCTGAGGCAGGTGGTGGGGCTTTTAGTGGAGGAAGAGGCCCACATGAGCATTGGGCGTTTTTGGTTTTGGATTTTTTTGTTTGTTTTTATTTTTCCTGCCATCTTAAGCAATAGGGCAGACTTAGGATATGAATCGAGGTCTGTTTAAAAGGCTCATGCTCTTAATCTCTTTCCTCTCCATGGTTCAGGTCCCAGGCATGGCCTGCAGTGAGGTGGCCTGGCTGTGAAGCCAGCCTGGGAGCACAGAATTTATCCGAAGGGCAGTGGCAATGGGAAGGGCCTCAGGCCAGGGGAACGAAGCCAGGGTTGTTTCAGGGGTGGGGGTGGGTGTAGCAGGCTCGGCACCCAGGGCCAGGCTGCAGCTGACTCATCCTTTCCAGTGCCCGGCCCAGCCTGTGGGAGGAGGCCCTGCGGTCAGCAAGGTGGGCATAGACACAAGTGGATACACTCTCCCACCAGGGCCTCAATCTGATGGCCCTCTTAGGTGTTTCCTGTGTCTCATGCAGGGTGCTTCTGAATATTTTGAATTGTTTGTCACTGCATAAAGAAGTGAGAGATTTTATGTTCAGACCTCTATTTCTGGCTCCTCCTGACTGATCGGCTGGAGCTGAGTGGCAGCTGTGTCCACAGGCAGGGCTTTGGCTGCTCTGAGCCACAGGCCCCACCCAGGCAACCTCAGTTTCGTCCCCTACCCAGCCCTGTAGCTGCTCGAGTGCTGGTTATGCCCCTACTAAGGCACCTCCTAGAACCTAGCCCCTGCTTGGCCTGCCAGCCATGGGTCCTGCTTGGGGCTGTGTCCAGCAGGAGGAAGGGGCACCTTGTCATAATTCACACAAAGGTGCCACACAGCTAACGCTGTCTTGGGGGCCCTGTGGCACTTGTGTTTGCTTGTTTGCTGCCCAGTTCTCCTAGGCCCTTCCGCAACCCCCAGACACTTCTGCCTTGCTTCACTGGGTCCCTGGGCAAAGCCGGACTTCCCAGCTGGGAGCCCAGGCTCAGGAGAGGCAGGGGCAGGCTGTATAGGGGCACTGTAGCCAGTAGGTGGGCATGTGGGATCGGTGTTTTCTGCACACCAAAGACAGTTCTGACTTCAGGGTGTCTAGCAGCCCTCAGCCATGTCTGGTGTGTCAGTGATTGACAGCACAGGGGTGAGACCATATTCTTTACGTCCCACAGCCTCCACCCAGCTCCCCTCACTCACTCACTCCTTCAGCACATGTTTATTGAGCACTGATTTAACCAGAGCAGAAACGACCCAGTCACTGCCTTCACACACATTGCACCAGAGGAGCTGTGTGTGCTTTTTTATGTCCACTGGTTTTAAGTGCTCTAACCAAAAAAAAACCAGGGGTTGGGGAGATAGGGATTGTTGGCTGGCACTTAGGACGGCTGGTCAGTAAAAGCCTCCATCTGAGAAGCTGAGTTTCCAGCAAAGACCTGAAGGAAGGGAGGGAGGGAATGATGGCTTATTTGGGGGGAAGATATTCCAGGCAGTATGAACAGCCATTGCAAAGGCCCTGAGGTAGACGCTGCCTGTGTGTTTGAAGAGCACTGAAACCCATGTGCTGGAGCTAAGTGAGAGGCAGGAAACCCTGGAGGCCATGATTCCGAGAAGTGGCCAGGCCTGGATCAGAGTGTGGGCGTAGAGGCTGAGCACTGGAGGGGTTTGGGACACACTTTATTGTGCCTAGTCCTTTCTGACTCTCCCTGTACCCCACCCTGGGCCTCCAGGGGAACAGAGGACGTGGGTTTTGGGGTTAACAACACCGGCAGGCTGCAGGGCAGGGAGAGCCAAGCTGTGTCCTGGCCCTAGCGTCCTGTAATTTGCAGCTCTCCGGGGCTGATTATGGGTGGCGTGGTCTCTACCCTCCTTCTCCTTCACCCCACAGGGCAAGAACCTTCCCCCAGCCAGGGAAGCCAGAGAAAGACAGGAGGGTGCTTCTGGTGGGGGAGGGGTGGCCTTCTGGTGGGAGTGAGGAGGTGACAGCCTGACTGAGGAGAGCTCACTCCCTCAGCTGCTCCTGTGACTGACTGCTCTGAGCTGGGGGAGGGGCTGCAGGCCTCCCCGGGGCTGCCCCCACCTGCCCAGCCATCGTCACCCCATGGCATTTCCTCATTTGTCTCTGTCTTGTCTCTCTGTGTGTTGTGTTCTCTCCTTGTGTGTTGGTTACATGTCCTTTGTCCCCCTCCTCCTTGCCCGGCCCCTACCCCGCCATTACCCCGGACCCCAGACCATCGTGCGGGGCAGCAAAGGTGTCAAGGATGGGGCCCTCACGCTGCTACTGGACGAGTTTGAGAACATGTCGGTGACACGCTCCAATTCCCTGAGGAGAGACAGCCCACCGCCGCCACCCACCCGTGCCCGCCATGAAAATGGGATGCCCGTGGAGCAGGCTGCCATGACCAGAGGGAGCCCAGAGAAGGCGGGCGGCCACGGCCGGGTTGCTGGTCGCAGCGAGGGGGTTGGCAGCAGTGGTGACCGGCGGCGGGTGGGGCCAGAGAAGAAGCCTAAGTCTTCTAGGGAAGGCTCAGGGGGGCCCCAGGAATCCTCCCGAGACAAGCGTCCCCTCTCTGGGCCTGATGTCAGCACTCCCCAGCCTGCTGGTGTGGCCAGTGGGGCGAAAGTGGCAGCTGGCCGGCCCTTTAACACGTACCCGCGGGCCGATACAGATCACCCGTCCCGGGGCGCCCAGGTAACTGATCTCCCTGCCCAGGACTCCCTACTGGCCCCTTGCCCAGAGCTTTCCCTGTCCCTACCCACCAACTCCAACCTGTGCCCAGCCCAGTGTCCATCTCCATCCTGACCACCATGTGTCTGTGCCGCAGCCGGGCCCCTGTCCTGCTCGGGAGGGCAGAGCTGGTTGGGCCCCTCCACTGACAGCCTCCTCTCTTTTCTGTTTCAGGGGGAGCCTCACAATATGGCCCCCAATGGGCCATCAGTGGGGGGCCTGGCTGTCCCCCAGTCCTCTTCCTCCCGACCTCCCGCCCGAGCTCGTGGCCCCCCCAGCCCTGGAGTGCTGGGCCCCCATGCCTCTGAGCCCCAGCTGGGCCCTGCAGCCCAAACCCTCGCTGCCCCGACTGGCCCCCTTGCCCCTGGGCCCCCCGGACCCCGCTCTCCACAGCGAGAACCCCAGCGTGTGTCCCATGAGCAGTTTCGGGCTGCTCTGCAGTTGGTGGTGGACCCTGGTGACCCACGCTCCTACCTGGACAACTTCATCAAGATCGGTGAGGGCTCCACAGGGGTTGTGTGCATCGCCACCGTGCGCAGCTCGGGCCGTCTGGTGGCCGTCAAGAAGATGGACCTGCGCAAGCAGCAGAGGCGTGAGCTGCTCTTCAACGAGGTGGGCCTCCGCCTCCCTGTCTTGCCCTTCCCATCTCCCCGGTGCTCCACCACACACACAATAGTGTTGAGGCCCTAGGAGGTGGGGACAGAAGGCGCTTCAAGGCTAACTTCCCAGAGCTGGGCTCTCTTCTCCCTCCTCACATCTACTCCTCTGTTCCCACAGTACCCACAGCCACATGTCTGTCCCTTTCCTGGCCCCTCCCTGAACCCCAGCTCTAGGACCCTTGGGCCCACTGAAGTCTGTCCTCTAAGCGTCTTCCAGGCCGTGCACACCCATTGACTCCCAAATTGGCCCCAAAGTGTCTCCCCAAACTCCTGCTTGTCCTCTGGTTCCCTGTCTAGAGAGACCCTGCCAATCCTGTCCCCTGCCCTGGACCTCACTGGTGCATGTCCCCTGCCACCTCCGTGCAGCCCCGTTTTCTCCCAGTGGGCCCTGCTCTAGCCTTCCTCTGGGTGCCCGCTGGGCATCCCCTACACAGCAGCCAAAGGGCTCTTTATGATGGTAGGACCATGCTACCCTCCTCCCCCTAGTGACTCCTGAAGGGCCCCAGTGCCCGCAGGGTAAAGGTCTGGCCCCTTTGCTTAGTATTTCAATCCCACCCCCATCCAGGTCCTTGGCTCTGTCCGGCCTTGGCCTTTGGCTCTTGGTGGCCTCTCTGCCAGGAAGCTTGTTGCAAAGGCAGACACCTGGCTCCTTCCAGAGAGTGGTCTGTGTGGGAGCCGCCTCTGGGCTCTGATATGGGGTCCCTCAGCACTCAACTGTGCCCCATTACCCATCCCTCAGCCCCCATATTATAGTGCTTCAGCTGCGCCTTGAGCTTTGATGCATGCGGCCTGTGAGCTCTATGCTCCCTCCAGGCTTTGCCTGGCTAGGCCTTCTTGCTGTGAATTCCTCCCACCCCCACCCCACCACCTTTTATTCTTGGGTTAATACCTACTTGTCCTGGTCTCAACCCTGTGCTTAGATGCTCTCTTCCCACCTTCCTCTCTCAACACCAGCCTGGTCTTCAGGGCCACTCAGAGACCAGCTCAGGACCGGTTACCGGTTGGGATCAGAAATGTGAGTGCATGCGGTAGAGAGCACCCTCAGAACGGAAGCTTCAGGCCTAAGCTGCCTCTGTGGTCTGTTGACTTGGCATTGGGGAGGGCAGTCCAGGGTAATCTCAATGAGCAAGAGTGAGCGGTGGGACTGCGCCTGCAATGTGGCAGGGCCCACGCCCAGGCCCAAGTGAGGCAGGAGGGCAGCTGATGGCTGGGTCCGAAGGCAGGAGCTGGTGGTCCTCCGCCTACCATGCTGACACAGCCTTCTGCGCCAGGTGGTGATTATGCGGGACTATCAGCACGAGAACGTGGTGGAGATGTACAACAGCTACCTGGTGGGGGATGAGCTCTGGGTGGTGATGGAGTTCTTGGAGGGAGGCGCCCTCACCGACATCGTCACTCACACCAGGTACTGCCAGGCAGCTGGATCCTGGCTGGCACCCAGCCTGCTGTCTCCCCAGGCTCCCCAAGGTGGAGCTGGGTCCCTTCAGACCTCTGGGGTGGCAGAGCCAGCAGGGCCATGTGCTCCTCAGGCCCCCAGGGTGGGGCTGGGTCCCCCTCACACCCCAGGGTGGGGCTGGATCCCTCTCAGACCCTGGACTGGTGCCCTACCTGCCCCATTGCTTACCCCTCCCCACACAGGATGAATGAGGAGCAGATAGCCTCTGTGTGCCTAGCTGTGCTGCAGGCCTTGTCTGTGCTCCATGCCCAGGGCGTCATCCACCGGGACATCAAGAGTGACTCCATTCTGCTAACCCACGACGGCAGGGTGAGGATTTGGGTGGCTTGGGCTTTTGTTACTCCTCCCCAGCTCCCCCTCTGCGGTGATGGCGTACTTTGGCCCCCAATTCGGAAGCCTGAGGAGCATTCAACTTGTTTGTTCCTCGTGCAACAGTTCAGAGTCAGGACTGTGAGGGGCTCTGTTCAGGAAGTCATTGGGGCCCAGGCTGGCAGGGGCTCTGCCATCAGTAAGATTACGGGGTGCTGGCCACTGTAATCTTGCCCTCGGCTCAAAGAGGGAAGAATGCGTTTGGGTGGCTACTGCAGTTCTGCCATATGCATCTCCTGCCACTGGGACTAGACACCTGGGGTGGCCGTGGGCCGCGGCCCTGCCTCCCATCTTCTGGACTGAAGTTCTGAATGTGAAGTATATGGATGAGCCTCAAGAGTGCCCAGAACCTGCATTTATATATCAAGAGTGGACTTTCAGTGGAAGGGCCCCTTGGCTTTAAGCAAATTCTTGGTGATTCACCTGCCCTGCCCCAGGAAAGTTAATCCAGACAACAGAGGTGGCAGCGTGGAGCTCCTTTTCACTGGGAGTCTCAATCTACTGTGTACCTTCAAAGATCTGTAGATGTGTTTTAGGGAAATCTGTGAGCCACCCGAACTTACACACTCTCTGTGGGCATGCTTTCTGGTGTTGAGAAGGCCCATACATGTCCTCAAGAATTTGAAAAGTGCCTACAGTTCCAAGAATATGTAAATTCTTAGTTCCATGGCCCTGGTTGTCACAAAGGCAGTCCAAGTGTCCTCACACTTCAGGGAAGCAGAGGCCCCCTGTACCAGCCTTGGTACCTGTGGGACTCAGGCCACTTCCCTCAGCAACCCTAGGGCGACCCTGTCTGGAAAGCAGATGGTATGATCTTGGGGCAGTGACACCTGAGGGCTCCCTGTCAGAGTTGGTGGAGCTACCCATGGTCCGACTCGAACCTCTGGGCTACATGGTATACACTCAGCTTGAGGGAGGCCAAGGAACTAAAAAGGTGAGTGCCTCTACTCACCCTCGCCCTGCCAGCACCTCTGACCCCACTGCCTGTGCCCTGCCCCACCCCAGGTGAAGCTGTCAGACTTCGGGTTCTGCGCTCAGGTGAGCAAAGAGGTACCACGGAGGAAGTCATTGGTCGGCACGCCCTACTGGATGGCCCCGGAGCTCATTTCCCGCCTCCCCTACGGGCCAGAGGTGAGCCAGAGGCAGCTGGTTGTTCACTGTCAGCACCAGTTCATGCTGTGACATCAGAACAGCCAGTGTTGGGGTAAAGTGGGTCTCAGTCTGGGGAATGGGTCTCTAGGGATGAATCTGTGGGAGAAGAGGAAGGCAAGCATGCACTCATTCATTCATTCCTGCTGGGTACTTGTTCTGAGTCAGGCGCAGTGCTTGGCAATGATAACAAAGTGCTGAGCAGAAGTAGTCACGACTGTTTGACAGCTGGTGCAGAGGCCACAAAGTGGCCGGCTCCTGGCTGGTTGGCCTGAAGATGCTTTTGCAAGCATTTTTAAAAGTCTCTCATTAAAGTCCAAATTCCCATTCTTTGTCAGAAAACCAAGACAACTGGCCACGTGGTGGCCAAATTCCTACCTGGCAACCATTGGCAGTATGGACGGGTGTTCTGTTGTATGAAGGGCAGCACCTTCGTCTTGGCCATAGCCCCCACCCTTCCTGCTGCCCGCACTGACCTGCTTCACTCAGCGCCATCACCTGCCTGGCCCTGAGGTTTCTCCAGTCAGCAACACCTGACCCATGCCTGGCCGTGCAACACACCCTGGGGAGCATGTCATGGGGGCCCTCAGGCTGGAGTGGAGTCACATTGGGAAGGGAGACTGGTGTGAGGTTCTGAGGGGACATCTAAGTCATGGCAGCCTGTGAGTGACAAACTCAGCTCAAATGGATTTAGCGAAACCTAGAAGCTGTGGGTCGCCAAAACTGTGACGTTAGAGGGTAGTGGGCTTCAGGACTAGTCGTCCACGTGGTCTCTGTTCGGGCCCTGAATCTCTGTAGGGTTTACTCAGGCAGGTGCTGCCCTTACGGCAGCAGAGATGACCCTGGCAACTGGGACACGTCTCCCTGCCTTTGGGCACCATAGCATATTTGGGTTACTGTCTCAGGTTGGTTCTGATTGGTTCTGACTGCCTTTTCCTAACCCAGTTACTATGTCCCAGTGAACCTGGTCATGCCCCCACAACCCCTGCCTGCCCCTGGCTGAGAGTGAGGTGAGGGTCCAGAGGAAACTGAGTGCTCAGCAGAAAGAGGGGACAAAGGCTGGGTGGGCAGAACCCCTCCGCGGGCTCCCTGGGTGAGGGGCGGTGGGGTTGGCAGGCGTGGCGTCGGAGTGGGTGTTCTGGGTCCAGAGCTTGGGTTGCAGAGGCAGAAGCGGAGCTGCGAGCCGTCCCTCCCAGGCTTCCCTCGGGCCCTGCCTGCCCAGCACAGTGCCGCCCTGCTGTCCCTTCCCTGCAGGTGGACATCTGGTCACTGGGAGTGATGGTGATCGAGATGGTGGACGGAGAGCCCCCCTACTTCAATGAGCCACCCCTCAAAGCCATGAAGATGATTCGGGACAACCTGCCACCCCGACTGAAGAACCTGCACAAGGTGGGCCCTGCTGGCAGGCAGGTGGGTGGGCAAGGTGACCCAAGCCCTCAGGGTGGCTGGGCACCACCCACACTTGCCCAGCCAGAGCACTGGGTGTGGATGGGCCTGGGTGTTGATATGTCCTGCCACTGAATGCCATCCCCTCCCAGGCTTCCAGTGTTTGTGGAAATGCCTCTGCCCTCCTCATCCCACAGAGGGGCCTAGGCTGCCTGGCTGAAGGCATGTAACAGCCAGGTTCAGAAAAGGCATTACCTGGTGAGAAGGGGCACCTCCAGCACCAGCGTCTGCCAGAGCCTCACCAAACTTTGAAAATAGGGAGGAAATGAGTTCCTAAGGCCAAGCTTTAGACATCTGGTACCTTTTTCCTCCCGACTTGTGCAGTAGATGTGAGCAGTAGATAGAGGAGGAGACCGAGGCCCCCACAGCGAGTGAGCAGTGGAGCTGGCTCTCAGACCCAAGCAGGGACCCTCTCCCCTGACTCTCTCCCCTGCCTCCCACACAGGTGTCACCGTCCTTGAAGGGCTTCCTGGACCGCCTGCTGGTGCGGGACCCAGCGCAGCGGGCCACGGCAGCTGAGCTGCTGAAGCACCCGTTCCTGGCCAAAGCGGGCCCGCCCGCCAGCATTGTGCCCCTCATGCGCCAGAACCGCACCAGATGAGGCTTGGCACCCTGTCCCTGAACCAAAGAGCCCCTTGGGTCACCCTCGCCCTGCCAGAGGCCAGCGGGGGGCCACCCCCTGCTCCCCCCAGCCTGGGAGACACTCCGTGTGACACCACCTTCCTTACTGGGGGGCAGAGTGTGGGACCCTACTACTGAACTCTGGTTTTGATTTTGTCTAAAAACATGGAGACTTGTGGGAGCAATAAGGCTCCCAGGACCCCCACTCCCCACACATCTGGGACAGGATGTTGCTGGTTTTCCTGTCTCCAGGAAGGACAGGCGGCCTTCCCATCACTGGAAATCTGCAGTGGGAGCTGCTTGGGGTGGAGAGAACACTACGAAAGAGGTGTGTGTGTGTGTGTGTGTGTGCGTGCGTGCGTGTGTGTGTGTGTGTAACGGGTGTGCACGCAGCGGAAGGTCCCGTGCCTCTGCCCTCCAGCCTGCGAGTGGGTGTCTCTGAGACCTTGCCTAACAGACAGCCCCCACTCCCCTGAGCCATGGCGGGGGTCAATCATGAATGTCTGAAGAGTGGCCTTTTCCCTTAGCCCTGCGCCCCTTTCTGTGGTTGGACGGGGAGACGAGTCAGGGCTCCCCTCCCACCCCCAGCCTCTGCAGAAAATGACTACTGCACCTGGACAGCCTCTTCTTTTCTAGAAGTCTATTTATATTGTCATTTTATAACACTCTAGCCCCTGCTCCTACCTGGAACAGATGGTCCCTGTCCTGCAGGGTGGCACCAGGGACAGGACCACTGCTTGAAGAATCGGGTTTCTGTCCCCTTGGTGCAGCCTTGCCTTCCCCTCCCTCAAGTTAGTTTTACAATTAAAACATTTTCTTGATTTGTGTGTGTATGTGTGTGTAGAGGCCCCTCCATACCCAGGCCACCTGGGGGGAGGGGCTCTGGAGTTGGGAGAGGGTGGCCTGGCTAACCCCAGGGTTCCAGCCCAGCGAAGGGCAAGGGCTGTGTCTGTGGGTGGTAAGGGAGTGCCAGGTGGAGAGCAGCTGATAAAGCCCCTGGTCATGGGGGCAGGATTGATACCGCCCTCCCAGGCCTGGGAGAAGTCAGTTTGCCAAGATGACCAATCTACCAAATCTGTGATTCCTGGGAACTTATTTTAAAGGTGATCTTGAGTGTGTTGAGTAGGTAGGAACTGATCCTGAGTGAGCTGATGTTAGTAAATTGGCCAGTGGGCAGACGGGCTTTGGGGCTTGGCTAGGGCGGATGGACCTGGGGCTGCCAGCTCCAGAGAGAACCATCAGTTAAGCTCCTCCCTCCAGGCTGAGCCTCCAGGAGGCTGAGCCTGGGTCCCAAGTTGGGGAGAAGGAATCTAGCTGACATTGAGGTGACAGGGCACCTTCTGCATTCTGGGCGCCGAGCACTCCAGGCCAGTGCTGGACTTTGTATGTGTCCTCCCCAGCATGCTGAGAAGTATCGGGCAGGGACGGCTAGGGACGAGGAGTCAGCCCCCGCCAGAGCCGGCAGGCGTCACTGGCACCAGCCTCCTCAGCCTGGTTTGTGGGTGGAAGTGTGTAGTACGGGCAGAGGGATTCCGGCGTGCTCCACATCTCCTGTTCTCCTCCACTGTCATGTGATGTCCCCTAACCCCCCTCTCCACTGTTCCTGAGCATCCCCAAGAATTGGGGTCCTGTTTCTGTGACAGCCTTGCCAAGTCCCTGCACGGTCTAGCTGGGTAGTCACAGAGTGTCTGGGGAAAAATGCCAGAATTGGTGTAAGGGGAAATAGAAAACAAAGGACCAAATAGCCCCCCACATACACATACTTTAAAAAATACTTGGAGCAAGAATGCTTTTACAAATGAGTTCTAGAAGACTTTGAAGGATCAGGTAATTCCTACCTTGTACAAATTGTTCCAGAAGACAATTTAGGAGGCTGGCATGCCCATGATAGCCAAAGCAGATGAGGACGGTGAAGACCCGAATGTTGCCGCCATGCGTGCAGCTCAAGGACACTGATCTCACTGGGCGCCTGTGGAGAGGCCGCTGGGGTTGTGGATGCGGAGCCCCGCGGTAACTATGATTGGTCACATCACTGCACTCTTAAAGAATGACTTTGGGGAACTCCTCCTCCAGGCCCACTGCCTCGCCCTGCTGATGCCCGTGCTGAAGGGTTTTCCATGGTATCAGTCAGAAACCCCTCTAATTGTGAATGGGATTTAGTATAGGGGGTCAATTACCAAGACACTGAGGAGGCTAAGAAGCCACAGAGGGCCTATAACCGAACTAGTAGTCTTTAAAGGTGGGGGCTGCCACCATGGGTCTAGAGGGACAGAAGGGGTCAGTGGCACTATCAGAGTGCACTTGTTTCTCTGCTGCACTGAATGGAATGACTTCAGCTTTCCATCCTGTTCCCACTGGAAGCCTCCTACTGGAGGATCTCACAGACCCGAGCAAGCAAGGGAGTCTCACGGGGTAACTTCAGGCTTCCAGTCTTGGTGAACAAGGATGCACCCAGAAGGGCAGGTGTGGCGGCTCAATACACGTCTGCCTCTGCGGAATGGGGCACAGGGTCTCGCCTTGTCCAGGTGCTGTCCAGAGTTGTGCTCCACAAGCAGCGAGAATTCAGCCACAGCAACGGCCCGGGAGAGGGAGCCAAGGGATATGTGAAGGTCAGATTTAAGTAAGTCAAAACAGTGGTTCTCAAAGTGTGGTTCCGGGACTGGTGGCATCTCTGGGAACTGGACGTGAATGCGAGTTCCTGGCCCCCACTCACCTCAGGCTCAAGCACACTCCGGAGGGGCCTGGCAATTTGCACTGTAACAAGCACGCTATGGGATTCTGAGGCCAGTTCAAGTTTGAGAGCCGCTGAGACAGGAATGTGGGATTCAGCCCCGCCCAGTCAGCAAGGTCCTGGTCTCCTTTCATCTCACTCTCCTCACTCAGATTGTGGCCTCTTCCATGTGGTACCACCACCAGAGGGGAGGATAGTAAGAAGGCACTACCCTTTAAGGACAGGACGCTGTTTGTATTATGGCCTCATTGGCCAGAGCTTAGTCTGGGAAATGTAGTCTTGTGTCTAGCTAAAAAATTCTATTACTATAGAATTGTGTTACTTTACTCCTGCTGGTAAACTATTAAGTCTATAGAGGAAAATATTTGATGACCTAGAGGCAGAGAAGGACTTCTTAAAACTTCAAAGGAACAAATTATGAAGAAAAAATTTGATTATATCAATAATTTGTTCAAGGAAGGACATGAACAAATATAATAGGTTCAGAATAGGTGAAATATTTGTAAAGTCTAACACCGATAAGATTTTTTTTTAACAAGAAAAAGAACAACCCAATAGAAAAATGAGCAAAGGGTACAAACAGGCAACTTACAGAAAGAAAAACCCCAAAGGCCAACAAGAGTGTGCACAAGTGCTCAATTCATTAGTAATTGGAGAAATTGGAAAAAGACAAATTCTATCACTAAGCCGACCCTTGAACAATGCAGATTTAAACTGCATGGGTTCACTTATACACAGAATTTTTTCTATAAATACCTGTACTTTTTAATTTTTTTTGAGAGAGAGAGAGAAGCATCAACTTGTTCCAATCAGTTGTGCACCCATTGATTGCTTCTCCTATGTGCCCTGACCAGGGCTCAAACCGGCACACTTGGGATTGAGCTGGTGATCCCAGAATTGAACCAGCGACCTCAGTGCTCTGAGATGACTCTCTATCCAGTACACCATGGGCCAGGGCAATACCTGTACTATTTCAATCCCTGGTTGAGAGTCTGAGGATGTGGAGGGCCAACAGTATGCATTTATCTAAGTAATTAAAAAAAAATATTTTTATTAAGACTTTATTCTATTTTTAGGAGAGAGAGGTGGGGTGGGGGGGGAGAGAGAGAAGGGGGAGAGGAGCAGGAAGCATCAAGTCCCATATGTGCCTTGACCAGGCAAGCCCAGGTTTCAAACCAGTGACCTCAGCGTTCCAGGTTGACGCTTTATCCCATTGCGCTACCACAGGTCAGGCGATCTAAGTAATTTTATATAGGGAACTTGAGCATCTGTGGATTTTGATATTTGCAGGGGGTCCTGGAACCAATTTCCCATGGATACCAAGGGAGAAGTTAAGTTTTGGAGAGGTCAAAAGTTAAACACAGATTTTCAACTGCAGGAATGAGGGGTCAACACCCTTAACCCCCCACCTTGTTCACGGGTCAACTGTAGTTGCACAATAATATTTTCCAGTAATTCAGCTCCTAGATGACCTACCAAAGGAAATCTCACTCCAGACCATGTGGGAGCATGCCTGAGAATGTTCACTGCAGCAGGATTTATGAGACGGGAGCTGGAGGCAGCCGGGGTGTCTATCCCAGGGTAGTGAGTGATACATTGAGGGGTGCATGACAAGGAAGGGCTCCCGTGTAGCCGGCAGGAGCCAGGGACCAAGTGTGCCCATGGGGAGTGGGAACCAAACCAGTGATGGAAAAGTAAAATGAAGAGCTACAATACCAGGTCAGGTGTATAAATTACAAATTGAGGACATAAAACAGTCATTTTGCAAGACCAGAAAAGACACATTTACATGGCTCCCAGTGGGGAGAAAGGTAGAGGGCTGAGGATAAAAGGAAAGAATGAATAAACAAGAAATGGACCTTGGGAGGAATAAGGGCCTCAAAGGCCAAGCTGAAGGTCTGTTCTATTAAATATAAGCGAAGGGCAGCCCCTTTGGTGTGGATTGGGGTCTAGTCACAGGTATTTAAAATGAAAATTATCCAGGTAATTCTAACATGTAACCAGGATTGAGAGCGAGAGAGTGACAGTCATTGTGGACCTCAAACCTTATGCCTCCCCACAACTTATTTTTTTAATTAATTTTAAGGGGGTGACATTGATAAATCAGGGTACATATGTTCAGAGAAAACATCTCTACGTTATTTTGACATTTGATTATGCTGCATTCCCATCACCCAAAGCACCCCGCAACTTATTAAGAAGGGCCCAGGGAATCCATCTCCCTGCTTCCTCCATTTCACAAATGTGGAGTCTGAGGTACATGGAGAGGAAGAGCCCGTCCAGGGTGACAGGGCCTAGGAAACCAGGCCTGAAGCCTTGCTTGCGTAGGTGGTGCGACTGAACAGCGAGCAGGAGAGATTGGTCGGAGAGGTCCGAGAGGCTCAAACTCTGATGCCCCCAGGGCCAGGTGGGGAAGTGACCGCACAATGCCTTTTTGAAGGGCAGTCACTTCTTAGGCTACTGTGACCTTGTAGGACTTTGGGCCCACAATGCTAAATGTTTTTGAATCTTGAAGCTACGCAACTCACTCAGAACATTTAAAAATATTGTGTGGGCCAAGCAAAATCAAGGTCATAGTTAATAGTGATCAAGATCTTAACTGTGGCCCTGGCCGGTTGGTTCAGTGGTAGAGCGTCGGCCTGGCGTGTGGAGGTCCCGGGTTCGATTCCCGGCCAGGGCACATAGGAGAAGCGCCCATCTGCTTCTCCACCCCTCCCCCTCTCCTTCCCCTCTGTCTCTCTCTTCCCCTCCCGCAGCGAGGCTCCATTGGAGCAAAGATGGCCCTGGCACTGGGGATGGCTCCTTGGCCTCTGCCCCAGGCGCTAGAGTGGCTCTGGTCGCAACAGAGTGACGCCCCCGGAGGGGCAGAGCATCGCCCCCTGGTGGGCAGAGCGTCGCCCCCTGGTGGGCATGCCGGGTGGATCCTGGTCGGGCGCATGCGGGAGTCTGTCTGACTGTCTCTCCCCATTTCCAGCTTCAGAAAAAATACAAAAAATATATATATATATCTTAACTGCATCAGGGCTTTGCTCAGCCCCTATTTTGACCTCACTTAACCTATAGTGGGTTGAATGTTGCCCCCACCACCACCACCACCACCAAAAGAGACATCCTTGTAGAACCTGTGGATGTGACCTTATATGAAAAAAGGGTTTTTGCAGATGTGGTTAAGTTAAGGATCTTGAGATCATTCTGGTTTATATGGGTGGGACCTAAATCTAGTGACAGTGTCCTTATAAGACAGGGGTCCCCAAACTTTTTATACAGGGGGCCAGTTCACTGTCCCTCAGACCATTGGAGGGCCGGACTATAAAAAAAACTATGAACAAATTCCTATGCACACTGCACATATCTTATTTTAAAGTAAAAAACAAAATGGGAACAAATACAATATTTAAAATAAAGAACAAGTAAATTTAAATCAACAAACTGACCAGTATTTCAATGGGAACTATGGGCCTGCTTTTGGCTAATGAGATGGTCAATGTGCTCCTCTCACTGACCACCAATGAAAGAGGTGCCCCTTCCGGAAGTGCAGCAGGGGCCAGATAAATGGCCTCAGGGGGCCGCATGCGGCCCACGGGCTGTAGTTTGGGGACCCCTGTTATAAGAGAAAAGCAGAGGGAGACTTGAGACACACGGAAGAGTGTGGAGATGAGGTGGAGATTGGAGTGATGAGGCAGGAGCCACACACCCTGGCACCACCAGGAGCTGGGAGAGGCAAGGAAGGTTCTCCCCCAGGCTTCAGGGGGAGCACGGCCCTGCTGACACTGATTTCAGACTTTGGCTTCCAGAACCGGGAAAGGATACATTTCTGCTACTTTAAGCATCCAAGTTTGTGGCAATTTCTTACAGCAGCCAGCCACAGGAAATGAATACAGTCCTCCTAGCAGCCCTTTAAGGATGCACCATCCTCATCCCATTTTACAGCTGGAGGACTGAGGAACAGGGGCAGGAAGACACCAACCAGGTCACAAAGTAAGAAAAGGGTAGAGCTTGAGTTTGAACCCAGGCACTTGGCTCAGGAGTCTCTGCACATGATCACCATGCCACAGCCTCCTGCATAGTGGGGCAGGGCCCCTCCACTTCAGCGCCTGAGGGACCACATGTCTGAACAGACAAGCATCAACCTTTGTCTTCCTGGGCAGTCAGTCACCTTGACTAGGGCCAAACCCCAAAAAGGGGACTCTGGAAGAGAGACAGTTGCTCAAGGAGAAAACTTGGGCTGGGGGTGTTGGGGTGGGGGTGAGAGGAAGCAGCAAATGGGGTCCTGGCATCTGGTCTGGGGAGGTAGGAACAGCTCAGAGCCTTTTTCTGGAAGATCAGAGGCATCTATAGAAGTTTGGGGTCTCCTGGGTTAAACAAAATTAAACTTGCTCTTTCTTCCTCCCTCTCTTCTCTATTCCTTTATCTCTGACTTTCTCTGTCTCTATCTCTCTCTTATTTTATTGTTTAATCTTATTTAGTATTTGAACAGGTAACCCAAGCACATAGCAAAAATGTATAAGATTCCAAGGGAGAAATGCAAAGTTCACTTCCCTCCGTATTTCAGCCTCTCCAATATCTCCCCAGAGGCAGCCAGGAGTACCAGCTCCTTGTATCTCCTGGAAATGCATGCTGTACCAGGAAACACCCACAGGCATACACAGATACATGTCCTATTTTGCACAACTCTTAGCATTGTACACCTCCTTCTATGCCTTGCTTTTTTTCTACCTAACATTGTATCTTGGTGGTTGGCCTTGACAGTTACATAAAAAGCAACCTGTTAATGGCTGGGTACTAGTCCATGGAGCATATGAAAACATGATTGATTAATACCATGCTTTATTGAACGTCCCTGTTGATGGCCGTTCAGGAAGCTGCCAGTGGTTTGCTGTTCCAATCGATGCCATGGCAGAGATCTGCACAAACTTTACATTTGGCACATGGGCACATTTCTCCTGTATGCATTCGCCTTGCCTCCGGCCCCCCTGCTACAGGACTCCCACCTGCCCCCTGTCCCAGGGAATGCTTTCTGGGTATCTCTGACCCTCTGAATTTGGCTCTGGTCAACATCTCCCCAATGTCTGTAAGTCTCTCTGTCTCTATGCTTCAGCCTTTCTAGATCTTTCTACCTCTCCTCTCTCTGTATCTTTGTTTCTCTGTTGCTTTGTCTCCCACCCACTCTCCTTCCCTCCTTCCTCCTCCTCTTCCTCTCCTTCTGCTCTTTTTCATTTCCTTCTTTCTACCCCAACCCATTCCTGCCTCTCTGTTGCCCCCTGCAGGGTGAAGCTGGCTCATAGCATCTCCAACCCCCACTGTGTGGTTTCTATTGGGGGAGACAACGCCCAACCCAGCCCACCTTTCTCCCACCTTCAGCCCCCTCCTGAGCTGGCGCGCTTTCCCACGCCACAGTCCTGGCTCCTCGAAGCCACTGTGCCTGCCCTCCAGGTCCCTCCTTCCCTTCCTGTCAGCGGGGTTAGGCCTTAGGATGCACGGACACTCCTGGGGGTGATACAGTCTAGGCAGCAGGAATGGTGAGAACTAGACTTGGGTGCATTGGATGTGGTTCCTTGTCTAGACAGACCCTTGTCCTCCTGCCTGGAGCCAGGCCTTCCTGCCCTCTCTGTCAGCAATGACAGCAATCAGTTTGTGTCAGTCCTGAGTTAGGGACAAATAATAAATAAGTGTGCCCAAGGCCCTGCCCTGGTGAGGCTGACATTCTCATGGGGTGACACAGTTCATGACCAAGTGAACATAATCACATACTCATAGGTATTTACAAATCATACTAAGTTCAAGAAAGAAAGAACAGGGTGTGGCAATAGAAAATAGCAGGGGAAGGCCTAGATTGTTGTTGATGTACCAACAGGGAACAATCATCAAGATACCTTGTTAGGTAGAAAAAAGCCAGGAGGAGGTGTGCATTATGAATGGTGACATTTGAATGAAGATGAAAGCCGCTATGGAGTGTAAAGCCTTTCAGGCATCTAAGGCAGCATATGCAAAGGCCCTGAGGTGGAAGTGATTTTTAGATCAAGGACCAGCAGAACTATGGGACACCATGGGTGCAGAGGAGAATGGCGCTGTCTTATAGATGAGAAACGAAGGCTTGGAAAGGGAAGTCCTTTGCCTAAGGACATGCAAAGCCAAGATGGAAACTGTTGCTCAGGCAGCCTTATGCTCTTAACCAGTGGTCCCCAACCCCCGGGCCGCAGACCTGTAGTGGTCCGTGGACCATTTGGTACCGGTCCGCAGAGAAAGAAAAAATAACTTACATTATTTCCGTTTTATTTATATTTAAGTCTGAACGATGTCTTATTTTTTAAAAATGACCAGATTCCCTCTGTTACATCCGTCTAAGACTCACTCTTGATGCTTGTCTCGGTCACGTGATACATTTATCCATCCCACCCTAAAGGCTGGTCCGTGAAAATATTTTCTGACATTAAACTGGTCCATGGCCCAAAAAAGGTTGGGGACCACACTGCTCTTAACCATAGGACAGTGGTTCTTAGTGAGGGATCCCAGATCAGCAGCATCAGCAAAACCTCCTGGGCCCCAACCCAGAACTACAAAGTCAGAAACTGGTAGTGGGGGTGTGGAGCCCAGCAGTCGGCGCTCAACAGCCCTTTCAGAAGATTCTGACTTGCAGTCAAATTTGAGAACCACTGAGCCAGGTTCTCTGGCCTCCCCAAGCTTTGCTCTTGTCTTCTGAGGGATCCCTGTCCACTGTGAGTTGAATGGTGCTCTCCACAAAGATATGTCTACAGCCCAATCCCAAGAACCTGTGAATGCTACCTCATATGGGGAAAGGCTCTCTAGATATAAATATGTTGGGGAACTTGAAGTGAAGAGGTCATCTTGGATTACCTGGGTGGGCCCTAAATTCAGTGACAAGTATCTATATGAGTGAGGCAGAGGGAAATTAGAGAGCAAGGCGGCAATGCAACCTCAGAGGCAGAGAGTGGAGCGATGTGGCCACAGCCGAGAAGTGCTGGCAGCCACCGGAAGCTGGAGTTAAAGAGGAAGAATTCTCCCCCAGAGCCTTCAGAGGGAGTGTAGCCCTGCCCACACCTTGATTTTGGGCTTAGCATGATTTTCCACCCGCAACAAGAGCTTTGCTCTCACAGTGCTTGGCAGGAGCTCTGAGTCTTCTTAGGAAAGGAATTTGGAGCTGCTGGAATGTAAAGAAAGGGATGGGAAAGTGTATGAGTGGATCGGAACCAACTTAATGACTTAGAAATTGGGCTGCAAATTAGAATGGTACCTGAGGCCACTGGGAAGCCAGAAGGGGTTTAAGGAGAGGAGCCATGGCCAGATGGCTGGTGGGAAGCATTATCCTGAATGCCAGATACTAACATAAGGGGCGTGGACCTTCACGTTGGCCGCCACCTTCCCTGCTGATGCAGACTCTGGGGCCAAACTGCCAGGGTTCAAATGCCAACTCTGTCACTTCCTGGCTGTGTGACCTTGGGCAAGTCAGTTCACTTCTCCGTGCTTCAGTTTCCTCATCTGTAAAGTGGGTTTAATGATAACACCTCCCTTAGTGGGTCCATTGGGTTTACACACGCAGAGCAGATAAAGCAGTGCCCGGCACGCACTCAGCATTCCAACATAGCTATTCCAGGCAGACCGTTTAACTGCACTTTGTTTTTGTGCTTCACAGATGTTGTGTTTTTTACAGACTGAAAGCAAGACCCTCCACCAGCAAAAAGATCACAACTGGCTTTATGCCTATTGTTGTTTTTATTACATCATTCAGCTGCTCAGCTGTCCATGTGGGGATGCCTCCGAATTTGTGTCTCAGCCCTGACTCATCTCAGCTCCAGCCTCGAACGTTCAGCTGCCTGCTGAGCCGCCCCCTGGCATCTCCCCTGTGAATGTGTAGGACTTCACACATCTGCAGTGGAATTCTTGATTTGCTGCCCCTGCCCCATCTGGTCTGGCCTCTGTCTTTCCCTCTCAGCAGACGGTGCCACCTTTTGCCTGTTGCTTAAGTCCTCAAGGCCAGTCAAGCCAGCTCCTCTTCTCTGTCGTCACAGCCTTCACTTCCAAGGCACTTAGTCCTGTTTGTAAATTAGTTCCTCTTGACTTGGTGAGGTCCATCTCCCCCACTCCTGTGTGGCCAGAAGCCCATGGGGACAGGCATCTGTCTGTGAATGCTTAATAAGTATTTGTTATAAGAATAAAAGGTAGGAAGGGCAATAGAAAACTCAGGATCCTGTTTCCTTTATAAAAATTATTATATATTTTTGGAAAGAGGTAATACACCTAAATGGTCCAAAATCCAAAAGGTACAAAACACACAGCCAGAAGTCATTGTTCCCCCTGTGTGTCCTGGCCACTACCAGGTCACTACCCAGAGTCTTTCTGGGGTTTCCTTCCAGGGGAGTCTGACAGATAACTTGTTTTATTTCTTCACACAAACGGTAGCACTTAAGGCCCACTGTTCTATATCTTGCTTTTTTCATTTAATAGACTTGTAGATACTTCCTTTTTAGAATGTACAGAGTAGTTGCAGTCTTTCATTTCATTCCTCATTCAAAGTATAATTTACTTACAATAAAATACACTCATATTAAATGGACAGTCTGATAAGTTTTGACAAATGTCTACACCTGTATGTCATCACCCCAAGAAGTACACATCCCATGTGTCTTTGCAGCTCATCCCCCAGCCCAGGCTACCCTCAACCTGCTCTCTTTGATTCTAGATTACTGTTGCCTTTTCCAGAATTTGATATAAATGGAATCACACAGTCTGTGCTCTTTTTTTTTTTTTTTTTTTTTTGCATGGCCTTTGTCACTCTGCACGACAATTTGTGTTTTGCCCACGTGGTTGCATGATTTGGTACTTCAGGCTTTCTTCTTACTCATTGTATTTCATGCTATAGATAAATGTCGGCTATGTTATCCATTCACTTTTTTTTTTTAAGCAAAAGACAGAGAGGGACAATTAGGACAGACAGACAGGAAGGGAGAGAGATGAGAAGTGTCAATTCTTCATTACGGCACCTTAGTTGTTCATTGATTGGTTTCTCATATGTGCCTTGACCAAGGGGACTCCAGCCGAGCCAGTGACCCCTTGCTCAAGCCAGCGACCTTGGGCTCAAGCCAGAAACCATGGGGTCATGTCTGATGCCATGCTCAAGCTGGTGACCCCACACTCAAGCTGGTGAGCTTGCACTCGAGCTGGCAACCTCAGGGTTTCAAAGTTGGGTTCTCTGCATCCCAGGCCGACACTATCTGCTGTGCCACTGCCTGGTCAGGCTCCATTCACCTGTAGATGGACATGTATGTTGTCCTGATTTGGAGCTACAGTCAACCCTTGAACAATGTAGGGATGAGGGGTACCCCCTTCCCCCTGCACAAAGTAAAAAATCCACATATTATCTTTGACTCCCCCCAAATTGAACTGCTCTAGCCTACTGTTGACCGATAACATAAATAGTGGATTAACACATATTTTGTATGTGATATATACTATATACTATAGTAAGCTAGAGAAAAGAAAATGTTATTAAGAATACCATAAGGAAGAGAAAATACCTTGCCAGTATTGATAGAAAAAAAAACACTTATAAGCAGACCCATGCAGTTCAAATTCGTGTTGTTCAAGGGTCAACTGTATTTTGAGAAAGCGTTGCGTGCAGGCCTTTGTGGAGACAGCCTTTAGCTCCAAGAGGGGGATCACCTGATTGTGGGGTGGGAGGATCGTCAGTTTCATAAGAAATTGTCAAATTGTTTCCCAAAGTGGTCTCCCATCACTCATGTTCTTTAACTTTTCATGTCATATAGAGGATGGCTTTGGGGGAAGGGTGCCATGTTGGTCAGCCAGGCCTTGGCATCTTTGGAAAGGGGACCTTTGAGAGGTAGTGTTGAAAGCCAGTGGGCTTTGCAGGGCCTGGCTGGGCTCCTGGATCCCTCAGATTTATGTAAAAATGCTTCTCATAGTAGGAATGTGGGAGTGTGGTGCTTCTTAAACTTTAGATTCTGGGGGTCAGAGGAACTGAATCAGACTCCTGGGAGGAGGGCTTGAAAATACGTATTTTAAATAAACTCCCTGGATGAATCTGATATGCCTTAATGTTTAGGAATCTCTGAGTATGGTGATGCAGGTGAGAAGGCCGGGCATTCCAGGCAGAAAGAACTTCATGAGCAAAATCCCTGAGATGGGAGAGAATAGTCACAGAGGCAGAAGCAGAAATCCAGGGCCTCGAATGCCAGCTGAACAGCTGGGACTTGCTGAGGACACTGGGGAGCCATGGCGGGTTTAAGTGGGGGAGTGAGTGGTTGGGTTTGGGTTTCTTAGGATCCCCTTGGCTGCGGGGTGTGTGTGTGTGTGTGTGTGTGTGTGTGTGTGTGTCCACTGGCAAGGAGGGGGTGATGTGGAAGCCATGGCAGGCAGGGGGCAGGCAGAGGAGGGCGCTGATTTCTAGTCTGCAGACTCTCCCCTCCCCTTCCTTACTTTAGGTGTCTGGCTCCGAGCCACTCTCCGCCCTGGATTCTGACCTGGGGTGACTCTGACTCCACTACACAGGACACACTCTTGTTCTGCCTCTGCCCCTTCTTCCTCCTGCTCCTTCCCCAGTGAGGACAGGTGGCCAGAGTTGTGGGTTTGTGTGTTTGTGATGGCCAGGGGAGTGTCTCTGGTTGTGGTTGTTTGGGTTGTCATGGGCTCCTCAACTGGAAACTCCAGGTGCAGCGGTGTTAGGCTCTGGTATGCATTAGATGGCTTGCCCCCTCCCATGGGTCGTCCCCGCCCTCCAGGACCCTGGCTAATTCCCAACATTCCCAGGACAGGTCACTTCACCTCTCTGCCCCTGGTCTGTGAATGGGGGTACCATTACCAGTTTCTGCCTTCTGGGTTTGTTGAGAGGTTCAGTGAGTTAAAGACAGACAATAACTATTACCATTCTCTCCTGTCTGCTTCTGTGGGACCCAGTGTTTTTCTACTTGGGTGTGATTTCAATTTGTTTCCCTGTACATCTCATCTGAGGCTCTGTGTGTCCAATTCACCACATACCAGCTGTGTTGTGCAACCTTGGGTGAGTTACTAGACCACACTGTGCCTCAGTTTCCTCATCTGCAAAATGGGTTTAACAATAGTATCTATTTCCTAGGGATGCAGAAATTGAATTAATTACCCTACTAAAAGAGCCTAGAACAATGCCAGGCACACAGTTGGCCCTCAGTTACCGGTTGTTCTCACTGGAGTGTGAGGTCAACTCCCAGTGTCTGCAGTATGTGTCTCTCCTCAAATCTGGGGCAAGCCTGACCAGGCGGTGGTGCAGTGGATAGAGTATCGGACTGGGACGCAGAAGACCCAGGTTTAAGACCCCGAAGTTGCCAGTTTGAGCGCAGGCTCATCTGGCTTGAGCAAAAAGCTCACCAGCTTGGACCCAAGGTCGCTGGCTCGAGCAAGGGGTTACTTGATCTGCTGAGGGCCCGCGGTCAAGGCATATATGAGAAAGCAATCAATGAACAACTAAGGTGTCGCACTGAAAAACTGATGATTGATGCTTCTCATCTCTCTCCGTTCCTGTCTGTCTGTCCCTATCTCTGACTCTCTCTCTGTCTCTGTAAAACAAAACAAAACAGAAACCTGGGGCAGGAAGCACCCATGGAAGTTGTTATACCTGGGGCAATAAGGGACCAGGCCTGTGAGGGTGGCCTCTGTTTCCTCATCTGTGAAATGGGGATAACAACAGTACCCCACACAGGGGTGGTGCACAGGGGAGATGGGGGCTGGAGCACATCAGGCGGCACACACATGTTGGTGTTTGCTGTTACCTTTCCTTTATAACAGCAGCACCTCCCTCTTATGGTCTTGGAAGATAAATGAACTTGTAAGCACTTAGACCAGTGCCTAGCAAGCAGAAAGTACTCGCTGGTGGCTGTTCCTGGTAATCTGCAGACTGCGCCTGTGCTTACCTGGTGTGGGATGTGGTGTGGGCAGGATGTGGTGTGGGTATCTGGCCCTACAGGTTTCTCAGCCACCCCATTTCCTCCGCACCCCGACCTTCTGTCCCCACCATTGCCCCATCCCTCACTCCAAACTCCCCATGACCACAGAGGGAGGAGGCTTTGGTAGTCTGTGTTGCCTGCCTCAGCCCTAGGAAAGGGTACAGGCACTCCCCAAACCCAGGTGGGGTTGCTGCTGTCTCAGTGTACCCCGGGGCCCCCATCTTGGTGACTCTCCATCTCTGGTTCCAGGTCTCTTTCTGCCCTCCACCACTCACCTCGGTTTCCAGATAAGAAGTGTCAGGGTCCCAAGGGGGTGTTCCAGATGAGCACAGAGGAGGAAGTAGCAGAAGCAGGACCTCCCGCCACCCCCCCCCTCTTTGCTGAGAGGAGAAGCAGAAAGAGGGGGAGTCCTCATTAATTAACCTCCTGCTATGCCAGATCTTAATGAGCTAGACAGGCCTCATTGGAGAGCCAGGAACCCTGGCATTAGCTCATTTGTCACACCCCAATTCCAGGGCCAGTGTCTGGGTCCTCAGCTGGCAGGGCATGGGGAAATTGGAGCAGGAGGGTTGGGAAACTGAGGAAAAGCTGAGACCTGCCTCCTGCTTTCTGAGACAAGGAGGGGCTGAGAGGCTGGACTCCCGGGTCTCAGGGAGAAGGGGCTGAGGGCTTGGACTCCCGGGTCTCAGGGAGAAGGGGCTGAGGGCTTGGACTCCTGGGTCTCAGGGAGAAGGGGCTGAGGGCTTGGACTCCCTTCCAAAGGAGGAGGGGCTGATGGAGGGAGGTGGGCCTGGGGGCCCAGATCCTTTCCCCAACACACCCCTTTCTAAACACCAGTTGGGGCGCCCCGCCCCCCTCCTGCCCCAGTTAACCCAAGTCCTGCGGAGGAGCCAAAACAGTCGCCCAGACCCGACCGATGGAGGAGGTGCAGGACCGACACGAGCTCCGCACTGGCGGGATGGAGGCCAAGGAGCCCGCGAGCCCCCAGGAGCCGCCACTGCCGCCTCCACCTCCATCGCCGCCTTCCCCGCCGTCGCCCGCGCCCCCGGAGAGCCCCGCGCTGTCCTCGCAGGAGCAGCCGGACGAGGCCCACGCGCGGCAGCTGCTGCTGGAGGAGTGGGGCACGCCGAGCAGGAGGAGCCTGGAGCTGCCGCCGGGACTGACCTGGAAGCTGCTCTTCCTGCGGCGGCCGCTCTACCGCAACCTGCTGCGTTCGCCCAACCCCGAAGGTGCGGACGCGGCTCGGCCTCGGCCGGGCGGGAGCTGGAGCGGCCGGCTGCCACCGGCTCTATCTTCCCCTCCAGTTGCTTCCCGTCTGTCTCGTCTTCTTGCCCTCTGTTTCCGTGACTCTCTCTCTCTTTCTGTGTCATGTGTCTCTCTGTCGTTTCGTGTCTCTTTGTCATTCTGGATCACCCTTCTTCTCTCTCCCTTCCTTTCTCCTCTTATATTCTTTCAAAAAACACCCAAAATTTTTTATTGATTGATTGATTTTAGAGAGAGGGGGGGGGGGAAGAGAGAGAGAGAGAGAGAGAGAGAGAGAGAAAGAGAAACATCGATTGTTGTTCCACTTATTTATGCATTCATGTAGATTCTTGTACGTGTCCTGACCAACCCACAACCTTGACAAATTGGGAAAACGTTCTAACCAACTCAGCTACCTGACCAGGACCCTCCTCCTATATTCTAAGTCTCTTTTTCTTGGTGCATCTCTGTCCCTCTGTCTCACAAGAATGAGCATCGTCCCTCTCCCCTGGGACATTCTCAGGGCTCTTTCTGGGCCCTGACTCACTCATCCCTGCCAAGCTGGTCTGGCCTGATGGGTGGGGCAAGCTTCCTGCCCTTCCAGAGGAGCCCTGGGGGCAGGGGTGGGCAGAGTGTGGAGAGGGACAGCTTCAGCAGGCCTGAGGCTCTATCACCTGCCCCTTTCAGGCATCAACATTTATGAGCCAGCACCCCCTACAGGTCCCACGCAGCAGCCCTTGGAGACTCTGGGTGAGTGCCTGGTGGCTGGGCTCCAGGGCAGGGAGTGGTCCTGGCGACTAGGCACTTCTGACCTGTTTTGCTCCTCCACCTGGCAGGCAACTTCCATGGCTGGTACATTAGAACTGAGAAGCTGCAGCACAACCGCAGGTGAGTGGCCAGGACACAGTGGTCTGCGTTTGAGTCCCTCTTCCAGCCTTCCTTGCTGTGGGACCTGGAGAAAATGACTTTGCCTCTCTGGGCCTCAGTTTCTTGCTCTGTAAACACAGAGTTAGTCACCAGAGAGGATGCCCGTAAAGAACAGAGCACAGGCTCTGGCCAAGTCTGGCTTACACACAGTAAGTGTTCAATGAATGGCCGCTGTTATTGTTCCTCTTCTGAGCCTCTTTCCTCGGGAAGCAGAGAGTCCCAGGCCTCTGTCTGTGTGAAACTGAGCCCTGCTTCTGGACGGCGGGTGCGATGGTGTAACTCGGGGCTCAGTCACAGATGCCCAGGTTGGGATTGCGGCTCTGCCACTTCTCTGCTGCTTGACCTTGGGCAAGTCAAGTCCCTTTTTAGCCTCAGTTTCCCCATCTGCAACCCAGGGTTCAGAAAGCATCATCCTCCGAGGGGTTGGTGGGAACTGAGACTGTAAGATGCTGAGTGAGTGCTCAGCGCCCATACGTGAGCACCCTCAGTACCAGGATGCTGTGATCAGTGTCCTGCTCCCTGGGATCAGGCTGACCTGGGAAATGCCCAAGAATGCAGCAGGTCCCAGCGCCCGCCTCCCCTGTGCCCTGTCTCCCAGCTGGACGGTGAAGCATCAGTGTGTGGACCTGCTGGCTGAGGGCCTGTGGGAGCAGCTGCTTGATGATGAGCAGCCAGACATCACGGTCATGGACTGGTAGGTGCCTCTGCCCCGCCAGGTTGCACACAGGGGCTCCGCAAAGCGCAAGCCTCGCCCCGTCCTCCTCTTTGCTCTGAGCCCCCCACCGGGCCCCCCTGCCCCTCGGGACCCACCCCTGCCCACCTCTCTGGCCCTATCTCTCTGACACTTTGAGTTTTTGAAATGTGTCCGTCCCGAGGCTGTTCCTTCCTCCTTTGATGCTTGTCTATCTCAAGACAAAGTCCTCCTTATCCTTCAGGGCTCAGCTCCACATGGCTCCACCAGGAAGCCTTCCCTGACCAGCCCCAGCTGGGTCAGATACATTATGCTCCAGTGTCCCAGAGCTCCCCCATCCCGGCCCTGACCATTCCTGGTTGTCGCTGTGCTGCCCTGTGAAAGGTCTCTTCCCCCACTGGACTGTGACTCCCGTGAGGGCAGGGCGTGGGGCTGTCTGGGTCACTGCTGTGTTGCCAGCACCACCCAGCCCAGGTGCACAGAGTGGGTGCCGGTGAGTGTGTGTTTAATGGTGACTGGGGCCAGAGCTTGGGGTTGGGATGTTGGAGCTGCAGTGGCAGCTGAAGGCCTGGGCCCCACCCCCAGGTATGAGGACAGCAGGCTGGACGTGTGTGTCTATGAGCTGCATGTCTGGCTGCTGGCAGCTGACCGCCACACCGTCATTGCGCAGCACCATGTGGCCCCCCGGACCTCTGCGAGGGGCCCTCCTGGCCGATGGATCCAGGTGAGACTGCCTCCCGCTGCTGCCACCTCTGACATGTCCTAAGACCTCACAGAGGGAGGAGAGGAGAACAGGGTTCATGGGTCCATATTAAGGACTTCTCTCTGACCCCGGTGCTGCCACAGGTGTCCCATGTATTCCGGCAGTATGGTCCTGGTGTGCGCTTTGTGCATTTCCTGCACAAGACAAAGAACCGGACGGAGCCTGGTGGGCTGCGGCGAACAAGGGTGACCGACTCCTCCGTGTCTGTGCAGTTCAGGGAGTGACTGGCTGGCTCCAGGCCTGTTCTGGCCCCTGTCTCTTCCCCCTTGACACCTCCCGCACCCTTAGCACCTTCCGGACCCCTTAGCACTTCTGTGACTTCAGCACCTCCTTGGCCCTTAGCTGTCCCTAACCCTTAGCCCCTCATTGACCCTTTAGCACTGCCATGTTCTCTTAGTACCTCCCTGATGCTCAGACCACCCTGATCCCTTAATACCTTCAGGACTCCTCAGCTTCTCCCTGACCACTTACCACCTCCTAGGCCCCTTGATCCTGCCTGGTCCTTGGCTTCTCATTTGACATCTTCACCCACCCTTAAGTGGCTGACTCTTTGGTAATTCCCTTGCATGCTCTGGGCTCCATGAGGGCAGGGGCCACTTCTTTCTGAGTCAGTGCTTGACAGATGGTAGGTGCATAATAAATCTTTGATGACTAAATGAATAAATAACATGTGCCCAAGAGTGCTATTTCTCTGCTCTTTGCTCCTTAGAACTTCACTGAATTCTTACTTCACTCACGCCCCCCCTCCGCATTTATGATCCTCCAGCACCTCACAACTCCTTGACCTTCTGCACCTCCCTTGACCTCTGATCTGTTTACATATCCCCAATTTATGGTCTCTTAGCATCATCACCTACCCCTTTACCCATATATATTTTAAAATACATGTCCTTTTTTTTTTCTTTTTTTTTTCCCCGAAGTTCGAGGCAGTCAGACAGACTCCCGCATGCACCTGACTGGGATCCACCCGGCACGCCCACCAGGGGACGATGCTCTGCCCATCTAGGGTGCTGCTCTGTAGCAGTCCGAGCCATTCCAGCACCTAAGGTGGAGGCCATGGAGCCATCCTCAGCTCCCGGGCCAACTTTGCTCCAATGGAGCCTTGGCTGCGGGAGGGGAAGAGAGAGACAGAGAGAAAGCAGAGGGGGAAAGGTGGAGAAGCAGATGGGTGTTTCTCCTGTGTGCCCTGATGGGGAATTGAACCTGAGACTTCCATACACCAGGCCAACGCCCTACCACTGAGCCCACTGGCCAGGGCCTAAGTCCTTTATATTTTAAGATTTTTATTTACTGATTTTTAGAGCAGAGAGAGACAGAGGGGTGCAGGGAGGAGCGGGAATCATCAACATGTAATTGCTTCTCAGGTGTGCCTTGACTGGGCAAGCCTACAGTTTTGAATTGGCAACCTCAGCATTCCAGGTTGGCACTTTATTCACTGCTCCACCATATGTCAGGCCTCATATATTTTTTTATTTTCTAAGTGAGAGAGGGAAACAGAGAGAAAGACAGACAGGGACAGACAGATAGGAAGGGAGAGAGATGAGATGCATCAACTCATAGTTGCAGCACCTTAGTTGTTCATTGATTGCTTTCTCATATGTGCCTTGACTGGAGGGCTCCAGCTGATCCAGAGACCTCTTATTCAAGCCAGTGACCTTGGGCTTCGAGCCAGCGACCTCTGGGCTCAAGCCAGTGACTATGGGGTCATGTCCATGATCCCATGCTCAAGCCAGTGACCCCATGCTCAAGTTGGTGAGCCGGCTCTCAAGCTGGATGAGCTCCCACTCATGATGGTGTCCTTGGAGCTTTGAACCTAGTTCCTTAGCATCCAGGGCAATGCTCTATCCACTGTGCCACCACCTGGTCAGGGCTTTTTTTTTTAAATGAGAGAGAGAGAGTGACAGGGATAGACAGACAGGAAGGAAGAGAGATGAGAAGAATCAACTCATTGTGGCACCTTAGTTGTTCATTGATTGCTTTCTCATATCTGCTTTGACCGGGGTGGGGGAGGGGGGCTACAGCTGAGCTAGTGACCTCTTCCTTAAGATGGTGACCTTGGGCTTCAAGCCAGCAACTATGGGGCCATGTCTATGGTCCCACACTCAAGCCAGTGACCCTGTGCTCAAGCTAGTGAACTCGTGCTCAAACTGGATGAGCCCACGCTCAAGCAGTGCCTCGGGGTTTTGAACCTGGGTCTTGGTGTCCCAGGTCGACGCTCTATCCACTGATCATTCCTTGGGCAGGCAGGCCGCTTTTTCTTAATTCTCAGAATTTCTTTGAGTTCCCCTCATCCTTCCAACTCCAAGTAGTCACCCCCACGGCCTGCTGTTGTGACACCCTCATTTCACGTCCTTACTTCAACACTCTCGTTTCTCTTCTTTAGCTTCTCTTAAGGGCCACAAACCCGGGTATCCATCAAGGGCCCTCGTCCCTGGGGATGAGGGTGGGAATAGGTTGCAATTCGAAATTTGCAGACTTGAACTAAAGTGTCTTCCATGTGTTGGGGAAGAGAGGGTTAAAATATTTAACAACCTGTAAGTCCTAGGCTCTGACCAGATCTCAAAAGAGACCCTGGCCCCAGCCGGGGGAGTTCCTTGAAGGCCTCCTGCTGACTCACCTGAATTCTGAGTCTGGAGGTTACTGGCAGCCAGACAGCTGGTGGCACTCAGGGAAGGGCTATCTACTGGAAAGTTTGGGAAGCATATCAGTGTTTAACTATTGTCCAGTGGTGCTATTACATCCACACAAGTGTCCTGGGGGTGTGAGTCTTTGTGCATCCTTAATCAAAGTCAGTATCTATGTGTGTGTCCCCGTCCGCAGCATTGTCACAGGTGTATGGACTGATCCCAGCATGACCTCCCTGCTGTCTCCCCACCCCACCCCCATCCTGTGTGGACTCGGGTCCCAAGCACAAGCACATGGCAGACAGGACTTCATAAAGACTGTATTGCAGGGAAAGCAGGGCGGTTGCGGTGTCAGGCAGAGAGCTCTCTGTTTGGGACTTGGGGTCTTCAGCAGACCCCAAGAACAAGACCAGGTGAGGACTCAGCACTCTGGAGCTGCTGATGAGGGATCTCTAGGGCATCATTAGCACCTGCAACAGAACAAAAAATAAAAAATGATCACCAGGGAGTGCCAGGGGCTCAGAGGTTCTGGAGTGGGGGTTCTAGAAACTTGAGCTGAGGTGGGGGCGGGGCTGGCCTCCAGTTTAAGGAGCTAGGTGTCCTGGCTGGGAGTGTGGGGCTCAGGCCTCTTGGAGCTCTTGGGGGTAGCGGGGTAAGTGAGGTGGTTTTGGAAGGTGCAATGGCCTGATTTAGGTTCCCAGAGTCTGTGAGTTTGGACATGTGAGTGCGGGGTGGGCTATGGGCCTCCAAATTGGGTCTGGGGCCCCAGAACCCTACCAGGAGCCCTGGACTGGTTTCTGGGGTGAGGGCTGTCCTAGAGGGTCTAGGTGGGTAGGGAGCGTAAGGGCTGGGTAAGGGGTTCCCAGAATTGACCTCGGGTCTTGAGATCTGGGTCAGATTTAGAGTCTGGGAGACCCAGGAGGCTCTGGGACCTGATGATTTGGAGAGGGGAGACCTGCTTTGGGTCTGGGGCATTCAAGATGAGGGGGTTGATGGCTCTCCATCCCCAAGCTAGGCTGACGACTCCTGAGTTAGTGGCCCTTCCTGGACAGAGCAGCTATGGGTGGGTAGGCAGGTGGGGGATTCAGGAAGGTTGGAGGGGGTGCTCCCAGCATGGAGGGAGGGTTCTGTCAGCCACTGAGTCTGGGAATCCCAGAACTGGGTCTGAGAGATCCAAGGGCCATGGCTTAAGGGAGGGGGTGCCTGTGAGAAGGGGGACCTTCAGGACTGGATCTAGGGACTCCCAATTTGGGTCAGGGGCCCATGTGTCCGGACAAGCACTGAAGCCGAAGCCAGGACTAGGGCTGAGTCCTGGGTGCTGGGTTCAGAGCTCTGGACGGATGTGCGCACTGGGGAGAGTGGGGCGCGGGCAGGAGCGCACCTGCAGTAGATGGCCGAGATGGCGTTGGACCAGTGGCCGAAGATGCCCCGGCGGAACTCTTCAAGGCGGGGGTAGGCGCCGGTCTTGAACTTGCGAGTCTTGCCGGCTTTGCCCTGGCGGGACCACACAGTCACCTCACAGCGGGGGGCCACCACAAGGGAAGAGATGACGTTTGACCAGCTAGAGGGCAGGAAGGGCAGGTCGGTGTCTGGCGCTATGGACAGCTCAGCACCTCCACAGCAGTTTTCATAGTAGGGGTCACTCTTGTCGTAGACCTTGGCGCATGTCACTGTCCCATCAGCGTTCTTGAGATCAGTGGGTTTTGGACAGGCACCTTGACTGTAAGGGATGGCCACAAGGGCCAGCAGTAGCGAGCACAGTGAAAACATGGTGAGACTGAGGGGGTGCACCCCTGGTCGCTTTTATGCTCCTGACCCGTGGGAAAGGAGAAGCTGTGAGATTAGGACTCGGGGAGGAAAGGGAGGGTGCCTCCTCCCCCAGAAGCTGGGAAACCTTCTTAACACAGGTCACAAACCCCAAATCAAAAAATACAAAATGGACATATTTGTATAAAATGTAGCAGCTTCAGATTTTATGTGCAAAAGACATTATAAAGAAAGTCAATATAAACAGGACTGCGGACCAGTCACTTCCAACACAGAAGGTAACGGAGTTAATGAGTATATAGGTAGGAGGAGCTCTTAAAAATTGACAAAGAATGGAACAAACCCCCACCCCTTCAACATGAGGAGAAGCTGAGGGAAGGGAAAGGGAAGAAAGGCTGGGCTTTCAGGCTGGGCAAGTCCCAAGACCTTGGGAAAGTAGAAGCTGGAGATAAGGAGGGGGAGGCCCTGGATGGGAAAGGGGACAGGAGGAGAGATAGGGAGGAGCTCCCTTCCCTCAGGAGTGGGAGAGCTTCCTAACCAAGATCAGAAACTAGAACCTATGAAATAGACATAGACCTATTTGTGTGACACTTAAAAAGCATGGCAAGGCAACGTGCAAAGGCTTGGGGAAAATAGCTATAGAAGAGAAGAGTACTTACAAATTGACGAGAAGATATCAAACACCACCTCCCCTCAACCACAAGAAGGAAGAGCCTAGGATGGGAGAGATGGAGGGGAGGGTCTGACCACCCACCAGCACTGCCTAGGAGCTAGAAGATTTTCCACGAGGTTGGAAATCATGATCTATCAGATAAATAGGATCTATTGCAATGTATAAACTTTTAAAATCTTTGTATAGTAAAAACAAACAAATAAGCAAAAACAAACAAACCAAAAAAACCTGAACAGAAAACCTAATCTGGGGGGAAATAGACAATTCTTGTAACATACAACGAGTGCTAACCTATCAGCAAGCAGAAATGACATAAACCAAAGGAAAAATTAGGGAGCAGGACAGGAAGAGGAAGAAGCCTGGGATCATGGTGGGACAGGGCCCTGGGCATCTGCAAGCCTGGCCAAGGCCCTTCAGAGGCTTTTGGGCATTCGTGGTCTCCTGCCAGACAAGAACAGGGCCAAGAGTGGGTAAGACTTCCTGACCTGTGGTGGTGCAGGTGATAAAGTGTCAAACTGGAATGCTGAGGTCGTCAGTTTGAAACCCTGGGTTTGCCCAGTCAAGGCACATATGACAAGCAACTACTATGAGTTGATGCTTCCAGCTTCTGCCCCCGCCCTTTCCTGTCTCTAAAATCAATAAATAACATCTCAAAGAATAAAAAAAAAAGAAAAGAGTGCATAAACTGTTTAGAGAAAATAGTTCAGGTCTCTTGTTCTATGGGTGAGTCCAAGTCTGGTCCTCAGTTTCCTCATCTGTAAAATGGGGATTATTTCTTCTTACACTCTCGGATTGTTCTGAAAAGCATGAGAGTGGAAAGTTCCAGGGTTAAAGGAACAGACTGGCCCCAGATCCCAGCTCCTCCGTGAGCTTCTCACATGCTTCCATCTCCAGGCCCGGTGTAGACAATGGTGGGGCCCACCTCAGAGCACTGGTGTAAGGAGTAAGTGGGTCAGTCCACCGAACAGCACTCACGGGAGGGCCCTCACTAAGTGCCATAGGAGCAAGTGCCATCATTACTACTATGAGAGCCCTTAGCATGAGCCCGGCACACAGTAAGGGTGCCATAAATGTAAACCAGCACAACACAGCACAGCAGTGATTTGCTATTATCCACGGTCACTCAGCTCACCCGACTCCCTGCTTGGCCCCTCAGAGGCTATCTGCCACTTTGCCAGGGTAATGCGCTGAGCAAGAGCCCAAGGCTGGAAACACAAAAGTGGGTTCAGATTTTCTTTTTGTGTGTGTGTGTGTATTTTTCTGAAGCTGGAAACGGGGAGGCAGTCAGACAGACTTCCGCATGCACCTGACCGGGATCCACCCGGCACGCCCACCAGGGGGCGATAATCTCTGCCCATCTGGGGCGTCGCTCTGTCGCGACCAGAGCCACTCTAGCACCTGGGGCAGAGGCCAAGGAGCCATCCCCAGCACCCGGGCCATCTTTTGCTCCAATGGAGCCTCGGCTGCAGGAGTGGAAGAAAGAGACAGAGAGGAAGGAGAGGGGGAGGGGTGGAGAAGCAGATGGGTGCCTCTCCTGTGTGCCCAGGCCGGGAATTGAACCCGGGACTTCCGCACGCCAGGCCAACACTCTACCACTGAGCCAACCGGCCAGGGCCGGGTTCAGATTTTCACTCTGTCATCTTATTGAGTGACTTTGCCAGCTGTGCGACCTTGGGCAAGTAAACTCACCCCTCTGAAGTCCAGTTTCCTTCTATCTTCAATGGGATAATAGAAATAGAATATAAAAATATAAAACTCACTTTATATTATAAAGTATTTTATAGATTATATAATAAAATAATGTACATAGTTGTTATTTATAAATGTAATATAAGTACTTAACATATACAATTGAATAAGACAACAGCAAACATATAAATATATAAGGCACAAAGTATAGCATCAAGCACATGATAGGCACTCAATAAATAGGAACTATTGTGACTATTCTTATAGATTCTGAGGCCTCAGACCTTGCTCTGGTCCCGCCCCAAACGAGACATGGATCCCTCTCCCTCCTTTTCTTCCACAACCCCATGAAATCTAATCTCCAGCTGCTAACTTCCCAGGGGACCTCCTTGACCTCAAGGACACAGAACCCCCACCCTCCGGGCTCTGCCAGGGCCCAGACTCAGGGATGGACACAGGGTAAGTGTAGCACGCTTGGACGCAGTCTCCCAGAGCTCCGCCTGCCAGGAGGGCCATGAGCTTCAGACTCAGATGGCAACATGGGGTAGCAAGGAGACCCGAACAGGGAGGCCGATCCAGGGACAAGAACACAGAACCCATTGGGCCAAAGCACACAGCCGGCACCAAAGAGAACCCAGAGAGGTCACAGCACCCCTAGTCCAGAGACACACACATGGGCAGGGGGAGGGACACTCCTTCACAGGGTCAGCCACTGATGGTCACGGAACCTCACTGGTGATTATATGCATTGAGTGTAGACACATGCTTGATACACAGTCCCAGACATGCCTCCCCAACAGACACCCACTCACCATCCCCAACAAGCCCCAGCCCCACCCCACACATCCCACCTTACACCCCACACATCTCAAACTTGAAAAACACACTGACATGTCTGCGTGACGACATACACCTCATCTTCATCCAGAAACAATTTCCTCACTGTTTATTAACACAAACCAGACAAGTAGTAGAAAATAAATAACGCCTTATCACACATTTTTTTCTTCCTATGAAAGAAAGCCTGCCCTTGAAGAGTCATGAGCCCTTGAGAAAGTCAGACGGTGAATCAATAATTTGAGCACAATATAAGAAGAGTTACAGCAGAAGCAGTGGTGGGATTCAAATAATTTAACAATTGGTTCTTTGCCCTTAATGACTGTTTTAAGTATAAGAAAAGGTACACGGAAAGGTAGTTTATCATTTCCTGCATTTAATACTTAAATAAGAATAATAAAAGAGGTACAAAAAACTAGATTATGTAATAAAAGAATTTTTAAAAATTTTATTTAGAACACTACCTTTTTTTTTTTTTTTCATTTTTCTGAAGCTGGAAACAGGGAGAGACAGTCAGACAGACTCCCGCATGCGCCCGACCGGTATCCACCCGGCACGCCCACCAGGGGCGAAGCTCTGCCCTCCAGGGGGCGATGCTCTGCCCATCCTGGGCGTCGCCATGTTGCAACCAGAGCCACTCTAGCGCCTGGGGCAGAGGCCACAGAGCCATCCCCAGCACCCGGGCCATCTTTGCTCCAATGGAGCCTTGGCTGCGGGAGGGGAAGAGAGAGACAGAGAGGGAAAGCGCAGCGGAGGGGTGGAGAAGCAAATGGGCGCTTCTCCTGTGTGCCCTGGCCGGGAATCGAACCTGGGTCCTCCGCACGCTAGGCCGACGCTCTACCGCTGAGCCAACCGGCCAGGGCTAGAACACTAACTTTAACAGGGTGACATTGATCAATAAGAATCCATAGGTTTCAGGTGAACATCTCTACAGCATTTGAACTGTTGATTGTGTTGTGTACCCATCACCCAAAGTCAAATGATTTTCCATCACTTTATATTTGTCCCTCTTTACCCCTTCCCGTTTCCTCACATCCCCTTCCCCTCACCCACATTCCCTTCCCCATTAACCACTTCACTTTTATCTATGTTCATAAGTCTCAGTTTTATATTCTACCTATGTGTGAAATCATACAGTTCTTAGATTTTTCTGATTTACTTATTTCACTCAGTATAATGTTCTCAGGGTCCATCCATGTTGTTGTAAATGTTACTATGTCATCATTTCTTATGGCTGAGTAGTATTCCATTGTATATATTATATTTACCACATCTTTATCCAGTCCTCTATCGAGGGACACTTTGGTTGTTTCCATGTCTTGGCAACTGTGAATAATGCTGCAATGAACATGGGAGTGCATGTGTCTTTACATACCAGTGTTTCTTAGGTTTTTTTTTGTTTTGTTTTGTTTTTTACAAAGACAGAGAGAGAGTCAGAGAGAGGGATAGATAGGGACAGACAGACAGGAACGGAGAGAGATGAGAAGCATCAATTATTAGTTTTTCGGTGCGACACCTTAGTTGTTCATTGATTGCCTTCTCATATGTGCCTTGACCGTGGGCCTTCAGCAGATCAAGCAACCCCTTGCTTGAGCCAGCAACCTTGGGTCCAAGCTGGTGAGCTTTGCTCAAACCAGATGAGCCCGCGCTCAAGCTGGGTCCTCGGCATCCCAGTCCACTGCGCCATCGCCTGGTCAGGCTGTTTCTTAGTTTTGAGGGTAGATACTCAGTAGAGGGATTGCTAGATTGTATGGTAATTCTGTTCTTAATTTTTTGAAGAACCACCATACTTTCTTCCATAATAGTTGTACTAATTTGCATTCCCACCAGAAGTGAATGAGGATTCCTTTTCCTCCACAGCCTCTCCAATACTTGTTATTACCTGTCTAGTTGTCAGAGGCAGCTTTAATGGCAGGCACTCCGGGCATGTGCCCTGGGCCTTGACTTCTGAAGGGCCCTGCAAAACCCCAACTATACATTTTTCTATTGATACCAAGTTTGGTTTCATATGTGCAATTTTAACATTAATAGTACATAATATTTTTTATTTATTTAAAAATATGGTTAACATGTGCTTTTATTTTTCCTGTCTCTCTCTCTTTTTTAAAGGGCCCAATATTTTCTTCTGTGCTCGGGTCCTCAACTGACCTTAATCCACCTCTGCTTGTTGATTATGGCCAATCTAACAGGTGTGAGGTGGTATCTCATTGTAATTTTGATTTGCATTTCTCGAATAGCTAGTGAAGAAGAACGTCTTTTCATATATCTGTTGGCCATTTGTATGTCCTCTTGGGAGAAGTGTCTGTTCAGGTCCTCTTTCCATTTTTTTTGTTTTTGTTTTTGTTTTTTGACAGAGAGAGTCCGAGAAAGGGAGAGGTAGGGACAGACAGACAGGAAGGGAGAGAGTTGAGAAGCATCAATTCTTCGTTGAAGCTCCTAAGTTGTTCAGTGATTGCTTTCCCATATGTGCCTTTACCAGGGAACTCCAACAGAGCAAGCAACCCTTTGCTCAAGCCAGTGACCTTGGACTCAAGCAAGTGACCATGGGGTCATATCTATGATATGGCAACTGTGAATAATGCTGCAGTGAACATGGGAGTGCATGTGTCTTTACATACCAATGTTTCTTAGGGTTTTTGTTTTGTTTTGTTTTGTTTTTTACAGAGACAGAGAGAGAGTCAGAGAGAGGGATAGATAGGGACAGACAGACAGGAATGGAGAGAGATGAGAAGCATCAATTATTATTAGGCACATATGCTCAAGCCAGCAACCCCTTACTCAAGCTGGTGAGTCCATGCTCAAGTCAGATGAGCCTGTGCTCAAGCCGGCAACCTCAGGGTTTTGAACCTTTGTCCTCCGTGTCCCAGTCCGATGCTCTATCCACTGCACCACTGCCTGGTCAGGCCCTCTCCCCATTTTTAAATTGGATTGTTTTGTTTGTTTGTTGCTGAGCTTTATGAGTGCTTTATTTATTTTGGGTATTAAACCCTTATAGGAACTTTTTTTTGCAAATATCATCTCCCATTTAATTGGCTGCCTATTTGTTTAGTTGACAGTTTCTTTTGCTTTGCAGAAGTTTTTTAGTTTGATGCAGTCCCATTCATTTATTTTTGCCTTTACTTCCCTTGCCCTTGGGGTCAAATTCATAAATTGTTCTCTATAGCCAAGGTCCATGAGCTTAGTACCTATGTTTTCTTCTATGTAATTTATAGTTTCAGGTCTTATATTTAGGTCTTTGACCAATTTTTTATTAATTGTTGTTCAGGTGGACAAACTGTAGTATAGTTTCATTCATTTGCATATGGCTTTCCAATTTTCCCAGCACCATTTATTAAAGAGGCTTTCTTTTCTCTACTGTGTGTTTTTGGCTCCTTTGTTGAAGATGATTTGTCCATATACATGTGGTTTTATTTCTGGGCTCTCTATTCAGTTCCATTGGTCTGTATGTCTGTTTTGTTTGTTTTTGCCAATACTATGCTGTTTTGATTATTGTGGCTCAATAGTATAATTTGAAGTGAGGGAGCGTGATACCTCCAGCTTCATTTTTTTCCTCATGATTGCTTTGGTTATTCAGGTTTTTTTGTTTGTTTGTTTTGTTTTTGTTTTTTTTCTGTATATTTCTGAAGTGAGGTGGGGGAGGCAGAGAAACAGATTCCTGCATGCGCCCAACCGGGATCCACCTGAAAAGCCCACTAGGGGGCAATGCTCTGCCCATCTGGGCATTGCTTTGTTACATCCAGAGTCATTCTAGCACCTGAGGCAGAGGCCATGGAGCCACCCTCAGTGCCCTGGCCAACTTTGCTCCAGTTGAGCCTTGGCTGCAGGAGGGAAAGTGAGAAATAGAGAGAAAGGAGAGGGGGAAGGGTGGAGAAGCAAATGGGCACTTCTCCTGTGTGCCCTGGCCAGGAATCGAACCCAGAACTACCACATGCCAGGCCGACGCTCCACCACTGAGCCAACCAGCCAGGGTCTATTCAGGGATTTTTATGGTTCCATACAAACCTGGTAATTTTTTATTCTCTTTCTTTAAAAAATGACATTGGGATTTTGATGGGGATTGCATTAAATTTGTATATTGCTTTGGGTAATATGGCCATTTTAACTATGTTGATATTTCCAATCCTTGAACATGGAATATTCTTCCATTTCATTGTGTCTTTTTCCATTTCTTTCAATCATGTTTTGTAGTTTTCAGTATATAGATCCTTCACATCCTTTGTTAAGTTTATTCTTCGGTATTTTTTTGTTGTTGTTGCAAATGTAAAAGGAATATTTTTAAAGTTCATTCTCCAAAGTTTCATCATTGGCATATAGAAAAGCAGTAGACTTCTGTATATGGATTTTGTATCCTGTGACTTTACTGTAGTGGTTTATTATTTCTAATAGTTCTTTGATGGACTCTTTGGGGTTTTCTATATACAGGATCATATATCTGCAAAAAGTAATACCTTTATTTTTTTTCCCAATATGAATGCCTTTTATTTCTTTCTCTTGCCTCATTGCTCTGGCTAAAATTTCCAGAACTATGTTGAATAAGAGAGGAGGAGTGGGCAGTCTTGTTTTGTCCTGATTTTAAAGGACAAGGCTTCATTTTTTCACCATTTAGTATGATATTAGTTGATGGTTTGTCATATATGGCCTTTATTATGTTGAAGTACTTTCCTTCTATTCTGATTTTATTGATTGTTTTAAACATAAAGCGATGTTGTATCTTATTGAATTCCTTTTCTGCATCTATTGATAGGATCATATGACTTTTGTTCTTTGTTTTGTTGATATGTTATATTATGTTGATTGATTTTCATATGTTGAACCATCCTTGTGCTCCTGGAATAAATCCTACTTGATCATGATGTATTATTTTCTTAATGTGTTATTGAATTTGATTTGCTAATATTCTGTTTAGGATTTTTGCATTTGTATATATTAGAGGCATTGGTCTGTATTTTTTTTTGTGTGTGCTGTCCTTACCAGGTTTTGTTATGAAGGTTATGCTGGCCTCATAAAATGTGTTGGGGAGTATTGCTTCTTCTTCTGTTTTTTGGAAGACTTTGAGAAGGATAGGTAGCAAATCTTCTTTGAATGTTTGATAGAATTCTCTAGTGTAACCATCTGGTCTTGGACTTTTGTTTCTGGGGAGGTTTTTGTTAGTTGTTTCTATTTCCTCCCTGCTTATTGTTTAGGTTTTCCTCTTCTTCATGACTCAGTCTAGAAAGATTGTATTGTTCTAGGAAGTATGGAATACCACTAAACAAGAACAAATGACAGAAACACAGAAGAGAAGAACCAAATAAGACACAGAGCTACCAGAAAACAAAACATAAAATGGCTATAGGAAATCATCAAGTGTCAATAATTACCCTAAATGTAAATGGACTGAACTCATCAATAAATAGTCACAGAGTAGCAGATTGAATAAAAAATCAAAACCCAACCATGTGCTGCTTTCAGGAGACACATCTAAACTGCAAGGACAAAAGTAGATTCAAAGTGAAAAGTTAGAAAATGATTCTCCAAGCAAATAACAACAACAAAAAGCAGGTGTAACCATACTCATATCTGACAATGCTGAGTTCAAAACAACAAGGATAACCAGAGACAAAGATGGACATTTCAAAATAATAAAGAAGACATTGTTTTGAGAAGACATACCAATTCTTAATATATATGCACCAAATCACGGAGCACCAAAATATATAAGACATCTACTAAGGGAGAGAGATGAGAAGCATCAATTCTTTGTTGCGGCACCTTAGTTGTTCATTGATTACTTTCTCATATGTGCCTTGACTGGGGGGCTACAACAGAGTGAGCAACCCCTTGCTCAAGCCAGGGACCTTAAGGTCAAGCCAGCGAACATAGCTATGACCCCACACTCAAGCCAGCAACCCCGTGCTCAAGCTGGTAAGCCCATGGTCAAGCCAGATGAGCCCACACTCAAGCCGGTGACCTCAGGGTTTTATATCTGGGTCCTCTGCATCCCAGTCTGATGCTCTATCCACTGCACCACTGCCTGTTCAGGCTCTCTGTTTTTGTTTTGTTTTTTTTTAATTTGTGAGTCTCTCTCCTCTTCTCTCTGTAGCATCTCTAGTTGCCTGTGTTCGATGTCACCAATTCTTTCTCCTATCTGGCTTGTTCTGTAAGCTAAACTTACTACCCCAGTTTTCAATTCATGTTTTGAGTTCTTCATTTCCGTTTTTAAAGTTTCAGTCTCCTTGTTGAGGTATTCATTTTGTTCATTAGTTTGTTTTCTCAGCTCATTGTTGCCTAATGGTGTCTTCTCGCATCTCAATGAGTATTTTCAGAACTTCAATTTTGAATTCTCTGTCGTTTAACTCCAAGGTTTCTATGTGATTGAAATTTTTTTCTGCAGATTTTTTATTTTCTTTCTGAACTAAGTCTCTGTCTTGTGTAGCCATGGTATTCATTTCTTCTTCCTTCATGGCATTTGGGAGTGGTGTTGTTAAGAACCCTAACAAAAAAACACTAAAAAGTTTTTAAATACAATAAAAAATATTAAAATTTAAACAATTATGACAAGTAAAGAAAAAGAAAAAACCACAGGAAAAAAGATTGAAAGCAAACAAAAAATTTTTAAAAACCACCCACAAAAAATAAAAATAGAAAATATAAAAATTAAAGAAAATGAAATTCAAAAAATGAAAAAGAGAAAAAAGAATAAGAAGGAAAAAAGAAAAAAGAGGGGAAAAAGAAAAAGTTTTTAGTTTGAGAGTTTTTTCCAGTAGGTGTTGCTGTATTACAACTTTTAGCTCTGTGAAGTTCCTGGGCTGTCCTCTGCTGAGATGTTGCTGTCACAATGATGTAGGCATGGTCACAGTCCCATTGGTGGGTGGGGCATGTTGTGAGGGCTTTATGGCTTCAGCTTATCACTTCAGCTTTCTGGCTTTATGGCTCTAGAAATGGTGATCTCAGGCTTCCAGGGGCTCCTTCCAATGTCTCAACAGACCTGGGACCAGACGTGGAGCACCTCTGTTTTTCAGGGGAAAAAGTGGGTCTGGAGAGCTGGCTGTGGGGTTTGTCTCTGCCACTCTTTGTACTGCAAAATGAGGAAAGTGGGATCTGGGAGGCTGGGGGCTGCACTTTAGCTTTCTCTGTCTCTGCCAAGTGAAGGCTGCAGGCAAACCATGGGAACACTGGCTGTGACCTCACACTCTGGCTGCTTTGGTTAATCTCCCTCTCTGCCCCTCTGTCTCTCTGCTCCTTCAAGCAGAAGGAGACTGTTACTTTGAGTTTCCCTCTCTGTACCCCTCAGACAAAATCCAGAGAGCCTGAGCTTCCCTCCTCCTCATAGTCCAGTAGAGAAAAAGAAACTCAGTCACTCCAGGTTTGTCTCCTCTCCTCTCCAAAGCCCACCACAATTGTGTTTTATTTTCTGCCACCCTTTTCACCGTGTCCCACTTTTAGTCTGTTCAGTGTGTGGATTTTTCAGACATGCCTGCAAGCCCAGCTGGTATTCCTTCACTGCATTATAGTTGTTCAACTTGTTGAAATTTCAAGGGAAGAGATCAAGAGTATCTCTCACACCACCATCACTCTGACATCATCCACCAGTGTAAACTTTTATATAAGAGTTTTAAAATATTAATGAAAAAGTATTAAATAATACCTGACAATAAACTATAAAACTATTATTTAAGGCAGTCGTCTCCAACCCCCGGGCCACAGACCAGTACCGGTCCATGGGCCATTTGGTACTGGTCCGCAGAGAAAGAATAAATAACTTACATTATTTCCATTTTATTTAAATTTAAGTCTGAACAATGTTTATTTTTTAAAAATGTCCAGATTCCCTCTGTTACATCTGTCTAAGATTCACTCTTGATGCTTGTCTTGGTCATGTGATACATTTATCCATCCCACCCTAAAGGCCAGTCTGTAAAAATATTTTCTGACATTAAACCGGTCCTTGGCCCAAAAAAGGTTGGGGATCACTGATTTAAGGTATTTCCATATTGCTTCTTGATTGAGATGCTCATTTCCTACTGAAGTAACAAACACAAGGGAATTAAAATGTACAACCTTGATTTGATATTTTTCACTAGATCATAAAAAAGGAGCTTGGTATACATGTGAAATTGCCGCTAGAAGAAATAAGAAAGTAGTAGTCTCAATCACGGTAGTACCTGATCATAAACAGCATTATAGGTGGCACACTAGTTAAATGAAAATGCTGTCTGTTGAATAAAAACAGGAAAATATTCAGATCAGTATTCAAGTTTATGCTGGTTCATCAGAACTCACTAACAGCACTTCTGTGTGTTGTCACCTAATGGGATTCTTTCTTAAGGGCTAATGTGACCCTCCAAAGCAGCCATAGCTGGGTGGTTTAGAAACAGTGTCCTCAAAGTGTGGTCCCTGAACCAGCAGCACCAGCATCCTCTGGGAGCTCCTTAGAAATGCAGATTCTCAGCCCCACCCTCGTCCCACTGAGCCTGAAATTCTAGGGCTGAAGACCCCAAAATAACCAAGGTTAAAGGGGGACCCCAGTCATCGTCAAGAGATGTCCTCTCCCTACCACTAACACATGAGCGCACCACCCCCTATCTTCTCCGCCCCCCCATCCCTGACAGGAGCTTTTCTCTCTTTCTCCTAAGCTCCCCTTGTTTAGCCTCTATGCCTTGTTTCCTGGCTCATTTCTTCTACCTCTGTGGCTTTCTAAATAAACTTTCTCTTATAAAAATGGAAAAGAAATGTCCTCTGAAAGTATTTACTCCCTTTATTCAGTAAACATCTACTGAGTGCCTGCTCTGTGCCAGGCCCCGAACTGGGTGGCAGTGGGACACACACTATGACAAAGAGCCTGAGTCCTGCCCTCGCACAGTTGTCAGTCCTGTTGCTCTTAAACTCAAGCACTTGCTATTTTTAATATATTTTTTCTTTCTTCTTCTCAACCATTATCCACCTTGAGGATTTTCTAAGAAGAGCTCAAATATTGTCATGGCCTGCTACAGAAAGCAAGGCCAGCGGTCCTCAGAGAAACTCACCCAAGTTCAGCTAAAGGGAAGCAAGGAGCCACTGGGGCACAATGTGCCTTTGTTTATACCTAACACGTGGCCCGGGTCCAAAGGGTGGGCTTGGGTGGGCTTCTTTGGAATCCTGCTGATGGTGCCAAATGTCAATGTAAGAAATATCTAAACCAGTAGAGAATTTTTTAATGAGAGTTTCTTTGAGCCAGACTGGTGACATATGCCAGGGAGCATAATCTCAAATTCTCCCTCAGTCTTATCAATTATGGCCATATGAGGGAGTAATGGTGTTTTCTATTGCTCCTATTAATAACCAGGAAGCCTGTCTTGAGTAGGAAAAGTTGGCATTAAGTGTCCTGCCTGCAGGAGCTGAAAAGTTAAAAATTATATTTCTCAGGCTCCCCTGCGGTTAGGATCTGCCTTGCATTTCTGTTCTTCCAATATGATTCACTCACACATTTGAGTGGTGGACATGGGGTGGAGCCCATACTTCAGGCTCCACCACAGTGGAAGTGTCCACTTTTCTGTGATGGTCATCTAATTATAGCAGGTTCCTGATGGCAGTTGTTCCATAATTGTGACAAATTCCTGGTTGTGCTGCCTTCCTGATCTTGGTGGGGGAAGCTGATTCCTAATTAATCAGTCAAGATACTAACCCTAGTATCAACTGAAAAATAATATCAACCAGGTGTTTTGTCACCAAAAAGGATTTGCCCAGGAAAAAGAAAGGGTTGTAACCCAGTGCATGCAGACATGGGAAGCCACCTGCACACTGTGGCCTGTGTGTAGTATTTATAAAAGGGAAAAGAAAGTTAAGGGGAGGGGAAGCGAGAGCCAGCGAGCTTTATTATGAACATGGTGTTCTTCCTGGAGGGTTCCGTGATTACAGAGAGTGTGAGAACTTCCATAAGCCCAGCTCCTCCCATAGACTCTCCGCACTGAGTGTATTTTCTTAAAGTTCTAGTTTGTCTTTATCACTAGAAAGGAAGCGGACCATTGAAAAGCCTATGTTTGGCCCTGGCTGGTTGGCTCAGTGGTAGAGCGACGGCCTGGTGTGCAGAAGTCCTGGGTTCGATTCCCGGCCAGGGCACATAGGAGAAGCGCCCATCTGCTTCTCCACCCCTCCCCCTCTCCTTCCTCTCTATCTCTCTCTTCCCCTCCCGCAGCCGAGGCTCCATTGGAGCAAAGATGGCCCGGGCGCTGGGGATGGCTCCTTGGCCTCTGCCCCAGGCGCTAGAGTGCCTCTGGTCGCAGCAGAGCGACGCCCCGGAGGGGCAGAGCATCACCCCCTGGTGGACAGAGCGTCGCCCCTGGTGGGCGTGCCGGGTGGATCCCGGTCAGGCGCATGTGGGAGTCTGTCTGACTGTCTCTCCCCGTTTCCAGCTTCAGAAAAATACAAATAAATAAATAAATAATAAATAAATAAATAAAAAGCCTAGGTTTATGGTTTAGGTCTTGAGGTTGTATCTAAATGGTCAGCATAGAGTCTATTTGTTCAACCTTCCTGACACTTCTGAAAGCCACTCAACACTCTACGATAAGTTCCTTTCTGCAAACGTTAACTAGAATAGGTCTTGGTCTCTGTAATGAACTGTGTGAATCTCCCATGGCTACTGTGACAAATTACCACAAACTTTGTGACATAAAACAACAGAAATCTATTCTCTCACAGTTATGAAGGCTAGAAGTCCTCAATCAGCGTCACTGGGCCACAACCAAGGTGTCAGCAGGGCTGTGCTCCCTCTGGGGCGCTAGGGGCGAAACTGCTCCTCACCACTTCCAGTTTAGGTGGCTGGCGGCACTCTGTGTGTGGCCTTGTCACTCCAGTCTTTGTCTCCTCCTTTCTGTGTATATAACCTTCCTCCATCTCTTTCTCTTTATTTCCCCATCGATTTGAGAGGAAGGGAGACAGAGAAAGGAAGGGAGAGAGAGAGAGAGAGAGAGAGAGAGAGAGAGACTCATTGCTGCACTTAGTTGTGGACCCATTGATTGTTCTCATATGTGCTCTGACCGGGACTCGAACTGGTGCCCTCAGGAACAAGATAGTGCCCTCCATACTCCTGGATGATGGTCTATCCATGGTGCCACCACCAGAGCCCTCTACCTCTCTCTTATAATGACACTGGCCATGGCATTTAGGGTCCACCCTGATAATCCAGTATATCTTACCTTGATCCTTAATTAAATCACATCTACAATGACCATTTTTTACAAATAAGGTCACATTTACATGTTCCAGGTATTAAGGCATGGATATTGTTTGGACAGCCCTTTCTCACCTTCCACAGGAATCAACACAAACCTTCCTTAGAGCCCTCACCTCTCCAAGCCAGATTCCCCCGTCATCACCCAGCATAGGAATCCCTGTGAACTATGTCCTCTCTTTCCCTCTACATTCATGCTCCGCTCTGCTCTAGGTCTGGGAACCTGGACGTCAGTTGGGACTCCCTTGCCTTCTGTCTTCCATCCGGGTTCAGCCAACGGGAGGGGTTAGCAGAAATTGGCAGGGGAGAGTGAGCAGTCGGGTATTGTCAACATAAAAAATATCCAAACCTGTAGAGAATATTTATGAGTTTATTTGAGCCAAAGTGGGGACATGTGCCAGGAAGCAAGATCTCAAATGCTCTGGAGAACGACAGCTTGGCAGTTCGGTTTATGCAGCTGGAATGAGGAATGATCGTAAGGAAGACTACCGGAAGGTGGGAGAAAGCAAGGCGGAAATGGTATTACAGGCTAGTTAACAAGATGCTGTGCTGTCTTGAGGGTGGTTATGCTTTTGAGGGGTATTACTTCTGACTCCTCAAAGCTGTGTTAACCTGGATGCACAAGAACAACGGACAGTAGCATTTTAGATCTTGCTTCCTGGCATATTTCATTGGTTTGGCTCAGATAAACTCTTACTGAAATTCTAAAAATTCTTTAAAAAAATGAGCAGAGCTGGCTAAAAGCCACTCACTAAAGAACTTGTATGCCTGGGGTATGACTACCCACTATGACCTGCCCATTTAGGAATTTTTAATCAGACCTTGCTGTGAGGTTACTTTCCATACAACCCCTTCTTTTCATCCACAGTATGTTCTGTCCTGTCCACTTCCCTGCTGGGCTGTGGGCTGGCAGCGGCAGCGTCCCAGCACCTCTGACTGGGGACTAATGGCCACTCCCTCTGTGTGCCCTCTGGTTTAGGAATGGTAATAGCTTCTGGCTGCTAGCTGGGCCTCAGGAGCTTACCTTTGCTGGTGTCCCTTAGCCATGCCCTTTATCTGTCCATGTTGTTTAAATAAAACCCTTACCCCACATGATGGTGACATTGATTTCCTGCAGGAATCCTGGCTGATATAGCTGCTTAGTCACGCCTACACTCATCTTAGCAGGAGGAACGGGAAGCCCAGGTCTGGTTTAGGTCACTCAAGTTTCACCAGGATAAAGGACATGAGGAACTGTTGTTTGGCTGGCTACAGCTGTGCCTCTTCTATCCATTTTATCAATAGGGATAAAGCTCCCTCTCTTATTTAAGGGTTCACATGTTAAAGCTTTTAAAAGGATGATAAATTGATTTAATATTTAGCCCTACTTTGTGCCAACGATCTTGCCTTAGCACTTGACATGATTTGATGCATTTAATTCACATAACCACCCATTGAGGAAGGATATTATAACTATTTTACTGATTGGAAACTAAAAGTTAAGTGACTTCCCTAAAGTCACACAGTAGTTACCTGAGCAAAAGTTGGAACTTGAACATCTCTCTGACCTCAGAGTTTATATTTGTAGCCACTACAAACATATTGTCTCCTTACGGTTCTCAAGATATTTCTACCTATCAGATGAGTAGTTAATTGCTTTACATATACTGTTTCTAATTCACAAAAGACATAACTATGTATCCTCTTACTTCCGCCTCGCTGAGGTCAGATTTGCCATCATCTCACACCTGACTCCCTCATCCACTCTCCGGCATTCCGGTGCACTCTCCTCTAACGAGGCCTGAACTTGTAGACATGTGCATTGCACTTGCTCGCCTGATAAAAACCCTGTAAGGAATTCCTTGCTTGCAAGTGCTTTGAAGATGTTACAGATAGCGTTGACCTGGCTCCTGTCTACCTGTCTAAGTGCACTCCCAGCCACCCCTCTGTGAGTTCTGGATCCAAGATATTGGCCTCCTTTATGTGCCTCACACTTCTTCTTCTTCTTCTTCTTCTTCTTCTTCTTCTTCTTCTTCTTCTTCTTCTTCTTCTTCTTCTTCTTCTTCTTCTTCTTCTTCTTCTTTTGCCTCAGACTTCTTTGTTGGTTCCCTCCCCATCCTGAAGCTCCCTGAGGACAGGAGCTGTGGCTCAGTATCCCCAACACCTGGCCAATAATAGGCGACCAGGCAATATGGTAGTAGGCATTTAGGCATGAACAGAGCAAGTACAGAAAGCACTGGGTTCCTAGCAACAGACAATGGTAGGGTGAGGCCTTGCCCCCCAGGGGCCCTTTCCTCCCCTAGCACAGCTGGTCATGTGGGTTAGAACCCTTGAATTTTTATATCACTGGTCATGCGGTTGGGACCCTTCCTGCCCTTTCCTCCCCTGGCATGTTGCAGGTGACCCAGTAGACCCCCTTAGATGAGGAACAGGGTACCAGAGAGTAGCCTCCTCGGACTCTGATACAAGTCTTTGTATGACCACTCCCTTGAGCATTAGGTCTGAGAGACACCATCTAGGCTTCAGTTGTGTTTCAGTTCCAGGCCCAGAAAAGCAGCAAGGCATGGCACCCCAGGACCAGCCGTGATGACTAATGACCCCGTGACCTCATACCGACTGATTGGTGGAGACCAGGACCCTGAAAGGACACAGCTGGAGAACCGATGTTCTATTAGATTGTCCCCTGAGATCTCCAGCTAAAACCCTGAGAAGGAAGGACCCAGGGCATGCTCCTTCTCTCTCTTCAGCACCCTGTGCCTTTCCCCACTCCACGTGATCTCTCACTCTCTCTTTCTTTCTCTTAGGCACCCTGTGCCTTTCCCCACTCCCACGAGCTCTCTCTCTCTCTCTCTCTTTCTCTTGGGCACCCTGTGCCTTTCCCCTTCTCCCAGAGGCATGTTCTCTCAGCTTTTTTCTTTTTTAAGCTCCAAGGGCCCTACTTTGGCCTCTGTAATCTGTTCCCTGAGCCCACACAGCCTAGTTGGCTCACTTCTGGCTAGTGACTTTCATTATTATTATTTTTTAATTTAGAAATTAGATTTAGATTGGCCTGTGGTGACACAATAGATAAAGCGTCAACCTAGAATGCTGAGGTTGCTGGTTGGAAACCCTGGGCTTGTCTGGCCAAGGTATATGCAACAAGGAACCAAAGAATGACTAAAGTGAAGCAACTATGAGTTGGGACTTCTCACTCCCTCCTCCTCTCTGTAAAGTCAATAAATGAAATCTAAAAAGAAAGAAAGAAAGAAAGAAAGAAAGAAAGAAAGAAAGAAAGAAAGAAAGAAAGAAAGAAAGAAAGAAAGAGAGAGAGAGAGAAAGAGAAAGAAAGGGAAAGAAAGAGAGAAAGAGAGAAAGGGAAAGGAAGGAAGGAAGGAAGGAAGGGAGGAAGGAAAGAAGGAAGGAAGGGAGGAAGGAAAGAAGGAAGGAAGAAATAAAGTTGGGAGGGAGGAAGGGAGGGAGGGAGGGAGGGAGGGAGGGAGGAAGGAAGGAAGGAAGGAAGGAAGAAGGAAGGAAGGAAGGAAGGAAGGAAGGAAGGAAGGAAGGAAGGAAGGAAGGAAGGAAGGAAAGAAAGAAAGAAAGAAAGAAAGAAAGAAAGAAAGAAAGAAAGAAAGAAAGAAAGAAAGAAAGAAAGAAAGAAAGAAAGAAAGAAAGAAAGAACTGTTGATTGAATTCTGGGCTCATCACCCAAACCTTGTGACTTTCTAAACCTTTGTTTACTTTTGTTTGTGTTTGAGTGTTGATTCAGAATTCTTTTTACCCATAACTCAAGTACCAAGGTTGCTGAACCGATGTTTGGTCTAATCTGGTTGGTAAATTTCTGGTGCCCTTTTGCAGCTAACAATAGAGAATGAATGGGTGATTCGATGGATGGATGGATGAATAAATAAACTTTTTAAGGGCAGTATCACTGTTATTTGCAAATGAAAAAAACTAAAGGCCAGAAAAGGCAAGTTTACCACTAAAAGTCACTGGGCTGATATATGTCCCATGTAGGTATCAAATCAGTCTGAGTTCAAAGTTGTACCTCCTCCACTTCATACTACCTCATAATGATTGCTCAGAGCCCTGGCTGGATAGTTCAGTTGGTTAGAGCATTGTTCCGATACACAAAGGTTGCAAGTTTGATGCCCTGTCAGGGCACATACAGATCAATGCTTTGGTATCTGTTTCTCTCTCTTTCTTATTGCTCTCATAAATCAATTAAAAATTTTTTTTAAATGATTGCTCATAGTACTAAGTGTAGCACCATTAAGTAAATGAAAATAAATTAACACAAGGAGAAAGAACACCACGGATATACAGATCTTTCAAACACAAGGACACGTAAGTAACAGGTTCCCAAAATATCACAATACAGTCAGGATTTGCATGACAATGTTTCAGTCAATGATGGACCACATGTATGACAGTTGTCTCATTACATTATAAAAGAGCTGGAAAATTTCCATCACATGGTGACACTAAGCCATCGTGACCTCATAGCACAATACATTGTTCACATGTTTGTGATGATACTGTTGTAAACCTAATGTCATATACGAGTATAGCACACACAATTCTGTACAGTACATAATACTTAATAATAAATGACTATGCTACTGGTTTATGTATTTACTATACTTTTTATCATTATTTTAGAGTGCACACTTTCTACTTATACAAAAAAGCTTGATGTAAAATGCCAGCAGCAGTCTCATACCTCTTATGTTTTCACTGTCTCTTGATTGCTAAAATTTCCCTTGTACTTGATTTAATATCGTGCTGTTTTATAAATTTAGTGTAGCCTATATATACAAAGTTTATAAAGTCTCCAGTAGTGGACAGTAATGTCCTAGGCCTCACATTCACTCAGCACTCACTTACTGACTCCCTCAGAGCAACTTCCAGTCCTGCAAGTTCCATTCATGGTAAGGGTCCTATGCTGATAGTGGTGGGATTCAACCAGTTTGCACTGGTTTGGCAGAACCAATACCCAATTTTTTGTTGAGTTTGGTGAACTGGTTGTTAAAATGGCACTTGTAATCAGGGTTCTCTCTAAGGCGGGCACCTGGGCAGCCACCCAATGTGGAAATCACAAATTTATATTCCTTACTTTTTTTTAATGTTCATCTACACAATAGCATATTTGAACTGCCCATAGTAATATTCATTCCCTCCATAGGTGAAAAATTGCAAGACGTCAATCAAGAAACAATATGAAAATAATCTTAAATAACAGTTTTATTGTTTTTTAAATCAGGTATTATTTAGCATTTTTTTATTAGTATTTTAAAACTCTTATTATTTAATCTAGTTTTGTGTACTTCTTTTATTGTTCTTATTTCAGTATTAAATGCATGAAATAATAAACTACTTTTTGGTATATCATTTGTTTATACTTAAAATGGTCATTAGGGCAGCGAATTGGTTGTTAAATTATTTGAATCCCAGCACTGCCTATGCAAATATATCTTTATATATATATATATATAAACATATATATAATATATATATAAAATCATTTATATATATATAAAAAATATATATATAAAAATATATATATAAAATCATTTTTAATCTTTAGTACTACATTTTTACTGGAACTTTCTTATGTTTATATATGTTTAGATACATAAATACTCACTAGGGTGTTACAATTGCCTACAGTATTTAATAGAGTTAAACCTGCATAGAGGTTTGTAGTATGGGAGCTGTAAGTTATACCAGTGGTTTTCAATATTTTTACACTTGTGGACTAGTGAAAAAAGATAATTCTTTACTTAGGGGATCGCTAACACAGAAGTCACTCTGAGCATAAGCAAATTAGACAAAAATCACTGAGTCTATAGTCATACAACATGAGGATGGTTAACTGTTCGGCGACCAGCACGAAATTTCTGGCAGACCGGTCCACAGACTGGCGGTTGTAAAACACTGGGCTACACCATACGGCCTCAGGGTTGTGTAGGGGGCTATGCAGTCCAGGTTAGTGTAAGTCTACTCTATGATGCTAGCATAACAACAAAATTGCTTAACCATGCATTTCTGAGAACATACCCCCGTGATTAAGCGGCACAGACTATAACTAGGAACTGACATCTGTGCTCCCCAAATCCCTCAGAAATCAGACGTGCTCAGATGGGGAGAGCCAAGAGTCAGAGATTCATAGAATATCAAAGAGAGCTTCAGGGTAAATAAGATTGGTCCATGGCACACAGGGTCAGCACCAAAGTGGACACAGGAATCAGATCTCTTCTGGACCAACCCTGGATGATGTAATCCACACAAACACACAGTCCCACAGCAACAATGGCATCTTTTCTCATGGTTTATATGAACAGCTTTTTTTATGCAGAAAAATAAACATTTTATGAGTGTGAGTCTGAAAATTTACACAAATAAATACATAAATAAGGGTTGGATGGCAATAAATTAAGAAAAGTGTCAGATACATAAATAAAATCTAAGATAAAGGGACAGGTTGCAGGTGGGTCTCAGGATCAGACACACAGGTCTCCACTGGCGACACATTTCAGGTCACGGGTGAGGAGGCGGAACAGGTTGAATGTGACAGAAGCTTCGAGGCAGTCAGGGGACTCCTGTGGAGAGGAAGGGACAGGTCAGTGGCTGTCCATCATCGGGGCTCCCAGTTGGCTCCAGAGACTGGACTCTCCGTGGTCACTCACCTTTTTCTGGGCCTCGTGGAGGCGGTGCAGCCAGTGGCGGAGGTGGCCCTGTGGCCTGGAGCCTGCTGTGGACTGAGCTGGGACCTGTGGGCAGAGGAGGGTGGTGTGTGAGGCAGGGTCTGGGACAAAGGGGACAATATGGTGGTCAGAGACCACAGACATGACCTGGGAGCCCAGAGCACTCACACAGGCCTGAAGCTTGGCGTGGATGTGGCGCAGAGTGTGAAGGGGCTGGTCCAGGATGTCCCCCGGGGTTAAGTTAGCCACGGTCCCCAGGACCTTCAGTGTCAGGGACAGCTCAGCCTCCAAGGCCACAGGGCGCTCCCATACCTGAGGAGGGGAGACAGAGGCAGGTAAGGGCTGCATGTGAGAGAGACAGGGAGGAGGACAGGTGAGGAGGACTGAGGAAGGAGCAGGTGAAGGTGAAAGGTCAGGGAACAGGTGAGAGGGAGCAGCCAGTGTGGGCAGGTGAGGGGAAGAGGCCAGCGGGACTGAGGGGGAGGACAGACAGACAGGGACGAGTGAGAGGGGAAAGTGAAGGGGCCACCGAAGGAGCCAGAGGAGCAGCCAGGTGAGGTCAGGGCGGGGCCTGACTCTCCCAACTCACCTGCAGCTGCCTCAGGTCCCGGGTCCTGGGGAATGGGCGGGAGCTGCAGCTCCAGTTCTTCAGTGAGAGCGACTCTTCCTGGAGGGCAAGGGCAGAGGTCAGCCACAGCTGGAGGGCTGGAGGTCAGACCACAGCTGGATGGGAGGATGGCTAGCAACAGGAGGAGGGGCATGAACTTCCAAAAGGATGGCAGAGGAGCGCCATGCAGAACAACATGAGTCAGCCCAATGCAACAAGAGCAGGAGAGAGCCCGCTGTGTGAGGCTGGAGGTTAGCCCAGTGGAGGGAGGGTACAGGTCCACCTTCAGCCAGATGTCACCTGGTAACCCACTGAGGGAGGCGTGGAGGTCAGCCCACAGCAGGTGGGGCAGTGGGAGACTCACCAGGGCATCCTTGGCCCTCTTGAAAGCCTTCATGTCTTGTGGGGACAGCATCTTAAACTGGGCCATGTGGCAGTCCCTTGCATCCGGGAGGGATGTAGGGACAAGAACTGCTCCTGTCCTGGTCAGTATCATGGTCATCAGCACCAGCACCAGTGTGCAACCCACAGTCAAGTCTGTGTTACAGAAGGATAGACAGATGAGGGGACAGGGAGTGTCAGGGTCTGAGGGTAGAGGCTGTGGGGAGGTGAGGGTCATGGACGTGATGTGAAGGCTCACCCAGCTTCATCGTCGTCTCTGGTCTCTGTCAGCAGATGGGGACCCAAATGTTTGCTCACAGGCTGTCACCTGGGTCTCTCACTCAGCCTTGTTTGGTGTCTCTGACTTCAGTCTCCTCTCCTGGGTCTCAGCCTGCTGCTCTGTCTGTGTCTCTGAACTTCCAGCTCTGTCTGTGTAATTCCTTCCTGAGCTCCATGGTGCAGCTTTTAACTTGGACACATGGGCAATCCAGGCTGATGTAGGAAAAGTGAAAACACGCCTGCCACCAGGGGATGCCCCAGGCTGGGGAAGCCCGTGGGGGGCGGGGCCTTAGCCAGGTGAGCAGCTGGAGGAAAGAGAAACTGACATAAATTCATGTGCAACTGCAAGAGTTAAGTTCCTAGGAAAATTTCAGGATCCCATAGAGAGGGGTCATGGTGTCTTGGTGGGGAGGGGACAGAGAGACTTGCCTTTCTGCAGAATACTCCTGTGCAGGGAGAGGAGGAGACGGCAAGTCAAAGGTGTTGTCACAAAGAATCTGCAACTTCTGAGAGAAAGGCTATTAGGGGCAGGTGTAAAGATGAAAGGAGAAGGTGCCCGGGGCGGGAGAAAGTCAGAAAGGCAAAGCAGGCCAGAGTTAAGAGAGGAGACCAGCTCTTCCCTCCCTTCCCCAGCGGTACTGAGAGAGAAAGGAGGGGAGGAGGGGAGTCTGACTAACATCTTTCATTGTCCAGGCACAGAGGGACCCAGGAATAGGAGGCTCTGCTAGGAAATTGGGGTGTGGCCAAGGTCTTCAAGGGAACCAGCTCCATTTGTGTCAAATGCCTTCACTCATTCACCAAGTATTAGTTAGCCCCACTTTGTGTCAGGCACTGCTCAAGGTGCCAGGAATAGGGCATTGAAAAAAAACTTATGAAACAATAAATTTTATTAGGGAAATGTAATGGTATGTAGGGGGAGAGGGTTAAGCATGTGGTTTATATTACATCAGGTAATAGAAAATGAAGAAACTTGAGCAAGATGAGAGGAGAGTGTTGCACTGAATGAGATGTCCTGAAAATCACATTTGAGCAAGAACTCAAAGGAAGTGAGGGAGGGAGCTATGTGAAGATCTGAAGGGGAGCAGTCGGAGCTAAAGGAAAACAAAGACGCCCCCGTTTGTCAAGTACTTTATGTCTCACCCACATGGAGGCTTTGCCACAGTGCAGTATTGAACCCATGAAAACGTCAAGGGCGTACTGTACGTTGCCTACATTTTAAACACAAAGTAACATTGGTAGAACAGGCCTGTTTTAAAAATAATGTATTTTAGTAACAGTATATCTTTAAATAATTTTAAAAATAAAGAGGGAGTAAAATACAAGGACTCAAAGATGTCAAGACACCAGCCCATGATCATATAGCCAGTAAGTGGTTAGAGCAGGATTTTAACCAAGTGTTGTCTGATATCCTGATAGTAACCACTGCACTGTGCAGCTTCTGTGGTGGTAGATCTTCTGGATGTGAAGACAATAAATCTCTAGGACAGAAGGTGCCAAGTGCTTTTGACACTTGACTTCCACCCCAACCCTATTTTTCTATTATTCATAATTCCAGGGAGAAATTGGAGAGAAACCTCAGCTGGAGAAATTGAGCTCTGATACACAAAAATGTTTCAAAGCCAAGAGCAGAAAGGTGCCCAAGTCACCTCCCAGTGCATTAGTCAGTTTCTGTCTATTGCAGAGGCCTCAGAAAAGGAGTCATTGCATCAACAGTGAATTCTGAAAAAGAGACATAGGATCTCAAAATTCCTAAACTTCATACTTGTTTTTCTTTTCTTTTCTTTCTTTTTTTTTTCTTTTTACAGGGACTGAGAGTCAGAGAGAGGGATAGACAGGGACAGACAGACAGGAATGGAGAGAGATGAGAAGCATCAATCATCAGTTTTTCATTGCGAGACCTTAGTTGTTCATTGATTGCTTTCTCATATGTGCCTTGACCGCGGGCCTTCAGCAGACGGAGTAACCCCTTGCTCGAGCCAGCGACCTTGGGTCCAAGCTGGTGAGCTTTTGCTCAAACCAGATGAGCCCACACTCAAGCTGCCGACCTCAAGGTCTCGAACCTGGGTCCTCTGCATCACAGTCCCATGCTCTATCCACTGTGCACCACCTGGTCAGGCCATACTTGTTTTTCTTTTTTCTTTTTTTTTTTTTTTTTTATATAATTTTATTTTTTTAATGGGGTGACATCAATAAATCAAGATACATATATTCAAAGATAACAAGTCCAGGTTATCTTGTCGTTCAATTATGTTGCATACCCACCACCCAAAGTCAGATTGTCCTCTGTCACCTTCTATCTTGTTTTCTTTGTGCCCCTCCCCACCCCCTATCCCTCTCCCATTCCCCCCTCCCCCCTGTAACCACCACACTCTTATAAATGTCTCTTAGTTTCACTATTATGTCCCACCTACGTATGGAATAATACAGTTCCTGTTTTTTTCTGATTTACTTATTTCGCTTCGTATCATGTTATCAAGATCCCACCATTTTGCTGTAAATGTTCCGATGTCATCATTTCTTATGACTGAGTAGTATTCCATAGTGTATATGTGCCACATCTTCTTTATCCAGTCATCTATTGATGGGCTTTTTGGTTGTTTCCATGTCCTGGCCACTGTGAACAATGCTGCAATAAACATGGGGCTGCATGTGTCTTTACGTATCAATGTTTCTGAGTTTTTGGGATATATACCCAGTAGAGGGATTGCTGGGTCATAAGGTAGTTCTATTTTCAGTTTTTTGAGGAACCACCATACTTTCTTCCATAATGGTTGTACTACTTTACATTCCCACCAACAGTGTATGAGGGTTCCTTTTTCTCCACAGCCTCTCCAACATTTGCTGTTACCTGACTTGCTAATAACAGCTAATCGAACAGGTGTGAGGTGGTATCTCATTGCCGTTTTGATTTGCATTTCTCTAATAGCTAAAGAAGATGAGCATCTTTTCATATATCTGTTGGCCATTTGTATTTCTTCCTGGGAGAAGTGTCTATTCATATCCTCTTCCCATTTTTTTATTGGATTGTTTGTTTGTTTGTTGTTGAGTTTTATGAGTTCTTTGTATATTTTGGATATTAGGCCCTTATCTGAGCTGTCATTTGAAAAAATCATTTCCCATTTAGTTGGCTTTCTGTTTATTTTGTTATCAGTTTCTCTTGCTGAGCAAAAACTTCTTAGTCTGATGTAGTCCCATTCATTAATTTTTGCCTTCACTTCTCTTGCCATTGGAGTCAAATTCATAAAATGCTCTTTAAAACCCAGGTCCCTGAGTTGAGTACCTATGTCTTCTTCTATGTACTTAATTGTTTCAGGTCTTATGTTTAGATCTTTGATCCATTTTGAGTTAATTTTTGTACAGGGGGAGAGACTGTAGTCCAGTTTCATTCTTTTGCATGTGACTTTCCAGTTTTCCCAGCACCATTTATTGAAGAGGCTTTCTTTTCTCCATTGTGTGTTGTTGGCCCCTTTATCAAAAATTATTTGACTATATATATGTGGTTTTATTTCTGGACTTTCTATTCTGTTCCATTGGTCTGAGTGTCTATTTTTCTGCCAATACCATGCTGTTTTGATTGTCGTGGCCCTATAATAGAGTTTGAAGTCAGGTATTGAAATGCCCCCAGCTTCATTCTTTTTCTTTAGGATTGCTTTGGCTATTCGGGGTTTTTTATAGTTCCATATAAATCTGATGATTTTTTGCTCTATTTCTTTAAAAAATGTCATTGGAAGTTTGATGGGAATTGCATTAAATTTGTATATTGCTTTGGGTAATATAGCCATCTTGATTATATTTATTCTTCCTAGCCAAGAACAAGGTATATTCTTCCATCTCATTATATCTTTTTCGATTTCCCTTAACAATGGTTTATAGTTTTCATTATATAAGTCCTTTTCATTCTTTGTTATGTTTATTCCTAAGTATTTTATTTTTTTTTTGTTGCAATCGTGAAGGGGATTATTCTTTTGAGTTCCTTCTCAGTTGTTTCATTGTTGGCATATAGAAAGGCTATTGACTTCTGTATGTTAATTTTGTATCCTGCGACCTTACTGTATTGGCTTATTGTTTCTAGTAGTCTTTTTGTGGATTCTTTGGGGTTTTCGATGTATAGTATCATATCATCTGCAAAAAGTGATACCTTTACTTCTTCTTTTCCATTATGGATGCCTTTTATTTCTTTGTCTTGTCTGATTGCTCTGGCTAGAACCTCTAGTACCACATTAAATAAGAGTGGAGAGAGTGGACAACCCTGTCTTGTTCCTGATTTAAGGGGGAAAGCCTTCAGTTTAGTGCCATTTAATATGATGTTAGCTGATGGTTTATCATATATGGCCTTTATCATGTTGAGATATTTTCCTTCTATACCCATTTTGTTGAGAGTCTTAAACATAAAATTGTGTTGTATTTTATCGAAAGCCTTTACTGCGTCTATTGATAAGATCATGTGGTTTTTGTTCTTTGTTTTGTTGATATGGTGTATTACATTAACCGTTTTACGTATGTTGAACCATCCTTGAGATTCTGGGATGAATCCCACTTGATCATGATGTATTATTTTTTTAATATGTTGTTGTATTCGATTTGCTAGTATTTTGTTTAGTATTTTAGCATCTGTATTCATTAGAGATATTGGTCTGTAGTTTTCTTTTTTTGTGCCATCCTTGCCTGGTTTTGGTATGAGGGTTATGTTGGCTTCGTAAAATGTGTTTGGAAGTATTGCTTCTTCTTCAATTTTTTGGAAGACTTTGAGTAGAATAGGAACCAAGTCTTCTTTGAATGTTTGATAAAATTCGCTGGTATAGCCGTCAGGACCTGGACTTTTATTTTTGGGGAGGTTTTTAATGGTTTTTTCTATTTCTTCTCTACTGATAGGTCTGTTTAGGCTTTCTGCTTCTTCTTGACTCAGTCTAGGAAGGTTGTATTGTTCTAGGAATTTATCCATTTCTTCTAGGTTGTTGAATTTAGTGGCATAAAGTTTTTCATAGTATTCTACAATAATTCTTTGTATATCTACGGTGTCCGTGGTGATTTCTCCTCTTTCATTTTGGATTTTGTTTATATGAGTTCTTTCTCTTTTTTTCCTTGTTAAGTCTTGCCAAGGGTTTGTCAATTTTGTTGATCTTTTCAAAGAACCAGCTCCTTGTTCTATTAATTTTTTCTATAGTTTTTCTGTTCTCTAATTCATTTATTTCTGCTCTGATTTTTATTATCTCCTTTCTTCGGCTGGTTTTGGGTTGTCTTTGTTCTTCTTTTTCTAGTTCCTTAAGGTGGGAAGTTAAGTGGTTCACTTGGGCTCTCTCTTGTTTGTTCATATATGCCTGAAGTGATATGAACTTCCCTCTTATCACTGCTTTTGCTGCATCCCATAGATTCTGATATGTCGTATTGTCATTTTCATTAGTCTGTACATATCTTTTGATCTCTGCACTTATTTCTTCTTTGACCCATTCATTTTTTAAAAGTATGTTGTTTAGTTTCCACATTTTTGTGGGATTTTTTTCCTCTTTTTTGCAGTTGAATTCTAGTTTCAAGGCTTTATGATCAGAAAATATGCTTGGTACAACTTCAATTTTTCTGAATTTGCTGATGTTGTTTTTGTGGCCCAACATATGGTCAATTCTTGAGAATGATCCATGTACACTGGAGAAAAATGTATACTCAGTCACTTTGGGATGAAATGTCCTGTAGATGTCTATCATATCCAGGTGCTCTAGTGTTTTGTTTAAGGCCACTATGTCTTTGTTGATTCTTTGTTTGGATGACTGATCTAGAGCCGTCAGCGGTGTATTGAGGTCTCCAAGTATGATTGTATTTTTGTCAGTTTTTGTTTTAAGATCAATAAGTAGCTGTCTTATATATTTTGGTGCTCCTTGGTTTGGTGCATATATATTAAGAATTGTTATGTCTTCTTGATTCAGTGTCCCCTTAGCCATTATGAAATGGCCATTTTTGTCTCTGAGTACTTTTCCTGTCTTGTAGTCAGCATTATCCGATATGAGTATTGCTACACCTGCTTTTTTTTGGATGTTATTTGCTTGGAGTATTGTTTTCCAGCCTTTCACTTTGAATTTGTTTTTATCCTTGTTACTTAGATGAGTTTCCTGTAGGCAGCATACAGTTGGATTTTCTTTTTTAATCCATTCTGCTACTCTGTGCCTTTTTATTGGTGAGTTTAATCCGTTTACATTTAGTGTAATTATTGATACTTGTGAGTTCCCTATTGCCATTTTATATCTTGCTTTCTGTTAGTTTTGTGTCTTGTTTGATCCTTCTCTTTTGTTTTTCTATCTTTTGTTTTTATTTGGTTGTATTCCATACATCTTTCCACTGTTGCTATCTTTTTTATCTCATGTGCTTCTGTGGTGGTTTTTTCAATGGTGGTTACCTTTGAATAATGAAAAGGGTCCCTACCCTGTTCATTGTAGCGAACTATTTTGTGAGTACTTTTGCACTCCATCGTCCTTTGCTACTGTTAATCTCCATCTTCTCCCCCCCTTTCTTTTTGTTGTTGTCACAGTTTAAATTTGGTTTTATTGTGTTCTTCTTGGAGCTTTTACTTGTGGCTCTGTTTTTTTTTGTTCTTTGTATCTGATTGGAGAACCCCCTTTAGTAATTCCTGGAGTGGGGGTTTTCTGATGATAAATTCCCTCATCTTTTCTGTATCTGTGAATGTTTTTATTTCTTCTTCATATTTGAAGGATAGCTTTGATGGGTATAGTATTCGTGGCTGAAAGTTCCTCTCTTTCAGGACTTTAAATATTGGGGTCCACTCTCTTCTAGCTTGTAGAGTTTCTGCTGAGAAATCTGATGATAATCTAATGGGCCTTCCTTTATATGTTGTATTCTTCTTTTCCCTGGCTGCCTTGAGAATTTTTTCTTTGCTGTTGGTTTGTGTCAATTTCATTATGATATGCCTTGGAGTAGGTTTGTTGGGGTTAAGAAAACTTGGAGTTCTGTTTGCTTCTTGAACTTGAGGCTTTAGTTCTTTCCACAGGCTTGGGAAGTTCTCATCTATTATTTGTTTGAGTATGTTCTCCATTCCATTTTCTCTCTCTTCTCCCTCTGATATACCTATTATTCTTATGTTATTCTTTTTGATGGAGTCAGATAATTCTTGTAGGGCTATCTCATTTTTTTTAATTTTTGAGTCTCTTTCTTCTTCTCTCTGTTGTGCCTCAAGTTGCTTGTCTTCTATTTCACTAATCCTCTCTTCTATCTGACCTGTTCTATTAGCTAAGCTTGTTACTTCGTTTTTCAGCTCGTGAATTGAGTTTTTCATCTCTGTTTGATTTGTTTTTATAGTTTCAATTTCCTTGGACATATATTCTTTGTGTTCATTGAGTTGTTTTCTGAGCTCCCTAAATTGCCTTTCTGTGTTTTCTTGTATATCTCGGAGGATTTTTAGGATTTCTATCTTGAATTCTCTGTCATTTAGCTCCAAGGTTTCCAATATATTAAATTTTTTCTCCATAGATTTTTCCTCATCTAGCTGTGTTACCTCTCTTTCTTTTGTATCCATGATATTCGATTTTCTCTTCCTTAATGGCATCTGAGGGTGGTTTTGTTGATAGTATTAATGAGATTTAATAAAGAATAAAAAGTTTAAAAAATAATAAAAAAAAATCGAAAAGAGTTGTTTTTTTTAAAAAAAAATTAATAATGAAATAAAGAAAAATAAAATAAAATAAAAATTTAAAAAAAAAAAAAAAAAGGAAATTATTCCCCCCTCCTTTTTTCCTCTCCTCTCCTCTCCCCTCTTTCTTGATAAAATCTTGTGGTGGACTGTGAATTATAACAAACAATGCCTGTGATGGAGGGCCTGAATTGGGGAAAAGTAATAAAGGGGCAAAAAAAAAAAAAGAAAGAGAAAAGAAAAAAAAAAAGAGCGTATGGACCCACAAAAAGCAAATAAGGAAAAAATTTGGGTCAAGAATAAAATGATTTGCTTTTAGGTGTTGGTTGTCTAAGAGTTATGATGAGAGGATTAAGAGGAAAACGGAAAAATGGGGGGACAAATTAAAAAATTACTATTGTATTTAGTGGAACAAGAACTAGATAATATGGAGAGCCAGGGATGGGAGCACTGCTAGTGAGTTAAAAAGGTGAAGTAAAACCCCCCCAAAATGCCACAAACATGAGTTTGAGTCCCAGATAAGATAATTTGTTTGTTATTGAGGTTTGAATGAGAGGAGATGTAAAGGAGAAAGGAAGAAACTAATATAGAGGGAGAGAAGAAAGAGAGAGAGAGAAAAAGAAAGAGGGAACCACTAAAAGAAGAAAAAAGAAAGGAGAGAGAGAGAGAGAGAGTTAAGGGTTTTGGAGTGCAACCCTCATAGAGAGAAAGGAAGAGAAGAGAAAAGATAATGGGAGATGTAACACTTATGGGTAGTGTAGTTCAAGGAGAGGAGAGAGTAAGACCGGTAGAGAGTTAATTGGCCAAATTGGAGGAGGAAAAAAAAAGTATCAAGAATGAAGATAAGAGAAACAAACGAACAAATATAATAAAATGGGATAGGTTATAAAGTCTGCAGATTATTCTTGATTTTGAGAGGTTATCTTCTTGCTTTTTCTTTTCTCTCCCTCTTCCTGGTCGGTGACTCTGTACCCGGGTTTTGCCCCTTTGCCACGCTCAGGTGGAGGTTTGCAGTTGATAAGTCTCTATGGCAATGTCATGTATTGTGGTTCAGTCTCGTTGGCAGTCGAGGCTATTAGCATTTATAGGCTCCGACAGTGAGAGAGTCCGTGTTCCTGGAGCCTTTCTCCTAGTCTTTCCTTCCTCAATTAGTAGCCTGATAATCCAGCTATGGGGTTGCTGCTGCCTCTGCCTGGATAGTAAGAGGCTCAAAGAGCTGGCAACTCCCCACTCTATTTCCACTCAGCACAGGGCTCTGGGTAAGGCTCAGTCAGTCAGAGCTGCTAGCATAATCAGGCGGGCTTTCCGGCCATTCAAAGACCTCTGGCTCTGCCACTCTGTCCGGTAACACAAGCGGGCGCCCACTTCCGGGGCGCTTGGAGGAAACTCTCACTCACTGGCTGCGCGCGCAGACCAGGATATCCGGCCAGCAGTCTCACGCTCTGAGTGAAACCCCCAACCGCAGGGAAAAGTTGCAGCGTTGGAATTGAGTCTCGCTCCGTCCCCGTGCGCGGCTTTTGCAAGGCGCTGGGGCGGCCCGAGATTCCGCTTTGGCCCACACAAAGGCCCCTGACTCTGCCCCTCTGTGCGATAACACGGGCACGCACTGCCGAGGCACTTGGAGGAATCGCTCACTCCTTATCTGCGCGCGCAAACCAGGATATGAGGCCGGCCGCGTTTCCCTCTGAGTGAAACACCCTCCAGTACGGAAAATCTCTACCGTTGGAATTAGTTCTCACTCCCTCCCGTGCGTGGCTTTCCCAGGGCGCTGGGGCTGCCCAGAGACTCTGCCCTCGGCCCACAGAAAGGCCTCTGACCCTGCCTCTCCGTGGGGCAACACGGGCACCCACTTCCGGGGCCTAGGAAGAAATCTCTCGCCCACTAACTGCGCACCAACCAGGAGACCGGGTAAAATGTCCGCGCCGCTTGTCTTTCTTTGTTTGGGTTTGGCGCAAGTGTTAGCTTGTATTGCCCGGGTTGCCACAGGATCAGATTTTCCTCGGCTTGGATCTCCGTGCCACAGCCTGGTTCGGCCGTTTGTGTCGCGGCCTGGATGTATTCACCCCCTTTGCCCGCCTCAGTTTCTATATTCACAGTTACCAGAGAAAGCCGCCCTGTTTAGGTTAGTGAGGAAGGCGGAGCATTTCTTACTCCCTATTTCCTTCGGGGTTTGGTTATATATTTAGCCAATTTTTCACTCAATCATACCTTTGGGTGTATTGCGAAGCATCTGGAAGCTCCAAGTATAGGTTTTTCTGTTTCTGGTTGAAGATCTTGTTGAGTTTTGGGGGAGATTTATCGGTATCGCTTCCTACCCCGCCATTACTCTCATACTTGTTTTTCTTAGCAAGGAAGTTCAGTGAGGTGGTTAAGGGCATGGAGTTCAAACCTGTCTTTGACCCTCACTAGCTGTGTGACATTGGCAAAGTAGCCTGCAGTTAGCAACAAAGATCACCAGCCCACAGACCTACACAAATAAAAAAAAGTCAAATGTTTATGTATTTGTGTTTGTGGTTATTTAATAGAGACCATTAATTAAGACATCCTCTGGCTTCAGCTGGAATCTTTATAAACACTATTGCAATGTGCATTACCATTTGTAAGGGAAGGATAATAATGTCATCGTACAGATGAAGAAACTGAGGCTCAAGGAGAAGTACCAGTTACACCATAATCAAGTGGCAGGGTCAGAACTGAAACTCAAGTCACCTGATTTCCCTGGTTCAGCATTTTTAACTGAAAAGTGTCCTTCAAAATGATCACAAGGGAACAACCAATGTGAATGCAAGAATATTTAATAATGTTTATTAATTAACATCAGAAGACAGAATAGCAAATTACAAAGGTTTTCACAAACACATAGGACACATGAGTAACAGAATCTGAAGTTCACTGACAAATCCCTTAGGGGTGAGGCCTCCCCAGTGGGGAGATCCAAGAGTCACAGATTCATAAAATCTCAAAGGGGACACTAAGTTTCAAATCAGTGGTGAAATCTGTCATGAGAGACCAAGTTCTGGGTTTCTAGTAATCAGAGAAGTAGAAACTGGGCCATGTTATGTGGGGTCAGCGATCCATGTGGGCACAGGACTCAACTCTTCCTGCCAGAAGGGGTCTCTAGTTCAGTGGTCCCCAACCCCCGGGCCATGGACCGGTACAGGTCCGTGGGCCATTTGGTACCAGTCCGCAGAGAAAGAATAAATAACTTACATTATTTCCGTTTTATTTATATTTAAGTCTGAACAACGTTTTATTTTTAAAAAATGACCAGATTCCTTCCTTTACATCCACCTAAGACTCACTCTTGATGCTTGTCTCAGTCACGTGATACATTTATCTGTCCCACCCTAAAGGCTGGTCCGTGAAAATATTTTCTTACATTAAACCGGTCCGTGGCCCAAAAAAGGTTGGGGAACACTGCTCTAGTTGATCTCAGAGCAGTGCATTCCATAGAAACGTTCCTGCTTTCAGAGGACACGGTTTGGTTTTTGGAAAAGTACCTGTACCTCGTGCACCCGGCGCAGGCCATTGATGTCTGGCCAGTGGCGGCAAAGGCTTCTGAGCTTCAGCGCCCACTGGCTGCAGCCCGGCTTCCACGAAAGGGCAACATAGAGCTGCGCTCGCAGCCCCATGTCTGCAGAGCTGCGGGCTCTCGGGGCCATCGTGTCATCAGGGACAAGGCCCCAACGCGCCAACAACCTCAGGGCCCACATGAGCAGACACAGAATATTGAAGTTGACGGTGGCTTCCTGGCTCCGATGCGAGTCCTGGAACCCGAGAAAGAGGCAGAGCAGGGCTGAGGCACGAACTTCCTCCCAAGAAACCGCCTCCTGCAGCAATAGATCATCGCCCCGGGCCCGCCTCCCCTCAGAAGCCCCCTGCACGCTGCTGGTGTCTACCCGCTCCGCCGCCCGCTGCACACACAACTCTCCGTGTCGGGACTGACTGGCAGGAGGGACTTCCTCACGGACCCCGGCCACACCAGCTCCAGTTGGAGGAGAGATAGGAAATAAACAAAAAAGGCGAGTCTCCCACCGCCTCCGCGGGCCAGCTGCCCAGCCGCACACCGAGTCCGGGATATGAGGACGCCGAGAGGACGTGAATCGAGTGTGGACGGGTTTGGGGCTCAGCGAGACAGATCGCAAAGCCGGGAGCCTGGCAGTGGGGCGGGAGAGCGCAGGGCAGCGGGTGGGGGCGCAGGCGCAGGGCGTGGGGGCGCTCAGGCAGGCCACCACGTTCCCTTCTGCGGCCGCCAGCAGCTCCAGAGTCGGAACGACGCCCGGGAACATCTCGGGGCTGGGCAGGCTGCTCAGCACGGCCCGGGCGTCTGAGAGGCCCCGGGCTTCCAGGCGGAGCCGCGCGCACGAGCGCGGAGACAGGGCTGAGTTAGAGAGGCAGCTGCGCCGCCGGGCCCCGCCTGCGCCCCGCGGACCGAGCACTTCCAAGGCTGGCTTCGGGGTACCCCACGCGCCCCTGGGGCGGAAGGAGCAGTTGCGTGGTGTCCAGCTCAGTGTCTCTTCAAAGGAGGGGGGAGTTGAGACTCCTCACTGGGGACACTGAAGCTCGGGGATGTTGGGGGTTCCTGGACGTGGACCGGGACTGATCGGCACGGGCGTCCGTGTTGTGCGCTGAGCCACACAGCTCTCCGAGCACGTGACGCGGACTGAGGGCATCCCTGCGGAGCGCTGCGCCCCGACGTGAGCGGAGTAGGTCTAGAAAGGACGCCCCTTGGTGACCGCCGTGAAGGCAGTTTCTGTGCTTACGATGTGATGTCGGTAACCGGGAACGCCTCGTGGTCAGAATTCTGGACCCTGAGATGCGGGTGCACCTGCTGCAAGCTGGGATGCCAGGGTCCCTCGGGACAGAGAGCAGCGTCCCCGACCCTGGCAGGCCCGGAGTCCCCGGGACTGGACGTCTGGGCATCACTCACGTAGTGGTCCCTCAGCGCCTTGACCGCCGCCAGCGCCCTGGGGTCCAGCGAGCGGTAGTGCGAGAGGAGGCAGCGCCTGGGTTCAGCCCCGCCGGGGTCCGCCATCGCGCTCACCGTCACCAAGACCCACAGACCCACCGCAACCGCGGCTGTGCCACTTGGCCTCATCTCTGCTCCTGCAGGAAGCGAGGGACGCCATGGAGGCCGAGGAAAATGCCTCGAGGTCAGCCCCTGAAGAAAGACCGATCTCAGCATTGGCGCTGAGCACCCGCTGCGGGAGAGACGCGGTGGGCCCTGACTGTCTTACCCTCAGCCCCTCTCCCCTCACTGCTCAGCAGCAATGTGCCCTCCGTGCCTCGTGCTGGAGCGGGGCCTGCCTTCCACTGTCCCTGCGAAGTGTCCAGACTGGTTCCCACCTTGGACAGCGGGGGCTGCACCCTCCATGGCGGCTTTTATGTGCCCGGCTGAGAAATGGTGAGCAGCTGGGCTTCCCCGCTCAGGTTAAGTTTTCCAAACATCAGCGCTGGCCGCTGGCCCAGTGGGATGCTGACCTAGGGGCAAGGACTTTACCCGCCTGCCCCAGGGTGCCAGCCATGGTTCTGCCCCAACTCTGTTCTTAGGCAACTGCTTGTTTCTGTTTTCTGGACATCTGTTTGTATTCTACGCTTGTGTTGGACTTTCTTTTGTACTCCAAGAATGAACTGAAAACACACAATTTCATTCTCTGTGAAGGTACAGACTTGGTGGGGCTCCCACACCAGGGTCTGACTGGGGAGTTCATACTGGGGATTTCCAGTGCTCTCTCTCTCCTTACATTTCTGTCAGTCTCTCCCTGTTTTCTATTTTCCTTTCTCTGCATAAGTATTTTCCATTCTCTTCTCTGTGGTTTTTCTTTATCTGGGTCTTTGACAGACTCTGCCTGGCTTCCACAGTCTGTCATTAAATGATATGTATTTCTTTCTTTTTTTTTAATAAATTTTTATTAATGTTAATGGGATGACATTAGTAAATCAGGGTACATATATTCAAAGAAAACATGTCTAGGTTATCTTGTCATTAAATTATGTTGCATACCCCTCGCCCAGAGTCAGATTGTCCTCCGTCAATATGTTTTCTCTGTGCCCCTCCCCCTTGTATTTCTTTACCAATTCAGCACTTAACCTTGGGGACACATTCTGAGAAATGCATGGTTAGGCTATTCCCTCCTGTGCGAGCATCACAGAGCGCACCTCCACAGACCTGGTCAGCACAGCCTGCTACACACTTAGGCTGGGTGGTACAGCCGATTGCTCCTAGGTTTCAAATCTGTATAGCATATATACTGTGTTGTATACTGTAGTCGTAATACAACGGCTACAATGGTACAATGTACATAGAAAATGTACAGTAAAAATATGGTATAAAAATATAAAAAATGGGACACCTGTATAAGACACATATCATGAATGGAGCCTGCAAGACTGGAAGTTGCTTTTGGTGAGTCCGTGAGTGAATGTGAGTACTGTCCACTACTACGGACTTTATAAACACCTGCACAACGAGATGGCACTAAGTTTATTAGAAATAGTTTTATTTCTGCAATAGTGATTAACTATAGCTTACTGTAACTTTCTAAACTGTCACTAGCCTGATCTGTGGTGGCACAGTGGATAAAGTGTCAACCTGGAATGCTGAAGTCACTAGCAGAGGTGGATTAAGGTCGGTTGAGACCCGGGCACAGAAGAAAATATTGGGCCCTTCAAAAAAAAAAAAAAAAGAGAGACAGGGGAAATAAAAATACATGTTAACCATATTTTTAAATAAAAAAAAATATTTTGTACTATTAGTGTTAAAATTGCACATATAAAACCAAACTTGGTGTCATTAGAAAAAAGTGTAAAGTTAGGGTTTTGCAGGGCTCTTCATAAGTCGGGGCCCAGGGCAGGCGCCTGGTATGCCTGTCATTAAATTTTCCTCTGGCCACTAGTTCGAAACCCTGGGCTTGCCTGGTCAAGGCACATATGGGAGTTGATGCTTCTCACTCCTCCCCCTGCCCTTCTCTCTCTCTCTCTCTCTCTCTCTTTCTCTCCTCTCTAAAATGAATAAATAAAAATCTTAAAAAAAACCCAAAACTTTAAAAGTGACCGGTGGTGGCACAGTGAATAGAGTGTTGCCCTGGGATGCTGATGTCCCAGTTTGGAATACAGTACTAAGGCCGGCCCTGGCAGGTTGGCTCAGCAGTAGAGCGTTGGCCCAATGTGTGGAAGTCATGGGTTTGATTCCAGGTCAAGGCACACAGGAGAAGTGACCATCTACTTCTTCACCCTTCCCCTCCCTTTCTTTCCTTCTCTCTTCTCCTCCTGCAGCCATGGCTTGAATGGTTTACCAGTGGTCCCCAACCTTTTTTGGGCCATGGACCGGTTTAATGTCAGAAAATATTTTCACTGACCAGCCTTTAGGGTGGGACGGATAAATGTATCACGTGACTGAGACAAGCGTCAAGAGTGAGTCTTAGATGGATGTAACAGAGGGAATCTGGTCATTTTTAAAAAATAAAACATCGTTCAGACTTAAATATAAATAAAATGGAAATAATGTAAGTTATTTATTCTTTCTCTGTGGACCGGTACTGGTCCACAGCCTGGGGGGTTGGGGACCACTGGTTTAAGCAATTTGGCCCCGGGCACTGAGAATGACTCTATGGCCTCCCCTCAGGTGCTGAAATGGCTTGATTGCCAAGCAATAGAGCTTTGGCCCCAAATGGGCCAAGCATCCCCCTGTAGGGGGCTTGTCGGGTGGATCCCGGTTGGGGCACATGTGGGAGTCTGTCTCTACCTCTCTGCCTCCAGCCTCTTACTTAATTGAAAGAAAGAAAGAAAGAAAGAAAGAAAGAAAGAAAGAAAGAAAGAAAGAGGGGAGGGAGGGAGGGAGGGAGGGAGGGAGGGAGGGAGAAGGGAGGGAGGGAGGGAGGGAGAAGGAAGGAAGAAAGGAAGGGAGGGAGGGAGGGAGGGAGGGAGGAAGGAAGGAAGGAAGGAAGGAAGGAAGGAAGGAAGGAAGGAAGGAAGGAAGGAAGGGAAAGAGAAAGAAAGAAAGGAAAGAGGAAAGAGGAAAGAGGAAAGAGGAAAGAGGAAAGAGGAAAGAGGAAAGGAAAGGAAAGGAAAGGAAAGGAAAGGAAAGGAAAGGAAAGGAAAGGAAAGGAAAAAGAAAAGAAAAGAAATCCTGAGGTTGCTGGCTTGAGCACAGGTTCATCTGGCTTGAGCGTGGGGTCACCGGCTTCAGAGTGGGATTATTGACATGATCCCATGGTTGCCAGTTTGAGCTCAGAGCTCCTCAAGGTCTCTGGATTGAGCAAGGGATACTGGCTAGGCTGGAGCCCCCCCAACAAGAAACCCACGAGGAGCAATCAATGAACAATAAAGTGCTGCAACTACGAGTTGATGCTTCTCATCTCTCTCCCTTCCTGCTCTCTTGCTCAAATTTTTTTTTAACTTTTCTACTCCTTTGTAACAACACTTAAGTGAAAACAAGTATTGTGCAGCAGTACAAAAATATTTTCTGTCTTTATTGTATAAGCTTTTTCTGTTATTTATTTATTTTTTACTTTTTAAAGTTGTGGTGTTTTTTTTGTTTTTTTTTTCTAAAACGTAAGACATGTTCACACACATTATTCTAGGTCTACAAGGGGTCAGGATCATCAGTACCACTGTCTTCCACCTCCACACCTCCCGGCATAGAAAGGTCTTCAGAGGCTTTAGCAGGTATGGAGCAGTCATCTCCTGTGACAACAATGTCTTCTCCCGACAGACCTGCCTGAGGTTCTTTATATGGAGGTGTCAGTCTTTTCATAAACACGTCCATGGTACTTTGCTTGGATTGTATCATTTTTCATCATAGATTTGCTTGTAAGCAGATAATGCCCCAGAAGCATTCTTCTGTTTATGAAAACTTTTCAGTGGTGGGCTCCATGTTTTCAGACTTGTTAAGGAGCTTGTTGAGGTCTGCAAAAGCTTCTGCTAAATCCTCCACTGTGATATATTTGGGAGGTTGTCTTTCTTTTCTCTTGCCTCTTTTTCAGCCATGAGTTCCTCCTGTTCTAGTTCGAACAACTCTTCATTAATCAGTCCCTAAGTAACCACTTCAATGTCATTCTAACCCACACCCAACTTAAGGTTGTTTGCCATCTTAGTCATAACGTTGTGGATTTTTGCAACCTCTTCATCCTTGCAAATTCTTTGAAGTGATGGCGTAACTTCTTCTCTGTCTTCTTCCAGATGCCAGTCATACACTCCTTGGTCTTGATATAGTCATAGGTGTTGCATCAGTGACTTCCTCAGTTGCAGCAGTAGTCTGGGCAAAGGTCCTCCTCAGATAGTAGGCTTAACAGCTTCTCTAAGTCCTTTATCTGTTGGTTGGACCAAAGAGGTAGTGTTTGAAGGGAGAAACTCCTTGACATTGGGATGAAGATCACCAACAACAGGAGGATGTCGGGAACATTGTCAATAATAAGCAAAATTGTGAAAAGCATGTTATTCTCCAAACATACTTCTCCATTTCATTAGCATAACAATTCAGGAGGGCATCTTGGAAGAGGAGTTGGGTCACTATGACTTTTATTGCCCCTGTAGGACACTGGCACTGTGTGCTTATTGATATGCTTGAAGGTCCTGGGGTTCTCACCCTGCCAGATCACAAAGGGTTTCAGTTTGTAGCCTGCAACACTTTCCCCAAGCAGGACTGTTACCCTGTCCTTATGAGCCTTGCTTGGAACTTGGCATTGACTTGGACTCCTAATAGATGAGTGTCTTTTCATATATCCGTTTCCAGGATAGGGAAGTTTCATCCATATTGAGTATTTGCTCTGGCAAGTACTTTTCCCCCACAATCAGATAATCAGATTATCTAGTCTAGAGTTTCCCAAAATTCTTTTTTTTTTTTTTTTGGTGACAGAGAGAGAGAGAGAGAGAGAGATACTGAAAGGAACAGACAGACAGGAAGGGAGAGAGATGAAAAGCATCAATTCTTCATTGTGGCACCTTAGTTGTTCATTGATTGCTTTCTCATATGTGTCTTGACTAGGGGGCTACAGCAGACTGAGTGACCCCTTGCTCAAGCCAGCGACCTTGGGCTCAAGCTGGTGAACCTTGCTCAAACCAGATGAGCCTGCGCTCAAACCAATGACCTCAGGGTTTCAAACCTGGGTCCTCTGCGTGCCAATCTGATGCTCTATCCACTGCGTCATCCCTTGGTCAGGCTCCCAAAATTCTTCAGCTGCCTTCACATCAGCACTCTCAGACTCACAACTCAGTTTCACATTATGTAATGAATAATAATCCTTGACTAGTTGACATCACCCAGAACTGGTGGTAAGTTCAAGATCATAGTCAGGTCCAGACTTTTCTTTCAACATTGCAAAAACCTCTTTTTGTTGTGGTTGTGATTGTCATGGTGCTGAGAGGGATATGTCTCTCTGTCTGGACTTCAACCCAGGTCATTAGAAGTTTCTGATACACGGTATAAGCCCTTCTCAACTTTTTGTTAGTTTTATTGCCGTCAGTGAAGCTGACCACCTTCTTCCTCCTCCTCTCCTCCTCCTCCTCCTCCTCTCTTCCTCTTCCTCCTCCTCCTCTTCTTCTTCTTCTCCTCCTCCTCCTCCTCCTCCTCTTCCTCTTCCTCCTCCTCCTACTCCTTCAAAGAGGGGAGATAGAGAGACAGACTCTTGCATGCACCCTGACGGGGATCTACCTGGCAACCCTGTCTTGGGCTAATGTTTGAGTACCAAGCTGTTTTTAGTGCCTGAGGCTGATGCTTTGACCAAGCAAGCTATTCTCAACACCCAGGGCCATGCTGGAACCAATCAAGCCACTGACTGCAAGAAGGGAAGAAGGAAAGAAGGAGGAAAGAAGCAGATGGTCGTGTCTCATGTGCGCCCTGACCAGGGATCAAACCAGCAGCCTCTGTGCTTTGGGAGGATGCTCCAACCAACTGAGCTATCCAGCCAGGGCTCTCCACAGGGCTTTTTACAAGCAGCATTAGCAGTGGACTTTTTACACTTGGAGTAATGTTGAACAAAACAACATGAGATGAACTCAAGCACAAGAGCAAATGATGTGATCAAGAGACGCGGTAAATACAGGATGTATGAGGCTGCTGCCAGGTAATGCCTTGTACTGTTTTACAGCAGCAAACTTTTATTTTTATAAGTAGAAAGTGTTTACTCTAAAATACTGATAAAATATACAGTTAGTACATAACCCGTACTATGGTTGTTTATTGCCATCATCCGAGTACTATGTACTGCATACAGCTGTATATGCTACACTTTTATATGACTGGCAGCACAGGAGGTTTGTTTGCACCAGCGTCACCACACACGTGAGTAATGTGTCACACTATGATGGCTGTGACATCACTAGGTGATAAGAATTACCCAGCTACATTATACTCTTATGATACGACCGTTGTATATGTCATCTGTTGTTTGTTGATCCAAAAGTTGTTATGCAGCATGTGATTATATGAACAGTATTGTTAATTTGCTGTTAAAAATTAGAATTACATACATGTTTTACTCAATCACTGTTAAAAATAATTATAGCTAATATGTACTGAGCATTGTCTATATGCTAGACCAGGGGTCCCCAAACTTTTTACACAGGGGGCCAGTTCACTGTCCCTCAGACCGTTAGAGGGCTGGACTATAAAAAAAACTATGAACAAATCCCTATGCACACTGCACATGTCTTATTTTAAAGTAAAAAAACAAAACGGGAACAAATACAATATTTAAAATGAAGGACAAATAAATTTAAATCAACAAACTGACCAGTATTTCAATGGGAACTATGGGCCTGCTTTTGGCTAATGAGATGGTCAATGTGCTCCTCTCACTGACCACCAGTGAAAGAGGTGCCCCTTCCGGAAGTGCGGCGGGGGGCCGGATAAATGGCCTCAGGGGGCCGCATGTGGCCCGTGGGCCGTAGTTTGGGGACCCCTGTGCTAGACCCTTCTCTTGTGTTTACTATTTTATTCTCCTCATCAACACTGTGACATAGGTTCTCTCATTGGCTGATATTTTATAGATGAGGAAACAGAAGCACAGAGAGGCTGTGAGACCTCTCACATGGTTCATAGATGTGGCTGCGGGCATTGACCCCAGGCTGTGGAGTTACACTGGCTATGCTCTGTTGTCTGTTGTCTGTAGAGACCGATCTCTCCAGGTACAGAAGAGCGTAGGTGTGTTCTGGGCAAGTTCACTCAAAATCCTATATGAGATCACTTTTAGTTAATTATATTTATTTATTTTTTATTTTTTATTAAGTGAGAAGTGGGGAGGCAGAGAACCAGACTTCAGCATACTTACTGACGGGGTTCCACCTGGCAAGCTCCCAATCAGGCAATGCTCTGCCCTTCTGGGCCGCTGCTCTGTTGCTTCACAACTGAGCTCTTTTAGTGTCTGAGGCAAGACCATAGTGACATCCTCAGTGCCTGGGGCCAACTTGCTTGAACTATTAGAGCCATGGTTGCAGGAGGGGAAGGGGGGGGGGAGAGAAGGGGGAGAGGGAGGGGTGGAGAAGCAGATGGTCGCTTTGCCTGTGTAACCTGACTGGAAATCAAACCAGGGACTTTCACACACCGGGCTGATGCTCTACCACTGAGCCAACTGGCCAGGGCTAATTAATTACATTTAAATCCATTTATAAATATTGGTGATTACAGGCAAGTAGTGACTGTTTTTAAGATCTTTGTCTTCTTTAAAATTAATATGAGAAAATTGTTTTGTTTTGCACTGTATAAATATAAGGCATAGAGGTTTTAAGAAGCATCACGATGATCTGAAAAAGTCACAAGAGAAATGAGAAACATCAAAAATGGTCCCCCAAAGTGTCCATGCAACACACTTTCTAAACTCCATGACCTCTCCCCCACCCTTCCCAGCACCCACATTTCAGCTAGAGATCCAAATAGTTTGGAGAAGGTGACTTGAGCCCCTGTCTCTGGGATGGGGCACGTGACCTGGCTGCAGCCACTCAGCTCAGTTCACCTGCCTGGTCACAGCGATTGGGTTTAGGTGGGCATATGAGCACAGTCAGTCTGTTCAGAATGAATCTCAGTCCTTCACATCTTGGGGAAAAGACATTGCCTTCTTCCTACTGGAGAAGAATGAAACGTTAAGCCGGGAACTGTTAGCACCCGCCCTGCAGTTATCCTGGACTTATAGCCTGTCCACTCAGAGAACTGAGACCTGAAGATCAAAACAAAACTGAGAGGTTCACAATGTCTTACTGGAGTAACCTCACCTTCACTCTGGAGTCTCGGTTTTATAAGTCCAGAATTCTCCATTGTTCAAGCCAGCTTGAGCTGAGTCTTTCTTTATGTGCCCAAAGTGTCCAAATTGATATACCCTTTGGGGCTGAGATGAAACCACATGTCTCCAAAGACCGAAGAACTAGAAGTAAAATTGGTACTGACAGGAAGAGTAGAGTGCTGTGGGATTGCACACAGGAAAGTATCAAATGTGAACTCTTGTCAATCACTGATTCACCTCTGAGCACCATAATGCAGGTTATTAGCTCCAGTCATGTGCAATAAAAAAAAAAGACATTTTTGCTATGGTCTGAATGTCCCCTTAAAACTTATGTGTTGAAATTCTAAGGGACAAAGATGATAGTATTAGTAGAAAGGGTCATGAAGAGGTGATAAAGGCAGGAGATGGGATCTTCAAGAATGGGATTAGTTCTCTTTTAAAAGGGAAACCACAGAGCTCTTGGCACCTCTCCACCATGTGAGGACACAATAATATTTGCCTCCTGGAAGAGGACCCTCACCTGACCACACTGGCCCCTTGACCTTGGACTTGCCGTCATCCAGAGCTGAGTATTGAACTTCCATTGCTTACAAAGCACGCAGCCTGTAGTATTTTGCTATGGAAGCCCAACCAGACTGGGAAAATACGGTCCTTATAGGAAAGTTTTCTGTGACCCACTGTTAGAGATGCCTCTTCTATTACAAAACTGCTTCAGGAATTTAACAACAGCAGCAACAACAAAGCTCTGGAGAACTTTCTTGTGAGTACAACACCAAAATGATCTAGGAACTGGATCACTCATACATTGCTAGTAAGATTGTAAAAAAGGTACAGCCAGTCTGAAAAAGTTTTGCAGTTTCTAATAAAACTGAACGCGCCATTGCTAGTCAACCCAGCAACTGCACTCCTGGACATTTACTCCAGAGAAACGAAAACTGATGACAACATAACACTCTGAATGCAGTGCTACAGCAGTATTATTAGTAATAGCCCCAAATCTAGAAATGTCCTTCAGAAACTGAACAGTTAAGGAAACCCTGGTGCCTCTATACCATGAAACAAGAATGAATGACTGATACACACATCCCTGCGGATGACTATCCAGGGGATCATGCTGAGTGAAAAAGCTCATCCCATAAGGTTACTGCATACCACATAGTCCTATCTAGAGAACATTTTTGAAGTAACCAAATTTTAGGAGTGGAGAATAGATTAGTGGTTGCAAGAGGTTAGAAACAAGGTGAGGGACGGAGGGAGGAAGATGGGTGTGGTTCTTAAAAGGACAACCCAGGGGTCTTTGTCTTGATGGAATTGTTCTGTCATGACTGTGGTAGTGATTACATGAACCTGCACGTGTGATAAAATTGTGTAGAACTAAACACACACACACATACTGAGCACGAGTAAAACCAGGTTATCTGAGTAAGGTGGGTGGGTTGTATCTGTGTTAATATCCCAGTTATGATTTTTTACTATCATTTTATAAAATGTGACTGCTGGGTGAAAGTGCGTAAACAGTGCTTGGGAGCTCCTGTGTTGGGTCTTCTAAAGCATGCAAATGTCGCCTGACCTGCGGTGGTGCGGTGAATAGAGCGTAGACTTGGAAGGCCACGGTTGCCCGTTTGAAGCCCTGGGCCTGCCCGGTCAAGGCATGTACAATGAGTTGATGCTTCCTGCTCCTCATCCCTCTTTCTCTCTCTCTCCTCTCTCTAAAAATCAATCAATAAAATCTTTTTTTTGTTTGTTTTTTTTGGTTTTTTTGTTTGTTTGTTTGTTTTTACAGAGGCAGAGATAGACAGGGACAGACAGAGAGGAACGGAGAGAGATGAGAAACATCAATCATTAGTTTCTCATTGTGCGTTGCAACTTCTTAGTTGTTCATTGATTGCTTTCTCATATGTGCCTTGACCGTGGGCCTTCAGCAGACTGAATAACCCCTTGCTGGAACCAGCGACCTTGGGTCCAAGCCGGTGAGCTTTTTTTTTTTTTTTTTTTTCTCAAACCAGATGAGCCTGCCCTCAAGCTGGAGACCTTGGGGTCTCGAACCTGGATCCTTCCGCATCCCAGTTCGACGCTCTATCTACTGCACCACCGCCAGGTCAGACTAAAATCCTTTTTTTAAAGCATGCAAATGTACAATTATACAAAATTTATGAAAACAACTTAGTCCACATGAGGTGTATAGAAAGCTGAAATGTTTAATGTGGGGAAAGTGGGCAGCATTCTGGGGCTCAGCCAGGGCTGAAGATGCCCCCAGAGGCCTGCTACATGGAGAGCAGGTACCACCCTAGGTGAGATGAGGCTCAAAGTGTGGCTGCAGATCGAAGAACACAGCCATTGTCAGACCTCAATGTGCGGGAGGGACCAGGAGATTGCAGAATGAATACCTCAGCCTTGCTCTTCCTCCTCCCTCCAATCTCCTGCCAGCACCTCCCATGGCTGAACCCAGTGGTGGGATTCACCTGGTTCACACTGGTTTGGCACCACTGATACCTAAGTTTTTGTTGAGTTAGGTGAACCAGTTGTTAAAATGGCACTTGTAATCAGGGTTCTCTCTAAGGTGGGCCCCTGGGCAGGCCGCCCAATGTGGAAATCACAAATTTACATTCCTTGCTCTCTATTTTTTTTTTTTTTACAGAGACAGAGAGAGAGTCAGAGAGAGGGATAGACAGGGACAGACAGACAGGAACAGAGAGATGAGAAGCATCAATCATTAGTTTTTTGTTGCACATTGCGACATCTTAGTTGTTCATTGATTGCTTTCTCATATGTGCCTTGACCGCGGGCCTTCAGCAGACCGAGTAACCCCTTGCTTGAGCCAGCGACCTTGGGTCCAAGCTGATGAGCTTTTGCTCAAACCAGATGAGCCCGCGCTCAAGCTGGTGACCTCGGGGTCTCGAACCTGGGTCTTCCGCATTCCAGTCCAACGCTCTATCCACTGCGTCACCAACTGGTCAGGCTCCTTGCTCATTCTTAATGTTCATCTGCACAACATTCTAAGGGCCCATAGTAGTGTTCATTCTGTCCATAGGTGAAATAAATTACAAGTGAGAACGCCAATCATGAAGCAACATAGAAATATCTTAAATAACAGTTCTATTGTTTTTGTCAAGTATTATTTAATATTTTTTCATTAATATTTTAAGACTCTTTTTTATAACAAACTAGTTTTGTGCACCTCTTTTGTTGTTCTTATTTAAGTATTAAATGCATGAAATAATAAACTACCTTTTGGTATATCATTTTTTTTTTTTAATTTTTTTTTCATTTTTTTATTTATTCATTTTTAGAGAGGAGAGAGAGAGACCAAGAGAGAGGAGAGAAAGACAGAGAGAGAGAAGGGGGGGAGGAGCCGGAAGCATCAACTCCCATATGTGCCTTGACCAGGCAAGCCCAGGATTTTGAACCAGCGACCTCAGCATTTCCAGGTCAATGCTTTATCCACTGCGCCATCACAGGTCAGGCGGTATATCATTTTTTTATATGTAAAATGGTCATTAGGGCAGAGAACCGGTTGCTAAATTATTGGAATCTCACCACCGGCTGAACTCAACCACAAACCAGGGGGCTGTGGAGCCACACAGAGGCAGTATCGGAGGCCCTGTCGATGGGGGGGCCCAGCACAGCGGCAGTGTGGTGGAGGGCCTCTGGTGATTTACTCTGCCACTGTCAGGTCTAGCCGTCAGACCAAAGTACTCCAACTCTAAGAACGCTCTCAAAAGTTGTTCACCCCTCAGGAATTCAGGAATCAGTGAGTTAGCATTTTCCTCATATCCAATGAGTTTGTTGTTTCGATTACTCAGGTAGAATTTCTTCTCTTCAGGAGAAATGAAAACGCTACTGGTAAAATGTCATATTCCAATGATCATCCCTTCAGTTCCAATGACCTCCCCAGAGATACCTCACTATTAATCAATGTGGGACATACATTGCATATCTTTTTATACATCTTGAGATACCTCATACAGCTTCCAAGGAAATATATAATTCTTGTGAGCAACTGTATTCATTAAGCTTTTTGTTTTACATAATTATACATTCATTCACCTGCCATTGTAAAAAATAGGACAGACATTCTGTGTACCTTTTACCCAGTCTCCCTCCCCCACGGTAACACCTTGCAAAACAATAGTACAAGATTACAGCCTGAATATTGACATGGATTACAGTCAAGATACAGAAAATTCCACCATAAAGGTCCCCCATGTTGCTCTTTCAGTGGTCATACCCACTGCCCTCCTCCCCTCCTTAACCCCTCGGAATCACCAATGTCATTTCCAGAATGTTATATAAATAGAATCATACAGTTGGTAACTTTTGAGGGTGGGCTTTATTCACTCAGCATCATTCTTGGGAGACTTACCAGATAGTTGTGTGTATAAAGACTTCATTCTTTCTATTGTTGAGTGGTATGAGTGTGTCATATTTTGTTTGATTAGCACCTGTTAAAGAACATCTGGATTGCTTCCAGTGTTTGTTACAAATAAAGCTGCTGCAAACATTCATGTGCAAGGTTTTGTGGGACTGTAAATCTTTATTTCTCTGGGGCAAATGGAATTCTTAAATCATATGGCAGTTGCATGTTTAGTTTTTTAAGAAACTGCCCAACTATTTTTCAGAGTGGCTGTGCCATTTGCATTTGTACCAGCAATTTATGAGTGATCCAGTTCCTCTGCATCTCACCAGCATTTGGTGATGTCACTGTTTGTTTTTACTTGAGCAATTCTGCTATGTGTGTAATGATATCTCCTTGTGATTTTAATTTGCTTTCCTGTAACGGCTAACGGTATTGAGCATCTTTTCATGTTCCATTTCCCATCTGTGCCTCCTCTTTGCTGAAGTGTGTCTCTATGTCTTTTGTCCATCTTCCAGTTGGATTGTTCAACTTTTTACTGTTGAGTTTTGAGAGTTTATTTTTTCTGTACTAGAGACCAGTTCTTTTTATTTTTTTTATTTTTTTATTTTTTACTTTTTTTGGGGGGTGACATCAATAAATCAGGGCACATATATTCAAAGAAAACATTTCCAGGTTATCTTGTCATTTAGTTCTGTTGCATACCCATCACCCAAAGAAAGATCATCCTCCGTCACCCTCTATCCAGTTTTCTTTGTACCCCTCCCCTGACCCCTCTCCCTCCTTCCCTCCCCCCACCCCCCGTAACAACCACACTCCTGTCCATGTCTCTTAGTCTCACTTTTATGTCCCACCAATGTATGGAATCCCGCAGTTCTTGTTTTATACTGATTCACTTATTTCACTCCGCATAATGTTATCAAGATTCCACCATTCTGCTGTAAGTGATCCGATGTCATCATTTCTTCTAGCTGAATAGTATACCATGGTGTATATGTGTCCCATCTTCTTTATCCAGTCTTCTATTTTTTTTACAGTGATTAAAAGCCTTTAAGCAAACTCTTGGCCAATACAGCAAGAATCCATAAAAGAGTAGTGTCCTTAACATGTTCACCAAGTCAAAGTTGGCCCTATCACCATGCCAAATCCCTGAAAAATGTAACCCAACCACAGTTCAGTCTGTTAGGAGCTGTCACAGGGAGCAGGAGACCAGGAAAAGTCCATATCCAGGAAAAGTCCGCATGGCACTGGAATTGTTGTCACCATTCTATACTTTGCAGCTCATGTCTAAGTCCCAATGACCGCTGCTTCTAGCTGGTAATGGTTCAGGTAGACTGGAAAAGCCATTTGCAGCATGCGTGGATATGGAGCTTCTGTTCTCCTCTGCCTGGAGAAATAAGACCAGGTTGCTTTTCCCTGGAGCTCTGTGACTGTGGCATGGTAAAGAGAACCTTGGGATACACTAAGCTGGGTGGCAAAGGTAGATTCATAATAGAAGTTGGCAAAAGGGGGAAGAGAGTTCTAAATTAGGAGTAGGTCCCAGCCTGAAATATGAGTGGGGCATTGAGGTAGGAGGGATAAAGGAAATACTATATATTAAGCAAAGCAGCAGAAAATAGGACTATCAACACCCACAACAGAGATCTTCGAGGGAAGAATAAAAAACCTGACTATTCAGGCAAAATATAGTTAAGTGGCCCTTGTGCAAATGAGATCAGTTTACCTGCTTCTTGGAAGAAATACCCTAGGCTCGTCCATAGTGTCGTAGATGGGGCCGATGGCCCTGGGCACCTTCAGCCTTCAGTGGCAAACCCCAGCTTTCTGGGCAAGGTTAGGTCATAGGTGGCTGGAGCAGGGCTGGAAGGGACTGAACCCTCCCTTAGAGGAGCGAGGGGGGAAGCCTACCTTCCAGTGTCCCTGTTTCCTCACAACAGAGGCATGTAAGTCTGGCAGGCTTTAGCTCAATGACCTTCCTTTCCACTATTGAAGCAGAACCCAGATGGCATCCTATGAGACCCTAGAGACCAGTTCTTTGTCACACATGTGGTTCACAAATATTTTCTCCCAGTCTTTAGCTTATCCTTCCGGACTCTTAATACGGTCTTTCACAGAGCAAAAGTTTTGGGTCAAGTTTTGTTAATCAAGTTTTCTATTATGAATTGAGCCCCTGGCATCAAGTTTAAGAACTCCTGGGCTAGCCCTAAGCCCTGAACATGTTCTTATAATTTTTTCCTAAAAGTTTTACAGCTTTATATATTTACAATTAAGTCCATGACCCATTTGAAGGTTATTTTCCCTTTAGCTGTGAGATTTGAGTCAAGGTTCATTGTTTGGACTGTGGATATCCAATTGTTCCAGCATCATTTAAGGAAATGCTACTGTTTCCCATTGAATTGCTTCTGCATATGTGATTACTTCTAAATATAAGCAGTGTCACACCAAGTGTATTGTTCAGCAACTTACTTTTCATCTTTTAACTGAAATTTTACCTTTTCTTCCATTAAGAATTCTACCATAATAGCAATAATAGCTCAGTAGATTTGTATAACTTGTGGCTCTGTCACTAAAAGAAGCTATCACCTGACCTGCAGTGGTGCAGTAGATGAAACATTGACCTGGAATGCCATGGTCACTGGTTTGATACCCTGAGCTTGCCCAGTCAAGGCACATATGAGAAGCAACTACTTGAGTTGATGTTTCCTGCTCCTCCCCTCCTCCACTTTCTCTCTCTCTCCTCTCTATAAAATAAAAAAAGAAAATAAAGAAGTAAAAGCAGCCACAGATATTTTAATAGCACATTACAGACGTGACACATATCTTCAAATATCACTTACTGTCCTTACTACCTCAGAAGTACAGTAATTATTAAACCTCTTGCTGCATCTTTTACATAATGTATTATAAAGAGGCATGTATATTTCCTACCACAACATTGTTTTTATGTTTTGGTAACCGTGTTGCAATATAATCTGTTTTTTCCCACAGTCCTGTGTTTTTAATACTCTGCATTTAAAGACATTTCTGAGCCAGTGATTATAGCACAGTTGTAGGATACATGGTTAATGTAGAAAAGTTCATTGCTTTCTTGTATAATAGTAATGAACAATTAAAATTTGAAATAAAAAAACATCATTTACATTAGCACACCAAAGATGAAATACTTAGGTTCAAATCTATTAAAATATAAGCAAGCTTTATATGAGGAAAACTATAAAACTCTGTGTAAGAAATCAAAGATCTAAAAACAGAGACATTCCATGTTCATGGTTAGAAAGACTCAATACTATCAAGGTATCAGTTCTTCCCAATTTAATCTACAGATTCAACACAATTTAACCAAATCCTAGAAAGTTATTTTGTGGATATTGACAAACTAAAAGTTCATATAGCCTGGCCTGTGGTGGTGCAGTGGTTAAAGCGTTGACCTGGAATGCTGAGGTTGCCAGTTCAAAACCCTGAATTGCCTTGTCAAGGCATATTGGGGAATTGATGCTTCCTGATCCTCTCCCTGCCCTTCTCTCTCCCTCTTTCTCTCTTTCTCTCTCTCTCGCTCTCTCTCTCCTACCCTCTACCTCTCTAAAATAAATAAATAAAAACTTTAAAAATTCAAAAAAAGAGAGTTTATACAGAGAATCAAATAACCCTGAGTAGCTAGCACAATATTACAGAAGATTAAAGTCGGAGGACTGACAGTAACTGACATCAAGATTTACTCTAAAACTACACTTACGAAGACAGTGTGTGGTGTTGGAGAAAGGACAGACAGATTAATGGAACAGGATGGAGAGTCCAGGAATAGACCCACACGAGTATAGTCAACTGATATTTGAGAAAGAAGCAAAAACAATTCAATGGAAAAAGGATAGTCTTCTCAACAAACGGTACTGAAACATCTGGTCATTCACTTGCAAAAAACATGAATCTGGATGTAGACCTTACATGCTTCACCAAAGAAACTGAAAATGTATTATAGACCTAAATGGAAAGTGAAAACCATAAAGTTCTAGAATATAGCATACAAGATAATTATGGGTACTTGGACTTGGTTGAGGCTTTTAGATACCCTGAAAGCATGATCCGTGAAAGAAATTGATGAGTTGGATTTCATTCAAATGGGTACCTTCAGCTCTACAAAAGACACTCTTAAGATTATGAAATAATTTCTCTGTTCCTCTCCCCAGACTTGACAACAATGCCTTTAACAAAATACTAAATGTAACATCAATGTTCACCCAGGGGAGACTGGTTATTAAACAATCCAGTAGAATGGGGGCCTTCATAGCGGTATATGTGGGATGTCTTCCACTGCCCCACCAGGTCCACTCTTTTTTTTTTTTTTTTATGACAGAGACAGAGAGAGGGATAGATAGAAACAGACAGACAGGAAGGGAGATGAGAAGCATCAATTCTTTGTTGGTTGCAGCACCTTAGTTGTTCATTGATTGCTTTCTCATATGTGCCTTGACCAGGGAGCTACAGCAAACCAAGTGACCCCTTGCTTAAGCCAGCAACCTTGGGCTCTTGGGCTCAAGCTGGTGAGCCTTGCTCAAACCAGATGAGCCCGTACTCAACCTGGTGACCTAGGGGTTTTGAACCTGGGTCCTCCATGTCCCAGTTCGACGCTCTATCCACTGCGCCCTGCCTGGTCAGGTCAGGTCCACTCTTCCAATTGGTCCACCCTGCTCTGGGCCTCAGGCTGCTGGTGCTTGACCTATACTAGGTGCAGCCAATTGGGAGCCTGGCAGTAGGGGGGAGAGGAGAAGGAGACTGTTTATTCTCTGGGAGGTCAGAGTAATTATTTTCTAGGCTTCTTCCTCCAGGGCCACTACAACTTGTCTGTTTCCTTGACCTGTGTTCAGGACTCTCTGCTTCCCAGGTCAGGTAACCAATCTTTCCTTCTCTCCTTGCTTCAGCCCTGGGATGGCAGACCCTCTCCCAGAAAGGCCCCAAGGCTCCTGTTTTTTCCCTTCACTGTCCAATCCCTTTGGAAATAAATACGCCTGGTTTTAAACTCACCTCAAATAACCTTAAATTGATTTGACCATCTGTTTCCTGCTGGTGCCCTTACTGATACAGTATAATTAAAGGCGTGGGCAGAGGTGGATTAACGTAGGTTGAGGCCCCGGGCGCAGAAGAAAATATTGGGCCCCTTAAAAAAAAAGAGAGAGGATGACGTCAGAGTAATGGCGGGGTAGGAAGCGATACCGATAAATCTCCCCCAAAACTCAACAAGATCTTCAACCAGAAACAGAAAAACCTATACTTGGAGCTTCCAGATGCTTCGCAATACACCCAAAGGTATGATTGAGTGAAAAATTGGCTAAATATATAACCAAACCCCGAAGGAAATAGGGAGTAAGAAATGCTCTGCCTTCCTCACTAACCTAAACAGGGCGGCTTTCTCTGGTAACTGTGAATATAGAAACTGAGGCGGGCAAAGGGGGTGAATACATCCAGGCCGCGACACAAACGGCCGAACCAGGCTGTGGCACGGAGATCCAAGCCAAGGAAAATCTGATCCTGTGGCAACCCGGGCAATACAAGCTAACACTCGCGCCAAACCCAAACAAAGAAAGACAAGCGGGGCAGCCATTTTACCCGGTCTCCTGGTTGGTGCGCAGTTAGTGGGCGAGAGATTTCTTCCTAAGCCCCGGAAGTGGGTGCCCGTGTTGCCCCACGGAGAGGCAGGGTCAGAGGCCTTTCTGTGGGCCGAGGGCAGAGTCTCTGGGCAGCCCCAGCGCCCTGGGAAAGCCACGCACGGGAGGGAGTGAGAACTAATTCCAATGGTGGAGATTTTCCTTGCCGGAGGGTGTTTCACTCAGAGGGAAAGCAGCAGGCCTCATATCCTGGTTTGCGCGCGCAGATAAGGAGTGAGCGATTCCTCCGAGTGCCTCGGCAGTGCGCGCCCGTGTCATCGCACAGAGGAGCAGAGTCAGGGGCCTTTGTGTGGGCCAAAGCGGAATCTCGGGCCGCCCCAGCGCCTTGCAAAAACCGCGCACGGGGACAGAGCGAGACTCAATTCCAACGCTGCAACTTTTCCCTGCGGTTGGGGGTTTCACTCGGAGCGTGAGACTGCTGGCCGGATATCCTGGTCTGCGCGCGCAGCCAGTGAGTGAGAGTTTCCTCCAAGCACCCCGGAAGTGGGCGTCCGCTTGTGTTACCGGACAGAGTGGCAGAGCCAGAGGTCTTTGAATGGCCGGAAAGCCCGCCTGATTATGCTAGCAGCTCTGACTGACTGAGCCTTACCCAGAGCCCTGTGCTGAGTGGAAATAGAGTGGGGAGTTGCCAGCTCTTTGAGCCTCTTACTATCCAGGCAGAGGCAGCAGCAACCCCATAGCTGGATTATCAGGCTACTAATTGAGGAAGGAAAGACTAGGAGAAAGGCTCCAGGAACACGGACTCTCTCACTGTCGGAGCCTATAAATGCTAATAGCCTCGACTGCCAACGAGACTAAAGCACAATACATGACATTGCCATAGAGACTTATCAACTGCAAACCTCCACCTGAGCGTGGCAAAGGGGCAAAACCCGGGGTACAGAGTCACCAACCAGGAAAAGGGAGAGAAAAGAAAAAGCAAGAAGATAACCTCTCAAAATCAAGAATAATCTGCAGACTTTATAACCTATCCCATTTTATTATATTTGTTCGTTTGTTTCTCTTATCTTCATTCTTGATACTTTTTTTTTCCTCCTCCAATTTGGCCGATTAACTCTCTACCGGTCTTACTCTCTCCTCTCCTTGATCTACACTACCCATAAGTGTTTCATCTCCCATTATCTTTTCTCTTCTCTTCCTTTCTCTCTATGAGGGTTGCACTCCAAAACCCTTAACTCTCTCTCTCTCTCTCTCCTTTCTTTTATCTTCTTTTAGTGGTTCACTCTTTTTTTCTCTCTCTCTCTCTTTCTTTTCTCCCTCTATATTAGTTTCTTCCTTTCTCCTTTACATCTCCTCTCATTCAAACCTCAATAACAAACAAATTATCTTATCTGGGACTCAAACTTATGTTTGTGGCATTTTGGGGGGTTTTTACTTCACCTTTTTAACTCACTAGCAGTGCTCCCATCCCTGGCTCTCCATATTATCTAGTTCTTGTTCCACTAAATACAATAGTAATTTTTTAATTTGTCCCCCCATTTTTCCATTTTCCTCTTAATCCTCTCATCATAACTCTTAGACAACCAACACCTAAAAGCAAATCATTTTATTCTTGACCCAAATTTTTTCCTTATTTGCTTTTTGTGGGTCCATACGCTCTTTTTTTTCTTCTTCTTTTTTCTTTCTTTTTTTTTTTTGCCCCTTTATTACTTTTCCCCAATTCAGGCCCTCCATCACAGGCATTGTTTGTTATAATTCACAGTCCACCACAAGATTTTATCAAGAAAGAAGGGAGAGGAGAGGAGAGGAAAAAAGGAGGGGGGGAATAATTTCCTTTTTTTTTTTTTTTTAATTTTTATTTTATTTTATTTTTCTTTATTTCATTATTAATTTTTTTTTAAAAAAACAACTCTTTTCGATTTTTTTTATTATTTTTTTAAACTTTTTATTCTTTATTAAATCTCATTAATACTATCAACAAAACCACCCTCAGATGCCATTAAGGAAGAGAAAATCGAACATCATGGATACAAAAGAAAGAGAGGTAACACAGCTAGATGAGGAAAAATCTATGGAGAAAAAATTTAATATATTGGAAACCTTGGAGCTAAATGACAGAGAATTCAAGATAGAAATCCTAAAAATCCTCTGAGATATACAAGAAAACACAGAAAGGCAATTTAGGGAGCTCAGAAAACAACTCAATGAACACAAAGAATATATGTCCAAGGAAATTGAAACTATAAAAACAAATCAAACAGAGATGAAAAACTCAATTCACGAGCTGAAAAACGAAGTAACAAGCTTAGCTAATAGAACAGGTCAGATAGAAGAGAGGATTAGTGAAATAGAAGACAAGCAACTTGAGGCACAACAGAGAGAAGAAGAAAGAGACTCAAAAATTAAAAAAAATGAGATAGCCCTACAAGAATTATCTGACTCCATCAAAAAGAATAACATAAGAATAATAGGTATATCAGAGGGAGAAGAGAGAGAAAATGGAATGGAGAACATACTCAAACAAATAATAGATGAGAACTTCCCAAGCCTGTGGAAAGAACTAAAGCCTCAAGTTCAAGAAGCAAACAGAACTCCAAGTTTTCTTAACCCCAACAAACCTACTCCAAGGCATATCATAATGAAATTGACACAAACCAACAGCAAAGAAAAAATTCTCAAGGCAGCCAGGGAAAAGAAGAATACAACATATAAAGGAAGGCCCATTAGATTATCATCAGATTTCTCAGCAGAAACTCTACAAGCTAGAAGAGAGTGGACCCCAATATTTAAAGTCCTGAAAGAGAGGAACTTTCAGCCACGAATACTATACCCATCAAAGCTATCCTTCAAATATGAAGGAGAAATAAAAACATTCACAGGTACAGAAAAGATGAGGGAATTTATCATCAGAAAACCCCCACTCCAGGAATTACTAAAGGGGGTTCTCCAATCAGATACAAAGAACAAAAAAAAACAGAGCCACAAGTAAAAGCTCCAAGAAGAACACAATAAAACCAAATTTAAACTGTGACAACAACAAAAAGAAAGAGGGGGAGAAGATGGAGATTAACAGTAGCAAAGGACGATGGAGTGCAAAAGTACTCACAAAATAGTTCGCTACAATGAACAGAGTAGGGACCCTTTTCATTATTCAAAGGTAACCACCATTGAAAAAACCACCACAGAAGCACATGAGATAAAAAAGATAGCAACAGTGGAAAGATGTATGGAATACAACCAAATAAAAACAAAAGATAGAAAAACAAAAGAGAAGGATCAAACAAGACACAAAACTAACAGAAAGCAAGATATAAAATGGCAATAGGGAACTCACAAGTATCAATAATTACACTAAATGTAAACGGATTAAACTCACCAATAAAAAGGCACAGAGTAGCAGAATGGATTAAAAAAGAAAATCCAACTGTATGCTGCCTACAGGAAACTCATCTAAGTAACAAGGATAAAAACAAATTCAAAGTGAAAGGCTGGAAAACAATACTCCAAGCAAATAACATCCAAAAAAAAGCAGGTGTAGCAATACTCATATCGGATAATGCTGACTACAAGACAGGAAAAGTACTCAGAGACAAAAATGGCCATTTCATAATGGCTAAGGGGACACTGAATCAAGAAGACATAACAATTCTTAATATATATGCACCAAACCAAGGAGCACCAAAATATATAAGACAGCTACTTATTGATCTTAAAACAAAAACTGACAAAAATACAATCATACTTGGAGACCTCAATACACCGCTGACGGCTCTAGATCGGTCATCCAAACAGAGAATCAACAAAGACATAATGGCCTTAAACAAAACACTAGAGCACCTGGATATGATAGACATCTACAGGACATTTCATCCCAAAGTGACTGAGTATACATTTTTCTCCAGTGTACATGGATCATTCTCAAGAATTGACCATATGTTGGGCCACAAAAACAACATCAGCAAATTCAGAAAAATTGAAGTTGTACCAAGCATATTTTCTGATCATAAAGCCTTGAAACTAGAATTCAACTGCAAAAAAGAGGAAAAAAATCCCACAAAAATGTGGAAACTAAACAACATACTTTTAAAAAATGAATGGGTCAAAGAAGAAATAAGTGCAGAGATCAAAAGATATATACAGACTAATGAAAATGACAATACGACATATCAGAATCTATGGGATGCAGCAAAAGCAGTGATAAGAGGGAAGTTCATATCACTTCAGGCATATATGAACAAACAAGAGAGAGCCCAAGTGAACCACTTAACTTCCCACCTTAAGGAACTAGAAAAAGAAGAACAAAGACAACCCAAAACCAGCCGAAGAAAGGAGATAATAAAAATCAGAGCAGAAATAAATGAATTAGAGAACAGAAAAACTATAGAAAAAATTAATAGAACAAGGAGCTGGTTCTTTGAAAAGATCAACAAAATTGACAAACCCTTGGCAAGACTTACCAAGGAAAAAAGAGAAAGAACTCATATAAACAAAATCCAAAATGAAAGAGGAGAAATCACCACGGACACCGTAGATATACAAAGAATTATTGTAGAATACTATGAAAAACTTTATGCCACTAAATTCAACAACCTAGAAGAAATGGATAAATTCCTAGAAAAATACAACCTTCCTAGACTGAGTCAAGAAGAAGCAGAAAGCCTAAACAGACCTATCAGTAGAGAAGAAATAGAAAAAACCATTAAAAACCTCCCCAAAAATAAAAGTCCAGGCCCTGACGGCTATACCAGCGAATTTTATCAAACATTCAAAGAAGACTTGGTTCCTATTCTACTCAAAGTCTTCCAAAAAATTGAAGAAGAAGCAATACTTCCAAACACATTTTACGAAGCCAACATAACCCTCATACCAAAACCAGGCAAGGATGGCACAAAAAAAGAAAACTACAGACCAATATCTCTAATGAATACAGATGCTAAAATACTAAACAAAATACTAGCAAATCGAATACAACAACATATTAAAAAAATAATACATCATGATCAAGTGGGATTCATCCCAGAATCTCAAGGATGGTTCAACATACGTAAAACGGTTAACGTAATACACCATATCAACAAAACAAAGAACAAAAACCACATGATCTTATCAATAGACGCAGAAAAGGCTTTCGATAAAATACAACACAATTTTATGTTTAAGACTCTCAACAAAATGGGTATAGAAGGAAAATATCTCAACATGATAAAGGCCATATATGATAAACCATCAGCTAACATCATATTAAATGGCACTAAACTGAAGGCTTTCCCCCTTAAATCAGGAACAAGACAGGGTTGTCCACTCTCTCCACTCTTATTTAATGTGGTACTAGAGGTTCTAGCCAGAGCAATCAGACAAGACAAAGAAATAAAAGGCATCCATATCGGAAAAGAAGAAGTAAAGGTATCACTTTTTGCAGATGATATGATACTATACATCGAAAACCCCAAAGAATCCACAAAAAGACTACTAGAAACAATAAGCCAATACAGTAAGGTCGCAGGATACAAAATTAACATACAGAAGTCAATAGCCTTTCTATATGCCAACAATGAAACAACTGAGAAGGAACTCAAAAGAATAATCCCCTTCACGATTGCAACAAAAAAAATAAAATACTTAGGAATAAACATAACAAAGAATGTAAAGGACTTATATAATGAAAACTATAAACCATTGTTAAGGGAAATCGAAAAAGATATAATGAGATGGAAGAATATACCTTGTTCTTGGCTAGGAAGAATAAATATAATCAAGATGGCTATATTACCCAAAGCAATATACAAATTTAATGCAATTCCCATCAAACTTCCAATGACATTTTTTAAAGAAATAGAGCAAAAAATCATCAGATTTATATGGAACTATAAAAAACCCCGAATAGCCAAAGCAATCCTAAAGAAAAAGAATGAAGCTGGGGGCATTTCAATACCTGACTTCAAACTCTATTATAGGGCCACGACAATCAAAACAGCATGGTATTGGCAGAAAAATAGACACTCAGACCAATGGAACAGAATAGAAAGTCCAGAAATAAAACCACATATATATAGTCAAATAATTTTTGATAAAGGGGCCAACAACACACAATGGAGAAAAGAAAGCCTCTTCAATAAATGGAGCTGGGAAAACTGGAAAGCCACATGCAAAAGAATGAAACTGGACTACAGTCTCTCCCCCTGTACAAAAATTAACTCAAAATGGATCAAAGATCTAAACATAAGACCTGAAACAATTAAGTACATAGAAGAAGACATAGGTACTCAACTCAGGGACCTGGGTTTTAAAGAGCATTTTATGAATTTGACTCCAATGGCAAGAGAAGTGAAGGCAAAAATTAATGAATGGGACTACATCAGACTAAGAAGTTTTTGCTCAGCAAGAGAAACTGATAACAAAATAAACAGAAAGCCAACTAAATGGGAAATGATTTTTTCAAACGACAGCTCAGATAAGGGCCTAATATCCAAAATATACAAAGAACTCATAAAACTCAACAACAAACAAACAAACAATCCAATAAAAAAATGGGAAGAGGATATGAATAGACACTTCTCCCAGGAAGAAATACAAATGGCCAACAGATATATGAAAAGATGCTCATCTTCTTTAGCTATTAGAGAAATGCAAATCAAAACGGCAATGAGATACCACCTCACACCTGTTCGATTAGCTGTTATTAGCAAGTCAGGTAACAGCAAATGTTGGAGAGGCTGTGGAGAAAAAGGAACCCTCATACACTGTTGGTGGGAATGTAAAGTAGTACAACCATTATGGAAGAAAGTATGGTGGTTCCTCAAAAAACTGAAAATAGAACTACCTTATGACCCAGCAATCCCTCTACTGGGTATATATCCCAAAAACTCAGAAACATTGATACGTAAAGACACATGCAGCCCCATGTTTATTGCAGCATTGTTCACAGTGGCCAGGACATGGAAACAACCAAAAAGCCCATCAATAGATGACTGGATAAAGAAGATGTGGCACATATACACTATGGAATACTACTCAGCCATAAGAAATGATGACATCGGAACATTTACAGCAAAATGGTGGGATCTTGATAACATGATACGAAGCGAAATAAGTAAATCAGAAATAAACAGGAACTGTATTATTCCATACGTAGGTGGGACATAATAGTGAAAATAAGAGACATTGATAAGAGTGTGGTGGTTACGGGGGGGAGGGGGGAATGGGAGAGGGATAGGGGGTGGGGAGGGGCACAAAGAAAACAAGATAGAAGGTGACAGAGGACAATCTGACTTTGGGTGGTGGGTATGCAACATAATTGAACGACAAGATAACCTGGACTTGTTATCTTTGAATATATGTATCCTGATTTATTGATGTCACCCCATTAAAAAAATAAAATTATATATATAAAAAAAAAAGAGAGAGAGACAGGGAAAATAAAAATACATATTAACTATATTTTAAATAAATAAAAATTATGTACGATTAATGTTAAAATTGCACATATGAAACCAAACTTGGTGTCATTAAAAAAAAAGTAAAGTTGGGGTTTTGCAGGGCCCTTCAGAAGTTGGGGCCCAGGGTGTGGGCCTGGTCACTCACTGTTAAATTCGCTTCTGGGTGTGGGGAAATGCAAGTGAGAGAGAAAGGTAAGACGTAAAAAAGGCTTCCAAACTACCCAGCCTGGTTCCATTTTGGGAGAAATTTTGTTCATTAAAAAAAAAAAAACACGAAAGAAAGAAGTAATAGCTACTAATTGTTCAAAAGTTATCTCTAAGAATAATAAAGACTTACTTTATTTCCTTTTTAATTTTATTTATTGATTTTTTGGAGAGAGAGGAATAGAGAAATAGAGACATCGATCTGTTCCTTATGGCCCTCAACCTTTGTGTATCGGACAGTGCTCTAACCAACCCAGGTATCGGCCAGGGCTAAAAGCACTTACTTTAGTTCTCCAAGTTGTAGGTTTGTATGAACTAACACTTCACAATGAATGTGTTACTTTGACATAAATAAAAATATGTAAATTTCTACACATTAGAAAAATTGTTCCAGATGTGGAGTGAAGGGAGAGATGTGGGCAAAGTTATATATAAGTGGTTTTTTCCTCCTTTATTTATTTCTGTATTTTTCAAGCTTTAATCATGAACCTGCTTTGCTAATTTTATCAGAAAAAGATATAGTAGATTTTATTTTGAAACTAAAACAGGAAATTCATTGAGGTAGACAGAGAGAGAGAAAGAGAGACAGAAACAGAGAGACCGCAGCCTGGATGTTTGCTAGGAAAAGGAATGCGAGACAGATGGAGTTAGGCAAAGCCAGAGACAGAAAGACGAACAAGGGACAAGACAAAACAGGAAGCATATACTTAGGGAAGATGAGAAATGAAATGAAATGAAGGCAGAGATAGATTGAATCGCATATTTCAGGACAAGTACAGTAGAGAGAACAAGCTTTGAACCTGGACAGTGTATAGTTTCAAATTCTCCCTCGGACACTAACACACTAAGAGAATTTTGAAAAATTCCTTCACCTTACCATGCCCCAGTTTTCCCATCTATAAAATGGAATTAATCATAGGACATCCTCATAGTGTCCTTCTTTGAGAATTACATGAGATGTACGTATCAATTACTTAGAACAGTGCCCACTACCCATTAAGCACTGAAGAGACCGTTAGTATAATAGAACAGAGAAAAGGGCAAGGAGCTCGATGAAAACAGAGGGTCAGAGACCGTAACTGGTGACAGAGAGTTGGGGCAGAACCATGGCTGGCACCCTGGGGCAGGCGGGTAAAGTCCTTGCCCCTTGGCCAGCATCCCACTGGGCCAGCGGCCAGCGCTGATGTTTGGAAAACTTAACCTGAGCGGGGAAGCCCGGCCGCTCACCATTTCTCAGCCGGGCACATAAAAGCCGCCATGGAGGGTGCAGCCCCCGCTGTCGAAGGTGGACACCAGTCTGGACACCTCGCAGGGACAGTGGAAGACAGGCCCCGCTCCAGCACGAGGCACGGAGGGCACATTGCTGCTGAGCAGTGAGGGGAGAGGGGCTGAGGGTAAGCCGGTCTGGGGCCACCGCGTCTCTCCCGCTGTGGGTGCTCAGCGCCAGCGCTGAGATCGGTCCCTCTGTCAGTCTAACCAGGGGAAGGGGCTGGATCCGGGCCTTCCCTCTCGGCCTCCAAGCCGTCCCTGGCTTCTTGCAGGAGCAGAGATGAGGCCAAATGGCGCAGCCGCCGTGTCCGTGGGTCTGTGGGTCTTGGTGACGGTGAGCGCTATTGCGGACCCCTGTGGGGCTGAACCCAGGCGCTGCCTCCTCAAACACTGCCGCTTGCTGGACCTCAGGGCGCTGGCGACGGTCAAGGAGCTGAGGGACCACTACGTGAGTGATGCCCAGACGTCCAGTCCCAGCGGACGATAGACCTGCCGGAGTCTTGGATCCGGTTCCCTGTCCCGAGGGGCCCTGGCATTCTAGCCTGCGGCAGACGCATCTCGAATCTCAATGTCCAGAATTCTGACCACGAGACGTTCCTGGTCACCGACATCCCATCGTAAGCACAGAAACTGCCTTCACGGCAGTCACTAAAGGGCGCCCTTCTCGGCGGACTCGGCTCACACCAGGGCGCAGCGCTCCGCATGGGATACATTTCAGTCCGCGTCACGTGCTCGGAGAGCCGTCTGATTTCAGCGCACAATACGCACCACCGTAACGCCCAGCCCCGGTCCACGTCCAGGAATCCCCAACATCCCAGCGCTTCAGGAGCCCTGGCGGGGAAGACTACCTTCTCCGCCTTCCCAGTCAGCCCCCAGAAGAAAGTAGTAACACAGAGCTGGAGGCCACACACCTGTTCTTTACGCCTACGGGGGATCTGTGGCGGCCCAGGGTGAGGGGCGCTGTCGGCGGGGGTAGGTGGGAGCCAGGGTGCGGCCGTTTTTAACACCACCCGGTCCCCGCTGTAGTTTGCCCGGTGGCCCAGGGCCCCAGCAGCCAGCCCGCCCACGGGTTGCTCCCCTTCGTCGCGGGACTTTGAAGCTGCTGGAGGCCGAGGTAAGAGACGCCCCGCCCCTGCGCCCCGTCCCCACCCGCCTCCCCACCTGCTGACTCTGCGTTCTTCCGCCCTACAGGTAGGCGGCCGAATTACGATCCGTCACGTTGAGCCCCAAACGCTTCCGGACACAATTCGCGTCCTCTCGGCGTCCCCAAATCCGGGTTTTGGTATGGGGCTTCGTTTACTCCCTGTCTCCCCTCCAGCTCGAGCTGGTGTGGCCAGGTTCCTGGAGGAAGTCCCTCTGGCCAACCAGGAGGCGTCCCCAAACAGGAAAAACTGTGAATGGAGCCGGTGGTGAAGCGCATAGACACCAGGGGGTGGGGCAGGGCGGGGCGGGGCGTGTGAGGTGGAGGGGAACCCCGGGGCCAAAGGACTATTGCTTACGAATGGAGTGGGTTACTTGGGAGGAAATTCCTGCCTCAGCCCTGCTTTGCTTCTTGCTCCAGTTCCAGGACTCACATTGAAAAGCCACGAAGCTACCGCGTTCTTCAACCTCCTGCGCCTACTCACGTGGGACCTGAAGCCGGTGGCGCGCTCCCGACCTTGTCTCTGATCCCGTTGCAGGATGGTACTGTGTGGCCCTGTCGCCGAGGCGGGGCTGCAGCCAGCGGGCGCTGACGCTAAGGAGTCTCTGCTGCCGTTGGCCGGACATCGATGGCCGGCGCTGGGGTCAAGAGGCGCAGGGTACTTTTCCAAAAACCAGAACGTGTCCCTCAGAAGCAGGGACATTTCTGTGGAATGCAGTGCCCTAAGATCAACCAGGGGCCCCAAAGGGCCAAAAGTCATTAGGTTACTGCAGTGTCCTTTATATTTGTGAAAACCTTCGTAATTTGCATTTTTGTCTTCCAGTATTAATTTATAGCCATTATTAAATATTCTTGCATTTACATTAGTTGTTCCCCTGTGATCATTTTGAAGGACACTTTTCAGTTAAAATGCTGAGCCAGGGAAATCAGGTGACTTGAGTTTCAGTTCTGACCCTGCCACTTGATTATGGTGTAACTGGGCAAATTACTTCTCCCTGAGCCTCAGTTTCCTCATCTATACAATGGCATTATTATCCTTCCCTTCCAAATGAGTAATTGTATGTGGTATAAATACACATACAATAGTACTTATACAAATTTCAGCTGAGGCCGTAGGATGGTCTTAATTAATGGTCTCTATTAAATAACCACAAACACAAATACATAAACATTTGACTTTTTATTTGTCCAAGTCTGTGGGCTGGTGATCTTCGTTGCTAACTTCAGGCTACTTTGCCAATGTCACACAGCTAGTGAGGGTCAAAGACAGGTTTGAACTCCATGTTCCTAACCATGTCACTGAACTTCCTTGTTAAGAAAAACAAGTATAAAATTTAGGAAATTTGAGACCCTAGGTCTTCTTTTCAGAATTCACTGTCGATGCAATGTCCCCTTTTCTGAGGCCTCTGCAATAGACAGAAACTGACCAATGCACTGGAAGGTGACTTGACCACATTTCTGCTTTGTTTTCCTTTAGCTCCGACTGCTCCCCCTCAGATCTTCACATAGCTCCCTCCCTCACTTCCTTTGAGTTCTTGCTCAAATGTGATTTTCAGGACACTTCATTCAGTGCAACCCCCTCCAACACTCTCCTTTCATCTTGCTTAAGATTTTTCATTTTCTGTTACTTGATGTAATCTGCACCATGGCTTAAACCCCTTCCCTTACTCACCATTACATTTCTATAAATAAAACGATTATTTTGTAACTTATTTTTCAATGCCTTATTCCTGGCACCTTGAGCAGTTCCTGACACAAAGTGGGGCTGACTAATACTTGGTGAATGAGTGAAGGCATTTGACACAAATGGAGCTGGTTCCCTTGAAGACCTTGGCCACACCCCAATTTCCTAGCAGAACCTCCTATTCCTGGGTCCCTCTGTGCCTGGACAATGAAAGATGTTAGTCAGGCTCCCCTCTACCCCTTCCTTTGTCTCTCAGTACCGCTGGTCTCCTCTCTTAACTCTGGCCTGCTTTTTTTTATAATTAAATTTTTATTTTAATGGGGTGACATCAATAAATCAGGGTACATATATTCAAAGAAAACATGTCCAGGTTATCTTGTCATTCAATTCTGTTGCATACCCATCACCCAAAGAGAGATTGTCCTCCATCACCTTCTATCTAGTTTTCTTTGTACCCCTCCCCGTCCCTCTCTCCTTCCCTCCCCCCCCCCCCCCATAACCACCACTTTCTTGTCCATGTCTCTTAGTCTCGTTTTTATGTCCCACCAATGTATGGAATCCTGCAGTTCTCGGTTTTCTCTGATTTACTTATTTCACTCTGTATAATGTTATCAAGATCCCACCATTTTGCCGTAAGTGATCCAATGTCATCATCTCTTATGGCTGAACAGCATACCATGGTGTATATGTGCCACATCTTCTTTATCCAGTCCTCTATTTTTTTCTACAGTGATTAAAGCCTTAAAGCAAACTCTTGGCCAATACAGCAAGAATCCATAAAAGAGTAGTGTCCCTTAACATGTTCACCAAGTCAAAGTTGGCCCCAACACCATGCCAAATCCCTGAAAAATGCAACCCAACCACAGTTCAGTCTGTTAGGAGCTGTCACAAGGAGCAGGAGTCCAGGAAAAGTCCACATCCAGGAAAAGTCCGCATGGCACTGGAATTGTCACAATTCTATACTTTGCAGCTCACGTCCAAGTCTCAATGACTGCTGCTTCTATCTAGTAATGATTCAGGTAGACTGGAAAAGCCATCTGCAGTGTGTGTGGAGATGGAGCTTCTGTTCTCCTCTGTCTGGAGAGATGAGACCATGTTGCTTTTCTCTGGAGCTCTGCAGCTGTGGCGTGGTAAAGAGAACCTTGGGATACACTAAGCTGGGTGGCAAAGGTAAATTCATAATAGAAGTTGGCAAAAGGGGGAAGAGAGCTCTAAATTAGGAGTAGGTCCCAGCCTGAAATATGAGTGGGGCATTAAGGTAGGAGGAATAAAAGAAACACTATATATTAAACAAAGCAGCAGAAAATAGGACTATCAACACCCACAACAGAGATCTTTGTGGGAAGAATAAAAATCCTGACTATTCAGGCAAGACCTAGTTAAGTGGCCCTTGTGCAAATGAGATCAGTTTACCTGCTTCTTGGAAGAAATACCCTAGGCTCGTCCACAGTGCCGCAGATGGGGCTGACAGCTCTGGGCACCTTCAGCCTTCAGTGGCAAACCCCAGCTTTCTGGGCAAGGTTAGGTCATAGGTGGCTGGAGCAGGGCTGGAAGAGACTGAACCCTCCCTTAGAGGAGTGAGGGGGAAGCCTACCTTCCAGTGTCCCTGTTTCCTCACAGCAGAGGCATGTAAGCCTGGCAGGCTTTAGCTCAATGACCTTCCTTTCCACTATTGAAGCAGGATCCAGATGACATCCTATGAGACCCTTTTGGGGCGTTGGAGCCTTTAAGGGTGTATCCTAAAAGCTGGTAGTTCCCCTGATCTCTATTGGGCTTTTTCTGCCTCTAGGTATCTTAAAAGCCATGCTCAGAAGATCTCGTTGAGGGGTTTGAGGATCCCCATCCGCCTATATAAATCTTTTCCATATATCTGGAGCTATTTGGAAAAAGACAAAACAGTGTTATTAGCTGAATCAAATAAAGATGGTAGTAGTTTGCAGGTGAAAAAGATTTGGCATCTCCTGTTCATCAGCATTCAAAAGAAATTAAAAAAAATTTTTTTTAAGTAAAAAGCATGATATGGTAGACCCATAGGAGTTCCAGGATATGACTCCTCCCTTTAAAATTTTTTTTTAAATTGACCTTAAAATATTTGCTGGGTACACTTTAATAATACCTTACCTTTGAAGATTGTTAAGAATGACAAAATACAGTAAATGCTTTTGCTCCATATGCAGGAGCATTTTAAGTATAACCAGTTTAGGAAATCCAATAATAGAACTATGCATACAGACAATGAGCTATAACATGCTTAGCAGCCTCTCCTGTTCTGACAGAGGTTACTATAAATCCAGAATATGTATCCACTGTAACGTGGACATAGGACTGTTTGCCAAATGAAGGTATATGAGTAACATCCATTTGTCAAAGTTGTCCTGGTAGGGGTCCTTGAGGGTTAACTCCAAATGAAGGGGCAGATTGTAGTATAGGACCCCTTGGACAGGATTTCCCAATCTGTGCACATAATCTGTGTCAGTTTCTCTTTCACTTCAGCTGCTCACCTGGCTAAGGCCCCGCCCACATGGGCTTCCCCAGCCTGGGGCATCCCCTGGTGGCAGGCGTGTTTTCACTTTTCCTACATCAGCCTGGATTGCCCATGTGTCCAAGTTAAAAGCTGCACCATGGAGCTCAGGAAGGAATTACACAGACAGAGCTGGAAGTTCAGAGACACAGACAGAGCAGCAGGCTGAGACCCAGGAGAGGAGACTGAAGTCAGAGACACCAAATAAGGCTGAGTGAGACCCCGGTGACAGCCTGTGAGCAAACTTTGGGTCCCATCCGCTGACAGAGACCAGAGACGATGATGAAGCTGGGTGAGCCTTCACATCACGTCCATGACCCTCACCTCCCCACAGCCTCCACCCTCAGACCCTGACACTCCCTGTCCCTATCCCTTCATCTGTCTATCCTTCTGTAACACAGACTTGACTGTGGGTTGCACACTGGTGCTGGTGCTGATGACCATGGTGCTGACCAGAACAGGAGCAGTTCCTGTTTCCACGCCCCTCCCGGGTGCAAGGGACTGCCACATGGCCCAGTTCAAGTCCCTGTCCCCGCAAGAGATGAAGGCTTTCAAGAGGGCCAAGGATGCCTTGGTGAGTCTCCCACTGCCCCACCTCCTGTGGGCTGACCTCTAGCCTCACACAGTGGGCTCTCTCCTGCTCTTTGGTTTGTTTGTGTTTTTTTTTTAATTTTTATTTATTTATTTTTTACAGAGACAGAGAGTGAGTCAGAGAGAGGGATAGACAGGGACAGACAGACAGGAACGGAGAGAGATGAGAAGCAACAATCATTAGTTTTTCATTGCACATTGCAACACCTTAGTTGTTCATTGATTGCTTTCTCACATGTGCCTTGACTGTGGGCCTCCAGCAGACCGAGCAACCCCTTGCTGGAGCCATTGATCTTGGGTTCAAGCTGGTGGGCTCTTGCTCAACCAGATGAGCCCACGCTCAAGCTGGCAACCTCGGGGTCTCGAACCTGGGTCTTCTGCATCCCAGTCCGACGCTCTATCCACTGCGCCACCGCCTGGTCAGGCTCTCCTGCTCTTGTTGCATTGGGCTGACTCGTGTTGTTCTGCATGGTGCTCTTCTGCCATCCTTTTGGAAGTTCATGCCCCTCCTCCTGTTGCTAGCCATCCTCCCATCCAGCTGTGGTCTGACCTCCAGCCCTCCAGCTGTGGGCTGACCTCTGCCCTTGCCTTCTAGGAAGAGTCGCTCTCACTGAAGAACTGGAGCTGCAGCTCCCGCCCATTCCCCAGGACCCGGGACCTGAGGCAGCTGCAGGTGAGTTGGGAGAGTCAGGCCCCGCCCTGACCTCACCTGGCTGCTCCTCTGGCTCCTTCGGTGGCCCCTTCACTTTCCCCTCTCACTCGTCCCTGTCTGTCTGTCCTCCCCCTCAATCCCGCTGGCCTCTTCCCCTCACCTGCCCACACTGGCTGCGCCCTCTCACCTGTTCCCTGACCTTTCACCTTCACCTGCTCCTTCCTCAGTCCTCCTCACCTCTCCTCCTCACCTGTTCTCTTTCACATGCAGCCCTTACCTGCTTCTGTCTCCCCTCCTCAGGTGTGGGAGCGCCCTGTGGCCTTGGAGGCTGAGCTGTCCCTGACACTGAAGGTCCTGGGGACCGTGGCTAACTTAACCTTGGGAGACATCCTGGACCAGCCCCTTCACACTCTGCGCCACATCCACGCCAAGCTTCAGGCCTGTGTGAGTACCCTGGGCTCCCAGGTCATGTCTGTGGTCTCTGACCACCATATTGTCCCCTTTGTCCCAGGTCCTGCCTCACACACCACCCTCCTCTGCCCACAGGTCCCAGCTCAGTCCACAGCAGGCTCCAGGCCGCAGGGCCACCTCCGCCTCTGGCTGCACCGCCTCCATGAGGCCCAGAAAAAGGTGAGTGGCCAAGGAGAGTCCAGTCTCTGGAGCCAACTGGGAGCCCAGATGATGGACAGCCACTGACCTGTCCCTTCCTCTCCACAGGAATCCCCTGACTGCCTCGAAGCTTCTGTTACATTCAACCTCTTCCGCCTCCTCACCCGTGACCTGAAATGTGTCGCCAGTGAAGACCTGTGTGTCTGAGCCTGAGACCCACCTGCAATGTGTCCCATCATCTTAGATTTTATTTATGCATCTTCCATTAATTTATTGCCACCCATTTCTTATTTATGTATTTATTATCTATGTGAATTTTGTAACTCAAACCTAATAAAATTTTTATTTTTCTACTTTTTGTAAAAAATTTTCAAATAAATGATAAGAAAACAATAATTTCTGTGCTATTGTACTGTGTGTATGTGTGTGTGGATTAGTTTTCTTTTGCTGCCATAACAAGGTATTTCAAACCAGCATCATAAAATAATACAAGTCTGTTATCTTACAGTTTTTATATGTCAGAGATTCAGATCGACTCAGCCGTTTTCTCTGCTATGGGCCTCACAGGGCTGAAATCCACGTGTGGCTGGTGGGATTCTTATGGTGAAGCCATGGGAACAGTCTACCTCCAAGCTCAGTTGAGCTGTTGGCAGAATTCCATTCCTTGCACCCCTAACACTGGTGTACCTGATTCTTGCTGGCAGTAAGGGTATATTCTTAGTTCTTGCCAGCCTCTCTCTGGTCCTTGCACATGGACCCCACATCTCAGAGCCAGCAGCAGTGTGTCCAATCCTTCTCTTGCCTGGAATCCCTTTGACTTCACTTTCTGCCACATTTCTGTCTCCTTCCAGCTGGAGGAAGTTCTTCGCTTTAGGGACTCATGTGTTTAGATTGGGCCTCTGGGATAACCCAGGACAATCTCTCTAGTTTAACACCTATTAATCTTTGTGACATGTGCAAAGTCCCTTTGCCATGTCGCATAAAGTATTCACAGGTTCTGGGGGTTGGGTTGGGCACTTTGGGGCTATTATTGTTCCCACCACAGTATGTGTATGATTGTGTATGTGCATGGTCGTTGTGAGGGTGTGTGAGTGAATCACTTATGCATTCTGTTATAGGTAAAACAACATGAAATGGCCCTGGCCAGTTGGCTCAGGGGTAGAGTGTTAGTCTGGTGTGAGGGAGTCCTGGGTTCGATTCCTGGCCAGGGCACACCAGAGAAGCGCCCACCTGCTTCTCCACCCTTCCCTCTCCTTTCTTTCTATCTCTCTCTTCCCCTTTTGCAGCCAAGGCTCCATTGGAGTGAAGTTGACCCGGGTACTGAACATGGTTCCATGGCCTCCACCTCAGACGCTAGAATGGCTCCAGTTGCAATGGAGCAACACCCCAGATGGGCAGACTATCGCCCCCTGGTGGGCATGCTGGGTGGATCCCGGTTGGGCATATGTGGGAGTCTGTCTTTCTGCCTCCTTGCTTCTCACTTCAGAAAAATAAAAATAAAACAGCAAAATGGTGGGATCTTGATAACATTATAAGGAGTGAAATAAGTAAATCAGAAAAAAACAAGAACTACATGATTCCATACATTGGTGGAACATAAAAATGAGACTAAGAGACATGGACAAGAGTGTGGTGGTTACCAGGGGTGGGGGGAGGGAGGACAGGGGGAGAGTTAGGGGGAGGGGGAGGGGCACAGAGAACTAGATAGAGGGTGGCGAAGGACAATCTGACTTTGGGCGAGGGGTATGCAACATAATTTAATGACAAAATAACCTAGACATGTTTTCTTTGAATATATGTACCCTGATTTATTAATGTCATCCCATTACCATTAATAAAAATTTATTTAAAAAAAAAAAAAAAAACCCACAAAATAAAATAACATGAAATGAATATGCCTTAGTAAAAGCATTTATTATTTTTATGATGAGAAATCTAGACAGTAGGGCCCATTTAAAATGTGTTGTTTAATGTGATCCACAGGCCATATGTAGCTGAGCACTAGAAATGTAGCTAATGCAAGCTTAGCTGTGCTCTAAATGTAAAACATACCCTAGAATTTGAAAAAAAATTTATTAAAAATTAATTTCTGATGATGTCTGCCAAGTTTTCCACTGTAAAATTACTATTTCCCTCTTTGTAATAAATATGTGGAGAGACTTTGAGACTGTGCCAATGCCTGTTACTTCCCAAACTTTAACCTACTTATTTACCATCCATTGATGGTGTTTCCTGACTCTTTTTCTTTTTTTGTGTGACAGAGACTGACAGACAGACAGACAGAGAGACAGATAGGGACAGACAGAAAGAAGGGAGAGAGATGAGAAGCATGAATTCTTTGTTGCGGCTCCTTAGCTGTTCATTGATTGTATTCTCACATGTGCCTTGACTAGGGAGCTACAGCAGATCAAGTGACCCCTTGCTCAGGCCAGTGACCTTGAGCTTAAGCCAGCAACCTTGGGCTTCAAGCCAGTGACCTTTGGGCTCAAGCCAGTGACCCTGTGTTGAACTGGTGACCTCACGCTCAAGCCAGATTAACCCACACTCAAGCTGGCAACCTCAGGGTTTCCAGCCTAGGTCCTCTGTGCCCCAGTCTAACACTTTATCCACTGTGTCACCACCAGGTCAGGCTGCCTGATGCCTAATATTATGTCACTTATCAAATACTTTCATTATTCTTTTTACATTTATTCATTGGCATTCTACTCTTAGGAAGACTTTGCTCCCTTCCTCATTTATGTATTTACCAATTGATTTATAACAGCATAGACTGCAGAATTCTTTTTTTCAGTGGATTATAATTCTTTGTTATAATTTTTGTTGATGCTCAAATTGCCCCAGATTAGGTCAGTGGGAATCCTTTCAAGAAGGCCCCTATGCCCTTCTGATGTGTCCCCATCATTCTTTGAGCACCTCCTTGCTTTTTGAATAAGTGGTTCCAGGCTCATTTGTGCTTTCCCTGCCTCAACTCTGTAACCAGCCATTTCTGCAAGAACTTCTGGTTCCTTTTAGTGGAGAACAGTATTAAGAAACCAAGATCTGGGTGCTAGGTGGGCTGATGGCTAGAGATATTGTTGTTTCTACACCCTCTTAACAAAGCTATAAAGCAGATGGATGTATGTATAGAATTTTTATTTACTGTAAAAAGTAAATATCATTAATAATTTTATGTTGAATATATATTAAAATAATATTTTTATATATTAGGTAAATAAAGTTTATGTCAAAATAGTTTCAGATATAGTTTTTAACTTGTTAAATGTGGCTACTAGAGGATTTAACTATATGTAACTCACATAATATTTGGATTTAAACAATACTGGTTTTGAGATCATGATGTCATAGTGGATCCAGGCTCTCTATGTCTGGATGATCTTCCAACCTCAGTGTGTTAGTACTGTCTCCCCTCATGATTATAATATGGCTGCCACAGCTCCAGCCATCATATAATCATATAATCATCCACAAAGCAGGAGTGGTAGAGACTCCAGTGTTAGCTGTCTCTATATTTATTCTCCTCTTCTTTCTAATCCTTAAATTGTAAGTGAATTCAAGAGTGCTCCACTAAAAACACCATTTCCCAACCATCCCTGCACCTATAGCACTAAGTTCTGCTCAATGCACATGAATGAAGGTGATCTGAGCTCAATGTACATGAATGAAGGTGATCTGAGTCTTACTTAGCTTTAAAGGACATGGCAACATCATTCTTGCTGAATGACCGCAGTAAGAGTAGCCAGCTCATTTTGTCTTCATTTTTCTAGGCTATTTTTAGTGGCTATAGAATCTTGTGTTGACAGTTTTCTTTTTCCTTTCAGTACATTGAGTATTCAAGGGTAATTTTTATATAGACTTAGGTCCTCTCTGTCTGAGGCTCCCTCTATGTTGGGCTTTCTGCTCTCAATTTCTAACTGCTCTGGCAGGCCCCAACCCTGGTGTCTAATACCTCGAGTAAATGACTGTTTTTGTGCCTGAATTCAAGCTGTCCATTGCCACATGAATGGAGGTCTGTCCCCAGAGGAAAAAACATGTAAACTTGGTCTTACACCATGTGTTTTGTTCTTGAAAAATTTGAATCCTCTCTAGTTTCTGCCTGCTTCTAATTGCTCTCCAGTGCCTCCAAATAGTGGGTTTGCAAAAATCATTTGCCTAGAGTTGGTAATTGTTATCCATGGAGAGGTTAGCCAGCACCCTCTCACCTGTCCCTGTCTGACCTTTCTCCCTTTCCTGTTCACCCTCAAGTGAGTGATTCTCACTAGAAGTCTCTCCTGGGCTTGTAGTCAGTGTCAGCTTGGACTTGATCGGTCTGAAGCCTTGAGTGGGCTGGATGTCAGTGATGGCTCACTCACATGGCTGGCTGTAGGCTGGGAGCCCAGCTGGGGCTGTTGATCTGAGCACCTACAGGTAGCTTCTCTCCTTGTTTCTTGGTCTCTTGGCAGAACACAGTGCGTGTAGTACAATCAGATCTTAATGGGATTTTTCTGTGCTCCCAATGGAAAGGACACTTCTTGGGAACTGGAGCCTCCAAATCTACATAGCCTCAACTTTTTCTGGTAGAAAGGACTGAATTCTGAGGTGGAGAAAGGTGGTGTCAGTGGGAGTGATGGTAAGTAATACCATTTTGGCGTTCATCCCTTGGTTCTCAGACTCATTTTTCCACCTATCAGGGACCCAACACCATATACTTGGTTGCCTTAAGGTGTATACTGCATGCTCAGTAATATATTCTGTCCTTGAAGAGTTTCAATCCCAAACTGTGGCCTAAGCTGCATTTTTTTAAAAAAAATATTTTATTTATTGACATTAGGGAGAGGAGAGAGAGAGACAGGGGTGGCATGGGAGCAGGAAGCATCAACTCATAGTTGCTTCTTGTATGTGCCTTGAGCGGGCAAGTCCAGGGTTTTGAACTGGTGACCCCAGCATTCCAGGTAGATGCCTTATCCACTGTACCACGACCACTCAGGCTTAAGCTGCATTTTAAAGAGGCCATCTCACTGTTCTATTGGGTCAGAGCTTCTGGTTTGGGGTTTTGTAATGGAACCAGTGGACTCCATGTTTGTATGCTTACTGCTGCACTTCCTTTGCTATGGAGTCACTTGATCCATGGTGCTGTTACACAGAATCCTTTGTTGGTGGATTAAAGTTTTGAAATCCCTCAGCAGTTCTAGCCAGTCTTGAGGTCAAAAGAGACGAAGCCATGGCTGGATTATCTGAGTCAAGATGAATCCCTGCCCCATCCAGAGTGGAAGGGATTCAGTGTAGGCAACTTGCCATCAAGCAGCATACTGGTCTCCTCAGGGAATGGTGTTTCTAGCTGCAGGCTTGACACTCAGCAGTGGCAATAGCCAGATTAGCTTTGGTGAATGGAAGCTTATGCTGTTGGCCCCACACAAGGCCTTCATCCAGCCACCTGGCTGCTCCATTCATGTGCTCATGGTTCCAGAGCTGAAGAGAGGCTGATGACAGAGGCTGGCTGATGTCAACTGGACAAGTCATTATTTCTCCTTGGTTGATTAGTGTCACTTTAGCAGTTGATGCTCTCTGGTGGCCACTAACATGCAAAAAAACCAAAACTTTATACTATGTGTCCACTCATATATGTCCATAATATACCTCTATCTAAAATGTCCTCATCTGTAATCATCTCATATTTTTCAGGTTAACTTCAGGCTGCTGATCAAGCATCAGGGCCATTTGCCACTGCTCATAAATTTGTATATTGTCACTTCTGGATACTTCTCTTTCCACAGAGTGTAGGATCAACTTTATTACCTGGAGCTCTGCCAATTGGGACAATTTCCTCTCACCACCACCTTTCGGGATCACCCCTGAATTGGGCTTTAGTGAAACAAAAGTCTGCTTTCTTCTTATACCCACATACTGAACCAACCCGTCCAGGAGCCAAGCTAACCTATTTCTTTCATCATCTGCCCTTGCCATGGGGACATAGGGATAGGCACTGATGTAACAGTGATGATGACATGAAAGTGTATGCTTTCTCTCCTGACCATGACGTCGAAGCATGCCAGACACTGCTTTATGAATGATGTATGTTTTGCTATAGATGCCCCGAGCTTGAACCTTCGTGGGCTGCATCATGATTTTCCTAGTGAGGATTGTGTCAACTCCACAGGGGTTATTGCCTTACTGCAGAAACCTCCAGTCCCATAGGGTCTGTGGGATCATCTGCTTCAAGTGACAGAGCTGCTCGCACCTCAGCCTGGACCTGCTGCAGAGTGCTTTTTAGTTCTGCGCTCCAGTCAAAGCTGACACCTTTCCATGTGTAGTTTGGAACATTATTCCCAAGTGTGGAATATGCTGTCTGCTGACTCCAAAGATGCCTAACAAGCCTTGTGCCTTTTTCTTCATGGTGTGAGCTTCATGAGTTGCAGTACGTTTCTTTTGGAGGGAGTGTCCTGACATGGCCCAGACTATTAAATCCCTAAAAACTTCACTCAAGAAGCAGGTGCCGGCCCTGGCCGGTTGGCTCAGTGGTAGAGCGTCGGCCTGGCATGTGGGAGTCCCGGATTCGATTCCCAGCCAGGGCACACAGGAGAAGCGCCCATCTGCTTCTCCACCCCTTCCCCTCTCCTTCCTCTTTGTCTCTCTCTTCCCCTCCCGCAGCCAAGGCTCCATTGGAGCTAAGTTGGCCTGGGTGCTGAGGATGGCTCCATGGCCTCTGCCTCAGGCTCTGGTTGCAACAGAGCAATGCCCCAGATGGGCAAAGCATCGCCCCCTGGTGGGCATGCCGGGTGGATCCCGGTCGGGTGCATGCGGGAGTCTGTCTGACTGCCTCCCTATTTCCAACTTCAGAAAAATACAAAAAAAAAAAAAAAGAAGAAGCAGGTGCCTAAGTCTTTGAAACATTTCTCTCCTACATTCTGAAGCATGTCTTTCAATGTACTTGTCACTTTTTCAATCTGATTAGCATATTGATATTGAAAAGTAGCCTAGTGTAAAAAGTCTAGATGTTTCAGGTCCTGTAGTTAATATTAATGACAGAGGGCAGACTGTTAACATATCCCAGGGCCGATTCTAAATGTGTCTCTTGGCCATCCTGGGTAAATATGAACTGCTTCTGGCTGTCCTTTCTGGTGAGAATGGGAAGATTGAATCCTTGAGATCAATGGCCACATACCATGCAGTGAGGCTGTGTGAATCCTTTCTGGCTCAGACACCATGTCCAGCCCAGCAGCTGCAATCTGGGCTACTCCTTGGTTAAGTCTGCACAACCACTGTCATCCACCATGATCCACATGGTGTTTGAAGGGGCTGAACAGGTGAACTAAATGAGGACATGACAGGGACCATCACTCCTACACTAATCTCTGCTATAGTCTCTGGGAGATAATGATTTTTTTAAATCATGATGGCTTGGATGGGAAGGTACCAGTTTAAGAGGCTTCTATTTGGCCTTTCCTCATTATGAAAGCTGTGTGAGCCAGACCTGAGTCAAGACTCCATTTATCATGTGTCTCCTGAACAGAAAGGCCAGGATGACCCTCTGGGTCTCCAGCATCAATATTAATCCAGGCCTTGTGTTCAAAAGGTGTATATTTTCACCTTTCACCAATGTGCTGTCCTTTACCCGAGGACATTGCCAACACGATGTCCCTGAACATGGGCTTCAGTCCATCGTTATATAGCATTTCTATACAGATATAATAGATAAAAAGTTTTTCTTTCATAGGACTGTCATAACAAAGTACCACCAACTGGGTGCTTTACAACAACAGAAGTTTATTGTCTCACAGTTTCAGGGGCCAGAAGTCCAAAATCAAGGTATCAGCAGGGCCATGCAGATTTCCTTCTGAAACCTGTAGGAAGACTCCTTCTTTGCCTTTTCTAACTCCTGGTGTTGGTCTGCAACCTCAGCTTCCTTGGACGCATCACTCCAGTCTCTGCATCAGTTGTCGTATGGCCAGCTTTCCTTGTGCATTTCTCCCTTTATGTGTCTTCTTCCTCTTTTATAAGCATGCCAGTCTATTGGATTAGGGCCACCCTAATGGCCTGACCTTAACCAGTTATATTTACTATGATCTTATTTCCAAATAAGGTCATGTTCTGAGTATTGGGGGTTAGGGCTTCACTGTATCTTTTTGGGGGGGACACAATCAATCTTTAATATATAAATAGCCTCAAGAGTATAGATAATAGGAAAATGTAGTAAAATAAATAGGAAGTGATTTATTACTTTTGTTTTAATATATCTTTAAATTGTGAGTTTCTATAACTTAATCTTTTTTTTTTCTTTTGTATTTTTCTGAAGCTAGAAACCGGGAGAGACAGTCAGACAGACTCCCGCATGCGCCCGACCGGGATCCACCTGGCACGCCCACCAGGGGCGATGCTCTGCCCACCAGGGGGCGATGCTCTGCCCCTCCAGGGCGTCACTCTGCCCGACCAGAGCCACTCTAGTGCCTGGGGCAGAGGCCAAGGAGCCATCCCCAGCGCCCGGGCCATCTTTGCTCCAATGGAGCCTTGGCTGCGGGAGGGGAAGAGAGAGACAGAGAGGAAGGAAGGGGGGGGGTGGAGAAGCAAATGGGCGCTTCTCCTATGTGCCCTGGCCGGGAATCGAACCCGGGTCCCCTGCACGCCAGGCCGACGCTCTACCACTGAGCCAACCAGCCAGGGCCTATAACTTAATTTTTAATGGCTTTGTTTTACAATCGACTTACAAAATCCTTGACAATTTAACAATTGGCTCTTGCACATTGGTACAAGCCAGCTACAGCACACCACAGGTCACGGGTCCCTCTGGGGAAAGACTGGGGAAATCACTGATGAACACACTTTCTGTGGTATTGAAGGGTCATTCTTCATAGGGACCTGGCCTTCTCCTGTAGTTTGGGATCTAAAAACTGACTCAGGTCTGAAAACAGAGAAGGAACCAAGATTTTTCATTAGGGCATGTGCCCTCAGGCTCTGGATCATTCATGTAGGAAACAATGTGATGTGAAGATAAGTAGGGAGAGATTTGGAGATAGAGTGACGCAGCCATAAGCCACAGAATGCCATCAGCCACCAGAGACTGGAGGAGACAAGGATCAGAAACTAGAAGTGTGGCCCTGCTGACACCTTGATTTCTGCTTTTTAAGCCATAAAGTTAGTATTAATTTGCTATAGCAGCCACAGGAAACTAACCCAGTTGTCTTGTAAACACTTGTCTCATTTGAAGTCTTTGCGTGATCTTCAAATGTCTCTGCATCTGTTCAGATCTCTCCAATGCAAGTCTCCTGGTCCCACATTGGCACAGGGGACTTGCAGAGCTGGGTATTCAACCTTTCCTGAAACCCCGTACTCTTGGAAGATCTCCTGAGTATGTTCTTTTACTTTATCTACTTCCAGTGTGGACTCTGGCCCTCAAATTCTGCTTTGAATTGGTGATTAATCACTTGGGCCTGTTACCTAACTGGTGGTGGCACAGTGGATAGAGTGTCAACCCAGGATGCTGAGGTCCCCACTTTGAAACTCCAAGGTTGTTGGTTAGAACGTGGACTTGTGGGTTTGAAGGTGGGGCAGCCGGCTTGAGCATAGGATTGTTGACCTGATCCCAAAGTCGCTGATTTGAGCACAGGGTCACTGGCTCAGCTTGAGCCTGCTGGGCAAGGCACATATGAGAAGCAATCAATGAACAACTAAAGTGAAGCAACTACAAGTTGATGCTTATTATCTCTTTCCTCTCCCCCTTACTTCTTGTTTCTCTCTGTCTAAAATAAACAAACAAACAAAGAAACCACCTGAGCCTATTATCTCTCTTCAATGAAACAGCAACAGCCATTTAATTCCATGGTTCTTGTTTATATATTATATTTCCCTTATGTTGCTTCAGCATCATGGGCACTGCAGTAGTCCAGGCCTCCTGTCTCACTCAGTCCATGCACCACAGTACAAATTTTAACCACCGCACCACTAAATATGGCAGTGTTTCACCTGTCACCAGGGATAGGATCCTCATTGCCAGCCAACAAGAAAATGATCCCATACCAAAAGCCCATTGCAGAGTCAGCTTGCTGGGACAACTTGTAATACAAATGGCCTTAGATTAGATTTGCCAGAAACACTATGAGACAGAATTGAAGGCAGAAGGTTTACTGGGAAGGGGTCTCAGGAGATGTTCTCGTAAGAGCATGACAAAGGTAGGATCGTGGGGGCAATATAGTTGCAACACAGATGTTAGCCTATCTATAATGAGCTCAGCAGTGGGGATGGCTCTTCAGAGGAACCCATGCTTTGAAATTTCTACGTTAGCCAACCATTGGCCAAGGGCAGTGCCCTGGGAGTGGGATGAATTTTGAGGCGAAGCAGTTCCCTGTTGACTACAGCACTTTCTCCGTGAGGGGTGGAGCCTGGAGCAATCAGCAGCCTGCATTCCCAGCAGCTGCAGCATGTGTGTGCGGGTCCTGGACAGGAGGTCTGAGTGGCACATCACCATGTCCACTATAGAGCTTAAGCTTCAGGGTCTTGCCTTTGTGAGGTCTGAGATGGAGCCTTATCAATGTCTTCACATGGTCCTACATTTTTGTAAAATAAGCAAAATAAATATTTTTTGCCAGACTAGTGGTGCTCCAGTGGATAGAGAGTTGACCCAGGATGCTGAGATCCCAGGTTCAAAACTCCGAGGTTGCCAGCTTGAGCACAAGCTCATCTGGCTTGAGTATAGTCTTGCCAGCTTGAGCGCGAGGTCACCAGGTTGAGCATGGGATCGTCCACATGACCCATGGTCACTGGTTTGAGCCCAAAGGTTGCTGGCTTGAAACCCAGGTTTGCTGGCTTGAACAAAAGGTCAATGGCTCAGCTTGAGCCCCCAGTCAAGGCACATATGAGAAACACTCAACGAACAACTAAAGTGCCGCAACTACAAGTTGATGGTTCTCATTTCTCTCTCCCTTCCTGTCTTTCTCTGCCCCACCTCTTGCTAAAAAATAAAAAAATTAAAATTTTTTTGGTGACAGAGACAGAGAGAGAGACAGATAGGGACAGACAGACAGGAAGGGAGAGAGATGAGAAGCATCAATTTTTCATGCAGCACCTTAGTTGTTCATTGACTGCTTTCTCATATGTGCCTTGATGGGGGGTGCTACAGCAGAGCAAATAACCCCTTGTTCAAGCCAGTGACCTTGGGCTCAAGCCAACGACCTTAGGGCTCAAGCTAGTGACCATGGGATCATGTCTATGATCCCATGCTCAAGCTAGTGACCCCATGCTCAAGCTGGTGAGCCCGCACTCAAGCCAAATGAGCCTGTGCTCAAGCCAGCGACCTCGGGGTCTCGAACCTGGGTCTTCTATATCCTAGTCTGACACTCTATCCACTGCGCCACTGCCTGATCAGGCAAAAAAAATTTTTTTATCCTGTTGCTTAAAATGAGCCCCTAAATTGTATAAGCTTCAAGGCCCACTAACTCTGGATCTGCCCCTAAAAGTGAGAACAACTCAAACCAGTCAACCTATGCTGAGTAGTGTTTACTACATCAAGGCTAAGCTGTTATATCAAAGAGACCTTCAAAATCAGTGGATTAACAAACACAGAAGTATAATTCTCTATCTCCTCACAGTCCTAAGGGAGGTCCACTTGGCAGGATAACTCTATTTAGACATCCAGGGACCCACTTTTTTGCTCCATAATCGCCTAGGGCAGGTGTTCTTAACTACTTTCATACATTGGACCACATGGCAACCTGGCAAATCTTTTCAGAATAAAAGAAAATATATAGGACTAAGCAATCCTATTTTTATTGTAAGACAGTTACCAAAATATGTTTTAAAACTGTGATATAGTAATTTATGTGCTTCTGCATTAATGTGTTAAAGAAAAAGTAACTCATGGCAGCTTTAATAGCTATTGTAACTTAAAGTAGAAATGAATCTAAATAATATTTTAAGATGCCTGCTAGAAAATAACCCAATATGAAAACATCTGTGACTTCTTTTGGTAACAAAGTCATAAGTTCTGCTAACACTATTGAGGTTTGTTGCCTGCATTTGTAGCAGACATGTGGTGGACTGAATAGTGGCCCCCCAAAGTTGTCCCTAATTCCTGGAACCTGTGGCCTTAAGTGGTAAAAGACTTTATAAATGTGACTAAGGGTCTTGAGATGGGAAGGTTATCCTGGGTTGTCCAGGTGGGTCCAATGTAATCACATGTGTCCTCCTAAGAGGGAGGCAGGACGGTCAGAGCTAGTGGTGGCAGGTGACACCAGAAAGCAAGAGATGGGAGATTGGAGCGATGTGAGGAAGGAAACACGAATCTCAGAATGCAGATGACTTCTAGGAGCTGAAAGGGAAGTGGATTTTCCTTTAAAATTTCCAAAAGAAACCAGCCCTGCCTACACCTTTATTTTAGACTTCTGAGCTCCAAAACTGTGGGAGTATGAATTGTGGAATGTTTTTGTTTTGTTCTTTTTGTTAGGTAATTTTTAATTTCTATTTATTTAAAAAAATGATTGATTGATTTTAGAGAGAGAGGAAGGGGAAAAGAGAGAGAGAGAGAGAGAGGAACATCGAACTGTTCCTGTATGTGCCCTGACCAGGGATCAAACTGGCAACCTCTGTGCTTCAGGATGACCCTATAACCAACTGAGCTATCCAGCCAGAGCTGATGTTTTCTTTATAGTTGTGAAAAAAACTCAGAAAATGTACCACCTTAATCATTTCAAAGTGTACAGTTTAGTAGACTTATACGGTAAGTATATTCTATTGTTGTGTACCCAGTCTCCAGAACATTTTCACCTTGTAACTGAAACTCAGTACCCCTTAAACAAAATTCCCCACTCCCCTCCCTCAGCCCCTGGCAACCACCATTCTACTTTCTGTCTCTATGAATTTCCTACTCTAAGTACCTCAGGTAAGTGGCATCAGACAGTTTTTATCTTTTTGTGAAAGACTTATTTCACTTAGCATAGTGTCCTGAGGTTCATTTATGTTGTAGCATGTGTCAGAATTTCCTTCCTTTTTTAAAGGTAAATAATAGTCGATTGTATGGATATACAGAATCATATCTTGTTTATCTAGTCATCAGATGATAGAAAATGTGTTGGTTTTTTTTACTCTTTTTTGCGACAGAGACAGAGAGAGGGACAGCCAGACAGGAAGGGAGAGAGATGAGAAGCATCAATTCTTCGTTGCAGCACTTTAGTTGTTCATTGATTGCTTTCTCATATGTGCCTTGACTGGGGGGCTACAGCAGATTGAGTGACCCCTTGCTCAAGCCAGTGACCTTGGGCTCAAACCAGATGAGTCTGTGCTCAAGCTGGCGATCTCAGGGTTTCAAACCTGGGTCCTCCGCGTCCCAGTGCGATGCTCTATCCACTGTGCCACTGCCTAGTCAGGCAAAAATTTGTGTTGTTTTAAGTCACTAAGTTTGTGGTAATTTGTTACAGCAGCCATAAGAATCTAATACAGAAAGGAAATGTTAAATTTCAGATAGAAGTTAATGAAAATAAAGACTTTTTCTGCTCTTCCAATTTCAAAGGCCTGCTCTGCATTTTTTATTTTTTATTTTTTTAGTGTGTATGTGTGTACACGCAAGTGAGAAAGAGAGAAAGAAGAAGGGAGGGAGGGAGAGACAGGAAGGGATAGAGACAAGAAGCATCAACTCGTAGTTATAGCACTTTTGTTGTTCATTGATTGTTTCTCATACATGTCTTGACCAGGGTGATCCAGCTGAGCCAGTGACCCTATGTTCAAGTCTGTGCTCAAGCTGGTGACTTTGTGCTCAAGCCGGATAAGCCTGCACTCTAGCCAGTGACCTCAGGGTTTCAAATTTGAGACCATAGTGTCCCAGGTCAACGCACTATTCACTGCGCCACCACCGGTCAGGGAACCTGCCACCAATTCTTATGTCAGGTTAGCACCCCTTCCCTAGATGCTGCCCTTGTCTGTGCTGTGCAGTCTGGCTCTCAGAGGTGTCCAGGTTCCAGCTCACTGAAAGGGGAAAGAGAACAGGACCACCTGCCCTGGGTTTGAAAGCCTGGATTTGGGTGAGGATGCAGTCACGTGGCCACACCCAATGTAGAGGGTGCAGGAAATGTCTTGCATTTGGTGGCCCAAACCAGCCTCTACCTCTAGTTCTGAGGAAAGAAGAACGAGAGGAGTTTAGTGGACACGGCAAAGTCAGCAATCAGGTCCTCTCAAGGGACTCTCCAAATGGGAGGAGTCAGGTGACAGAGAGCACAGCCAAGTTTTCTTAATAAACCCAATACCTGTGAGGCAGAAGGTGCCAGGTTAGGCCTGGGTGCCAGGCAAAGTTGTCTTCCCAAGGCATGCATCTGTTGTGTAAACTTGGCAAGTTTCTTGACCTCTCTCAGCAGCAGCTTTCTCATTTTTAAGGTGGGAGAAAGCACAGCATCTACTTGAGAGGTGTGGTGAAAATTCACCACTCTCGTGTGTGGAAGCCCCACAGACAGGGAGGTGCCGACGAGAGCGCCTCCTCCTTGTACTTACTTTCTACTGGCTGCTTCACTGCCTTGGGTGTGTTTCCCAAAATGTCTTCATGGTTCCCTCCCTCCTATAGGTCTTCAATCAAATGTCACCTTTTCCAACTGTGCACACCTGACTCCGTCTCCGGCTTAATTTTTCTCCAAGGCACTTCTTAATACCCAATATCATTTATATGTATATTTAGTTTATTATTTTGTTATTGTTTGACCCTCCCACCCCCAGTGCAAAGTCAGCTCCATGAAGGGCAGGGAGGTTTTTGTGTTTTGTTCCCTGTTGGATCCTCAGCGCCTAGAACAGTGCTGACCTATATTAGCACTCAATAAATACATTCTTGAATGAACAATTGACTGAACAAACAAATAAAAGGATGGATTGGTCCAATCAATTGGTTGAAGACCTCAGCTCTACCTGAAATTCTGAACAGACCCTTTCATTCACATCTCGTATTCATGGCAGGTGGGGAGGGGTAAGGAGATCTGCTCTTTTCTTTATTCTTTGCTGTCTCAGCCTGACAAACTTCCTCTTCCCACCACAGTCACCCTTCCCCTGGGTGGCCTCCCCTGCCCTAAGCAGCGCCCCTCTGGGAGCTCCTCACCACCCCTTCACATTTTGGCAACCCCCAGAAAGATCAGCTCTCCCCTGCCATGCCCCCATCTCACCTGGGCACCTATTCTCGTGGGGCGGGATCTGCCTAGCCCTAAGGATCGTCCCACTCAAGAAAGCACCTTCCCTCCTCAGTTTCCCCTTCCTAGACTCCCCTGGTTCTGCCCTGTTTCTGGCTTCCCAGCCTGGGTCTGCTGCTGGCTCTGTGCCAACCTTAGCACTGGACCACCTGTCTGTCCAGGCTAAATGTTGCAGTGTGGAGCTAGGACAAGAATTATATCCCAGACAGAGTCGAGGACAGAGCATCGGGGAGACTGAAGTCAGAGATCCAGACAAGACGGCGCGGAGCTCCCATGGATGGTGAAAGGGGCTCATAAGCCAGGAATAAAGCCAGGTAAGGGGCTTTACAAGGGTGGAGGACACCTCCCTGAGTCTCCTACCACCATCCAGCTGTGGTCTGACCTCCAGCCCTCCAGCTGTGGCTGACCTCTGCCCTTGCCCTCCAGGAAGAGTTGCTCTCACTGAAGAACTGGAGCTGCAGCTCCCGCCCATTCCCCAGGACCCGGGACCTGAGGCAGCTGCAGGTGAGTTGGGAGAGTCAGGTCCCGCCCTGACCTCACCTGGCTGCTTCTCTGGCTTCTTCGGTGGCCCCTTCACTTTCCCCTCTCACTCGTCCCTGTCTGTCTGTCCTCCCCCTCAGTCCCACTGGCCTCTTCCCCTCTCCTACCCACACTGGCTGCGCCCTCTCACCTGTTCCTTGACCTTTCACCTTCACCTGCTCCTTCCTCAGTCCTCCTCACCTGTCCTCCCCCCCCCATCTCTCTCACATGCAGCCCTTACCTGCCTCTGTCTCCCCTCCTCAGGTGTGGGAGCGCCCTGTGGCCTTGGAGGCTGAGCTGTCCCTGACACTGAAGGTCCTGGGGACCGTGGCTAACTTAACCCCGGGGGACATCTTGGACCAGCCCCTTCACACTCTGTGCCACATCCACGCCAAGCTTCAGGCCTGTGTGAGTACCCTGGGCTCCCAGGTCATGTTTGTGGTCTCTGACCACCATATTGTCCCCTTTGTCCCAGGTCCTGCCTCACACACCACCCTCCTCTGCCCACAGGTCCCAGCTCAGTCCACAGCAGGCTCCGGGCCGCAGGGCCACCTCCGCCACTGGCTGCACCGCCTCCATGAGGCCCAGAAGGTGAGTGACCAGGAGGAGAAACTAATGTTTAGTAGCAGCTGGGAGTTCAGACATGAGAACCACTGACCTGTTCCTCATTTCTCACAGGAGTCCTGTAGCTGTCTTAAAGCCTCTGTCACATTCAACCTCTTCTGCCTCCTCACCCATGACCTAAAATCTGTCACCAGTGGAGACCTGTGTCTCTAACCCCTGAGACCCACCTGCAACCTGTCCCAGCATATTAGATTTTATTTATACACAAATTATGTCCTCTAGATTATTACTTCCTAACCCCTATTTATTTATGAAGCTCTCCAAAGCTGTCTATTCTTGCACTTTCCATACAATGTGTGAAAATAAACAATCTGTCTGTGACATTGACCTTTTTCATATGTGATGATACAAATGGCTGCATGACCACATATTTGACTTTGGCTCTCTGAGTATGTGTGTATGAGTGTGGGAGGGGAAGAGAAGGAGTGAGAAGGCCACAGGGAGGGTGGAAGGGAGAGAGGGAGAGAATAAGAAGAAATGAATGAGGACTGAAAGGACCACTAAGGATGTCTCTAGCCACAAGTAATGGAAGATTTCATTGCAAATGACTTAAATATATATAACAAGTGAGAGTTACGCCAAGTAATAAGATAACAATAAGCCTCTACAGGAGGCTATGGCAGGGTCAGGTCAGTGGAACAATAGCTTTATCATGAACCTAAGCCTTGATTCAGTGGATATGTGTCAGATGTGTATTTGTGGTTCATTGACCTAAACCTCCCATGGCTCTATACCTACTCATTTTCAGGGTGGAGATCTGCTGGGAGGAATGTCACAAAGAGAGTTGTCACCAAAATGTCATTTAAGTTCCACTGTGGGCATTGTTCTACGCAGACAATTGTGTCATCTACAGTTTTATTTCTTCTTTTATAATCTATATGCCTTTTATTTCCTTTTCTTGCCTTATTGCACCGATTAGAACTGTGGACCTATGTTGAATAAGAATGGTGAGAGTGAATAGCTTTGTCTTTCTTCTGATCTTCAGAGAAAAGCATTAATTTTCATCATTTAGTGTAATGTTAATTGTAGGGTTTTTTGTTGATGATTTTTAAGAAAGCAATTTGAGGAACTTCTCCATTCTTATTTTTCTAAGCATTTTTTTCTTTCTTTCTTTTTTTAGTCATGAATGGGCAAATGCTTTTCCTGCATTGATTGTTATAATTGTGTGATTTTATTTTAGGCTGTTTGGGTGAATTGTATAATTAGTTTTCAAATATTAAATCAGCCTTGCACCCTTGGAATAAACCTCATTTAATCATGACGTATAATTCTTTTTTTTTTTTTTATATATATAATTTTATTTTTTTTAATGGGGTGACATCAATAAATCAGGATACATATATTCAAAGATAACAAGTCCAGGTTATCTTGTCGTTCAATTATGTTGCATACCCACCACCCAAAGTCAGATTGTCCTCTGTCACCTTCTATCTTGTTTTCTTTGTGCCCCTCCCCACCCCCTATCCCTCTCCCATTCCCCCCTCCCCCCCCCGTAACCACCACATTCTTATAAATGTCTCTTAGTTTCACTATTATGTCCCACCTACGTATGGAATAATACAGTTCCTGTTTTTTTCTGATTTACTTATTTCGCTTCGTATCATGTTATCAAGATCCCACCATTTTGCTGTAAATGTTCCGATGTCATCATTTCTTATGGCTGAGTAGTATTCCATAGTGTATATGTGCCACATCTTCTTTATCCAGTCATCTATTGATGGGCTTTTTGGTTGTTTCCATGTCCTGGCCACTGTGAACAATGCTGCAATAAACATGGGGCTGCATGTGTCTTTATGACGTATAATTCTTTTGATCTATTGCTGAATTCTATGTGTTAATATTTTGTTAAGGATATTTGTGTCTGTATTCATTGCTTATTTTTGTCTGAGATAATAAATTTACCTCAATTTTAAGCCAGTAGAGCTAGGGCTTCCTGTTACTTGCAGCCAAAAAAACACTCCTAATGACACACATGGAAATGAAGACAAGTTTCCCTTAAAATTGAAAAATTCAGCCCTGGCTGTTTTGCTCAGTGGATAAAGCATTGACCTGGCATACAGACATCCCTGGCTTGATCCCTGGTCAGGCACACATAAGAAGCCACTATCTGCTTCTTTCCCCCTCTCTCTGCCCCTTCTCTCCCTCTTCCTCTCTCGCAGCCAGTGGCTCAATTTGTTTGAGCGCCAGCCTGGGCACTGAAGATAGCTTGGCTAGTTTGAGCATCAGCCTCATGTGCTGAGGATAGCTCAGCTGATTCCAGCATCGGCCTCAGACTGGGTTGCCGGAGGGATCCCAGTTGGTACGCATGTAAGAGTCTCTATCTTCCCTCTTCTCGCTTAAAAAAGATTTTTGAAAAATTATGGCTGCATAGAGTTATTCTGTCTCCACCATCACCTGGGGCTGGGATTGGTTTGAAGCTGCAAGGTGTCCAAGTAGTCAGTATCCATAGAGGGGGATGGGAAGATGGATAATCCAGGCTGCATTTCAGGGAACCAGGCACGTCTGCCTACTTCCATCTCTGTGACATCACTATTTCTTCAAACTTCTATTTCTTGAAAGTTTTGCTACATGTTTTTCAAATCATTTCTGCTTCTTCATATCTATTTCTCCATCACATCTTCTCTGTCTCCAAAGAAATGACTTTGCCCTCTCCCTCACAGAAGCTGCCAGCTAGAAATTCCTCACCATTCACACTGCTCTCCTGCCTACCCCGCCCTGCCCTTGCTTCTCTGCCACCATGGATGAGCTGTCTCTCTTCCTAATATGGGCCAGTGCCTGGTCATGTCTCTCTTGGCATTCCTCCATAAATTACCTCTCCCTTAATCTCTGTTTTTCAAAACTTGCTTTCTACAAGTACTTGCCTGTCAGCAGTCTCCCCTTTTATAAAATCTTTCCCTCTCTCTCTCTCTCTCTTTAACAAGAGAGACAGAGGGAGAGAGACAGAGAGAGGGACAGATAGAGACAGGCAGGAAGGGAGAGAGATGAGAAGCATCAAATCTTTGTTGCAGCACCTTAGTTATTTATTGATTGCTTTCTCATATGTGCCTTGACCAGGGGGCTACAGCAGAACAACTGACCCCTTGATTAAGCCAGTGATGTTGGGCTCAAGCTGGCAAACATGGTGTCATGTCTATGATCCCACGCTCAAGCCAGCGACCCCATGCTCAAGTTGGTGAGCCTGTGCTCAAGCCCACAACCTTGGAGTTTTGAACCTGGGTCCTCTGCATCCCAGTCCGATGCTCTATTTGCTGTGTAACTGCCTGGTCAGGCATAAAATCTCTTTCTTAATCTCTCCTACTATTCCTTCACCTCACTTTTCCACTGGCTCTACTTCCTTACCCATTCTGGTCTCCATAACCCTGGCAGCTAGCTTCTGCTCCTAAAGCTCCAGTCAACATCAACAATCTCTTCGTAGCTAAATCTTGTGACAGCTTCTGCAGTTTTTACCCTAGAAGACTTCTCAACAGCATTGAACCCATTCCTCACCAGCTCCTCTTGTAACTGTCTTTCATGTTGATTTTGTGACATCACATTCTTCTTGTCTTTCTTCAACTTCTTGTTTCTTCTTCTCAATTACATTTTCCATTTTTTTCTTCTTCCCATCTCTTAAGTACTGGAACTTCTCAGGTTCTTATCCTGGACTCTTGTCTCTCTTTCCTCTTTACACTCTCTCTGGTCATCTCAGATATCCCTGTGGGTAACTTGGAGCTGGAGACCAGCCACCTTCTCACTGATTGCCCCTGTATCAGTCCACTTAGGCTGGATTTTACTATAGTAACAAATGACTCTTAATTTTCAGTGGTTTATAACAACAAAGGTTTATTGCTCAATCATGCAATGACCATCTTGGGTAAGCTGAGTCTCAGATTCTCATGAGTCCAAGATGAAGGTCCAGCCCTTGGATATTTCTAGTCTTAGAATAGAGCTAAAAGCACACAGTGGACCATGCACTGGTTCTTAGAGCCTCTGCTCAAGACTTATATGCACCACTTGACCTCTGCTCCCATTTCATTGGCCCAAACAAATAACATAGCCAAGCCTGAGGTCAAAAGAGCAAAAATTTGGATCCCTCACATTGGAAGGGATGACTATATTTAGAATAATAAGGTAGTTTAACACATCCTAAATTCATATCTTTAGCTCCAATTTTAAGGACAAGAACAAATTAATTTGATTATTGTCCATAGAAACCAGCTCAAATTCAGATCCAAACTGGACCACCTAATAAGCCAATAGCAACAAAGACTCAAGATTTCTTTGCCATCTTCTGAATAATGATCTGTACAAAGGGACTGGCTAGTGAAAACCCCTATCTCTAAAAATGAGCTAGTCTGCAGTGCTGTGAAGGTGGCAACAGTGGGCTGCTCTCCATGGTTCTGAATACCACTGTTTGATGGAGCGCGTTGGTTTCTTCCATTCCTGGGACTTTGGTGAATGACTGTTCATTTCAGCACTTGTAGATTGTTTTAAAAAATAAAATGTTGTCACATCACATATGGATATAATCACATATGTGTGTAAAACAAATAGAACTATTATTCTGCTGTCTATGAAATACAAATATGTTTATCAGGGATTCTTTTCTTTTGTTTAAATAATGGAAAATCCCAACTCTACTGGCTTAAACAATCAGGAATTTACAATCTCAAGAAGAAGCCAGAGGGAGAGATAAATAAAAGTTTGCTAATTTAGGAAGTCACATTAATGCTATCAATAACCCTGATTCTTCCCATCTCTCATCCTGGCCATCCTCAGCATTTCAGTCTCCTTCTCCAGTTAGATTTCCTCATGGTCATGGTGGCTACCAGAGTTCTAGACATTATCCTCTTTTTCACTGAGGAAACTCTTTCCTAGAGACCCTTAGCAAACTTGTCTTCATGCCCACACTAATATCTTATTGAGAATTAAAGCCTCTCTAGTGCTCCTCATCTCCCTTACTCTGCTCTTTCCCCTGTAGCACATATTACCTTCTACATACTATAAATTTGCTTATTATGTTGTTGTTTGTTACCTGTCTCTCAGGGGTCCCCAAACTTTTTACACAGGGGGCCAGTTCACTGTTCCTCAGACCATTGGAGGGCCACCACATACAGTGCTCCTCTCACTGACCACCAGTGAAAGAGGTGCCCCTTTTGGAAGTGCAGCAGGGGGCCGGATAAATGGCCTCAGGGGGCTGCATGTGTCCCGCGGGCCATAGTTTGGGGACGCCTGCTCTAAGCTCTACCAGGGCAGTGATTCTAGTCTGTTTCATTCACCTCTGTGTTTTTCAACACCCAAAATAGTGTCTAGTACATAGTATATGTTCAATCAATATTTTTTGAAAGAATGAATGACCATCACATTGACCAGCATGTGTCACCTGTCTCAGCCTAAAAGATTCATTGACAAGGGACATGAAACAACTATGATTAGGTGACCAAAGATGGTCCACTTCATGGAATCAGGTGAAGACCCACTTCCTCTATGGGCTCAGGCCACAGCAAAGAGGATAAATTGTTTAAAAATCAAAACTGGGATGTAAAAAGGGACAAATATAAGGTGACAGAAAATGATTTGACTTTGGGTGAGAATATACAACATAATCAACAGTTCAAGTGCTATAGAAATGTTCACCTGAAACCTATGTACTTGTATTGATCAATTTCACCTCATTAAAGTTAATTTTCTAAATAAAATTTAAAAAATCAAAACTAAAGTTAGTCTGACCTATGGTAGTACAGTGGATAAAGTGTTGACCTGGAATTCTGAGGTTGCCAGTTTGAAACCCTGGGCTTGCCAGGTCAAGGCACATATGAGAAGCAACTATGAATTGATTATTCCTATTCCTCTTCTCCTTCTTTCTCTCTTTCTCTCCTCTTTCTAAAATCAATAAATACAATCTTTTTTAAAACTGAAGTTCTTTCGGGCCTCCATAATCTATTATAGTCCTCCAATACCTTTTTCATATTGTCTCTTCTCACTTTGAATCTTCAACTCTGCTTTTCTCCTCCTCATTCTCACAGATGGCTTTGCTTCTTATACTGAAAACATAGAAGCAATATAAGAGAAACCCCATGTGCCCCCATTACCACATCTGCTTACCCACCAGCATCTGATCCTAGATATTCTGTTGTCCTCATTTTAAGTCCAATTTTTCTGTTTGGAGCCTGGGTTTAACCCCTTTCTCACTCACCAGCACCCTCCACAATTCACCCCTTTATCCTGCATCATAAGTTTGCCTCTGTGTATTCCTATAATTCCTATTAAAGAAATTTTAATTCATTCCCACATCCTTTCCAGCTTCTACCCCATTTCTCTGCCTCCCTGTGTTAGGGTTCTCCAGAGAAACGAAACCAACAGGAGATATATCTATATCTGTATATCTCTATATATTTACCTATCTATCCTCTATCTATATGAGAGAGAGAGAGAGAGAGAGAGAGAGAGAGAGAGAAATTATGAGGAATTGGCTTACACAATTATGCAGGCTAAGTCCCAAGACCTTCAATCAGCAAGCTGGAGACCAGGAGAGCCGATGTGTAGTTCTAGTCCAAGTTCAAAGGCCTAAGAACCTGGGGGAAATATGGTATAAGTTTCAGTCCAAAATCTGAGAACTCAAGACCCAAGAAGCCAATCTTTCAGTTCAAGTGGAAAGGCCATAAAAGACTGATGGCCCAGTTCAAAGACATCAGGTAGGTGGAGTTCCCCATTATTCAGCCTTATTCTTCTTTTAAGGTCTTCTAGGTAATGCTGAATCTGACCATTTTTCACTCTGCCACTGCCCCCACCCTGGTCCTGTTTACCATCTCCTGCCTAGACCATGGCAGCAGCCTCCTCCCAGGACTCCCGCACTCCTAGCCCCAACCCCCCAGTCTGTTCCCCACATACAACTGGAAGGACCCTGTGAACATCTGAGTCAGGTCAAGTCCCTCCCCTGTCAGGACCTATCCTGACACCATCACACTCAGAGTCAAGGACAACAGTTCTTATATAAGGCCCTACATGACCTCCCCCTGTGACCACTCTGACTCCATGTCTTCCCCTCTCGTCCTACCTCTCCACTCTAACCACACACTCCTTGCCATTTCTCAAATATTCCTTTGCACTTGCTGTTCTCTCTGCCTGTAATGCTCTGTCTCCAGAATCACTGTAGCGCCCTCCTTCCTCTCCTCAGATCTTCGCTCAAACGTTTCTTCTTGAACCCCACTACTCCTGGCTGCTCCATTCATAATTGCTCTTACCCTACTCCGTCCTCCTTGACTGCCTCACTTCCCTTTATAGCATATACTGCTATGTGGTATTTAATCATTTTATTTATTCTATTTTGTTTATTGCCTGTCTTTCCAATTGGAATGTAATCTCTAAAAGGGCAATTTTTTTTAGAGAATTATTTTTTAAATATTTTTAATTTATTTTTTAAAGAGTGAGAAGCAGCAACTTATAGGTGGTTCACTTTAGTTGTTCGTTGATTGCTTTTCCTATGTGCCTTGAGAGGGGGTGGAGCTCAAGTCAGTGACCTGGGATTCAAGTCAGGGAACTTTGGGCTCAAGGCAGAGACCTTGGGATCATGTAGATGATCCTGCATTCAAGCTCTTGGGCCCTTGTTCAAGCCAATGAACACACATTCAAGCCCATAACTTCGGGATTTCAAACCTGGGGCCTCAGTGTTCCAGGTCTATGATCTACCCACTGTGCCACTATAAGAGAGGGATATAAGGGAAATGTTTGCTTTTTAAAAAATCTATTATGTAAAGTTTGCATTTGTCGCTCCTTAACACACATACACAATGTTAAGTGGTAGAACATGGCACTTCTGGGACAAAGCTTTAAAGGCCAGTGCAGGTTTTGCTTGCTTTTTTCCGTGGCAAGGAACTGACAGTGGTCTGATTATTGGCTGCTTTGTACAACCTGAGTGAGAACAAGGACAAGCAAAGCCCCAGACTGACCTGTGATGCACATAGTATGAGAAAGAAATAAACCTTTGCAGGTTTATTGGTTACTGCAGCAAAACCTCTCTGGGCTATTTGTTACTGTGACAAAACACAGTTTGTTTTAACTGGCAGTTTCATTGTCACTGTCCCATTTGTATCTATGAAAAGTACTGTATTTCCCCATGTATAAGACGTACTTTTTAAAAAAATTTGACGTCCTCGGTTCCTGAGATTAGCATTAGAGAGGAGAGCACAGAAAGGCCACATGGAGGAAAGGAGAGGTAGCCAAGATGGAGGAATGCTGAAGAAGCCAATTTGTACAGAGTTTGTGCAGAGAGAAGGAGATGGGGAACAGAGGTGAATAACTCTGGTGAGCTAGAAACCTTTAATTCTAGGAAACTCGGATAAGTCAGTGGCTTTGGGAGCCCTGAATGAGTGGGTTTTGGAGCCCAGTGTGTGTTTTTACTTGTCCGCTGGGTACAAGCTAGAATTAAAGCTAATGGCCCACCAAAAAATAAAAAAAATAAAAAAATTGGGGTTCTAAAAACTGGATGCATCTTATACAGTGGTTGTGGATTTTTTTACTTGCATTTCCTGCTTTTTCATGCTTGTTTTTGTGCTCATTGTTGAAGACAGTGATTCGTCATCAGACACAGATGAGGACAAGCTAATGGATGAGAGTTTTGACAGTGATGAGGAGTTGTATGAATTTTATGATGAATAAAACTTGAGTTCAATAACTTTATGTAATACAATTTTTTCAAATTTTAGGCCCCAAAATTAAGGTGCATCTTATACATGGGAGCGTCATATACATGAGGAAATGCAGTAAACGAGAACACATGTTCTCTACCTTTAGCAGAGAATCCAGCACATAAGAGGGGTTCAAAAAGTGGTAGCTGTTCTTGGCATTATTTTTATTATTGCCATGGCCATTATTTTTAGTACTACTACTACTTTTTTTTTTTTAGCAAATACTGTATGATTCTACTTAAAATTTTTTTCCCATAGATTTAAGAGGGAGAAGAGAGGGGAAGGGAGAAAGAGAGAGAGAGAAAGAAACATCAACTTGTTCCAAGCCTGACGGGGGTCAAACCCACAATCTCGGAGGGCCAGGAGGACACTCTATCCCAGCGGTTCTCAACCTGTGGGTCGCCACCCCGGCGGGGGTTGATCGACCAAAACACAGGGGTCGCCTAAAGCCATCGGAAATACATATTTTATTTAAAAATGTATTGTATAATAAATATGTATTTTCCGATGGCTTTAGGCGACCCCTGTGTTTTGGTCGTTCGATCCCCGTCGGGGTCGCAACCCACAGGTTGAGAACCGCTGCTCTATCCACTGAGCAATCCGACTAGGGTCCACATGATTTTACTTATATGTGATACCTAAAGTAGTCAAAATTCACAGAGACAGTAAGTAAGAAGGGTGGTTATCAAGGGCTGGGGGAGGGGAGAATAGAGAGTTATTTAATTGATACAGAGTTTCCGTTTTGGGTGTTTTTTTTAATTAAAAAAATTCTTTTTTATCTTACTCTTTTAATCACCACCTAGCAAGGCATGCATTCAAATGTAGCAACATTTCTGGGTGATCTAGCCTATAAATAGCAGCAGAAGAAAGGACTTAACATGCACTATTAAGCCTCAATGAACTCTAGTGTACTTTGTCTATGTTTTCCCCCCATTTTATTTCAAGAAATGAGTTGTGCTTTAGAGCAGTGCTTTTCCCAGTTTAACATAATATGAATTATCCAGGGATCTTGTTAAACTTCTGATTTGAATTCAATAGTCCTGGGTGGCACCTGAGAGCTGCATTTTGTAAACAGCTCCAGGTGATGCAACCAATGCATGAACCACCTTGTGAGGAACAAGGCTTCACATCTAGTCCCTAAACTATGAAGGCAGTTTAAAGTTCCAACCAAACAGTCTTGTGATCACAGTAACTACTGTTACCACTATATCTGAGTGTATTGACAATTTAATCCATCCCTTGCCTCCTGGAAGTCCCCTCCCCCAAATTCCCATAATCATTTTTTATTGATACATAATTGACATATAACATTATATTAATTTCAGGTATTTAACATAATGATTAGATATTTGTATATATTGCAAAATATCACCAAATAAGTCTAGTTCTCATCCATCACCACACATAGTTACAAATTCCTTTTCTTGTGATGAAGGACTTTTAGGATCTACTTAGCAATTTTCAAATATGCAATACAGTGTTATTAGTTATAGTCATCATGTTGTACATTATAGCCCCATTACCTATTTATTTTATACTAGAAACTTGTATCTTTTGACCCCCGTCACCTGTTTTGCCCATCCCCGCCCTCTGACAGCCACTAATCTGTTCTCCATATTTATGAGCTTGATCTTTGTTTGTTTGTCTTTGTTTTTTAAATTCCACATATGTTTTTAAAATTCCACATACAGTATTTGCCTTTCTCTGCCTAACTTTTGTGTCACTCAGTATAAGGCCCTCAAGTTCCACTTATGTGGTTGCAAATAGCAAGATTTTATTCTTTTTTATGCATGAATAGTATTCCATTAAATGTGTGTGCCACATCTTCTTTATCCATTTATTCACTGATAAACATTTAGGTTGTTTCCATATCTTGGCTATTATAAATAATGCTGCAATAAACACACAGATTTTTTTTGAGTTATTGTTTTCTTTTTCTCTGGGTAAATACCCAGAAGTGGAATTGCTGGATCGTCATCACCTTGGTTCCTTGAAAGACTTTAGCCAATACCCAGTATCTCAGGGAAATCTCCTACCCCAGTTACAGCTCCTAGGGAAGGAACATGGGAGGTTTAAGAGCAAAGTCACTATATTCATTTCCTGTGGCTGCTGTCACAAATTACCACGATCATAGTGGTTTACAGTAACACAAATGTGTTCTCTCAGTTCTGGAGGTCAGAAGACCCAAAGGAGTCTTCAAGGGCTAAAAGCAAAGTATCAGCAAGATTGCTTCCTTAGGGAGGACCCAGGGACAATTCCGTGTCCTTGCCTTTTTCAGATTCTGGTGGCCTCCTGTACTCCTGGACTGTGGCCCCCTCCTCTGTCTTCAAAGAACATCACTCCAATCTTTGCTTCTGTCATCACATCTCCTTCTCCTCTGAAGTCAAATGTCCCTCTGCCTCCTCCTTATGAGGACATGTGTTTTCATTTAGGGTTCACTCAGATAATCCAGGACAAACTCCCCATCTCAAGACCTTTAACTCAAACATATCTGCAAAGTCCTTTTTACACAAGGACACATTCACAGATTCCAGGACTAGTTCATTACCAGCTTACTTCGCCCAACCTTCTTCCTACTGCCCCCAGATTGAAGAAAAGCAAGAGTTACTTTTTCTCCCCTGGATATCTGGATCCTGTCTGATTCTCTGTCATTCCTCTCATCTAAGCTTTGTGACAATACCTCAGTATTTGTTCTTCCTTCAGCAATAAGAAACCTGATTTTTTGCCAGGCATATGGATAACCTGAGTCAAGACCCAGCTTCTTATGGCATCATGTGACCACCTGTAGCTAAGTCCTGACATCATGATATAGAGCAGGGGTCCCCAAACTACGGCCCGCGGGCCGCATGCGGCCCCCTGAGGCCATTTATCCGGCCCCCGCCGCACTTCCGGAAGGGGCACCTCTTTCATTGGTGGTCAGTGAGAGGAGCATAGTTCCCATTGAAATACTGGTCAGTTTGTTGATTTAAATTTACTTGTTCTTTATTTTAAATATTGTATTTATTCCCGTTTTGTTTTTTTACTTTAAAATAAGATATGTGCAGTGTGCATAGGGATTTGTTCATAGTTTTTTTTATAGTCTGGCCCTCCAACGGTCTGAGGGACAGTGAACTGGCCCCCTGTGTAAAAAGTTTGGGGACCCTGATATGGAGAGTAGTGTCATGTGGCACTTCTGGGAAGGGCTCTTAAACGGCAAGGCATTTCCTTCTTCACCTCTCTCTCCCATTCCCCACCTGTTATCTGGGATATAGATGGGAAGGATGGAGCTCAAGCAATCGTCCTGGACCATGAAGAGGAGCCACATATTGATAGAGAAGTGACAATGTAGAAGGAGCTTGTGCCCTGACACTGGAGCCCCAGACATTGTGGGCAGTTACCTCTCTTCATATAAGAAAGACGAGTACTCCTCACTGACAGGAAACCTCAATACTGATTTGTGGCAAGCAAAACAATGTTCATGTCTTAATCCCCAGTCCCTATGAATATGCTACATTACATAGCAAGGGGAGTTAAGTTTGCAGAGATTTTTTAAAAATTTGCTAATCAGTGACATCAAATAATGAAATGAACCTGGGTTATCTGGGGAAGTCCAATCACCAAAATCCTTTGAAGTGGTAAAGGGACCGAAGAGATGGTCTGCGTCAGAGACAGACTTGAGGATGCTATGTTGCTGGCTGTGCAGAAGGAAGGGCCCACCAGCCACAGAATGCAAAGAGCCTTTAGAAGCTGAAAAATGCCAGGAAATTGATTCTCTCCTGGAGCCTCCAGAAGGAATGAGTCCCCACCTACACTTTGGTTGTAGCCCAGTAAGACCCATTTTGGACTTTTGACCTCCAGACTTCTCAGATAATAAATCTGTGTTGTTTTAAACCACTAAGTTTAAACACCTTATTGTAGGTGTTTGTTATAACAACAATAAGAAAACCAATGCATAACTGATCCAAGTTTCTTTCCCCAAAACTTTCTCTGTCTTAATCAGGTCCCTGATTAATAATAATAATAATAAAAACCAACACCAACATTAACAGTTAATGTATTGAACACTTTTCGTGTGCCTGACACAATCTCACTGTGCTATATTTATTATCTTATGTAAGCCACACAGCACCCCTGCAAAGGAAGCAGGAAGCCTGAAGACAAATTGCTGAAAAGTAGCAGCTGGAAAAGAAAAATTGCTGAAAAGTAGCAGCTAAACACCATCTCCAATGTTAGGACAAGAGAGCACAACAAACTCAAAGAAAGTAGAAGGGAAGAAAGGGTAAAAACCAAATGCACAATAAAAGCTAATTCTATGTGTAAGGTATTTTTCCCCACTGAGGAAGAAGGAAGGGACTGTAGCCACAAAGTGTGAAATAATAAAAGGCTTTATTGAGTACAGAGCACTTCCCGCCCAATGAGGTCCCCTGGTCCCAGGGACAGAGACGCCAGGGAAGTAGCAAGGGGTGACCCACGTGAGAGATATTTAAAGGGTCCCTAGGGTGGTCGAGCTAATATGACGTGGTGAAATCTCACTGGCTGATGGAGGTGTCGCTCTTTTCCAAAGGGTTCCTGGGAAGTTTCTTTTGGCGTGCCAGAGTGTGGGTGGTCCTAGCCAAAGTTCCCCAGCCTGAGTTCCCCACATGACCTTCCCCCATTATCCACCAATCTTATACTATGTATTACTATTAATGAAATAAGATCAAATTAAAGAAAAAGCAAATATACAATGGAGAGGACCTACAAAACTAAATATTGGTTATCATCAGTGACTGGAAAAGACTAATAAAATTGTTGCAATTATATCATTTATTTTTGTGACAGAGAGAGACAGAAAGAGGGACAGACAGGAAGGGAGAGAGTTGAGAAGCATCAATTCTTCGTTGTTCATCGATTGCTTTCTCATATGTGCCTTGACGGGCAGCTACAGCAGAGCGAGTGACCCCTTGCTCAAGCCAGCGACCATGGGTTCATCTCTATGACCCCACTCTCAAGCAGCAATGCTGCGCTCAAGTCGGATGAGCCCGCGCTCAAGCCAGTGACCTTGGGTTTTGAACCTGGGTCCTCTGCATCTAGTCCGGCGTCTGTCCACTGCGTCACCTCCTGGTCCGCCTGTTGTGATTATATCTTAAGACCAATACAGTATTGTTTTTAAAAAAAGAGAAAGTACCAATGATCAATATAAGCAATAAAAAAAGAAACAAGCGTCCCTTACAGTCCTCAAAAATAGGGCATATAACTAGCTTTTCCGTTATTATCTCTGCACAAGAGGGAATTGAAGTTCATGGAAACTGAGTAACATAAGAAGCAGGTGGGATTTGAACCCGGGATCCAGCATATCTGAGCCTGTTTGCTAATCGCTGTGTTATGGCGCCATCTCGCGAACACTTCCAGCCTCCCCTAAGCCGTTTCTACTACCCTTGAAACTCCGTCCTCTTCCGGGGCTTTGTTTAGGCCGGTTTTCACCGGCCACCCGCAGGGACACTTGAGCCAAACCTGTTCCAGCCCCTAGGAGTTTCAGACTCTGCTTCTTCACAGGCTTCCTTCTGAAATTTCATTTGCATTTTCCTTGCATCTCAACCACTCCTCTGCGTCCCCCTGGCCTTGCTCACCTCTCAATTCCTGCCACGCCCTCTTTGGGGCAGAACCCGGATTTGGAACTGGTTCTCCCGGGGTTGGGATTGGGATGTCAGTCGGTGGCGAGCAGTTTACTCAACAGCCCCCAGCAGCCTGGCGCCACCTGAGAGCTTGCAGGAAATGTAGAACCTGAATACTATGCCAGACCTGTTGAATCAGGACCTGTATTCTAACAGGTCCTCACCCTTCTCTCACCCCGAAGTGATTCGGGACACAGTGAGGGTTGAGTAGCTCTGGTTTAAAGGAGCATCATGGGACCCAGGAAAGTTTGGGAATAAGGCTCCTCCCCCGGGGCAGGTATATCTGAGAAAAGTCTTGGCCCTCTCCTGAAGCTCTCTGACCTGGGACCCCTACAGATGTCCAGACCTCTCTCTGTAGCTCATGGAATTTTTTTAAGTCAGAAAAATTATATGATACAAATTTCATTGGAGCAGAGCAAACTGAAGTATCAATGCAGAAAATTCTAGATATAATAAACAACCAGTGACATGAAAGTTTAGAAGACCAAAGCCCTAACCCAGTGGTTCTCAAACTCCAGTGTCCATCAGAATCACTAGGAAGGCATGTGAAAACTCAGATTGTTGAGTCTTCACTCCTAGAGTTTCAGACTGTTGGGCAGATAAAATGTATTATGGTCACTTTGTTAAAGATGACGCTGCCCACGTGGAGGCCGTTGCCCAGGTGATATTAATGTATGTTGGGGGCTAGCTGTGGGCAGGCAGAATCCTTGTAGCCTGGGGCTTGGTTTTGGGATTAAGCCTTTCCCACCGTTTTTGATGTGGGGTGGTACAATCCCATCATGACTCAGATATGTGACTTTGTATTAGAGACTTCCCTATTTTGTATATTGGATTAAAGGTTTTGATTTCTACACTATAAAATAGGGGCAGAACGGGAGCTTGCTCTCTTGGTTCCTGAGATTATCATTAGAGGAGAGAGCAGAGCAGAGAGCAGAAGGAGGCCACGTGGAGGAGGCCAGGAGAAGCAGCCAAGATGGCAGAGTGTTGAGTGAGAAGCCAGTTTGTGCAGAGTTTGTGCAGGGAGAAGGAAGGAGATGGGGAACAGAGGTGAATAAGGCTGGTGAGCTAGAAACCTTTGATTCTAGGAAACTCGGATAAGTCAGTAGCTTTGTGAGCACTGAATGTCAGTGGGTTTTGCAGCCCAGTGTGTGTTTTTACTTGCCCGCCGGGTGCAAGCTAGGATTAAAGATGATAGCCCATCAGTTTTTGGCTCTGTTGTTTCTTTACCGACTGTCCAAATCCAATGCTAACCTGCATGGGCCCGGCAGCTGTGATGGTGGCCCTGGCTACTGGCTTTACACAGACTTAGTGGGACGAGGGTGGGGCTGAGAATCTGCATTTCTAAGGAGCTCCCAGGGGATGCTGGTGCTGCTGGTTCAGGAACCACACTTTGAGGACACTGTTTCTAAACCACTCAGCTATGGCTGCTTTGGAGGGTCACATTAGCCCTTAAAAAATAATCCCATTAGGTGACATCACACAGAAGTGCTATTAATGAGTTCTGATGAACCAGCATAAACTTAAATACATACTGATCTGAATACTGTCCTGTTTTTATTCAACAGACAACATTTTCATTTAACTAGTGTGGCACCTCTAATGTTTATGTTCAGGTACTACCCTGATTGCGACTACTACTTTCTGGATTTGAACCCGGGATCCAGCATTTCTGGTACCAATTTTCTCTTCTAGAGGCAATTTCACAGGTATACCAAGCTCCTTTTTATATGATACAGTGAAAAATACCAAATCAAGACTGTACCATCTGAAAAGGGGAATTTTTCTTTTTATACAAGTCAAAATATATCAGTGGATAAAAAAGCAAAAACCAACCAAACAAAAAAAGACAAAAACAAAAACCATGCTACTCTTCCCACTGCGTTCCCAGAGTCCCAGGCAACACCTCTGCTGTAACTCTTCTTATATTGTGCTCAAATTATTGATTCACCGTCTGACTTTCTCAAGGGCTCATGGCTCCTCAAGGGCAGGCATTCTTCTATAGGAAGAAAAAAATGTGTAATAAAGAGTTATTTATTTTCTGCTACTTGTCCGGTTTGTGTTAATAAACAGTGAGGAAATTGTTTCTGGAAGATGATGTGGTGTATGTTGTCACGTAGGCATGTCATGAAAACATGTCGGTGTGTTTTCGAGTTTGAGATGTGTGGGGTGTAAGGTAGTGTTGTAAGGTGCCAAAAGCTACAGAATTAATATTAATATTTTAGGAAGTTTAAAGAACATTTTATTAGTTTGGGCTAGGCATGCAGAAAGATTTTGTAAGTGTGATTTCTATGCTTGTGTGATTAGCATAAGACCAAGATGGCATTGTGTTGTAAATGAAGAAAGAGGAAGGAGACTTGGATTCCCTGACCTTCCCCCCTACCTTTGGGAGAAGGGTCAATGGCTAGCCAGGAGTAGGGAGAAAAGAATTAAATCTTTTCTTAGGCTGATGGATCATTTGCAGGCATTTATTTCCATGGAAACCACCCCTTCCCTCCTGAAAGCATGTAATTAATGTATGTATCTCTAAACAAAAGGTATAAACTTATGCCATGATGTCGGGTTTTCTTCCCTCCCATGTATAATTAGGAGTATAAACAGCTCCTGAACTGTTTTTGGGGACTGCACAATTTGGGTCTGTGCCCTATGTCAGCCATATGCGGCCGGCATATTTAAAAAATTTCTTCCTTTAATAAAACTTTTCAAAAACTAATTTGGACTAAATACCTCTACAAACACCCACAGATTTATGGATTTAACTACCTTATAACAGTAGGATGTGTGGGGTACGGCTGGGGCTTGTTGGGGATGGTGAGTGGGTGACTGTTGGGGAGGCATGTCTGGGACTGTGTATCAAACGTGTCTACACTCAATGCATATAATCACCAGTGAGGTTCCGTGACCATCAGTGGCTGACCGTGTGAAGGAGTGTCCCTCCCTCTGCCCATGTGTGTGTCCCTGGACTAGGGGTGCTGTGACCTCTCTGGGTTCTCTTTAGTGCCGGCTGTGTGCTTTGGCCCAATGGGTTCTGTGTCCTTGTCCCTGGATCGGCCTCCCTATTCGGGTCTCCTTGCTACCACCCCATGTTGCCATCTGTGTCTGAAGCTCATGGCCCTCCTGGCAGGCGGAGCTCTGGGAGACTGCGTCCAAGCGTGCTACGCTTACCCTGTGTCCATCCCTGAGTCTGGGCCCTGGCAGAGCCCGGAGGGTGGGGGTTCTGTGTCCTTGAGGTCAAGGAGGTCCCCTGGGAAGTTAGCAGCTGGAGATTAGATTTCATGGGGTTGTGAAAGAAAAGGAGGGAGAAGGATCCAGGTCTCATTTGGGGCGGGACCAGAGCAAGGTCTGGGGCCTCAGAATCTTTATAAGAATAGTCACAATAGTTTCTATTTATTGAGTGCCTATCATGTGCTTGATGCTATACTTTGTGCTTTATATATTTATATGTTTGCTGTTGTCTTATTCAATTGTATATGTTAAGTACTTATATTACATTTATAAATAACAACTATGTACATTATTTTATTATATAATCTATAAAATACTTTATAATATAAAGTGAGTTTTATATTTTCATATTCTATTTCTATTATCCCATTGAAGATAGGAGGAAACTGGACTTCAGAGGAGTGAGTTTACTTGCCGAAGGTTGCACAACAGGCAAGGTCACTCAGTAAGATGACAGAGTGAAAATATGAACCCACTTTTGTGTTTCCAGCCTTGGGCTCTTGCTCAGCGCATTACCCTGGCAAAGTGGCAGATAGCCTCTGAGGGGCCAAGCAGGGAGTCGGGTGAGCTGTGTGACCATGGATAATAGCAAATCACTGCTGTGCTGTGTTGTGCTGGTTTACATTTATGGCGCCCTTACTGTGTGCCGGGCTCATGCTAAGGGCTCTCATAGTAGTAACGATGGCACCTGCTCCTATGGCACTTAGTGAGGGCCCTACCGTGAGTGCTGTTCGGTGGACTGACCCACTTACTCCTTACACCAGTGCTCTGAGGTGGGCCCCACCATTGTCTCCACCAGGACTGGAGGTGGAAGCATGTGTGAAGCTCACGGAGGAGCTGGGATTTGGGGCCAGTCTGTTCCTTTAACCCTGGAACTTTCTACTCTCATGCTTTTCAGAACAATCCGAGAGTGTAAGAAGAAATAATCTCCATTTTACAGATGAGGAAACTGAGGACCAGACTTGGACTCACCCATAGAACAAGAGACCTGAACTATTTTGTCTAAATAGTTTATGCACTCTTTTTTTTAATTCTTTGAGATGTTATTTATTGATTTTAGAGACAGGAAATGGTGGGTGGCAGGAGCTGGAAGCATCAACTCATAATAGTTGCTTGTCATTTGTGCCTTGACTGGGCAAACCCAGGGTTTCAAACTGGCTACCTCAGCATTCCAGTTTGACACTTTATCCACTGCACCACCACAGGTCAGGCAGGCTTACCCACTCTTGGCCCTGTTCTTGTCTGGCAGGAGACCAGGAATGCCCAAAAGCCGCTGAAGGGCCTTGGCCAGGCTTGCAGATGCCTGGGGCCCTGTCCCACCATGAGATCTCAGGATCCCTCCTCTTCCTGTCCTGCTCCTTAATATTTTCTTTGGTTTATGTCATTTCTGCTTGCTGATTGTTTAGCACTTGTTATATGTTACAAGAATTGTCTATTTCCTTCCAGATTAGGTTTTTATTTGGGTTTTATTTGTTTTTTGCTATACAAAAGTTTTAGAAGTTTATATATTGCAATAAATCCTATTTATTTGATAGATCAAGATTTCCAACCTCGTGGAATATCTTTGAGCTCCTAGGCAGTGCTGGTGGGTGGTCAGACCCTCCCCTCCGTCTCTCCCATCCTAGGCTCTTCCTTCTTGTGGTTGAGGGGAGGTGGTGTTTGATATCTTCTCGTCAATTTGTAAGTACTCTTCTCTTCTATAGCTATTTTCCCCAAGCCTTTGCACGTTGCCTTGCCATGCTTTTTAAGTGTCACACAAATAGGTCTATGTCTATTTCATAGGTTCTAGTTTCTGATCTTGGTTAGGAAGCTCTCCCACTCCTGAGGGGAGGGAGCTCCTCCCTATCTCTCCTCCTGTCCTCTTTCCCATCCAGGGCCTCCCCCTCCTTATCTCCAGCTTCTACTTTCCCAAGGTCTTGGGACCTGTCCAGCCTGAAAGCCCAGCCTTTCTTCTCTTTCCCTTCCCTCAGCTTCTCCTCATGTTGAAGGGGTGGGGGTTGTTCCATTCCTTGTCAATTTTTAAGAGCTCCTCCTACCTATGTACTCATTAACCCCGTTACCTTCTGTGTTGGAAGTGACTGGTCCTCAGTCTTGTTTATTGACTTCTTTTATAATGTCTTTTGCACATAAAATCTGAAGCTGTTACGTTCCATACAAATATGTTTATTTTGTATTTCTCAGTTTTGAGTTTGCAACCCGGGTTAAGAAGGTCTCCCCACTCCTGGGGAGGAGGCACCCTCCCCTTTCCTCCCCGAGTCCTAATCTCACAGCTTCTCCTTTCCCACGGGTCAGGAGCATAAAAGCACTGAAGTGTGTACCCCCTCAGTGTCACCATGTCCCCGCTCTGCCCACTGTTGCTGGCCCTGGCCCTGCTGGCTGTCCCTGGTGTCCAAGGTGCCTGCCCGACTGCTGCTGACCTCAAGAACCCTGATGGGACACGAACATGCGCCAAGGTCTACGACAAGAGTGACCCCTACTATGAAAACTGCTGTGGAGGTGCCGAGCTGTCCATAGAGCCAGGCACCGACCTGCCCTTTCTGCCTTCTGGCTGGACGAACATCATCTCCTCACTCGTGGTGGCCCCGCGCTGCGAACTTACGGTGTGGTCCCGCCATGGCAAGGCTGGCAAGTCTCACAAGTTCACAGCCGGCACATACCCCCGCCTTGAAGAGTACCGCAGGGGCGTCCTCGGCCACTGGTCCAACGCCATCTCGTCCATCTACTGCAGGTGCGCTCCTGCCCGCTCCCCACTCTCCCCAGTGCGCACATCCGTCCAGAGCTCTGAACCCAGCACCCAGGCCCCAGCCCTAGTCTTGACCTCGGCTTCAGTGCTAGTCTGGACACCTGGGCCCCTGACCCAAATTGGGAGTCCCTAGATCCAGTCCTGAAGGTCCTCCTTCTCACGGGCACCCCCTCCCTTAAGCCATGGCCCTTGGATCTCTCAGACTCAGTTCTGGGATTCCCAGACTCAGTGGCTGACAGAACCCTCCCTCCATGCTGGGAGCACCCCCTCCAACCTTCCTGAATCCCCCACCTGCCTACCCACCCATAGCTGCTCTGTCCAGGAAGGGCCACTAACTCAGGAGTCATCAGCCTAGCTTGGGGATGTAGAGCCACCAACCCCCTCATCTTGGATGCCCCAGACCCAAAGCAGGTCTCCCCTCCCCAAATCATCAGATCCCAGAGCCTCCTGGGTCTCCCAGACTCTAAATCTGACCCAGATCTCAAGACCCGAGGTCAATTCTAGGAACCCCTTACCTAGCCCTTACGCTCCCTACCCACCTAGACCCTCTAGGACAGCCCTCACCCCAGAAACCAGTCCAGGGCTCCTGGTAGGGTTCTGGGGCCCCAGACCCAATTTGGAGGCCCATAGCCCACCCTGCACTCACATGTCCAAACTCACAGACTCTGGGAACCTAAATCAGGCCATTGCACCTTCCAAAACCCCCTCACTTACCCCACTACCCCCAAGAGCTCCAAGAGGCCTGAGCCCCACACTCCCAGCCAGGACACCTAGCTCCTTAAACTGGAGGCCAGCCCAGCCCCCACCTCAGCTCAAGTTTCTAGAACCCCCACTCCAGAACCTCTGAGCCCCTGGCACTCCCTGGTGATCATTTTTTATTTTTTATTCTGTTGCAGGTGCTACTGATGCCCTAGAGATCCCTCATCTGCAGCTCCAGAGTGCTGAGCCCTCACTTGGTCTTGTCCTCGGGGTCTGCTGAAGACCCCAAGTCCCAAACAGAGAGCTCTCTGCCTGACACCGCAACCGCCCTGCTTTCCCTGCAATACAGTCTTTATGAAGTCCTGTCTGCCATCTGCTTGTGCTTGGGACCCGAGTCCACACAGGATGGGGGTGGGGTGGGGAGACAGCAGGGAGGTCATGCTGGGATCAGCCCATACACCTGTGACAATGCTGCGGACAGGGAAACACACGTAGATACTGACCTGGATTAGGGATTCACAAAGACTCAGAAAGAAGTGGCCCCAACCCTCATGGAGCCCGGGGCATTCAGGGGAATTACCAAAGAGTCAGCCACTCAAGGATGAGTGAAGATGTCAAATGAGAAGCCAAGGGCCAGGCAGAATCAAGGGGCCTAGGAAGTGGTAAGTGGTCAGGGAGAAGCTGAGGAGTCCTGAAGGTATTAAGGGATCAGGGTGGTCTGAGCATCAGGGAGGAACTAAGAGAACATGGCAGTGCTAAAGGGTCAATGAAGGGCTAAGGGTTAGGGACAGCTAAGGGCCAAGGAGGTGCTGAAGTCACAGAAGTGCTAAGGGGTCCGGGAGGTGCTAAGGGTGCGGGAGGTGTCAAGGGGGAAGAGACAGGGGCCAGAACAGGCCTGGAGCCAGCCAGTCACTCCCTGAACTGCACAGACACAGAGGAGTCGGTCACCCTTGTTCGCCGCAGCCCACCAGGCTCCGTCCGGTTCTTTGTCTTGTGCAGGAAATGCACAAAGCGCACACCAGGACCATACTGCCGGAATACATGGGACACCTGTGGCAGCACTGGGGTCAGAGAGAAGTCCTTAATACGGACCCATGAACCCTGTTCTCCTCTCCTCCCTCTGTGAGGTCTTAGGACATGTCAGAGGTGGCAGCAGCGGGAGGCAGTCTCACCTGGATCCATCGGCCAGGAGGGCCCCTCGCAGAGGTCCGGGGGGCCACATGGTGCTGCGCAATGACGGTGTGGCGGTCAGCTGCCAGCAGCCAGACATGCAGCTCATAGACACACACGTCCAGCCTGCTGTCCTCATACCTGGGGGTGGGGCCCAGGCCTTCAGCTGCCACTGCAGCTCCAACATCCCAACCCCAAGCTCTGGCCCCAGTCACCATTAAACACACACTCACCGGCACCCACTCTGTGCACCTGGGCTGGGTGGTGCTGGCAACACAGCAGTGGCCCAGACAGCCCCCCGCCCTGCCCTCACGGGAGTCACAGTCCAGTGGGGGAAGAGACCTTTCACAGGGCAGCACAGCGACAACCAGGAATGGTCAGGGCCGGGATGGGGGAGCTCTGGGACACTGGAGCATAATGTATCTGGCCCAGCTGGGGCTGGTCAGGGAAGGCTTCCTGGTGGAGCCATGTGGAGCTGAGCCCTGAAGGATAAGGAGGACTTTGTCTTGAGATAGACAAGCATCAAAGGAGGAAGGGACAGCCTCCGGACGGACACATTTCAAAAACTCAAAGTGTCAGAGAGATAGGGCCAGAGAGGTGGGCAGGGGTGGGTCCCGAGGGGCAGGGGGCCCGGTGGGGGGCTCAGAGCAAAGAGGAGGACGGGGCGAGGCTTGCGCTTTGCGGAGCCCCTGTGTGCAACCTGGCGGGGCAGAGGCACCTACCAGTCCATGACCGTGATGTCTGGCTGCTCATCATCAAGCAGCTGCTCCCACAGGCCCTCAGCCAGCAGGTCCACACACTGATGCTTCACCGTCCAGCTGGGAGACAGGGCACAGGGGAGGCGGGCTCTGGGACCTGCTGCATTCTTGGGCATTTCCCAGGTCAGCCTGATCCCAGGGAGCAGGACACTGATCACAGCATCCTCGTACTGAGGGTGCTCACGTATGGGCGCTGAGCACTCACTCAGCATCTTACAGTCTCAGTTCCCATCAACCCCTCGGAGGATGATGCTTTCTGAACCCTGGGTTGCAGATGGGGAAACTGAGGCTAAAAAGGGGACTCGACTTGCCCAAGGTCAAGCAGCAGAGAAGTGGCAGAGCCACAATCCCAACCTGGGCATCTGTGACTGAGCCCCGAGTTACACCATCACATCCGCCGTCCAGAAGCAGGGCTCAGTTTCACTCAGACAGAGGCCTGGGACTCTCTGCTTCCCGAGGAAAGAGGCTCAGAAGAGGAACAATAACAGCGGCCATTCATTGAACACTTACTGTGTGTAAGCCAGACTTGGCCAGAGCCTGTGCTCTGTGCTTTACGGGCATCCTCTCTGGTGACTAACTCTGTGTTTACAGAGCAAGAAACTGAGGCCCAGAGAGGCAAAGTCATTTTCTCCAGGTCCCACAGCAAGGAAGGCTGGAAGAGGGGCTCAAACGCAGACCACTGTGTCCTGGCCACTCACCTGCGGTTGTGCTGCAGCTTCTCAGTTCTAATGTACCAGCCATGGAAGTTGCCTGCCAGGTGGAGGAGCAAAACAGGTCAGAAGTGCCTGGTCGCCAGGACCACTCCCTGCCCTGGAGCCCAGCCACCAGGCACTCACCCAGAGTCTCCAGGGGCTGCTGCGTCGGACCTGTAGGGGGTGCTGGCTCATAAATGTTGATGCCTGAAAGGGGCAGGTGATAGAGCCTCAGGCCTGCTGAAGCTGTCCCTCTCCACACTCTGCCCACCCCTGCCCCCAGGGCTCCTCTGGAAGGGCAGGAAGCTTGCCCCACCCATCAGGCCAGACCAGCTTGGCAGGGATGAGTGAGTCAGGGCCCAGGGAGAGCCCTGAGAATGTCCCAGGGGAGAGGGACGATGCTCATTCTTGTGAGACAGAGGGACAGAGATGCACCAAGAAAAAGAGACTTAGAATATAGGAGGAGGGTCCTGGCCGGGGGGCTGAGTTGGTTAGAACGTTTTCCCAATTTGCCAAAGTTGCTTGTTGGATCCTTGGTCAGGACACACACAGACAAGAATCTACACAAATACATAAATAAGTGGAACAAATCGACGTTTTTCTCTCTTTTTCCTCCTCTTCCTCTCTCTCTAAAACATTCAATCAATCAATAAACATTTTTGGTTTTTTTGTTTGTTTATTTTTTAAGAATATAAGAGGAGGAAGGAAGGAAGAGAGCAAGAAAGGTGACCCAGGTTGACAAAAAGACTCGGAAAGACGGAGAAACACATGACACAGAAAGAGAGAGAGAGTCACAGCTGCAAGAGGGGGGCAGAGAGCCTCAAGGAGACAGAGAGAGGCACAAACGACAGAAAGAGAAACAGAGATAGAGAGACACATAAATAGAGGGCAAGAAGACGAGACAGACGGGAAGCAACTGGAGGGGAAGATAGAGCCGGTGGCAGCCGGCCGCTCCAGCTCCCGCCCGGCCGAGGCCGAGCCGCGTCCGCACCTTCGGGGTTGGGCGAGCGCAGCAGGTTGCGGTAGAGCGGCCGCCGCAGGAAGAGCAGCTTCCAGGTCAGTCCCGGCGGCAGCTCCAGGCTCCTCCTGCTCGGCGTGCCCCACTCCTCCAGCAGCAGCTGCCGCGCGTGGGCCTCGGACGGCTGCTCCTGCGAGGACAGCGCGGGGCTCTCCGGGGGCGCGGGCGACGGCGGGGAAGGCGGCGATGGAGGTGGAGGCGGCAGTGGCGGCTCCTGGGGGCACGCGGGCTCCTTGGCCCCCATCCCGCCAGTGCGGAGCTCGTGTCGCCCCTCCTCCATCGGTCAGGTCTGGGCGACTGTTTTGGCTCCTCCGCAGGACTTGGGTTGACTAGGGAAGGAGGGGGGCAGATAAGCAAGCTCAAAAGGTGCGGCAGAACTTCACTGCCACAGGAAGAGCAGCTTCCAGCGGTGTGTGGGTGGGGTGTGCTGCTTGTGCGCATGTGTTGAGAGAGTTGACCACTCTTCTGCATGTTGACAGTTCTCCTGGGCAAGGAGGGAGTAATGATGCTGTAGTAGAAGATTCAGGCCCACTGAGAATGACACCCATTGAAACCCTGTCCCTCATTACTGCAGTTAGGCAAAGCCTCCAGAAGGGTCAGGATTTGGCATTCTTCTGAGTAGCGGCAACATTGGACCCCAGCAGACACATTTGAGCAAGGGCTCACTTGCTCAAGCAGCATTATGCACACTCAGAATATTGAGTATTATGTGGAGGGAAGTAGCTGTGATGGCTGTAGCCAAATTGTTTCTCTCAGTGATGATAACAGCAATACCTTCATCATGTGCTCTGCTGCAGTGTGACACTACCACTCCACCATCAAAGGTAAGTTTATTTTTTATTTATTTATTTATTTATTTTTAATAATTTTATTTTTTTAATGGGGTGACATCAATAAATCAGGATACATATATTCAAAGATAACAAGTCCAGGTTATCTTGTCGTTCAATTATGTTGCATACCCACCACCCAAAGTCAGATTGTCCTCTGTCACCTTCTATCTTGTTTTCTTTGTGCCCCTCCCCACCCCCTATCCCTCTCCCATTCCCCCCTCCCCCCCCGTAACCACCACACTCTTATCAATGTCTCTTAGTTTCACTATTATGTCCCACCTACGTATGGAATAATACAGTTCCTGTTTTTTTCTGATTTACTTATTTCGCTTCGTATCATGTTATCAAGATCCCACCATTTTGCTGTAAATGTTCCGATGTCATCATTGCTTATGGCTGAGTAGTATTCCATAGTGTATATGTGCCACATCTTCTTTATCCAGTCATCTATTGATGGGCTTTTTGGTTGTTTCCATGCCCTGGCCACTGTGAACAATGCTGCAATAAACATGGGGCTGCATGTGTCTTTACGTATCAATGTTTCTGAGTTTTGGGGATATATACCCAGTAGAGGGATTGCTGGGTCATAAGGTAGTTCTATTTTCAGTTTTTTTAGGAACCACCATACTTTCTTCCATAATGGTTGTACTACTTTACATTCCCACCAACAGTGTATGAGGGTTCCTTTTTCTCCACAGCCTCTCCAACATTTGCTATTAAAGGTAAGTTTATTGTCACTGTCCCTTTGAATCTGGGCGGGACCAAGACTACTTGGACCAATAGAATACAGTGTTATTTCTGAGTTTACCCCTTAACTAGCTTTCAGATTTCACTTCCTGTCCTTTAAACACTGCTCTGAGGGCAGCCAGCCCCATGTAAGAAATTTAACTACTCAAGGACTGCAGTGCTGTAAAAAGTCCAAGTTACATGGAGAAACCACTTATAGGTGCTCAGGTCAACACCCCCACCAGGGCTGCCTGCCGACAGCCAGCCATGTGAGTGAGCCATCACTGACTTCTAGCCTGCTCAAGCCTTCAGATTAATCAAGTCCCAGCTGACACTGACTGCAAGCCCAGGAGAGACCCCTAGAGTGACTCACTCACCTGAGGTTGAACTGGAAAGGGTGAAAGGTCAGACAAGGACAGGTGAGAGGGTGCTGGCTAACCTCTCCATGTATAACAATTACCAACTCTGGGCAAACAATTTTTGCAAACCCAACTATTTGAAGGCACTGGAGAGCAATTAGAAACAGGCAGAAACTGGAGGGGATTCAACCATTTCAAGAACAGAACACATGGTTTAAGACTACGTTTAGCCTGACCAGGCAGTGGTTCAGTGGATAGCATGTCTGACTGGGACACAGACAACCCAGGTTCAAAACCCAGAGGTCGCTGGCTTGAGCACGGGCTTATCTGGCTTGAGTGCGGGCTCATCTGGCTTGAGTTCAGGCTCACCAGCTTGAGTGCGGGGTTGTTGGCTTGAGCAAGGGGTCACTTGCTCTGCTGTAGCCCCTCAGTCAAGGCACATATAAGAACTCAATCTGTTGTTATTGTTCAGGGTCTCATGAAGAGGAGCCGAAAAGAATGAGGCAACAACAATACAAGTGGAGGACTCCAATCTCTCCTGGATTGAGGTGCCTTGGAGAGATCAGCTATCCAATGTATTAAGCAGAAACATGACATCATGCATAAGAAACTAACAAGCAAAATACAGTGTACAATTTTATTATTTAGTTTTGCAAAACTGATTAGATTTCTCTTGCCCTTTCTGAGACATAACACTACACCATCTGCTGCTGTCTGATTCCTGACCTGCAGAAAGCTCCAGCCGGGCCAAGCACCCATGTCCTTAGGTCTTCCTTGAACGCAACTGCTTTCAGTCATGTATGCTTAGTCTCAACCTTCACTTTCTCAGGATGGGAACAGAAAGTCACTCGGTGCTTTGGCTTTCCTCCAACAGCAATCAATGAACAGCTAAGGAACCACAACGAAGAATTGATGCTTCTCATCTTTCTCCCCTTTCCTGTCTGCTGTCTGTGCCTATCTCTCTCTCTCTCTCTCTCTCTCTCTCTCTCTCTCTGTGTCACACACACACACACACATACAAAGTTTTTATGGTTTTTCCTCTGGGGACAGACCTCCATCCATGTGGCAAGGGGCAGCTTGAATTCAGGCACAGAAACAGTCATTGACTTGAGGTCTCAAACGCCATGGTTGGGGCCTGCCAGAGCAGTTGGAAATTGAGAGCAGAAGCCCAACATAGAGGGAACCTCAGACAGAGAGGACCTAAGTCTATATAAAAATTACACTTGAATACTCAATGTACTGAAAGAAAAAAGAAAACTGTCAACACTAGATTCCATAGCCACTAAAAATAGCCTAGAAAAATGAAGGCAAAGTAAACTGGCTACTCTTACTGCTGTCATTCAGCAAAAATGATGTTGCCATGTCCTTTAAAGTTATGACTCGTAAGGGGCTCAGATCACTTTCATTCATGTGCACTGACCAGAACTTAGTGCCATAGGTGCAAGGATGGTTGGGAAATGGTGTTTTTAGTAGAACACTCTTGAATTCACTTACAATTCAGTGATTAAGAAGAGAAGGAGAATAAATATAGAGACAGCTAACACTGGAGTCTCTACTACTCCTGCCTTGTGGACAATTATATGATTATATGATGGCTGGAGCTGTGGCAGCCATATTATAATCATGAGGGGAGACCGTACTAACACACTGAGGTTGGAAGATCATCCAGACATAGAGAGCCTGGATCCACTATGACATCATGATCTCAAAACCAGTATTGTTTAAATTCAAATATTATGTGAGTTACATATGTGATTTTAAACCTTCTAGCAGCCACATTTAACAAGTTAAAGCTATATCTGAAACTTTTTTGACATAAACTTTATTTGACCTAATATATAAAAATATTATTTTAGTGTATATTCAACAAAAATTATTAATGATGTTTTACTTTTTACAGTAAATAAAAATACTATACATCCATCCATCTGTTTTCTAAGTTTGTCTGTTAAGAAGATATAGAAGCAACAATATCCCTAGCAATCAGCCCACCTAGCACCCAGATCTTGGTTTCTTAATACTGTTCTCCACTAAAAGGAACCAGAGGTTCTCGCAGAAATGGCTGGTTACAGAGTTGAGGCAGGGAAAGCACAAATGAGCCTGGAACCACTTATTCAAAAAGCAAGGAGGTGCTCAAAGAATGATGGGGACACATCAGAAGGGCATAGGACATAGGAGCCTTTTTTTTTTTTTTTTTGTATTTTTCTGAAGTGAGAAGTGGGGAGACAGACAGACAGACTCCCACATGTGCCCAACCAGGATCCACCCAGCATGCTCACTAGGGAGTGCTGCTCTGCCCATCTGAGGTATTGCTCCATTGCAACCAGAGCCATTGTAGTGCCTGAGGTGAAGGCCATGGATCCATCCTCAACGCCCAGGGCCAACTTTGCTCCAATGGAGCCTTGGCTGCAGGAAGGGAAGAGAGAGACAGAGAGAGAGGAGAGGGGGGAAGGGTGGAGAAGCAGATGGTTGCTTCTCCTGTGTGCCCTGGCCGGGAATTGAACCTGGGACTTCCACATGCCAGGCGGACACTCTACCACTGAGCCAAGTGGCTAGGGCAGCTTAGGAGCCTTCTTGAAAGGGTTCTCATTAGCTTAATCTGGGACAATTTGAGCATTAACAGAAATTATAACAAAGAATTATAATCCACTGAATAAAATAAGAATTCTGCAGTCCATGCTGTTATAAATCAATTGGTAAATACATAAATGAGAAAGGGAAACAAAGTCTTCCTAAGAGTAGAATGCCATGGTTGACGCCTCCTGGATTTATGCTTAGCACCTTTTCAGGTGGTGTCAGTGTGTGTAGCCAGGCCCCTGGGAACTCCAGGCCACAGACAGTGGTCATTGTTATTGTGTGGTTGCTTGTGGTCATACTGCACTGACTCAGTCTTTTCTGTCATCAGCTAGTCCAGTTCATCTGCATCCTCTAGCAGCTACTCTCTCTTCTTCACCAGAATCATCAAATGAGATGAAAAGAAATACTATGAAGTCTTGGCCAGTTTGCTCAGTAGATAGAGCATCCACCCATCATGCGGACATCCCAGGTTCGAGCCCCAGTCAGGGCACACATGAGACACAACCATCTGCTTCTCTTCCCCTCTTACTCTTCCTTTTCTTTCTCTTACCCTCTTGCAACCAGTGGCTTGATTGGTTCGAGCTTTAGGTGCTGAAGATAGCTCGGCTGATTCAAGCATCAGCCCCAGACAGGGTTGCCAGGTGGATCCTGGTCAGGGCACATGCTGGAGTCTATCTCGGTATCTCCCTTCCTCTCACTTAAAAGAGAGAGAGAGAGAGAAATACTTCATGAAAAGAGAACCAAATTATATATGTTATATTACTTTTAGAAATGAGCAGAGAGGTTGGTTTATAGAAGACAGCCTCAGCATCTTGAATGCATGCCTGCTGCCTTTCTCTGTCTACTGCTAGCCTGAGTTCCAGAATCTTTTTGGATGTAGCATCATGGTGTGAGCAAAGTCATGGGTTCTGCTCTAGAGTAGAAAGAGACAGTTAGCCTTGGCCGGTTGGCTCAGCGGTAGAGCGTCGGCCTGGCATGCGGGGGACCCAGGTTCGATTCCCGGCCAGGGCACATAGGAGAAGCGCCCATTTGCTTCTCCACCCCCGCCCCCTCCTTCCTCTCTGTCTCTCTCTTCCCCTCCCGCAGCCAAGGCTCCATTGGAGCAAAGATGGCCCCAGGCGCTGGGGATGGCTCCTTGGCCTCTGGTCGCGGCAGAGCGATGCCCCGGAGGGGCAGAGCATCGCCCCCTGGTGGGCAGAGCGTTGCCCCTGCTGGGCGTGCCAGGTGGATCCCAGTGGGGCGCATGCGGGAGTCTGTCTGACTGTCTCTCCCCGTTTCCAGCTTCAGAAAAATACAAAAAAAAAAAAAAAAAAAAAGAAAGAGACAGTTGGCACCAGAGGACAAGTACTAGTGACCAACTGTGTAAAGCTCTGAAGCAAGAAGAATAAGACAGCATTTCCTGGAAATATTTTGGCCCTTGGAAATAACTATGAACAAGAACAGGTCTGGCCTGAGTGAAAGATCTGCTGAAGTCTCTAATCCCAGTGGTCAGGGGTTGAAAACCAGGCTTTGTTCTCTCTTCTCCTCAACTGCTATCATTGGGAATTTGTAGCCCACATGGATTGGATTCAGCCAACAACCACATGAGAGAGCTTGAGAGCAGATTTACCCTCAATTGAGCCTTAAGACCTTTCAGTCATGGCAAGGGCTGGATAGCACCCTGAGAGGCACAGTCAGAGGATCCACGCTCAGATTCCCAGCCTGCAGAAACCATGACATATGTTGTTTGTTTAAACACTAAGAATTATAACGCTTTGCCATAAAGATTGTTAACTAACACAAAGAATATATCGGAGCAAACTGAAAGCAAAGGACTGTTATCACTCGAATCTGAGAGACGAGGGTGTGGAGGAAGGCTACCGCAGGGACGTTCAATTCAAGCCGCGAGAAAGTGCGCCGGTGGTAAGTCATCCCGCACTCGGAAACCGCCGCCGGCCGCCGCCGCCGCGCCGTGCGAGCAGTGGGTCGGTTGCAGAGCCAGCGGCAAACAGCCGCTGGCGCGCTCCCGGTCTGATTGCAGACCGAGCATTGCAGACCGAGCACCGCTAACGTTCCCAGCGGCCCGCGCACGGGGAGCGGGAGAGGCCCCAGGGCGGTATTTCCCTACTTGGGAGATTCTCTCCGCGGGCGGGGGCACCTCACCCAGCCATTCAAGCTAACAATCAAGCGTTGGGGAAGGGGCGCGCGCAGGCAGCCTGAAATACCTTCGGGAGCACAGCTGCGACCCAATTACTAAAATTAACTTAACCCGTGAAATCTGCGCACCCTCGGTTCTAATTGATAAGATCTCTCTCAGTTCACCGACCCAAGACAAGAGGAGTGATATTTTTTGGTGCCTCTCGCTAAAGGGGCGGGGGCAACTTCTGATTGATAGAGCCTCCATATTCAGGGATAAACGCTAACAAGAAGGACTTGGCAGATAATAAGATCTATACCACACTAGTCGCAAGCAGAGACTAGTGCCTCTTTTTACCGGCCAAAACAGGCTACAAAGTGTGGAAAGCCTGGGTTGAGAGGTCCAACGGAATGCTAGGCGCTGAACAATCACCTTGACAACAATTGACTCCCACCCCCGCCTGATTACACTGGAGGCCCTGACTGTCAGAGCCCTTCCCAGAGCCTTGCACTGAGTGGGGATAGAGTGGGGATTTCCCAGCTCTTTGAGCCTCTTACTCCCCAGGCAGAAGCAGTGGCAGCCTTGGGGCTGGATCGCCAGGCTGCTGGTTCGGGAGGGGGGGACTGGGAGAGAGAATCCACGAAGGCGAACTCTCTCGTCGTTAGACCCTGCAGACGCCGGCAGGCCTTGACTACCAACAAGACTAAAGCCAATTGTGTGACATTGCCATAGAACCCCATCAACTGCAAGTCCCTGCCTGGGTGTGGCGCAGGGGCAGGGCCTGGGGTGCAGAGTCGCCGACCGGGAAGAGGGAGAGAGGAGAAGGAGGAAGAGGTTGACATCTCAAAATCAGGAAAAATCCACAGACTTTGCAGCTTGTTCCACTGTTTGTTGGTTTGTTTTTTTTTTTTTTTGTAGTTGTTGTTGTTTGTTCCTTCTATCTTATTGCCTTTATTTCCTCCACCTCAGCCCTTCTATTCTCTGCCCATCTTATGCTTCCCTTTTCTTGAACTACACTACCCATAAGTGTTACATTTTATTTCTCTCCTTCATCCTCACCCTCCTTTGGGGTTATACTCCAGGACACTTAATTCTCACTCTCTCCTCTTTTGTTTTTTTTTGCCTTATTTTGTTTTTTTTCTCTTCCTTTTTTTATTTCTTCCTTCGTTTTTCACTCTTTCTTATTTTTTTCCTTTCTATTCGTTTTTTCTTTTCTCGTTTTACTTTCCTCCCATTTAATCCTCAATCACGAACAAATTAGTTAACTTGGACTCAAGGTTTTTTTTGGCTTTGTTTTTCTTTTTCGGTTTTGTTTTTGTTTTTTTCTGGTTGGTTTGTTTTTGTGGCATTTTGGGTCCTCCCAACCCAAGGTCTCCATTGTATTTGGTCTTTGCTCCACTTAATACAACGTATTTTTACTTATTATTTTTATTTTTTCTTCTTGATTATTCCTTTTTTTTTTGTCCTTTTTTCTGGTTCCCTCTTGTCCCTCTCATTATATCTCTTGGTTGACCGTCACCCACAGGCAGATCAACTTATGCTTGTCTAAGATTTTCTTCCCTTTTTTTTTTTTTAATTAATTTATTTATTTATTTTTGCCCCCTTAAACTCTTCACCGCAAACCAGGCCCTCCATTATAGGCACGATATTTCCCTGAGGAGGGGAGAGGAGGGAAGGAGAACAAAGAAAAAAAAAGGGGGAAATAATAAATTATTACTGCTTTTTTTTTTTGTGGGGTGTTTTACCCTTTGTTTTTTTGTTTTTCTTTTTTTTTTTGTTTTTTTTTTTTTGTTTTTCTTTTTGTTTTTGTTTTTTACTTTTTACTCTTTATTAATTCTAATTAGTGCTATCAACAAGACCACCCGCAGATGCCAATAAGAAAGAGGAAATCAAATATTATGGATACAAAAGAAAGAGAGGTAACACAAATAGATGTGGAAAAATCTATGGAGAAAAGACTTAACATATTGGAAGCCTTGGAGCTAAATGACAGAGAATTTAAAATAGAAATCTTAAAAATACTCAGAGATATACAAGAAAACATGGAAAGGCAATATAGGGAGATCAGAAAACAACTCAATGAACACAAAGAATATATTACCAAGGAAATTGAAACTATAAAAAACAAATCAAACAGAAATGAAAAACTCAATTCACGAGCTGAAAAACGAGGTAACAAGCTTAGCTAGCAGAACAACCCAGATTGAAGATAGGATTAGTGAAATAGAAGACAAACAACTTGAGGCACAACAGAGAGAAGAAGAAGAGACCTCAAAAATAATAAAAAACGAGAAAGCCCATCAGGAATTATCTGACTCCATCAGAAAGAATAACATAAGAATAATAGGTATATCAGAGGGAGAAGAGAAAGAAAATGGAATGGAGAATATACTCAAACAAATAATAGACGAGAACTTCCCAAGCCTGTGGAAAGAACTAAAGCCTCAAATTCAAGAAGCAAACAGAACACCAAGTTTTCTTAACCCCAACAAACCCACTCCAAGGCACATCATAATAAAGATGACACAAACCAATGACAAAGAAAAAATTCTCAAGGCAGCCAGGGAAAAGAAGAGTACAACATATAAAGGAAGGCCTATTAGATTATCATCAGATTTCTCAGCAGAAAATCTACAAGCTAGAAGAGAGTGGACCCCAATATTTAAGGCCCTGAAAGAGAGGAACTTTCAGCCAAGAATACTATACCCATCAAAGCTATCCTTCAAGTATGAAGGAGATATAAAAACATTCACAAATACAGAAAAGATGAGAGAATTTATCACGAGAAAGCCCCCACTCCAGGAAATACTAAAGGGGGTTTTCCAACCAGATTCAAAGAACAAAAGAAAACAACACCACAAGTAACAGCTCCACCAAGAACACAATAAAACCAAACTTAAACTGTGACAACAAAGGAAAAAAAAGGGGGGGAGAGAATGGAGATTAACAGTAGCAAAGGACGATGAAGTGCAGAAATACTTATAAGATAGGGTACTACAATGAATATGGTAGGTACCCTTTTCATTACTTAATGGTAACCACCCTTGAAAAAACCACCACAAAAACACATGACTTAAAAAAAGGTAGCAACAGAGGAAAGAAGTATGGAACACAAACAAACAGAAACAAATGATAGAAAAACAAAAGAGAAGAATCAAACTAGATACAAAACTAACAGAAAGCAATTTATAAAATGGTAGTAGGGAACCCACAAGTGTCAATAATTACACTAAATGTAAATGGATTAAACTTACCAATAAAAAGACACAGAGTAGCAGAATGGATTAAAAAAGAAAATCCAACTATATGCTGCCTACAAGAAACACATCTAAGCAACAAGGATAAAAACAAATTCAAAGTGAAAGGCTGGAAAACAATACTCCAAGCAAACAACACCCAAAAAAAAGCAGGTGTAGCAATACTCATATCTGATAATGCTGACTACAAGACAGAAAAAGTACTCAGAGACAAAAATGGTCACTTCATAATGATTAAGGGGACACTGAATCAAGAAGACATAACAATCCTTAATATATATGCACCAAACCAAGGAGCACCAAAATATATAAGACAGCTACTTATTGACCTTAAAACAAAACTAACAAAAATACAATCATACTTGGAGACCTCAATACTCCGCTGACGGCTCTAGATCGGTCATCCAAACAGAGAATCAATAAAGATATAGTGGCCTTGAACGAAATACTAGAACACCTGGATATGATAGACATCTACAGGACACTTCATCCCAAAGCGACAGAGTATACATTTTTCTCTAGTGTACATGGAACATTCTCAAGAATTGACCATATGTTGGGCCACAAAGACAATATCAGCAAATTTAGAAAAATTGAAATTGTACCAAGCATATTTTCTGATCATAAAGCCTTGAAACTAGAATTCAACTGCAAAAAAGAGGGGGAAAAACCCACAAAAATGTGGAAACTAAACAACATACTTCTAAAAAAATGAATGGGTCAAAGAAGAAATAAGCGCAGAGATCAAAAGATACATACAGACAAATGAAAATGAAAATACGACATATCAGAATCTCTGGGATGCAGCAAAAGCAGTAATAAGAGGAAAGTTCATATCACTTCAGGCCTATATGAACAAACAAGAGAGAGCCGAAGTAAACCACTTAACTTCACACCTTAAGGAACTAGAAAAAGAAGAACAAAGACAACCCAAAACCAGCCGAAGAAAGGAGATAATAAAAATCAGAGCAGAAATAAATGAAATAGAGAACAGAAAAACTATAGAAAAAATCAATAAAACAAGGAGCTGGTTCTTTGAAAAGGTCAACAAAATTGACAAACCCTTGGCAAGACTCACCAAGGAAAAAAGGCACAGGACTCAAATAAATAAAATCCAAAATGAAAGAGGAGAGATCACCACAGACATCATAGATATACAAAGAATTATTGTAGAATACTATGAAAAATTATATGCCACCAAATACAACAATCTAGAAGAAATGGATAATTCCTAGAACAATACAACCTTCCTAGACTGAGTCATGAAGAAGCAGAAAGCCTAAACAGACCAATCAGCAGGGAGGAAATAGAAAAAAACTATTAAAAACCTCCCCAAAAATAAAAGTCCAGGCCCAGACGGTTATACTAGTGAATTCTATCAAACATTCAAAGAACACTTGGTTCCTATTCTACTCAAAGTCTTCCAAAAAATTGAAGAAGAAGCAATACTTCCAAACACATTTTATGAGGCCAACATAACCCTCATACCAAAACCTGGCAAGGATGGCACAAAGAAAGAAAACTACAGACCAATATCTCTAATGAATACAGATGCTAAAATTCTAAACAAAATACTGGCAAACCGAATACAACAACATATTAAAAAATAATACATCATGATCAAGTGGGATTCATCCCAGAATCTCAAGGATGGTTCAACATACATATAACGGTTAACGTAATACACCATATCAACAAAACAAAGAACAAAAACCACATGATCTTATCAATAGATGCAGAAAAGGCTTTTGATAAAATACAACACAATTTTTATGTTTAAGACTCTCAACAAAATGGGTATAGAAGGAAAATATCTCAACATGATAAAGGCCATATATGATAAACCATCAGCTAACATCATATTAAATGGCACTAAACTGAAGGCTTTCCCCCTTAAATCAGGAACAAGACAGGGTTTGTCCACTCTCTTCCACTCTTATTTAACGTGGTGCTAGAAGTTCTGGCCAGAGCAATCAGACAAGACAAAGAAATAAAAGGCATCCATATTGGAAAAGAAGAAGTAAAGGTATCACTTTTTGCTGATGATATGATCCTATACATCGAAAACCCGAAGGACTCCACAAAAAGATTATTAGAAACAATAAACCAATACAGTAAGGTCGCAGGATACAAAATTAACATACAGAAGTCCATAGCTTCTCTATGCCAACAATGAAATATTAGAAAACGAACTCAAAAAAATAATCCCCTTCACGATTGCAACCAAAAAAAATAAAATACCTAGGAATAAACATAACAAAGAATGTAAAGGACCCTATATAATGAAAATTAACAAAGCATTGTTAAGGGAAATCGAAAAAAGATACAATGAGATGAGAAAAATATTCCTTGTTCTTGGATAGGAAGAATAAATATAATCAAAATGGCCATATACCCAAAGCAATATACAAATTTAATGCAGAATTCACCATCAAAATTCCCTATGAGATTTTTAAAGAAATGGAACAAAAAATCATCAGATTTATATGGAACTATAAAAAACCCCGAAATAGCCAAAACAATCCTAAGGAAAAGAAATGAAGCTGGGGGCATTACAATACCTGACTTTAAACTATATTATAGGGCCACAAAAATCAAAACAGCATGGTATTGGCAGAAAAATAGACACTCAGACCAATGGAACAGAATAGAAAGCCCAGGAAATAAAACCACATATATATGGTCAAATAATCTTTGATAAAAGGGCCAACAACACACAATGGAGAAAAGAAAGCCTCTTCAACAAATGGTGTTGGGGAAAACTGGAAAGCCACATGCAAAAGAATGAAAACTCGACTACAGCCTGTCCCCGTGTACTAAAATTTAATTCAAAATGGGATCAAAGACCTAAATATAAGACCTGAAACAATAAAGTACATAGAAGGAAGACATAGGTACTAAACTCATGGACCTAGGTATTTAAAGAAACATTTTATGAACTTGACTCCAATGGCAAGAGAAGTGAAGGCAAAGATAAATGAATGGGACTACATCAAGAATCAAAAGTTTTTGCTCAGCAAGAGAAACTGATATAAAAATAAACAGACAGCCAACTAAATGGGAATGATATTTTCAAACAACAGCTCAGATAAGGGCCTAATTTCCAAAATTTACAAAGAACTCATAAAACTCAACAACAAACAAACAAACAATCCAATAAAAAAAATGGGAAGAAGACATGAATAGACACTTCTCCCAGGAAGAGATACAAATGGCCAACAGATATATGAAAAAATGCTCAGCTTCATTAGTTATTAGGGAAATGCAAATCAAAACTACAATGAGATACCACCTCACACCTGTTAGATTAGCTATGATCAACAAGACGGGTAATAGCAAATGTTGGAGAGGCTGTGTGAGAAAAAGGAACCCTCATTCACTGTTGGTGGACTGTAAGGTAGTAACAACCATTATGGAGGAAAGTATGGTTGGTTCCTCAAAAAACCTGCAAATAGAACTACCTTATGACCCAGCAATTCCCTCTACTGGGTATATACCCCCAAAACTCAGAAACATTGATACGTGAAGACACATGTAGCCCCATGTTCATTGCAGCACTGTTCACAGTGGCCAAGACATGGAAACAACCAAAAAGCCCCTTCAATAGAAGGACTGGATAAAGAAGATGTGGCACATATACACTATGGAATACTACTCAGCCAAAGAAAACGATGACATCAGACATTTACAGCAAAATGGTGGGATCTTGATAACATTATAAAGGAGTTGAAATAAGTAACTCAGAAAAAAACAAGAACTACATGGATTCCAGTACATTTGGAGGGAACATAAAAGTGAGACGAAGAGACAGGACAAAGAGTGTGGTGGTTAACAGTCGCTGTGAGGTGGGGGACTAGACAACCGGGTAGGCACACGAGGGGAGTGTTAGGGGGGAGGGGGATGGGCAACAAGAGAACTAGATTAGAGGGTGGCGAAGATGGAGGAAAAAAGAGTAGAATGCCAATGAAAAAATGTAAAAAAAAAAGATAAAATTATTTGATAGTGATATAATATTAACAAGTCAGACAAATACCATCAATGGATGCTAAAATGAATGGATGAAAGTTTGGGAAGTATCAAATATTAGCAGTGTCAAAGTCTCTCCATATATTAATTACAAAGATAAAATAGTAATATTACAGTAGAGAAATCTGACAGGCACCATCTGAAAAAGATTTTTAAATAAAAATATTTAAATTCTAGGGTATGTTTTATACTTAGAGCACAGCTGCTACATTTCAAGTGCCCAGCTACATGTGGCCTGTGAACCATATTAAACAACTCAGATTTTTCTTCTTTTTTCTTCATTATTTTTATTTATTTATTTTGCGAGAGAGACAAAGAGAGGACAGACAGGAAGGGAGAGAGATGAGAAGCATCACTCATAGTTGCAGCACTTTAGTTCTTCATTGATTGCTTTCTCATATGTGCTTTGACCTGGAGGATCCAGCTGAGCCAGTGACCCCTTGCTCAAGCCAGCGACCTTGAGTTCAAGCCAGCAGGATTCAAGCCAGCGACCTTTGGGCTTAAGCCAGCGACTATGGAGTCATGTGTATGATCCCACGCTCAAGGCCAGACCCCATGCTGAAACTGGTGAGCCTGCGCTCAAGCCGGCAACCTACAGGTTTCAAACATGGGTCCTCAGCATCCCAGGTCAATGCTCTATCCACTGAGCCACTGCCTGGTTAGGCTAAACAAAACAGCTTTCAATAGACCCTGCTGTCTAGGTTACTCATCATGAAAATGATAAATGTTGTTACTAAGGCATGTTCATTTCATGTTATTTTACCTATAACAGAATGCATAAGTGATCCACTCACACACCCTCACAGCAACCACGCACATACACAATCACACACATACTGTGGTGGGATCAATAATGGCCCCAAAGTGCCCAATCCAATCCCCGGAACCTGTGAATACTTTATGTGACATGGCAAAGGGACTTTGCCTATGTAACAAAGATTAACAGATGTTAAACTAGAGAGATTGTCCTGGGTTATCCCCGGGGCCCAATCTAAACACATGAGTCCCTAAAGCAGAGAACTTCCTCCAGTTGGAAGGAGACAGAAATGTGGCAGAAGGAGAAGTCAAAAGGATTCCAGGCAAGAGAAGGATTGGACACACTGCTGCTGGCTCTGAGATGTGGGGTCCATGTGCAAGGACCAGAGAGAGGCTGGCAAGAACTAAGAATATACCCTCACTGCCAGCAGGAAACAGGAACACCAGTGTTAGGGGTGCAAGGAATGGAATTCTGCCAACAGATCAACTGAGCTTGAAGGTAGACTGTTCCCATGGCTTCACCATAAGAATCCCACCAGCCACACGTGGATTTCAGCCCTGTGAGGCCCATAGCAGAGAAAGTGGCTGAACCCATCTGAAGCTCTGACATATAAAACAGTGAGATAACAAACCTGCATTGTTTTAAGATTCTAAGTTTTTCCCTGGCCGATGAGCTCAGTGGATAGAGCCTCAGCCCGGCCTGCGGACATCCTAGGTTTGATCGCCAGTCAGGGCACACATGAGAAGTAACCATCTGCTTCTCTTCCCCTCCCACTTTCTTTTCTCTCTCTTTTTCCCTCTCGCAGCTAGTGGCTCAACTGGTTCGAGCATTGGGTGCTGAGGATAGCTCAGTTGATTTGAGCATCAATCCCAGATGGGGTTGCCAGGTGGATCCTGGTTAGGGAGTATGCGGAAGTCTTTCTCTCCATCTCTCCACCTCTCACTTAAAAAAAAAAAAGTTAACCTTGAAATACTTTGTTATGGCCCTGGCCAGTTGGCTCAGCGGTAGAGCGTTGGCCTGGTGTGCGGGGGATCCGGATTCGATTCCCGGCCAGGGCACATAGGAGAAGCGCCCATTTGCTTCTCCACCCCCGGCCCCTCATTCCTCTCTGTCTCTCTCTTCCCCTCCCGCAGCCAAGGCTCCATTGGAGCAAAGATGGCCCGGGCGCTGGGGATGGCTCCTTGGCTTCTGCCCCAGGCGCTAGAGTGGCTCTGGTCGCGGCAGAGCGACGCCCCGGAGGGGCAGAGCATCGCCCCCTGGTGGGCAGAGCGTCGCCCCTGGTGGGCGAGCCGGTGGATCCCGGTCGGGCGCATGCGAGAGTCTGTCTGACTGTCTCTCCCCGTTTCCAGCTTCAGAAAAAAAAAAAAAAAGAAAGAAATACTTTGTTATGACAGCAAAAGAAAACTAATCCACACAAACATACTCACAGTCCCAGAGCAGAAAAAGCATCATTATTTTATAACTTTTATTTTAGAAAAAAATTTTTTTTTTAGATTTTATTCATTTTTAGAAAGAGAGGAGAAAGAAAGAGTAAGAGAAGGGGGGAGCAGAAAGCATCATCTCCTATAAGTGCCTTGACCAGGCAAGCCCAGGGTTTTGAACTGGTGACCTCAGTATTCCAGATCAACACTTTATCCAATGCACCACAAGTCAGGCATATTATAATTTATTTAAACAATTTATACAAAAAGTAGAAAATATTTTACTGGCTCTTAGTTTTAAATTTCACAAAGATAAATATATTAATAAGGGTTGGGTGGCAATAAATTAAGAAAAGTGGAAGATGCATAAATAAAATCTAAGATGATGAGACAGGTTATTGGTGGGTCTCAGGATCTCCACTGGTGGCACATTTCAGGTCATGAGTGAGGAGGCGGAAGGGGTTGAATGTGACAGAAGCTTTGAGGCAGTCAGGGGATTCCTGTGGAGAGGAAGGGACAGGTCAGTCAGTGGCTGTCCATCATCAGGGCTCCCAGTTGTCTCATGACACAGGTCACACACCTTTTTCTGGGCCTCGTGGAGGCGGTGCAGCCAGTGGCGGAGGTGGCCCTGTAGCCTGTGTCCTGCTGTGGACTGAGCTGGGACCTGTGGGCAGAGGAGGGCGGTCTGTGAGGCAGGACCTGGGACGTAGGGGACAATATGGTGGTCAGAGACCACAGACATGACCTGGGAGCCCAGGGCACTCACACAGGCCTGAAGCTTGGCATGGATGTGGCGCAGAGTGTGAAGGGGCTGGTCCAGGATGTCCCCGGGGTTAAGTTAGCCACAGTCCCCAGGACCTTCAGTGTCAGGGACAGCTCAGCCTCCAAGGCCACAGGGCGCTCCCACACCTGAGGAGGGGAGACAGAGGCAGGTAAGGGCTGCATGTGAAAGAGAACAGGCGAGGAGGACTGAGGAAGGAGCAGGTGAAGGTGAAAGGTCAGGGAACAGGTAAGAGGGTGCAGCCAGTGTGGGCAGGTGAGGGGAAGAGGCCAGCGGGACTGAGGGGGAGGACAGACAGACAGGGACGAGTGAGAGGGGAAAGTGAAGGGGCCACCGAAGGAGCCAGAGGAGCAGCCAGGTGAGGTCAGGGCGGGGCCTGACTCTCCCAACTCACCTGCAGCTGCCTCAGGTCCCGGGTCCTGGGGAATGGGCGGGAGCTGCAGCTCCAGTTCTTCAGTGAGAGCGACTCTTCCTGGAGAGCAAGGGTAGAGGTCAGCCCACAGCTGGAGGGCTGGAGGTCAGACCACAGCTGGATGGGAGGATGGCTAGCAACAGGAGGAGGGGCGTGAACTTCCAAAAGGATGGCAGAGGAGCACCATGCAGAACAACACGAGTCAGCCCAATGCAACAAGAGCAGGAGAGAGCCCACTGTGTGAGGCTGGAGGTTAGCCCAGTGGAGGGAGGGTACAGGTCCATCTTCAGCCAGATGTCACCTGGTAATCCACTGAGGGAGGCGTGGAGGTCAGCCCACAGCAGGTGGGGCAGTGGGAGACTCACCAAGGCATCCTTGGCCCTCTTGAAAACCTTCATCTCTTGTGGGGACAGCAACTTGAACTGGGCCATGTGGCAGTTCCTTTGCACCCGGGAGGGGCATAGGGACAGAAACTGCTCCTGTTCTGGTCAGCACCATGGTCATCAGCACCAGCACCAGTGTGCAACCCACAGTCAAGTCTGTGTTACAGAAGGATAGACAGATGAAGGGATAGGGACAGGGAGTGTCAGGGTCTGAGGGTGGAGGCTGTGGGGAGGTGAGGGTCATGGACGTGATGTGAAGGCTCACCCAGCTTCATCGTCGTCTCTGGTCTCTGGTCTCTGTCAGCAGATGGGGACCCAAATATTTGCTCACAGGCTGTCACCTGGGTCTCTCACTCAGCCTTGTTTGGTGTCTCTGACCTCAGTCTACTCTTCTGGGCCTCAGCCTGCTGCTCTGTCAGTGTCTCTGAACTTCCAGCTCTGTATGTGGTATAATTCCTGCCTGAGCTTATGGTGCAGTTTTTAGCCTGGACACACAGGCAATCCAGGCTGATGTAGGAAAAGTGAAAACATGCCTTCTGCCAGGGGATGCCCCAGGCTGGGGAAGCCCGTGTGGGGCGGGGCCTTAGCCAGGTGAGCAGCTGGAGTGAAAGAGAAACTGGCACAGATTCACCTACAGGAGATGAGTTCCTAAAGAAATTTCAGGATAAGGCAGCCTCAACCCCATAAAGAGGGGTCATGGTGTCCTGATGGGGAGAGGACCGAGAGACGTGCCTTTCTGCAGGATACCCCAGTGCAGGAATAAGAAGAGAACTGCCACAAAGAACCTAGACCTTCCAAGAGAAAAGCTATTCAGGGCAGGTGTAAAGATGAAAGGAGAAGATGCCAGGGGCGGTAGAGAGTCAGAAGGGCAAAGCAGCTGAAAATTAAGAGTAAAGACCATTTCCCTAATAGCTAGTGAAGATAAGCATCTTTTCATATATCTATTGGCCATTTGTATTTCTTTTTGGGAGAAGTCTGTTCATATCTTCTTCCCATTTTTTTTTTTTTTTCCTGAAGCTGGAAACAGGGAGAGACAGTCAGACAGACTCCCGCATGCGCCCCAACGGGATCCACCCGGCACGTCCACCATGGGGCGACGCTCTGCCCACCAGGGGGCGATGCTATGCCCATCCTGGGCGTCGTCATGTTGCGACCAGAGCCACTCTAGCGCCTGGGGCAGAGGCCACAGAGCCATCCCCAGCACCCGGGCCATCTTTGCTCCAATGGAGCCTTGGCTGCGAGAGGGGAAGAGAGAGACAGAGAGGAAGGCGCGGCGGAGGGGTGGAGAAGCAAATGGGCGCTTCTCCTATGTGCCCTGGCCGGGAATCGAACCCGGGTCCTCCGCACGCTAGGCCGACGCTCTACCGCTGAGCCAACCGGCCAGGGCAACTCTTCTTCCCATTTTTTATTGGATTGTTTACTTGTTTGTTATTGAGTTTTGTGAGTTCTTTGTATATTTTGGATATTAGGTACTTATCTGAGCTGTTGTTTGAAAATACCATCTCCCATTTAGCTGTCTGTCTGTTTGTTTGTTGTCAGTTTCTCTTGCTGTGCAAAAGCTTCTAAGTCTGATGCAGTCCCATTCATTTATCTTTGCCTTCACTTCCCTTGCCTTTGAAGTCAAATTCATAAAATGTTCTTTATGGCCAAAGTCCATGAGTTTAGTACCTATCTTATCTTCTATGTAATTTATTGTTTCAGATCTTATATTTAGGTCTTTGGTCCATTTTGAATTAATTTTGGTACAAGGAGACAAACTGTAGTTGAGTTTCATTCATTTGCACATGGCTGTCCAGTTTTCCCAGCACCATTTATTGAAGAGGCTTTCTTTTCTCCGTTGTATGTTTTTGGCTCCTTTATCAAAGATTATTTGACCATATATATGTGGTTTTATTTATGAACTCTCTATTCTGTTCCATTGGTCTGAGTGTCTATTAAAGAAATGCAAATCAAAACTATAATGAGATACCACCTTATACCTGTTAGATTAACTTGTATCAATAAGACAGGTAATAGGAAGTATTGGAGAGGCTGTGGAGAAAAAGGAACCCTCATTCACTGCTGGTGGGAACGTAAAGTAGTACAACCACTATGGAAGAAAGTATGGTGGTTCCTCAAAAAATTGAGACTAAAACTACCATATGACCCAGCAATCCCTCTACTGGGTATATACCCCAAAACTCAGAAACATTGCTGCGTAAAGACACATGCAGCCTTATGTTCATCGCAGCATTGTTCACAGTGGCCAAGATATGGAAACAACCACAGAGCCCTTCAATAGAAGAATGGATAAAGAAGATGTGGTATACAAAGTAGTGTACAATGGAATACTACTCAACCATAAGAAATTATGACATAGGATCATTCATGACAACATGGATGGACCTTGATAACATTATACTGAGTGAAATAAATAAATCAGAAAAAACTAAGAACTGTATGATTCCATACATTGGTGAGACACAATTGAGACTCATGGACATAGATAAGAGTGCAGTGGTTACCAGAAGGAGGAGAAGGAAGGAGAGGGAGGGGTGGGGGAAGGGGAGGGGCATAAAGAAACCAAATAAAAGGTGATGGAGAACAATTTGAGTTTGGGTGATGGATATACAACATAATCAAATGTCAAAATGATCTGGAGATGTTTTCTCTAATTCTATATACTCTAGTGATCAATGTCACCCAGTTAAAATTAATTATCTAAATAAAATTATAAAATTTTAAAAAAAGAGAGAGATTGAAGACCAGCTCACCTGACCTGTCCTGGCACAGTGGATCAAGTGACAACCTGGAAAACTGAGGTTGCCAATTTGAAACTACGGTCTTGCCTACTCAAGGCACATACAAGAAGCAACTACTATGAGTTGATGCTTCCTAACCCACCACCCCTTCTTTCTCTTCTCTCTTTAAAATCAATAAATAAAATCTTTGAAAAAAATAGAGAGAGAGAGAAAGAGACAGAAGGGAGACCAGCTCTTCCCTCCCTTCCCCAGAGGTACTGAGAGAGAAAGGAGGGGAGGAGGGGAGTCTGACTAACATCTTTCATTGTCCAGGCACAAAGGGACCCAGGAATAGGAGGCTCTACAAGGAAGTTGGGGTGTGGCCAAGGTCTTCAGGGGAACCAGCTCCGTTTGTGTTAAATGCCTTCACTCATTCATGAAGTATTAGTCAGCCCTACTTTGTGTCAGGCACTGCTCAAGGTGCCAGGAATAGGGCATTGAAAAAAAAAGAAAGAAAACCTTATGAAACAACCCTTTCCGGAGCTTTTTACTAGAAAGGAGTAAAGGAAAGTAGGGGAAGGGGGTTAAGCACATGGTGTACATTATACCAGGTGACAGAAAATGAAAAAACATCTTAAGCGAGGTGAAGGCAGAGTATAGGTAGGGGTTTCACTGAATGAGTTGGCCTGAAAAATCACATATGAGCAAAGACTCAAAGGAAGTGAGGGAGAGAGCTATGTGAAGATCTGAGGGGGAGCAGTCAGTGCAAAAGAAAGATAAAGACACCCGCATGTGTCGAGCACTTTATATCTCACTCACATGGAGGCTTTGCCACAGTGTAGTATTGAACCCATGTAAACATCAAGGGCGTTCAATACTTTGACTACATTTTAAACATGGAGTGACATGGGCAGGATAGGGATAGAAGCTTAAGGTTGTGACTTATTATAAAAATAAAGTATCTTAGCCCTGGTGGGTTAGCTCTGTTGCTTAGAGGAAAGCAACCAATGACTGCACAACTAAGCCGAACAACAAATAAATGCATCTCTCCCTCTTTCTCCCCCCACCTCTTTCTGTCTCTCTAAAATCAATCAATAAATTTTAAAAAATAAAGTACTTTTAAATAATAACTAACTAAATAAGTAGGAAGTAAAATGCAGGGACTCAGAGAGGTTAAGAGACCTGCACATGGGCATGCAGCAATTAAGTGGTGAGGAAGGAATTTAGCCAGTTTTGTCTAACACCCAGACAGTAACCACTGCACTGTGCCACTTCTGTGGTGGTAGATCTTCTGGATGTGAAAACAATGAATTTCTAGGAAAGAAGGTGCCAACTGCTTTTCGACACTTGACTCCCACCCAACCCCTTTTTTTCCTTATTCATAATTCCAGGGAGAGATTGGAGGGAAATCTCGGATGGAAAAATTGAGCTCTGATACACAAAAACGTTTCAAAACCAAGAACAGAAACTTACCCAAATCAACTTCTAGTGCATGGGTCAGTTTCTGTCAATTGCACAGGCCTTAACCCAGGGGAGGAGACATTGCATCAACAGTGATTCTGAACATGAACACAGGATCTCAAAATTCCTAAACTTCATACTTGTTTTTCTTAGAAAAGAAGTTCAGTGAGGTGTAAAGAGCATGGGCTATGGAGCTAAAGGGTCTGAGATTCACACCTGGCTCTGACCCTCACTAGCTGTGTGGCCTTGACAAAGAGGCATGCAGTTAGCAACAAAGGTCACCAGCCCACAGACATGGCCTAATAAAAATGTGTAAATGTTTGTATACTTATGTGTATGTGTGGTTATTTAATAAAGATCATTAATTAAGACCATCCTATGACCTCAGCTGGAATTTTTATAAATGCTATTGCAATATACATTATTCATTTGGAAGGGAGAGATAATAATGTCATTGTATACATGAGGTCAGTGAAGCTCAGGGAGAAGTTATTTGCCCAGTTACACCATAATTAAGTGGCAGGGTCAGAATTCAAACTCAAGTCACCTGATTTCCCTGGCTCAGCATTTTTAATTGAAAAGTGTCCTTCAAAATGTTCACGGGGGAACAACCAATGTAAATTGGCAAGAATATTTAATAATGTTTATAAATTAACACCAGAAGACAGAATAGCGAATTACAAAGGTTTTCACAAATACATAGGACACATAGGTAACAGAATGCAAAGTTCACTGCCAAATCCCTTAGGGGTAAGGCCTCTCCAGTGGGAAGATCCAAGAGACACAGATTCATAGAATCTCAAAGGGGACACTGAAGAGCTCAAATCAGGTGTGGGACCTGCCATGGGATTCGAGGTTCGGGGCTTCTGGTACCAGAGAAGTAGAAAGTGGGCCATGTTATGTAGGGTCAGTGACCTATGTCCACACAAAACTCAAGTCTCTTTTTGCCAGACAGGGCCCCTAGATGAACTTAGGGCAGTGGTTCTCAAACTTTTTGAAGTCGGGGCACATTTAAAATCCTACAAATAGTTGTAGGCACACTATATACAAATTTCTGAGAAATATGTTATAATAGTTAAGTCAAATATTAAAGAAAAAAATATAAAGTCTAAGCATGCTTTTATGGTAATTAAACAAAATAAATACGGCAAAATTAAATTTATTCTGACATTAAAAACATTTTTTGAGTTATGCTTTTAGAATTCATAAAAAAGAGGGGTTAAAAATAAAAAAAGACAAAAAAGTTATCTTTTTATATATATAGATACACTCTTAGTAAGATTTAGTAAATTCAGCAGGTCCTGGCACAAATGTGTTAAGTTTTTTGATTCTCGTGTTTATGAGAAACATGAGCCTGATGTGTCCTAGAGATTTCTTCAATGTTTGGGCATATATTTGAAAGACAAACTCTCATGTCCTTGTCAATACATTGAAGAATTCCTCTCTTTTTACTCTTAATTGTGTTGAGACTAGAAAATCATAAATCATATAAATAAGATGTTGAAAATTGTAGTAAAATGTACAAAGCTGTTTTTAGATATTGCCACATATTCTTCTTTTATAGAAATCCAAAAAGGTTCAAGAGATAATTCCTTACGTTTAATCATCAATCCACGATCAGTGGATATAGCTGCCAGTTCTTCTTCTTCTGTTTATGTTAAACCAAAATCACTGGAAGCTTCCATGAATGAGTTTCTAATCTAATCGTATTGTTAAGTGTTAAGTGATAGAAAATGCTGTATATTAAATTCTGTCCATAAGCCTTCAAGATCTATTTTATTTACACTTAACTTTTGCTCACTTCCAGAATCATATTCTTCAATATCATGCTTCTTTTTGATAAATCTATCCATTTTATTTGGGTGTATTTATCTAAAAATAATATAATGTGTTAATAATAAATATAATAATGATGTGTTAACAAAAAGAGTGGTATTTCCATAATGAAATGGTATAACAGAGTAACTACATTTATTTTTATATCTGGGCACATGCTGCGAACCAACGCAGCTAGTAATTCTAGTTCCCAAGTGGTAACAGTGAGGAATTAAGAAAATATGTGGAATTAAGAAAATACAGGATAGGGAGGGCCCTGTAACTGTTGCTGGCAAGAACAAAGCACGCCCCAAAACCGCATCTTGCTTTATTTATAGGGCAAAGTGAGGCCTTTAGCAAATCTTAACTTTATGCCAAACAAAGGATAGAAGAAACTTGCCTCCAGTCTTTCCAGGGAACAGGGGGATAGTGTAAACAATCCAGCACCACAGCTTAACAGCCTTTTGCAACCTAATCAGGCAAATGAGGTGGGGGATTGGGCAGACTGTCAGCTTACAGCCAATTCCCCACACCTCTGTCCCCCAAAAATCTAAACTCCAAAAACCCTGTTGGTTTTTTGGCCCCCAACAGGCACATATTTCTCTGGAATACAATGGGGCGCACACTTTGAGAACCACTGTAGGGCAATGCATTCCCTAGAAACGTCCCTGCTTCCAGGAGACACGTTCTGGTTTCTGGAAAAATACCTGCGCCTCCGGCACCCAGCACAGGCCCTCAAGGTCCGTCCAGCGGCGGCAGAGGCCCCTGAGCGTCAGCACCCACTGGCTGCAGCCCCGCCTCGACGGAAGGGCAACACAGAGCTGCACGCGCAGCCACACGCCTGCAGAACCACGGATCCCCGAGGAAAGCTCGCTCAAGGCATCAGACACAGGGCCCCGGGTGCGCCACCAGCCTCAGGTCCCACGTGAGCAGACGCAGGAGGTTGAAGATAACACCTGCTTCGTGGCACCCAGACGAGTGCTGGTACCCGGGAAGGAGACGGAGCAGGGCTGAGACAGGAATTTCCTCACGAGGAACCCCTCTCCATCCGTCAGCTAAAGATCGGTGACTCCCTGCCTGGCTCCACCTCCCCTCTCCCCCCTGTCCCCGTCCCCGTCCCATGGTGTCTACCCACTCACCGCCCGCTCCACTCACAGGTCTTCGTGTTTGGGGACGCCTCCTGCGTGGCCGGAGGGACTTCCTCCAGGAGCCTGGACACACCAGCTGGAGCTGGAGGGGGGTCAGGAGGTAAATGATAAAGGCGAAGGATCGAGTCTCCCACCAATTCTGGCCGCCAGTCTTCCAGTCGAGACCAAAGCTTGGATCTGGGGACGCCGAGAGGACATGAATTCTTTCTAGACGGTTTTGGGGCTCAGTGTGACAGATCACGAATTCGATGGCCTAGCTGAGCCCGTGAACGCTGACAAGCATTAGCCGAATCTGCCTCGGAGGATGGACGCCCTTTGGTGACCGCCGTGAAGGCAGTTTCTGTGCTTACGATGTGATGTTGGTGACCAGGGACGTCTCGTGGTCAGAATTCTGGACCCTGAGATGCGGGTGCACCTGCTGCAAGCTGGGATGCCAGGGCCCTTCGCGACAGAGAGCAGCGTCCCCGACCCTGGCAGGCCCGGAGTCCCCGGGACTGGACGTCTGGGCATCACTCACGTAGTGGTCCCTCAGCGCCTTGACCGCCGCCAGCGCCCTGGGGTCCAGCGAGCGGTAGTGCGAGAGGAGGCAGCGCCTGGGTTCAGCCCCGCCGGGGTCCGCCATCGCGCTCACCGTCACCAAGACCCACAGACCCACCGCAACCGTGATTGTGCCACTTGGCCTCGTCTCTGCTCCTGCAGGAAGCGAGGGACGCCATGGAGGCCGAGGAAAATGCCTCGAGTTCAGTCCCTGCCTCTGGTTAGATTGGCAGAAGGACCGATCTCAGCACTGGCTCTGAGCACCCGCAGCGGGAGAGACGTGGTGGGCCCTGACATCGGCTTACCCTCAGCCCCTCTCCCCTCGCTTCTCGGCGGCAACGGGCCATCCGTGCCTCGTGCTGGAGCGGGGCCTGCCTTCCACTGTCCCTGTGAGGTGTCCAGACTGGTGTCCACCTTTGACAGCGGTGGTTGCACCCTCCATGGCGGCTTTTATGTGCCCGGCTGAGAAGTGGTGAGCCTCCAGGCTTCCCGCTCAGGTTGTTTTCCAAACATCAGAGCTGGCCGCTGGCCTAGGGGCAAGGACTTTACCCGCCTGCCCCAGGGTGCTGGCCATGGTTCTGCCCCAACTTTCTGTCACCAGTTCTGGTCTCTGATCCTCTGTATCCTCTTTTTTCATCATGCTCCTTGTTCTTTCCTCTGTTCTAATACACTAACAAACTCTTTAGTGCTTACTGTGTAGCGGGCACTGTTCTAAGTAATTGATACATACATCTCATGTAATTCTCAAAGAAGGACACTATGAGGATGTCCTATGCTTAATTCTATTTTATAGATAGGAAAACTAGGGCATGATAAGGTAAAGGAATTTTCCAAAATTCTGTTAGTGTCAGAGGGAGAATTTGAACCTACACACTATCTGGGTTCAAAGCTTGTTCTCTCTACTGTGTTTGTCCCAAAATACCTGATTCATATGTCAGTCTTCATTTCATTTCATTTCATTTCATTTCATTTCTCATCTTCCCTAAGTATATGCCTCCTGTTTTGTATTGTCCCTTGTATGTCTTTCTGTCTCTGCCTTTGTCTAGCTCTGGGGTCTCTCTCTCTCTCTCTCTCTCTCTCTGTCTTAATCAACCTCCTGTTTTAGTTTGGTTTTTTAAAAAATCTATTTTCTTTTCTAATAAAATTAGCAAAGTAGGTTCATGATTAAAGCTTTAAAAATACAGAAATACATAAAGGAGGAAAAAAATTTCGCCCACATCTCTCCCTTCACTCATATCTGGAACAATATTTCCAATGTGTAGAAATTTTACATATATTTATTTATGTCAAATAACACATGCATTATAAAGATTCAGTTTGTACAAAAACATATAACTGGAAGAACTAAAGTAAGTCTTTAATACTACTTCCTGGAGGATTCTTTTTAACAATTAGTAGCTATTACTCCTCTTTTTTTTTTTCCTTCTTATGGGCAATTTTTCTCAAAATAGAACCAGAATTTGGTAGCCTTCTTTTTATGTCAAGGAAACAGACAAGCTGTGGTGGCCCTGGAGGAGGAAGCCTGGGGAATAATTACTCTGACCTCTCAGAGAATAAAGAGTCTCCTTTTCCTCTCCCCCCTACTACTAGGCTCCCAATTGGCTGCACCTAGTGGAGGCCAAGCACCAGCCACCTGAGCAGGGTGGACGAGTGGGAAGAGGTGGGGCAGTGGAAGATATCCCACATATACTGCTATGAATGCCCTAATTTTTCATGACCATTTAATAACCAATCTCCCCTAGGTGAGCATTGAAGCTACATTTAGTATTTTGTTAAAAGCATTGTTGTTAAGGTGAGGAAAGAGGGAGGGAACAATTTTTTCATAATCTTAAGAGTGTCTTTCATAAAGAGTTAGAGCTTCGAATCCAAGAAGCAAACCAAACACTGAGTTATCTCAACCCAAACAGACCTACTCCAAGGCACATTGTAATGAAATTATCACAAATCTATGACAAAGAAAGAATCCTCGGAGATGACGTCAGAGTAATGGCGGGGTAGGAAGCGATACCGATAAATCTCCCCCAAAACTCAACAAGATCTTCAACCAGAAACAGAAAAACCTATACTTGGAGCTTCCAGATGCTTTGCAATACACCCAAAGGTATGATTGAGTGAAAAATTGGCTAAATATATAACCAAACCCCGAAGGAAATAGGGAGTAAGAAATGCTCCGCCTTCCTCACTAACCTAAACAGGGCGGCTTTCTCTGGTAACTGTGAATATAGAAACTGAGGCGGGCAAAGGGGGTGAATACATCCAGGCCGCGAAACAAACGGCCGAACCAGGCTGTGGCACGGAGATCCAAGCCGAGGAAAATCTGATCCTGTGGCAACCCGGGCAATACAAGCTAACACTCGCGCCAAACCCAAACAAAGAAAGACAAGCGGCGCGGACATTTTACCCGGTCTCCTGGCTGGTGCGCAGTTAGTGGGCGAGAGATTTCTTCCTAGGCCCCGGGAGTCAGTGCCCGTGTTGCCTCACGGAGAGGCAGGGTCAGAGGCCTTTCTGTGGGCCGAGGGCAGAGTCTCTGGGCAGCCCCAGCGCCCTGGGAAAGCCACGCACGGGAGGGAGTGAGAACTAATTCCAATGGTGGAGATTTTCCTTGCCGGAGAGTGTTTCACTCAGAGGGAAAGCGGCCGGCCTCATATCCTGGTTTGCGCGCGCAGATAAGGAGTGAGCGATTCCTCCGATTCCTCCGAGTGCCTCGGCAGTGCGCGCCCGTGTTATCGCACAGAGGAGCAGAGTCAGGGGCCTTTGTGTGGGCCAAAGCGGAATCTCGGGCCGCCCCAGCGCCTTGCAAAAGCCGCGCACGGGGACGGAGCGAGACTCAATTCCAACGCTGCAACTTTTCCCTGCGGTTGGGGGTTTCACTCAGAGCGTGAGACTGCTGGCCGGATATCCTGGTCTGCGCGCGCAGCCAGTGAGTGAGAGTTTCCTCCAAGCACCCCGGAAGTGGGCACCCGCTTGTGTTACCGGACAGAGTGGCAGAGCCAGAGGTCTTTGAATGGCCGGAAAGCCCGCCTGATTATGCTAGCAGCTCTGACTGACTGAGCCTTACCCAGAGCCCTGTGCTGAGTGGAAATAGAGTGGGGAGTTGCCAGCTCTTTGAGCCTCTTACTATCCAGGCAGAGGCAGCAGCAACCCATAGCTGGATTATCAGGCTACTAATTGAGGAAGGAAAGACTAGGAGAAAGGCTCTAGGAACACGGACTCTCTCACTGTCGGAGCCTATAAATGCTAATAGCCTAGACTGCCAACGAGACTAAAGCACAATACATGACATTGCCATAGAGACTTATCAACTGCAAACCTCCACCTGAGCGTGGCAAAGGGGCAAAACCCGGGGTACAGAGACATCGACCAGGAAGAGGGAGAGAAAAGAAAAAGCAAGAAGATAACCTCTCAAAATCAAGAATAATCTGCAGACTTTATAACCTATCCCATTTTATTATATTTGTTCGTTTGTTTCTCTTATCTTCATTCTTGATACTTTTTTTTTTCCTCCTCCAATTTGGCCGATTAACTCTCTACCGGTCTTACTCTCTCCTCTCCTTGAACTACACTACCCATAAGTGTTACATCTCCCATTATCTTTTCTCTTCTCTTCCTTTCTCTCTATGAGGGTTGCACTCCAAAACCCTTAACTCTCTCTCTCTCTCTCCTTTCTTTTTTCTTCTTTTAGTGGTTTCCTCTTTTTTTTTCTCTCTCTCTCTTTCTTTTCTCCCTCTATATTAGTTTCTTCCTTTCTCCTTTACATCTCCTCTCACTCAAACCTCAATAACAAACAAATTATCTTATCTGGGACTCAAACTTATGTTTGTGGCATTCTGGGGGGTTTTTACTTCACCTTTTTAACTTACTAGCAGTGCTCCCATCCCTGGCTCTCCATATTATCTAGTTCTTGTTCCACTAAATACAATAGTAATTTTTTAATTTGTCCCCCCATTTTTCCGTTTTCCTCTTAATCCTCTCATCATAACTCTTAGACAACCAACACCTAAAAGCAAATCATTTTATTCTTGACCCAAATTTTTTCCTTATTTGCTTTTTGTGGGTCCATACGCTCTTTTTTTTTTTTCTTTCTTCTTTTTTCTTTTTTTTTTTTTTTGTTTGCCCCTTTATTACTTTTCCCCAATTCAGGCCCTCCATCACAGGCATTGTTTGTTATAATTCACAGTCCACCACAAGATTTTATCAAGAAAGAGGGAAGAGGAGAGGAGAGGAAAAAAGGAGGGGGGGAATAATTTCCTTTTTTTTTTTTTTTTTTAATTTTTATTTTATTTTTCTTTATTTCATTATTAATTTTTTTAAAAAAAAAACAACTTTTTTCGATTTTTTTTTATTATTTTTTTAAACTTTTTATTCTTTATTAAATCTCATTAATACTATCAACAAAACCACCCTCAGATGCCATTAAGGAAGAGAAAATCGAATATCATGGATACAAAAGAAAGAGAGGTAACACAGCTAGATGAGGAAAAATCTATGGAGAAAAAATTTAATATATTGGAAACCTTGGAACTAAATGACAGAGAATTCAAGATAGAAATCCTAAAAATCCTCCGAGATATACAAGAAAACACAGAAAGGCAATTTAGGGAGCTCAGAAAACAACTCAATGAACACAAAGAATATATGTCCAAGGAAATTGAAACTATAAAAACAAATCAAACAGAGATGAAAAACTCAATTCACGAGCTGAAAAACGAAGTAACAAGCTTAGCTAATAGAACAGGTCAGATAGAAGAGAGGATTAGTGAAATAGAAGACAAGCAACTTGAGGCACAACAGAGAGAAGAAGAAAGAGACTCAAAAATTAAAAAAAATGAGATAGCCCTACAAGAATTATCTGACTCCATCAAAAAGAATAACATAAGAATAATAGGTATATCAGAGGGAGAAGAGAGAGAAAATGGAATGGAGAACATACTCAAACAAATAATAGATGAGAACTTCCCAAGCCTGTGGAAAGAACTAAAGCCTCAAGTTCAAGAAGCAAACAGAACTCCAAGTTTTCTTAACCCCAACAAACCTACTCCAAGGCATATCATAATGAAATTGACAAAAACCAACAGCAAAGAAAAAATTCTCAAGGCAGCCAGGGAAAAGAAGAATACAACATATAAAGGAAGGCCCATTAGATTATCATCAGATTTCTCAGCAGAAACTCTACAAGCTAGAAGAGAATGGACCCCAATATTTAAAGTCCTGAAAGAGAGGAACTTTCAGCCACGAATACTATACCCATCAAAGCTATCCTTCAAATATGAAGGAGAAATAAAAACATTCACAGATACAGAAAAGATGAGGGAATTTATCATCAGAAAACCCCCACTCCAGGAATTACTAAAGGGGGTTCTCCAATCAGATACAAAGAACAAAAAAAAAAAAAACAGAGCCACAAGTAAAAGCTCCAAGAAGAACACAATAAAACCAAATTTAAACTGTGACAACAACAAAAAGAAAGAGGGGGAGAAGATGGAGATTAACAGTAGCAAAGGACGATGGAGTGCAAAAGTACTCACAAAATAGTTTGCTACAATGAACAGGGTAGGGACCCTTTTCATTATTCAAAGGTAACCACCATTGAAAAAACCACCACAGAAGTACATGAGATAAAAAAGATAGCAACAGTGGAAAGATGTATGGAATACAACCAAATAAAAACAAAAGATAGAAAAACAAAAGAGAAGGATCAAACAAGACACAAAACTAACAGAAAGCAAGATATAAAATGGCAATAGGGAACCCACAAGTATCAATAATTACACTAAATGTAAACAGATTAAACTCACCAATAAAAAGGCACAGAGTAGCAGAATGGATTAAAAAAGAAAATCCAACTGTATGCTGCCTACAGGAAACTCATCTAAGTAACAAGGATAAAAACAAATTCAAAGTGAAAGGCTGGAAAACAATACTCCAAGCAAATAACATCCAAAAAAAAGCAGGTGTAGCAATACTCATATCGGATAATGCTGACTACAAGACAGGAAAAGTACTCAGAGACAAAAATGGCCATTTCATAATGGCTAAGGGGACACTGAATCAAGAAGACATAACAATTCTTAATATATATGCACCAAACCAAGGAGCACCAAAATATATAAGACAGCTACTTATTGATCTTAAAACAAAAACTGACAAAAACACAATCATACTTGGAGACCTCAATACACCGCTGACGGCTCTAGATCGGTCATCCAAACAGAGAATCAACAAAGACATAGTGGCCTTAAACAAAACACTAGAGCACCTGGATATGATAGACATCTACAGGACATTTCATCCCAAAGTGACTGAGTATACATTTTTCTCCAGTGTACATGGATCATTCTCAAGAATTGACCATATGTTGGGCCACAAAAACAACATCAGCAAATTCAGAAAAATTGAAGTTGTACCAAGCATATTTTCTGATCATAAAGCCTTGAAACTAGAATTCAACTGCAAAAAAGAGGAAAAAAATCCCACAAAAATGTGGAAACTAAACAACATACTTTTAAAAAATGAATGGGTCAAAGAAGAAATAAGTGCAGAGATCAAAAGATATATACAGACTAATGAAAATGACAATACGACATATCAGAATCTATGGGATGCAGCAAAAGCAGTGATAAGAGGGAAGTTCATATCACTTCAGGCATATATGAACAAACAAGAGAGAGCCCAAGTGAACCACTTAACTTCCCACCTTAAGGAACTAGAAAAAGAAGAACAAAGACAACCCAAAACCAGCCGAAGAAAGGAGATAATAAAAATCAGAGCAGAAATAAATGAATTAGAGAACAGAAAAACTATAGAAAAAATTAATAGAACAAGGAGCTGGTTCTTTGAAAAGATCAACAAAATTGACAAACCCTTGGCAAGACTTACCAAGGAAAAAAGAGAAAGAACTCATATAAACAAAATCCAAAATGAAAGAGGAGAAATCACCACGGACACCGTAGATATACAAAGAATTATTGTAGAATACTATGAAAAACTTTATGCCACTAAATTCAACAACCTAGAAGAAATGGATAAATTCCTAGAAAAATACAACCTTCCTAGACTGAGTCAAGAAGAAGCAGAAAGCCTAAACAGACCTATCAGTAGAGAAGAAATAGAAAAAACCATTAAAAACCTCCCCAAAAATAAAAGTCCAGGCCCTGACGGCTATACCAGCGAATTTTATCAAACATTCAAAGAAGACTTGGTTCCTATTCTACTCAAAGTCTTCCAAAAAATTGAAGAAGAAGCAATACTTCCAAACACATTTTACGAAGCCAACATAACCCTCATACCAAAACCAGGCAAGGATGGCACAAAAAAAGAAAACTACAGACCAATATCTCTAATGAATACAGATGCTAAAATACTAAACAAAATACTAGCAAATCGAATACAACAACATATTAAAAAAATAATACATCATGATCAAGTGGGATTCATCCCAGAATCTCAAGGATGGTTCAACATACGTAAAACGGTTAATGTAATACACCATATCAACAAAACAAAGAACAAAAACCACATGATCTTATCAATAAACGCAGAAAAGGCTTTCGATAAAATACAACACAATTTTATGTTTAAGACTCTCAACAAAATGGGTATAGAAGGAAAATATCTCAACATGATAAAGGCCATATATGATAAACCATCAGCTAACATCATATTAAATGGCACTAAACTGAAGGCTTTCCCCCTTAAATCAGGAACAAGACAGGGTTGTCCACTCTCTCCACTCTTATTTAATGTGGTACTAGAGGTTCTAGCCAGAGCAATCAGACAAGACAAAGAAATAAAAGGCATCCATATCGGAAAAGAAGAAGTAAAGGTATCACTTTTTGCAGATGATATGATACTATACATCGAAAACCCCAAAGAATCCACAAAAAGACTACTAGAAACAATAAGCCAATACAGTAAGGTCGCAGGATACAAAATTAACATACAGAAGTCAATAGCCTTTCTATATGCCAACAATGAAACAACTGAGAAGGAACTCAAAAGAACAATCCCCTTCACGATTGCAACAAAAAAAATAAAATACTTAGGAATAAACATAACAAAGAATGTAAAGGACTTATATAATGAAAACTATAAACCATTGTTAAGGGAAATCGAAAAAGATATAATGAGATGGAAGAATATACCTTGTTCTTGGCTAGGAAGAATAAATATAATCAAGATGGCTATATTACCCAAAGCAATATACAAATTTAATGCAATTCCCATCAAACTTCCAATGACATTTTTTAAAGAAATAGAGCAAAAAATCATCAGATTTATATGGAACTATAAAAAACCCCGAATAGCCAAAGCAATCCTAAAGAAAAAGAATGAAGCTGGGGGCATTTCAATACCTGACTTCAAACTCTATTATAGGGCCACGACAATCAAAACAGCATGGTATTGGCAGAAAAATAGACACTCAGACCAATGGAACAGAATAGAAAGTCCAGAAATAAAACCACATATATATAGTCAAATAATTTTTGATAAAGGGGCCAACAACACACAATGGAGAAAAGAAAGCCTCTTCAATAAATGGTGCTGGGAAAACTGGAAAGCCACATGCAAAAGAATGAAACTGGACTACAGTCTCTCCCCCTGTACAAAAATTAACTCAAAATGGATCAAAGATCTAAACATAAGACCTGAAACAATTAAGTACATAGAAGAAGACATAGGTACTCAACTCAGGGACCTGGGTTTTAAAGAGCATTTTATGAATTTGACTCCAATGGCAAGAGAAGTGAAGGCAAAAATTAATGAATGGGACTACATCAGACTAAGAAGTTTTTGCTCAGCAAGAGAAACTGATAACAAAATAAACAGAAAACCAACTAAATGGGAAATGATTTTTTCAAACGACAGCTCAGATAAGGGCCTAATATCCAAAATATACAAAGAACTCATAAAACTCAACAACAAACAAACAAACAATCCAATAAAAAAATGGGAAGAGGATATGAATAGACACTTCTCCCAGGAAGAAATACAAATGGCTAACAGATATATGAAAAGATGCTCATCTTCTTTAGCTATTAGAGAAATGCAAATCAAAACGGCAATGAGATACCACCTCACACCTGTTCGATTAGCTGTTATTAGCAAGTCAGGTAACAGCAAATGTTGGAGAGGCTGTGGAGAAAAAGGAACCCTCATACACTGTTGGTGGGAATGTAAAGTAGTACAACCATTATGGAAGAAAGTATGGTGGTTCCTCAAAAAACTGAAAATAGAACTACCTTATGACCCAGCAATCCCTCTACTGGGTATATATCCCAAAAACTCAGAAACATTGATACATAAAGACACATGCAGCCCCATGTTTATTGCAGCATTGTTCACAGTGGCCAGGGCATGGAAACAACCAAAAAGCCCATCAATAGATGACTGGATAAAGAAGATGTGGCACATATACACTATGGAATACTACTCAGCCATAAGCAATGATGACATCGGAACATTTACAGCAAAATGGTGGGATCTTGATAACATGATACGAAGCGAAATAAGTAAATCAGAAAAAAACAGGAACTGTATTATTCCATACGTAGGTGGGACATAATAGTGAAACTAAGAGACATTTACAAGAGTGTGGTGGTTATGGGGGGGGGGGAGGGGGGAATGGGAGAGGGATAGGGGGTGGGGAGGGGCACAAAGAAAACAAGATAGAAGGTGACAGAGGACAATCTGACTTTGGGTGGTGGGTATGCAACATAATTGAACGACAAGATAACCTGGACTTGTTATCTTTGAATATATGTATCCTGATTTATTGATGTCACCCCATTAAAAAAATAAAATTATATAAAAAAAAAAAAAAAAAAAAAAAAAAAGAAAGAAAGAATCCTCAAGGCAGCTAGGGAAAAGAAGAATATGACATATAAAGGAAAGCCCTTCAGATTTCTCAGCAGAAACTCTACAAGACAGAAGAGAGTGGACCCCAACATTTAAAGTACTGAAAGAGAGGAACTGCCAGCCAAGAATACTATATCCATCAAAGCTATCCTTCAAATATGAAGGGGAAATGAAAACATTTACAGACATGCAGAAGCTGAGGAACTTTATCACCAGAAACCCCCCCCCCCCACTACAGGAAATACTAAAGGGGGTTATACAACCAGATACAAAGAACAAAACAAAATTACAAGTAAAATTTTTAACAAGACCACAATAAAGACAAGGATAATCTATGACAATAATAACATAAAAGGGGAGAGGATAAAGATAAGCAATAGCAAAGGAGGATGAAGTGCAGAAGCACTTATGAGATAATGGACTCTAATAAATATGATAATTTTCCTTTTAATAACCTAATGGTAACCACCCCTGAAATGCTACCCCTGAAACACCTAGCTTAAAAAAAGAAGAAACAGAGGATGGAAGTACAGAATAGCACCAAATAAAAACAAATGACAGAAAAACAAAAGAAGAACCAAACAAGACACAGAGCTATCAGAAAGCAGTTTATAAAATTGTAATAAGAAATTCTCAAGTGTCAATAATTACACTAAATGTAAATAAATTGAACTCACCAATAAAGAGGCACAGAGTAGCAGATTGAATCAAGAAGCAAAACCCAACTGTATGCTGCCTTCAAGAGACATATCTAAGCTACAAGAATAACAATAGATTCAAAATGAAAGGTTGGAAAACGATTCTACAAGCAAATGGCCCTGGCCAGTTGGCTCAACAGTAGAGAGTTGGCCTGATGTGTGAAAGTCCTGGGTTCAATTCCCAAACAGGGCACACAGGAGAACTGTCCATCTGCTTTTCCACCCTTCCCCCTCTACTTTCTATCTCTTGCTTCCCCTCCTGCAGCCAAAGCTCCATTGGAGCAAAGTTGGCCCAGGCACTAAGGATGGCTCCATGGCCTCCACCTCAGGTGCTAGAATGGTTCCAGTTGCAATGGAGCAATGCCCCAGATGGGCAGAGCATTGCCCCTTAGTGGACTTGCCAGGTGAATCCTGGTCGGGTGCATGTAGGAGTCTGTCTGCCTCCCCCCACTTCTCATCTTGGAAAAATATTTTTAAAAACCCAATAATAATAATAATAATAATAATATCCAAAGAAAATCAGATGTAGCCATACTCTTCTCTTATTTGACAATGTTAACTACAAGACAACAAAGGAAAGAAGAGACAAAGATGGGCATTTCATAATGATAAAGGGGACATTGTATCAAGAAGATATAACACTTATTAATATAAATGCACCAAACCAGGAAGCACTAAAATATATGACATTTACTGCCTGACCAGGCGGTGGCGCAGTGGATAGAGTGTTGGACTGGGATGCGGAGGACCCAGGTTTGAGATCTCGAGGTTGCCAGCTTAAGCGTGGGCTCATCTGGTTTGAGCAAAGCTCACCAACTTAGACACAAGGTCGCTGGCTCAAGCAAGGGGTTACTCGGTCTGCTGTAGCCTCATGGTCAAGGCACATATGAGAAAACAATCAATGAACAATTAAGGTGTCACAACAAAAAACTAATGATTGATGCTTCTCATCTCTCTTTGTTTCTGTCTGTCTGTCCCTATCTCTCTCTCTCTCTGACTCTTTCTCTGTCTCTGTAAAAAAAAAAGACATTTACTAACTGAACTAAATATACAAACCGACAAAATACAATCATAATTGGAGACCTCAATAGACCGTTGATGGCTTTAGATTGTTCATCCAAACAGAAAAATCAATAAAGAAATATTGGCCTTAAATGAAACACTAGAACAAATAGACATAATACACACCTACAGGCCATTTCATCCCAAAACATTAGAGTACACATTTTTCTCCATCATACATGGAACATTCTCAAGAATAGTCCATGTGCCGGGCCACAAAACTAACATCAACAAATCCAGAAAGGTTAAAATTATACCAAGCATATTCCCTGACCATAAGGCTTTGAAATTAGAATTTAACTGCAAAATAGAAGTAAACAAATCCATAAAAATGTGGAAATTAAACAACATACTTCTAAAAAATGACTGGGTCAAAGAAGAAAAAAAAGCAGAGATCAAAAGATATATATATAGACAAATGAAAATGATAACAGCATATCAAAATCTTTGAAATGCAGCAAAAGCAGTAATAAAAGGGTAATTCATATAATTACAGGCATACCTGAAAAAAACAAGAGAGAGCTCAAGTAAACAACCTAACATCACATCTTAAGTAACTAGAAAAAGAACAAAGGCAACCCAAAACCAGCAGAAGAAATGAAATAATAAAAATTAGAGCAGAAATAATTGAAATAGAGAATAGAAAAACTATAGAAAAAATCAATACAATAAAGAGCTGGTCCTTTGAAAAGATCAACAAAATTGACAAACCCCTGGCAAGACTCAGTAAGGAAAAAAAAGAAAGGACTCATATTAACAAAATCCAAAATGAAAGAGAAGAAATTACCACAAATAACATAGATATACAAAGAATTACTGTAGAATACTATGAAAAATTATATGCCACCAAATTCAACAACCTAGAAAAAATGGATAAATTCCTAGAACAATACAATATTTCTAGGCTGAATCACAAAGAAATAGAAAGCCTAAATAGACCCATAAGCAGGGAGGAAACAGAAAGAACTTTCAAAAACCTCCTCAAGGCCCTGGCTGGTTAGCTCGGCAGTAGAGGGTCGGCCTCGCATGCGGAGGACCCGGGTTCGATTCCTGGCCAGGGCACATAGGAGAAGCGCCCATCTGCTTCTCCAACCCCCCTTCCTCTCTGTCTCTCTCTTCCCCTCCTGCAGCGAGGCTCCATTGGAGAAAAGATGGCCCGGGCGATGGGGATGGCTCCTTGGCCTCTGCCCCAGGCGCTAAAGTGGCTCTGGTCGTGAGAGAGTGACGCCCCGGAAGGGCAGAGCATCGCCCCCTGGTGGGCAGAGCGTCGCCCCCTGGTGGGCGTGCCGGGTGGATCCCGGTCGGGCGCATGCAGGAGTCTGTCTGACTGTCTATCCCCGTCTCCAGCTTCAGAAAAATACAAAAAAAAAAAAAAACAAGAATAATCAAAGTAATCCTAAGGAAAAAAACAAAGCTGGAGGCATTACAATATCTGACTTCAAATTATACTACAGAGCCACGATAATCAAAACAGCATGGTATAGGCAGAGAAATAGACACACAGACCAATGGAACAGAATAGAGAGCCCAGAAATAAAACCACATATATATGGTCAAATTATATTTTATAAAGGAGCCAAAAAACACACAATGGAGAAGAGAAAGCCTCTTCAATAAATGGTGCTGAGGAAACTGAAAAGCCACATGCAAAAGAATGAAACTAGGCCTGCGGTTTGTCTCCTTGCACAAAAATTAATTCAAAATGGATCAAAGACCTAAATATAAGATCTGAAACAATAAATTACATAGAAGAAAACATAGGTACTAAACTCATGGACCTTGGCCATAGAGAACATTTTATGAATTTGACCCCAAAGGCAAGGGAAGTAAAGGCAAAGATAAATTAATGGGACTGCATCTAAGAATCTTCTGCACAGCAAAAGAAACTGACAACAAAACAAACAGACAGCCAACTAAATGGGAGATGATATTTTCAAACAACAGCTCAGATAAGGGGCTAATATCCAAAATATACAAAGAACTCACAAAACTCAACAACAAACAAACAAACAATCCAATAAAAAAAATGGGAAGAGGACATGAACAGACATTTCTCCCAGGAAGAAATACAAATGGCCAACAGATATATGAAAAGATGCTCATCCTCACTATCTATTCGAGAAATGCAAATCAAAACTACAATGAGATACCACCTCACGCCTGTTAGATTAGCTATTATCAACAAGACAGGTAATAACAAGTGCTGGAGAGGCTGTGGAGAAAAAGAAAGCCTCACTCACTGTTGGTGGGAATGTAAATTAGTACAACCATTATGGAAGAAAGTATGGTGGTTCCTCAAAAAATTGAGACTAAAACTACCATATGACCCAGCAATCCCTCTACTGAGTATATACCCCCAAAACTTAAAAACATGGATATGTAAAGACACATGCACCCCATGTTCATCACAGCATTGTTCACAGTGGCCAAGACATGGAAACAACTAAAATGCCCTTCAATAGAGGACTAGATAAAGAAGATGTGGTACATATATACTATGGAATACTACTCAGTCATAAGAAATGATGACATAGTATCATTTACAACAAGATGGATGGACCTTTATCGGAAAAGAAGAAGTAAAGGTATCACTTTTTGCTGATGATATGATCCTATACATCGAAAACCCAAAGGACTCCACAAAAAGATTACTAGAAACAATAAACCAATACAGTAAGGTCGCAGGATACAAAATTAACATACAGAAGTCCATAGCCTTTCTATATGCCAACAATGAAATATTAGAAAACGAACTCAAAAAAATAATCCCCTTCACGTTTGCAACAAAAAAAATAAAATACCTAGGAATAAACATAACAAAGAATGTAACAGACCTATATAAAGAAAACTACAAGGCATTGCTAAGAGAAATAGAAAAAGACACAATGAGATGGAAAAATATTCCTTGTTCTTGGATAGGAAGAATAAATATAATTAAAATGGCCATATTACCCAAAGTAATATATAAATTTAATGCAATTCCCATCAAAATTCCTATGACATTTTTTAAAGAAATGGAACAAAAAATCATCAGATTTATATGGAACTATAAAAAACCCCGAATAGCCAAAGCAATCCTAAGGAAAAAGAATGAAGCTGGGAGCATTACAATACCTGACTTTAAACTATATTATAGGGCCACAATAATCAAAACTGCATGGTATTGGCAAAAAAATAGACACTCAGACCAATGGAACAGAATAGAAAGCCCAGAAATAAAACCACATATATATGGTCAAATAATCTTTGATAAAGGGGCCAACAACACAAAATGGAGAAAAGAAAGCCTCTTCAACAAATGGTGTTGGGAAAACTGGAAAGCCACATGCAAAAGAATGAAACTCGACTACAGCCTGTCCCCGTGTACTAAAATTAATTCAAAATGGATCAAAGACCTAAATATAAGATCTGAAACAATAAAGTACATAGAAGAAGACATAGGTACTAAACTCATGGATTTGGGTTTTAAAGAACATTTTATGAACTTGACTCCAATGGCAAGAGAAGTGAAGGCAAAGATAAATGAATGGGACTACATCAGAATTAAAAGTTTTTGCTCAGCAAGAGAAACTGATATCAAAATAAACAGACAGCCAACTAAATGGGAACTGATATTTTCAAACGGCAGCTCAGATAAGGGCCTAATATCCAAAATTTACAAAGAACTCATAAAACTCAACAACAAACAAACAAACAATCCAATAAAAAAATGGGAAAAGGACATGAACAGACACTTCTCCCAGGAAGAAATACAAATGGCCAACAGATATATGAAAAGATGCTCAGCTTCATTAGTTATTAGAGAAATGCGAATCAAAACTACAATGAGATACCACCTCACCCCTGTTAGATTAGCTATTATCAACAAGACGGGTAATAACAAATGTTGGAGAGGCTGTGGAGAAAAAGGAACCCTCATACACTGTTGGTGGGGATGTAAAGTAGTACAACCACTATGGAGGAAAGTATGGTGGTTCCTCAAAAAACTGCAAATAGAACTACCTTATGACCCAGCAATCCCTCTACTGGGTATATACCCCAAAACCTCAGAATCATTGATACGTAAAGACACATGTAGCCCCATGTTCATAGCAGCACTGTTCACAGTGGCCAAGACATGGAAACAACCAAAAAGCCCTTCAATAGAAGATTGGATAAAGAAGATGTGGCACATATACACTATGGAATACTACTCAGCCATAAGAAATGATGACATTAGATCATTTATAGCAAAATGGTGGGATCTTGATACCATTATACGGAGTGAAATAAGTAAATCAGAAAAAAACAAGAACTACATGATTCCATACATTGGTGGAACATAAAAACGAGACTAAGAGACATGGACAAGAGTGTGGTGGTTACCAGGGGTGGGGGGAGGGAGGACGCAGGAGGGAGGGAGGGAGAGATTTAGGGGGAGGGGGAGGGGGAGGGGCACAGAGAAAACTAGATAGAGGGTGACGGAGGACAATCTGACTCTGGGCGAGGGGTATGCAACATAATTTAATGACAAGATAACCTAGACATGTTTTCTTTGAATATATGTACCCTGAATTATTAATGTCATCCCATTAACATTAATAAAAATTTATAAAAAAAAAAAAAAAGATGGATGGACCTTGATAACATTATACTGAATGAAATAAGTAAATTAGAAAAAGCTAATAACTGTATGATTCCATACATAGGTGGGACACAAAATTGAGACTCATGAACATAGATAAGAGTGCAGTGGTTACCTCAGGGAGGGGAAGGGAGGAGAGAAAAGGGATGGGGGAGGGGAGGGGCAAAAGAGAAACAAATATGGGGTAATGGAGGATGATTTGACTTTGGGTGATGAATATACAGCATAATTGACTGTCTATGTGGAGATATTTTCTCTAAATCTCTATACTCTGGTTGACCAATGTCACCCTGTTAAATTTAATTGTCTAAATAAAATAAAAAGAGTGTCTTTCATAGAGCTGATGATGTACATTTGAATGAAATCCAACTCATCAATTTCTTTCACAGATCATGCTTTTACGGTATCTAAAAGCCTCAACCAAGTCCAAGTACCCATTATTATCTTATATGCTATATTCTAGAACTTTTATGGTTTTAACTTTCCATTTAGGTCTATAATACATTTTCAGTTACTTTTGTGAAGCATGTAAGGTCTACATCCAGATTCATGTTTTTTTCAAGTGAATGACCAGATGTTTCCGTACTGTTTGTTGAGAAGACTATCCTTTTTCCATTGAATTGTTTTTGCTTCTTTCTCAAATATCAGTTGACTATACTCATGTGGGTCTATTCCTGGACTCTCCATCCTGTTCCATCAATCTGTCTGTCCTTTCTCCAACACCACACACTGTCTTCGTAAGTGTAGTTTTAGAGTAAATCTTGATGTCAGTTACTCTCAGTCCTCCAACTTTAATCTTCTCCTGTAATATTGTGCTAGCTACTCAGGGTTATTTGATTCTCTGTATAAATTTTATGTTTGTCAATATCCACAAAATAACTTGCTAGGATTTTAGTTGGACTGTGGTGAATTTATAGATTAAATTGGGAAGAATTGCTACCTTTATAGTATTGAGTCTTCCTAACCATATACATGGAATGTCTCTGTTTTTAGATCTTTGATTTCTTTCACAGAGTTTTATAGTGTTCCTCATATAAAGCTTGTTTATATTTTGTTAGATTTGAACCTAAGTATTTCATCTTGAGGGTGCTAATATAAACAATATTTTTCAATTTCAAATTCTAATTGTTCAGTACTATTATACAAGAAAGCAATTACCTTTTCTACATTAACCATATATCCTGCAACTGTGCTATAATCCCTTACTGGTTCAGAATTGTTGTTAAATGCATAGTATTAAAAACACAAGACTGTAGAAAAAACAGATTATATTGCAACACGTTTACTAAATCATAAAAACAACATTGTAGTAAGTAATATACATGTCTCTTTATAATACATTATGTAAAAGATGCAGCAATAAGTTTAATAATTACTGTACTTCTGGAGTAGTACTGATAGTAAGTGATATTTGAAGATATGTGTCACATCTGTAATGCGCTATTAAAATATCTGTGGCTTCTTTTATTTTATTATTTTTATTTTATAGAGAAGAGAGAGAGAGAAAGTAGAAGTGAGGAGGAGTAGGAAACATCAGTTCAAGTAGTTGCTTTCCTATGTGCCTTGACCAAGCAAGGTCAGAATTTTGAACCAGTGACCACATTATTCCAGGTTGATGCTCCGTTCACTACACCACTGCAGGTCAGGCTGTGGCTTCTTTTACTGACAGTCACAAGTTCTGCAAATCTACTAAGCCATCATTGCTATAATTGGTTGAATTCTTAATGGAAGAAAATGTAAAATTTCAGTTAGAGGTTAGTGAAGATAAAAATGTATTTTTTTCTTCATGCAAGTTTACTCTCCCCTGATTCTTATTGTAAGGGTGGCTCATTAACCACAAGTTAAGCTATACTTGTAACAGTTCAATAGAATGAAGTAGAAGCCCTGGCCGGTTGGCTCAGCGGTAGAGCGTCGGCCTGGTGTGCGGGGGACCCGGGTTCGATTCCCGGCCAGGGCACATAGGAGAAGCGCCCATTTGCTTCTCCACCCCCACCCTCCTCCTTCCTCCCTGTCTCTCTCTTCCCCTCCCGCAGCAGAGGCTCCATTGGAGCAAAAATGGCCCGGGCGCTGGGGATGGCTCCTTGGCCTCTGCCCCAGGCTCTGGAGTGGCTCTGGTCTCGCAGAGCGATGCCCCGGAGGGGCGGAGCGTCGCCCCCTGGTGGGCGTGCCGGGTGGATCCCAGTCGGGCGCATGCGGGAGTCTGTCTGACCGTCTCTCCCCGTTTCCAGCTTCAGAAAAATACAAAAAAAAAAAAAAAAAAGAATGAAGTAGATCTATTTGTATCAACATGGAAATATCTTCACAACATATATAGTGAGAAAAGTTAGTTGCTGAATAATACGCTTGGTGTGACACTGCTTATATTTAGAAGTAATCACACACGCAGAAGCAATTCAATAGGGAACAATAGCATTTCCCACAAATGGTGCTGGAACAATTGAACATCCACAGTCCAAACAACAAACCTTTACTCAAATCTCACATTTAAAGGAAAAATAACCTCCAAAAGGGTCATGGACTTAAATGTAAAATATAAAGCTGTAAAACTTTTAGGAAAAAATTACAAGAACATTTTCAGGGCTTAGAGCTAGCCCAGGAGTTCTTAAACTTGATGCCAAGGGCTCAGTTCATAAAAGAAAAATTGATCAACTGAACTTGATCCAAAACTTTTGCTCTGTGAAAGACCATGTTAAGAGGATAGAAGGATGAGCTAAAGACTGGGAGAAAATATTTGCGAACCACATGCGTAACAGAGGACTGGTATCTATAACAGAAAAAAACCTCAACAGTAAAAAGTTAAACAATCCAACTGGATCTCCTGGTCCCTCCTGCACGCTGAGGTCTGACAATGGCTGTGTTCTTTGATCTGCAGCCACGCTCTCGGACTCATCTCACCTAGGGTGGTACCTGCTCTCCATTTAACAGGCCTCTGGGAGCATCACCAGCCCTGGCTGAGCCCCAGAATGCTGCCCACTTTCCCCACGTTAAACATTTCAGCTTTCTATACACCTCATGTGGACTGAGGTGTACATAAATTGTTTTCATAAATTTTGGATAATTGTACATTTGCATGCTTTTTAAAAGTATATTTTATTGATTGGTTTTTAGAGAGAGGAGAGAGAAAGAGAAAGAGGGATGAGGAGCAGGAAGCATCAAGTCATTGTACATGCCTTAACTGGGCAGGCCAGGGCTTCAAACGGGCAACCTCGGCCTTCCAAGTCTACGCTCTATTCACCGCACCACCGCAGGTCAGGCGACGTTTGCATGCTTTATAAGACCCAACACAGGAGCTCCCAAGCACTGTTTACGCACTCTCACCCAGCAGTCACATTTTACAAAATTATAGTAAAAAATCATAACTGAGATATTAACATAGATACAACCCACCCACCTTACTCAGATAACCCGGTTTTACTCGTGCTCAGTATGTGTGTGTGTGTGTGTGTTTAGTTCCACACAATTTTATCACACGTGCAGGTTCATGTAATCATCACCAGTCATGACAAAACAATTCCATCAATACAAAGACCCCTGGGTTGTCCTTTTTAGAACCACACTCATCTTCTTCCCTCCATCACCCACCTTGTTTCTAACCTCTTGCAACCACTAATCTATTCTCCACTCCTAAAATTTGGTCACTTCAAAAATGTTCTCTAGATAGGACTATGTGGTATGCAGTAACCTTATGGGATGAGCTTTTTCACTCAGCATGATCCCCTGGATAGTCATCCGCGGGGATGTGTGTATCAGTCATTCATTCTTGTTTCACCAGGGTTTCCTTAACCGTTCAATTTCTAAAGGACATTTCTAGATTTGCGGCTATCACTAATAATGCTATGTAGACACTGCATTCAGAGTGTTTGTTATGTTGTCATCAGTTTTCGTTTCTCTGGAGTAAATGTCCAAGAGTGCAGTTGCTGGGTTGACTAATAGTTACATGTTTAGTTTTATTAGAAACTGCAAAACTTTTTCAGACTGGCTGTACCTTTTTTACATTCTTACTAGCAATGTATGAGTGATCCAGTTCCTAGATCATTTTGGTGTTGTACTCACAAGAAAGTTCTCCAGAGCTTTGTTGTTGCTGCTGTTGTTAAATTCCTGAAGCAGTTTTGTAATAGAAGAGGCATCTCTAACAGTGAGTCACAGAAAACCTTCCTATAAGGACCGTATTTTCCCAGTCCGGTTGGGCTTCCATAGCAAAATACTACAGGCTGCGTGCTTTGTAAGCAATGGAAGTTCAATACTCAGCTCTGGTTGACGGCAAGTCCAAGATCAAGGGGTCAGTGTGGTCAGGTGAGGGTCCTCTTCCAGGAGGCAAATCCTATTGTGTCCTCACATGGTGGAGAGGTGCCGAGGGTTCAGTGGTTTCCCTTTTAAAAGAGAACTAATCCCATTCTTGAAGATTCCATCTCCTGCCTTTATCACCTCTTCATGACCCTTCCTACTAATACTATCATCTTTGTCTTTTAGAATGTCAACACATAAGTTTTAAGGGGACATTCAGACCATAGCAACATTAAATGTCTTTTTTTTTTTATTGTACATGACTGGAGCTAATAACCTGCTTTATGGTGCTCAGAGGTGAATCAGTGATTGACAAGAGTTCACATTTGATACTTTCCTGTGTCCAATCCCACAGCACTCTACTCTTCCTGCCAGTACCAATTTTACTTCTAGTTCTTCGGTCTTTGGAGACATGTGGTTTCATCTCAACCCCAAAGGGTGTATCAGTTTGGACACTTTGGGCACATAAAGAAAGACTCAGCTCAAGCTGGCTTGAACAATGGAGAATTCCGGACTTATAAAACCGAGACTCCAGAGTAAAGGTGAGGCTTCAGGTGAAGTTTACTCCTGTAAGACATTGTGAACCTCTCAGTTTTGTCAGTTTTGTTTTGTTTTGATCTTCAGGTCTCGGTTCTCTGAGTGGACAGGCTATAAGTCCAGGATAACTGCAGGGCGGGTGCTAGCAGCTCCTGGCTTAATGTTTCATTCTTCTCCAGTAGGAAAAAGGCAGCATCTTCTCCCCAGGACGTGCAGGGCTGAGATTCATTCTGAACAGACTGGTTGTGCTCATATGCCCACTCTAAACCCAATCGCTGTGACCAGGCAGGCGAACTGAGCTGAGTGGCTGCAGCCAGGTCACGTGCCTCATCCCAGGGACGGGGGCCCAAGTCACCTTCTCCAAATTATTTGGATCTCTAGCTGAAATGGGGGTGCTGGGAGGGTCGGGGAGAAGTCATGGAGTTTAGAAAGTGTGTTGCATGGACACTTTGGGGGACAATTTCTGAAGTTTCTCACTTCTCTTGTGACTTTTTCAGGTTCTTATGTTTCAACCATCTTGATGTTTCTTAAAACTTCTATGCTTTAAATTTATATACTGCAAAACAAAACAATTTTTTCATATTAATGCTAAGGAAGACACAGATCTTAAAAACAGTCAGTACTTGCTCATAATCATCAATATTTATAAATGGACTTAAATGTAATTAACTAGCCATGGCCGGTTCATTCAGTGATAGAGCATTGGCCCACTGTGTGAAAGTCCCTGGTTCAATTGCTGGCCAGGACACACAGGAGTAGTGACTATCTGCTTCTCTACCCCTCCCCCTTTCCTTTCTCTCTGTCTCTCTCTCTTCCTCTCCTGCAGCCATGAGTTAAATGGTTCCAGCAAGTTGGTCCCAGGGATTAGGCTGTCACCATGGCTTCGCCTCAGGCACTAAAATAGCTCAGTTGCGAAGCAATAGAGCAGTGGCCTCTAAAGGGCAGAACATTGACTGGTGGGCAGGTTGCTGGGTGGATCCTGGTCAGGGCTCATGTGGGAGTCTGTCTCTCCCCGCTTCTCACTTAGTAAAAATAAATAAATAAATATAATTAACTAAAAGTGGTCTTATGTAGGAGCTTGAGTGAACTTGCCTAGAACACATCTATGCTCTTCTGTACCTGGAGAGATCAGTCTCTACAAGCAACAGATGGCAGAGCATCACCGATATAACCTCACAGCCTGGGGTCAATGCCTGCAGCCACATCTATGAACCGTGTGAGAGGTCTCACAGCCTTTCTGTGCTTCTCTTTCCTCATCTATAAAATATCAGCCAATGAGAGAACCTATGTCACAGTGTTGATGAGGAGAATAAAATAGTAAACACAAGAGAAGGGCTTCACGTGGGGCCTAGCATATAGGCAATGCTCAGTACATATTAGCTATAATTATTTTTAACAGTGATTGAGTAAAACATGTATGTAATTCCAATTTTTAACAGCAAATTAACAATGTTTTTCATATAATCTCATAACAACTTTTTGATCAACAAACAACAGATGACAGATGGTGGTATCATAAGAGTATAATGTAGCTGGGAAATTCCTGTCGCTTAGTGATGTCATAGTCATCGTAGTGTGACATATTACTCATTTGTGTGCTGATGCAAGTATAAACAAATCTTCTGCGCTGCCAGTCATTGCATAACATTGTAGCACATACAGCTTTATGCAGTACATATTTACTCGGATGATGGTCATTGTCGGAGAACACCAGCTCTGCAGGATTGACTTAGGTAGTGAGATTCCCAAGGTAAAGAAAGCATGAGGAGCTGGAGGAAGACGGTGCCTGCTCCGTTGCTTTATTCCTGCTTCATCTCTGCTGCTGCTGCTCCTGTTGCTGCTCCTGTTGTTGCTGCTGTTGCTTCTGCTTCTGATGCTCTCCCTCCAGCAGAGCAGGCACGGGTAGATATAGGGCTTAGAGACAATAGTGGCACAGTACAAACATTACGTCAACCGTTACATCAATGTGGTGATGTCATCTTGCTGAGTCAGCCAACCTATACCCAGAAAGCAGTCTTCGGGGCTGCTGACTTAGAAAAGCCTGAGAACCAAAGCTGAGTCAGTTAGCCCAAATATGCATGGGAGCTGGAGCTAGGGCAAACAGCCCAGAAAGTCATGGGATTTAGTACTTGCTTCTGTAGTTTCTCGTGTTAACCAGAACTCACATCCTGGTCTTCACTATTAGGGTCCCTACAGTAATAACCACAGCACTGGTTTATGTATTTACTATACTTTTTATCAGTTCTTTTTTTTTTTTTTTTTTTTGTATTTTTCTGAAGCTGGAACGGGGAGAGACAGTCAGACAGACTCCCGCATGCGCCCGACTGGGATCCACCCGGCATGCCCACCAGGGGCGATGCTCTGCCCACCAGGGGGCAATGCTCTGCCCCTCCAGGGCGTCGCTCTGCCGTGACCAGAGCCACTCTAGCGCCTGGGGCAGAGGCCAAGGAGCCATCCCCAGCGCCCGGGCCATCTTTGCTCCAATGGAGCCTTGGCTGTGGGAGGGGAAGAGAGAGACAGAGAGGAAGGAGGGGGCGGGGTGGAGAAGCAAATTGGGCACCTCTCCTATGTGCCCTGGCCGGGAATCGAACCCGGGTCCCCCACACGCCAGGGCGACGCTCTACCACTGAGCCAACCGGCCAGGGCCTTTATCAGTTCTTTAGAGTAAACACTTTCTACTTATATAAAAAAATAAATATAAGTTTGCTGCTGTGAAACAGTATAGAGCATTACCCGGCAGCAGCCACATCCATCCCATGTTTACTGTGTCTCTTGATTACATCATTTGCTCTTGTGCTTGATCTGATCTCATGTTGTTTTGTTCAGCGTTGCTCCAAGTGTACAAAATCCACTGCTAATGCTGCTTGTAAGGAGCCTTGATGAGAGCCCTGGCTGAATAGTTCAGTTGGTTGGAGCATCCTCCCAAAGCACAGAGGTTGCTGGTTTGATCCCTGGTCAGGGCACAGACAAGAGCAGATCGATCTTCTTCTCTCTCTCACTCTCTCCTTTCCTCTCTCTAAAATCAATAAAATAAAAATGAAAAACAAAGAATCCCTGATGAGAGATAGAACTGGAAATAAAATTATAAGTGATTAAGGACTAGGAAGCTGGAAAATCAGCACCGGCTATTGCTCACCAGCCAGGCATGTCCCACTCCACTACAGCTATGAGGAACAAGAACCAAGTGACAGAGGCTGGTGAAAGATCAGCTTTGGCCCCGGCCAGTGGCTCAGTGGATAGGGGTCTGCGCAGCATGTGGACATCCAAGGTTCGACCCACGGTCAGAGCACACAGGAGATGATGAGTCCATGCCTGTTAATGCAGCTGAAGATCTTCTTGCGGGGCGAGGTGTGGAGGTGGGAAACAGTGTGGGAAACAGTGCTGCTAATGATCTTGGCCCCGTGTAGACCTAGAATAATGTGTGTGAACATGTCTTACTTTTTAGCAAAAAAAGTTTAAAAAGTAAAAAAAAAAAAAAAAAGTAACAGAAAAATTTTATACAATAAAGATATAAAGGGAAAATATTTTTGTAAAGCCGCACAATATGTGTTTTCAGCTAAGTGTTGTTACAAAGGAGAAGAAAAGTTAAAAAAAATTTTTTTTTGAGTGAGAGAGACGCAGGAAGGGAGAGAAACGAGAAGCATCAACTTGTAGTTGCAGCACTTTATTGTTCATTGATTGCTCCTTGTATGTTTCTTGATGGGGAGGCTCCAGCCTAGCCAGTGAGCCCCTTGCTCAAGCCGGCAACCTTAGGGTCAAGCCAGTAACCTTGGTGCTCAAGCTAGCAACCACTTTTTAAAGTTTATATAGTATAAAGTTGTAGTTAGTTAAGGTTAACCATTATTGCAGAAATAAAAATATTTCTAATAAACTTGTGTGGTCTCAATGTACAGTGTTTATAAAGTCCGTAGTAGTGGACAGTAATGTCCTAGCCTCACATTCACTCACTGACTCACCAAAAGCAACTTCCAGTCTTGCAAAGGCTTTATTCATGATATGTGTCTTATACAGGTGTATTTTTTTAAATCTTTATATACCATACTTTTACTATACATTTTCTATGTTTAGAAAATGATTGTAGCCGTTGTATTATGACTACAGTATACAACACAGTATATATGCTATACAGATTTGAAACCTAGGAGCAATCGGCTCTACCACCCAGCCTAAGTGTGTAGCAGGCTGTGCTGTCCAGGTCTGTAGAGGTGCATTCGGTGATGCTCGCACAGGAGGGAATAGCCTAACCATGCATTTCTCAGAATGTGTCCCCAAGGTTAAGTGCTGAATTGGTAAAGAAATACATATCATTTAATGACAGACTGTGGAAGCCAGGCAGAGTCTGTCAAAGACCTAAATAAAGAAAAGCCACAGAGAACAGAATGGAAAATATTTATGCAGAGAAAGGAAAATAGAAAACAGGGAGAGACTGACAGAAATGTAAGGAGAGAGAGAGCACTGGAAATCCCCAGTATGAACTCCCAGGCAGACCCTGGCGTGGGAGCCCCACCAAGCCTGTACCTTCGAAGGGAATGAAATCATGTGTTTTCAGTTATTTCCTCGAGTGCAAAGGAAAGTCCAATACAAGCGTAGAATACAAACAGATGTCCAGAAAACAGAAACAAGCAGTTGCCTAAGACCAGAGTTGGGGCAGAACCATGGCTGGCACCCTGGGGCAGGCGGGTAAAGTCCTTGCCCCTAGGTCAGCATCCCACTGGGCCAGCGGCCAGCGCTGATGTTTGGAAAACTTAACCTGAGCGGGGAAGCCCGGCTGCTCACCATTTCTCAGCCGGGCACATAAAAGCCGCCATGGAGGGTGCAGCCCCCGCTGTCCAAGGTGGACACCAGTCTGGACACCTCGCAGGGGACAGTGGAAGGCAGGCCCCGCTCCAGCACGAGGCACGGAGGGCACATTGCTGCTGAGCAGTGAGGGGAGAGGGGCTGAGGGTAAGACAGTCAGGGCCCACCGCGTCTCTCCCGCAGCGGGTGCTCCAGCGCCAACGCTGAGGTCGGTCCCTCTGCCAGTCTAACCAGAGGCAGGGGCTGGATACAGGTCTTCCCTCTCGGCCTCCATGGCGTCCCTCGCTTCCTGCAGGAGCAGAGATGAGGCCAAGTGGCACAACCGCGGTTGCGGTGGGTCTGTGGGTCTTGGTGACGGTGAGCGCGATGGCGGACCCCGGCGGGGCTGAACCCAGGCGCTGCCTCCTCTCGCACTACCGCTCGCTGGACCCCAGGGCGCTGGCGGCGGTCAAGGCGCTGAGGGACCACTACGTGAGTGATGCCCAGACGTCCAGTCCCGGGGACTCCGGGCCTGCCAGGGTCGGGGACGCTGCTCTCTGTCCCGAGGGACCCTGGCATCCCAGCTTGCAGCAGGTGCACCCGCATCTCAGGGTCCAGAATTCTGACCACGAGGCGTTCCCGGTCACCGACATCACATCGTAAGCACAGAAACTGCCTTCACGGCAGTCACCAAAGAGCGTCCTTTCTAGACCTACTCCGCTCCCGTCGGGGCGCAGCGCTCGGCAGGGATGCCCTCAGTCCGCGTCACGTGCTCGGAGAGCTGTGTGGCTCAGCGCACAACACGGACGCCCGTGCCGATCAGCCCCGGTCCACGTCCAGGAATCCCCAACATCCCCGAGCTGCAGTGTCCTCAGTGAGGAGTCTCAACTCCCCCCTCCTTTGTCCTCACCAGGAGGAAGAGACACTGAGCTGGAGGCCACGCAACTGCTCCTTCCGCCCCAGGAGGGACCGTCCGAAGCCCTCGGTGAAGTGCTGTGTCCGCGGGGCGCAGGCGGGGCCCGGGGGCGCAGCTGCCTCTCTAACTCAGCCCTGTCTCCGCAGTCGTGCGCGCAGCTCCGCCTCGTAGCCCGGGGCCTCTCAGACGCCCGGGCCGTGCTGAGCAGCCTGCCCAGCCCCGAGATGTTCCCGGGCGTCCTCCCGACCCTGGAGCTGCTGGCGGCCGCAGAAAGGAATGTGGTGGCCTGCGTGAGTGTTCCGTGCCCCGTTCCTTCACACGCGCGCGCGCGCACACACACACACACACACACACACACACACACACACACGCCCAGCTTGCTCTGCCATCTCCTACAGTTTCACGATCTGTCCTGCTGAGCCTCAAACCGGTCGAGACGATTCGCGTCCTCTTCGAGTCCCCAGTCTGCGACTGGGAGGCTGGCGAGAGGAGTTGGTGGAGACCCGATCCTTCGCCTTTATCATTTACCTCCTGACCCCCCTCCAGCTCCAGCTGGTGCGTCCAGGCTCCTCGAGGAAGTCCCTCCGGCCACGCAGGAGGCGTCCCCAAACACGAAGACCTGTGAGTGGAGCGGGCGGTGAGTGGGTAGACATCCTGAGGCAGGGCGAGGAGAGGGTGTGTGAGGTGGCGTCACCGAGGATGGAGAGGGGTTCCTCGTGAGGAAATTCCTGTCTCAGCCCTGATCCGTCTCCTTCCCGGGTACCAGCACTCGTCTGGGTGCCACGAAGCAGGTGTTATCTTCAACCTCCTGCGTCTGCTCACGTGGGACTTGAGGCTGGTGGCGCACTCGGGGCCCTGTGTCTGATGCCTTGAGCGAGCTTTCCTCGGGGATCCGTGGTTCTGCAGGCGTGTGGCTGCGCGTGCAGCTCTGTGTTGCCCTTTCGTCGAGGCGAGGCTGCAGCCAGTGGGTGCTGAAGCTCAGGGGCCTCTGCCGCCGCTGGACCAACCTTGATGGCCTGTACTGGATGCCCGAGGCGCAGGTACTTTTCCAGAAACCAGAACGTGTCTCCCGGAAGCAGGGACGTTTCTGTGGAATGAATTACCCTAAGATCATCTTGGGACCTCGTCTGGCAAAAAGAGACTTGAATTCTGTGTTGACATGGGTCGCTGACCCTACATAACATGACCCAGTTTCTACTTTTCTGGCTATCAGAAGCCCCGAACCCCGTCCCCCATGGCAAGTCCCACCCCTGATTTGAGCCCTTCAGTGTCCCCTTTGAGATTCTATGAATCTGTGACTCTTGTATCTTCCCACTGGAGAGGCCTCGCCTCTAAGGGATTTGGCAGTGAACTTTGGATTCTGTTACCTATGTGTCCTATGTATTTGTGAAAACCTTTGTAATTTGCAATTCTGTCTTCTGGTGTTAATTTGTTGCCATTATTAAATATTCTTGTATTTGCATCGGTTGCTCCCCTGTGCTCAATTGGAAGGACACATTTTAATTAAAAAGGCTGAGCCAGATCCCTGGCCTGGTAGCTCAGTTGGTTAGAGCATCTCCCCCATAATCCAAGGTTGCAGGTCACACACAAGAATCAAGCAATGAATGCATAAATAAATGGAACAACATACAATGTTTCTCTCTCTCTTTTCCTTGCTTTAAAATTAACAAGATTAAAAATAATTTTAAGTAAAAATAATGATGCTGAGCCAGGGAAATCAGGTAAGTTACAATCCTGACCCTGCCACTTAATTATGGTGTAACTGGGCAAATTACTTTTTCCGGAGCCTCAGTTTCCTTATCTCTTCAATGGTATTATTATATTTCCCTTGCAAATGAGTAGTGTACATTGCAATAAATTTTATAAAGCTTCTAGCTGAAGCCATAAGATGGTCTTAATTAATGGTTCCTATTAAGAAACTACACACACACATAAGTATACAAACATTTACACTTTTATATTAGGCCACCTCTATGGGCTGGTGGTCTAAGTTGCTAACTACCTCCTCTTTGCCAAGGCCACACAGCCAGCGACGGTCAGAGCCAGGTTTGAATCCCTGCCCCTTTACTCCATAGCCCATGCTCTTAACACCTCACTGAACTTTCTAAGAAAACTAGTATGAAGTTTAGGAATTTTGAGATCCTGTGTTCATGTTCAGAATTCACTGTTGATGCCATGTCTCCTCCCCTGGGTTAAGGCCTCTGCAATTACCAGAAACTGACCAATGCACTAGAAGGTGTCTTGGACACTTTTTGCTCTTGGCTTTGAAACATTTTTGTGTATCAGAGCTCAACTTTTCCATCTGAGATTTCTCTCCAATTTCTCCCTGGAATTATGAATAATGAACAAAAGGGGTTGGGGTGGGAGTCAAGTGTCAAAAAGCACTCTGTACCTTCTGTCCTAGAAATTCATTGTCTTCATGTTCAGAAGACATCATTGCACAGAAGCAGGAGAGCTCAAGGCTAATGTCTGGCTGTTAGACAAAACTTGGGTAAACCCTGCCCTTACCACTGATTTGCTGTGTGACCTTGGACAGGTCTTCTAACTTCTCTGAGTCTCTGCAAATTACTCCATATTCATTCATTCATTTTTTTTTTAATTTCAAAATACTTTATTTTTAAAATAGGTCACAACACTAAGCTTTGAATTCATTCTGCCAATGTTACTCCATATTTAAAATATAGTCAAAGTACAGTACGTCCTTGAAGATATAATGGGTTCAATACGGCACTGTGACATACATAGCCTCCTTGACGGGTGAGACATAAAGTACTTGACAAACGGGGGCGTCTTTGTTTTCCTTTTGCACTGATTGCTCCCCCTCAAATATTCACATAGCTCCCTCCTTCACTTCCTTTGAGTCTTTGCTCAACTGTGATTTTTCAGGCCACCTTATTCAGTGCAGCATCCTCCTTCACTCTGCTCTCACCTCCTTTAAAGGTGTTTTTCATTTTCTGTTACCTGGTATAATGTACACCATGTGCTTAGCCCCCTTCCTCTACTCTCCTTTACTCCTTTCTAGTAAAAAGCTCCAGAAAGGGTTGTTTCATAATGTTTTTTCAATGCCTTATTCCTGGCACCTTGAGCAGTTCCTGACACAGAGTGGGGCTGACTAATACTTGGTGAATGAGTGAAGGCATTTGACACAAACGGAGCTGGTTCCCCTGAAGACCTTGGCCACACCCCAATTTTCTAGCAGAACCTCCTATTCCTGGGTCCCTCTGTGCCTGGACAATGAAAGATGTTAGTCAGGCTCCCCTCCTCCCTTCCTTTCTCTCTCAGTACCGCTGAGGAAGGGAGGGAAGAGCTGGTCTCCTCTCTTAACTTTGGCCTGCTTTGCCTTTCTGACTCTCTCACCGTCCAGCAACCTGCTCCCATTGTAATCCCCTTACACCCTTTCACAGTCTCCTTTTTGGAAGTTCCAGAGTTCTTTGTGTCAACACCACTAGAGGTGCCTTTCTCCTCTCCCTGAACTGGGGTATCCTGCAGAAAGGCAAGTAAGTCTCTCTGTCCCCTCCCCACCAGGACACCATGACCCCTCTTTATGGGGTTGAGGCTGCCTTATCCTGAAATTTCTTTAGGAACTCATCTCCTGTAGGTGAATCTTTTTCAGTTTCTCTTTCACTCCAGCTGCTCACCTGGCTATGGCCCCGCCCCACACGGGCTTCCCCAGCCTGGGGCATCCCCTGGCGGAAGGCATGTTTTCACTTTTCCTACATCAGCCTGGATTGCCTGTGTGTCCAGGCTAAAAACTGCACCATAAGCTCATGAAAAAATTACACCACACGCAGAACTGTAAGTTCAGAGACACAGACAGAGCAGCAGGCTGAGGCCCAGAAGAGTAGACTGAGGTCAGAGGCACCAAACAAGGCTGAGTGAGAGACCCAGGTGACAGCCTGTGAGCTAACTTTTGGGTCCCCATCTGCTGACAGAGACCAGAGACCACGATGAAGCTGGGTGAGCCTTCACATCACGTCCATGACCCTCACCTCCCCACCCCACCCTCAGACCCTGACACTCCCTGTCCCCTCATCTGTCTATCCTTCTGTAACACAGACTTGACTGTGGGTTGCACACTGGTGCTGGTGCTGATGACCATGGTGCTGACCAAACAGGAGCAGTTTCTGTCCCTATGCCCCTCCCGGGTGCAAAGGAACTGCCACATGGCCCAGTTCAAGTTGCTGTCCCCACAAGAGATGAAGGTTTTCAAGAGGGCCAAGGATGCTTGGTGAGTCTCCCACTGCCCCACCTGCTGTGGGCTAACCTCCACACCTCCCTCAGTGGGTTATCATGTGACATCTGGCTGAAGATGGACCTGTACTCTCCCTCCACTGGGCTAACCTCCAGCCTCACACAGCGGGCTCTCTCCTGCTCTTGTTGCATTAGGCTGACTCGTGTTGTTCTGCATGGTGCTCCTCTGCCATCCTTTTGGAAGTTCACGCCCCTCCTCCTGTTGCTAGCCATCCTCCCATCCAGCTGTGGTCTGACCTCCAGCCCTCCAGCTGTGGGCTGACCTCTACCCTTGCCCTCTAGGAAGAGTCACTCTCACTGAAGAACTGGAGCTGCAGCTCCCGCCCATTCCCCAGGACCCGGGACCTCAGGCAGCTGCAGGTGAGTTGGGAGAGTCAGGCCCCGCCCTGTCCTCACCTGGCTGCTCCTCTGGCTCCTTCGGTGGCCCCTTCACTTTCCCCTCTCACTCGTCCCTGTCTGTCTGTCCTCCCCCTCAGTCCCGCTGGCCTCTTCCCCTCACCTGCCCACACTGGCTGCGCCCTCTCACCTGTTCCCTGACCTTTCACCTTCACCTGCTCTTTCTTCAGTCCTCCTCACCTGTCCTCCTCCCCGTCTCTCTCACATGCAGCCCTTACCTGCCTCTGTCTCCCCTCCTCAGGTGTGGGAGCGCCCTGTGGCCCTGGAGGCTGAGCTGTCCCTGACACTGAAGGTCCTGGGGACCGTGGCTAACTTAACCCCGGGGGACATCCTGGATCTTAGATTTTATTTATGCATCTACCACTTTTCTTAATTTATTGCCACCCAACCCTATTTATGTATTTATATGTGTGAATTTTTAAACTTCACACTCTGCGCCACATCCACGCCAAGCTTCAGGCCTGTGTGAGTGCTCTGGGCTCCCAGGTCATGTCTGTGGTCTCTGACCACCATATTGTCCCCTTTGTCCCAGACCCTGCCTCACACACCACCCTCCTCTGCCCACAGGTCCCAGCTCAGTCCACAGCAGGCTCCAGGCCGCAGGGCCACCTCCGCCACTGGCTGCACCGCCTCCACGAGGCCCAGAAAATGGTGAGTGACCACGGAGAGTCTCTGGAGCCAACTGGGAGCCCCGATGATGGACAGCCACTGACCTGTCCCTTCCTCTCCACAGGAGTCCCCTGACTGCCTCGAAGCTTCTGTCACATTCAACCTCTTTTGCCTCCTCACCCGTGACCTGAAATGCGTCGCCAGTGGAGACCTGTGTGTCTGATCCTGAGACCCACCTGCAACCTGTCCCTTTATCTTAGATTTTATTTATGCATCTACCATTTTTCTTAATTTATTGCCACCCAATCCCTATTTATATATTTATATGTGTGAATTTTTAAACTCACACCCAATAAATTATTTATTTTTTATACTTTAAAAAAAGCTGTGCATATAAACAATGAGAAAAGATGCCGTTGTTGCTGTGGGACTGTGTGTTTGTGTGGATTACATCATCCAGGGTTGGTCCAGAAGAGATCCGATTCCTGTGTCCACTTTGGTGCTGACCCTGTGTGCCATGGACCAATCTTATTTACCCTGAAGGTCTCTTTCATATTCTATGAATCTCTGGCTCTTGGCTCTCCCCATCTGAGCACATCTTATTTCTGAGGGGCTTGGGGAGTACAGATATCAAAGTTCTCTGTTACAGTCCCACACCGCTTAATCACGGGGGAATGTTCTCAGAAATGCATGGTTAGGCAATTTTGTTGTTATGCTAACATCATAGAGTAGACTTACACTACCCTGGACTGCACAGCCTTCTACACAACACTGAGGCTGTATGGTGTAGCCCAGTGTTTTACAACCGCCAGTCTGTGGACCGGTCTGCCAGAAATTTCATGCTGGTCCACCAAAGAGTTAACCATCCTCATGTTGTTTGACAATTACGGAGCCAATGATCTTAGTAGACCTTGCTTATGCTTAGGGTAATATTTCTGTCAGTGGACCCCAAAATAATTCTCCTTTTCCACTAGTTCCCAACTGTAAAAAAAAATGTTGAAAACCACTGGTGTACCCTACTGCTCCTAGACTACAAACCTATATGCAGGTTTAAGTGTATTAAATATTGTAGGCTGCCTGACCTGTGGTGGCGCAGTGGATAAAGCGTTGACCTGGAAATGCTGCGGTCACCGGTTCGAAACCCGGGCTTGCCTGGTCAAGGCAATATGGGAGTTGATGCTACCAGCTCCTCCCTACCTTCTCTCTCTGTCTCTCTCTCTCTCCCTTTCTCTCTCCTCTCTAAAATGAATTTAAAAAATTAAAAAAAAATATTGTAGGCAACTATAACAGACTTGTAAGTATTTATGTATCCAAACATATCTAAACATAGGAAACTTCCAGTATAAATATGTACAAAAGATGAAAAATGAAGATTAAATATATGTATATATATATAATTGTTCACCGGCATGGGACCCTTACCATGAATGGAACTTGCAGGACTGGAAGTTGCTCTGAGTGAGTCAGTGAGTGAGTGCTGAGTGAATGTGAGGCCTAGGACATTACTGTCCACTACTATGGATTTTATAAACTTTGTATATATAGGCTACACTAAATTTATAAAACAGCATGATATTAAATCAAGTACAAGGGAAATTTCAGCAATCAAGAGATGGTGAAAACATGAGAGGTATGAGGCTACTGCTGACATTTTACATCAAGCTTTTTTGTATAAATAGAAAGTGTGCACTCTAAAATAATGATAAAGGCCTTGGCCGGTTAGCTCAGTGGCAGAGCGTCGGCCTGGTGTGCGGGAGTCCCGGGTTCAATTCCCGGCCAGGGCACACAGGAGAAGCACCCATCTGCTTCTCCACCCCTCCCCCTCTCCTTCCTCTGTCTCTCTCTTCCCCTCCCGCAGCCAAGGCTCCATTGGAGCAAAGTTGGCCCGGGCGCTGAGGATGGCTCTGTGGCCTCTGCCTCAGGCGCTAGAATGGCTCTGATTGCAGCAGAGCGAAGCCCCAGATGGGCAGAGCATTGCCCCCTGGTGGGCATGCCAGGTGGATCCCAGTCGGGCGCATGCAGGAGTCTGTCTGACTGTTTCCAACTTCAGAAAAATACAAAAAAAAAAAATGATAAAAAGTATAGTAAATACATAAACCAGTAGCATAGTCATTTATTATTAAGTATTATGTACTGTACAGAACTGTGTGTGCTATACTCGTATATGACATTAGGTTTACAACAGTATCATCACAAACATGTGAACAATGTATTGTGCTATGAGGTCACAATGGCTTAGTGTCACCAGGCGATGGAAATTTTCTAGCTCTTTTATAATGTAATTAGACAACTGTCATACATATGGTCCATCATTGACTGAAACATTGTCATGCAACTCCTGACTGTATTGTGATATTTTGGGGAACCTGTTCATTATGTGTCCTTGTGCTTGTAAGACCTATGTACTTGTGGTGTTACAATTTCTCCTTGTGTTATTTTCATTTATTTAATTGTGCCACACTTAGTACTATGAGCAATCATTTTGAGATAGTGTTAAGTGGAGGAGGTCCGACTTTGAACTCAGAGGGAATTTGAACTCATAGGGCATTTATCTGCCCAGTGACTTTTAGTGGTATACTTACCCTTTCTGGCCTTTAGTTTTCTTCATTTGCAAATAACTTATGATACTGCCTTGAAAACTTTGTTTATTCATCTATTCATCCATCTATCCATCCATCCATCTATCCATCCATTAAATCACTCATTCATTCTCCATGGGTGGTATTGTTAGCTACCAAAGGGCACCAGAATTTTACCAACCAGATTAGACCGAACCTCTGTTCAGCAACCTCGGTACTTGAGTTCTGCATAAAAAAGAATTCAGAGCCAAGACTCAAAGACAAGCAAAAGTAGGTTTAAAAAGTCACAGAGAGCCTGACCAGGTGGTGGCACAGTGGATAGAGCGTTGGACTGGGATGTGGAAGGACCCAGGTTTGAGACCCCAAGGTCGCCAGCTTGAGTGCGGGCTCATCTGGCTTGAGCAAAAAGCTCACCAGCTTGGACCCAGGGTTGCTGGCCCCAGCAAGGGGTTACGCAGTCTGCTGAAGGACCGCAGTCAAGGCACAAATGAGAAAGCAATCAATGAACAACTAAGAAGTCGCAACGCGCAACGAAAAACTAATGATTGATGCTTCTCATCTCTCCGTTCCTGTCTGTCTATCCTTCTCTCTGACTCTCTCTGTCTCTGTAAAAAAAAAAAAAAAAAAAAAAAGTCACAGAGACACAGAAATATGGGTGATGGGCACAGAATTCAATCAACAGTTCAAATGCTATAAGAATGTTTACCTGAAACCTATGTACTCTTATTGATCAATGTCACTCCATTAAATCTAATTTCTTTCTTCTTTTTCTTTCTTCTGAATTTCATTTATTGACTTTACAGAGAAGGGAGGAGGAAGTAAGAAGAATCACTTCATAGTTTTTTCACTTTAGTTGTTCTCTGGTTCCTTGTCACATGTACCGTATTCTCCCATGTATAAGATGTGCCCATTTTTGAAAAATTTGGGGTCTAAAAACAGAGTGTGTCTTACACGTGGTTGTAGATTTCTTTAACTTGTATTTCCCACATTTTTGCACTTGTTTTTGCACTCATTGAATTTTATGATGAATAAAATTGAGTTCAATAACTTTATGTAATTTTTTTTTTCAGATTTTGGGCTCCAAAATTAAGGTGCTTCTTATACATGGCAGCATCTTATACAGGGGGAAATACAGTACCTTGGCCAGACAAGCCTAGGGTTTCAAACCAGCAACCTCAGCATTCTAGGTTGACGCTTTATCCACTGTATCACCACAGGCCAAACTAAATCTAATTTCTAAATTAAAAATTAATAATAATGAAAGTCACTAGCCAGTAGAAGTGAGTCAGCTAGGATCTGTGAACTCAGGGAATAAGTTACAGAGGCAAAAGTAGGGCCCTTGGAGCTTAAAAGGGAGAGAAAAGCAGAGAAAACAAGCCTCTGGGAGAAGGGGAAAGGCACAGGGTGTTCAGGAGAGAAAGAGAGAGAGAGAGAGCACGTGGAGTGGGGAGAGGCACAGGGTGCTGAAGAGAGAGAAGGAGCATGCCCTGGCTCCTTCCTCCTCAGGGTTTTAGCTGGAGATCTCAGGGGACAATCTAATAGAACATCGGTTTTCCAGCTGTGTCCTTTCAGGGTCCTGGTCTCCACCAATCAGTCGGTATGAGGTCACGGGGTCATTAGTCATCACGGCTGGTCCTGGGGTGCCATGCCTTGCTGCTTTTCTGGGCCTGGAACTGAAACACAACTGAAGCCTAGATGGTGTCTCTCAGACCTAATGCTCAAGGGAGTGGTCATACAAAGACTTGTATCAGAGTCCGAGGAGGCTACTCTCTGGTACCCTGTTCCTCATCTAAGGGGGTCTACCGGGTCACCTGCAACATGCCAGGGGAGGAAAGGGCAGGGAGGGTCCCAACCGCATGACCAGTGATATAAAAATTCAAGGGTTTGCCTGACCAGGTGGTGGCACAGTGGATAGAGCGTCGGACTGGGATGCAGAGGACCCGGGTTTGCGACCCCGAGGTCGCCAGCTTGAGTGCGGGCTCATCTGGTTTGAGGAAAATCCCACCAGCTTGAACCCAAGGTCGCTGGCTCCAGCAAGGGGTTACTCGATCTGCTGAAGGTCTGCGGTTAAGGCACATATGAGAAAGCAATCAATGAACAACTAAGGTGTTGCAACATGCAATGAAAAACTAATGATTGATGCTTCTCATCTCTCTCTGTTCCTGTCTGTCTGTCCCTGTCTATCCCTCTCTCTGACTCACTCTCTGTCTCTGTAAAAAATAAATAAATAAATAAAAATTAAAAAAAAAAATTCAAGGGTTCTAACCCACATGACCAGCTGTGCTAGGGGAGGAAAGTCCCCTGGGGGCAAGGCCTCACCCTACCATTGTCTGTTGCTAGGAACCCAGTGCTTTCTGCACTTGCTCTGTTCATGCCTAAATGCCTACTACCATATTGCCTGGTCGCCTGTTATTGGCCAGGTATTGGGGATACTGAGCCACAGCTCCTGTCCTCAGGGAGCTTCAGGATGGGGAGGGAACCAACAAAGAAGTCTGAGGCAAAAAAAAAAAAAAGAAGAAGTCTGAGGCACATAAAGGAGGCCAATATCTTGGATCCAGAGCTCACAGAGGGGTGGCTGGGAGTGCACTTAGACAGGTAGACAGGAGCCAGGTCAACGCTATCTATAACATCTTCAAAGCACTTGCAAGCAAGGGATTCCTTGAAGGGTTTTTATCAGGCGAGCAAGTGCAATGCACATGTCTACAAGTTCAGGCCTCGTTAGAGGAGAGTGCACCGGAATGCCGGAGAGTGGATGAGGGAGTCAGGTATGAGATGATGGCAAATCTGACCTCAATGAGGTGGAAGTGAGAGGATACATAGTTATGCCTTTTGTGAATTAGAAACAGTATATGTAAAGCAATTAACTACTCATCTGATAGATAGAAATATCTTGAGAACCACAAGGAGACAATATGGTTATAGTGGCTACAAATGTAATCTCTGAGGTCAGAGAGATCTTAGAGTTCCAACTTTTGCTCACGTAACTACTGTGTGACTTGAGGGAAGTCACTTAACTTTTAGTTTCTAATCAGTAAAACAGTTATAATATCCTTCCTCAATGGGCGGTTGTGTGAATTAAATGCATCAAATCGTGTCAAGTGCTAAGGCAAGATCCCTGGCACAAAGTAGGACTAAATATTAAATCAATTTATCATCCTTTTAAAAGCTCTAACATGTGAACCCTCAAATAAGAGAGGGAGCTTTATCCCTATTGATAAAATGGATAGAAGAGGCACAGCTGTAGCCAACCAAACAACAATTCCTCATGTCCTTTATCCTGGTGAAACTTGAGTGACCTAAACCAGTCATGGGCTTCCCGTTCCTCCTGCTAAGATGAGTGTAGGCGTGACTAAGCAGCTATATCAGCCAGCATTCCTGCAGGAAACCAATGTCACCATCATGTGGGGTAAGGGTTTTATTTAAACAACATGGACAGATAAAGGGCATGGTTAAGGGACACCAGCAAAGGTAAGCTCCTGAGGCCCAGCTAACAGCCAGAAGCTATTACCATTCCTAAACCAGAGGGCACACAGAGGGAGTGGCCATTAGTCCCCGGTCAGAGATGCTGGGACGCTGCTGCTGCCAGCCCACAGCCCAGCAGGGAAGTGGACAGGACAGAACATACTGTGGATGAAAAGAAGGGGTTGTATGGAAAGTAACCTCACAGCAAGGTCTGATTAAAAATTCCTAAATGGGCAGGTCATAGTGGGTAGTCATACCCCAGGCATATAAGTTCTTTAGTGAGTGGCTTTTAGCCAGCTCTGCTCATTTTTTTAAAGAATTTTTAGAATTTCAGTAAGAGTTTATCTGAGCCAAACCAATGAAATATGCCAGGAAGCAAGATCTAAAATGCTCCTGTCCATTGTTCTTGTGCATCCAGGTTAACCCAGCTTTGAGGAGTCAGAAGTAATACCCCTCAAAAGCATAACCACCATCAAGACAGCACAGCATCTTGTTAACTAGCCTGTAATACCATTTCCGCCTTGCTTTCTCCCACCTTCCGGTAGTCTTCCTTACGATCATTCCTCATTCCAGCTGCATAAACCGAACTGCCAAGCTGTCGTTCTCCGGAGCATTTGAGATCTTGCTTCCTGGCACATGTCCCCACTTTGGCTCAAATAAACTCATAAATATTCTCTACAGGTTTGGATATTTTTTATGTTGACAATACCCGACTGCTCACTCTCCCCTGCAAATTTCTGCTAACCCCTCCCGTTGGCTGAACCCGGATGGAAGACAGAAGGCAAGGGAGTCCCAACTGATGTCCAGGTTCCCAGACCTAGAGCAGAGCAGAGAGTGAATGTAGAGGGAAAGAGAGGACATAGTTCACAGGGATTCCTATGCTGGGTGATGACGGGGGAATCTGGCTTGGAGAGGTGAGGGCTCTAAGGAAGGTTTGTGTTGATTCCTGTGGAAGGTGAGAAAGGGCTGTCCAAACAATATCCATGCCTTAATACCTGGAACATGTAAATGTGACCTTATTTGTAAAAAATGGTCATTGTAGGTGTGATTTAATTAAGGATCAAGGTAAGATATACTGGGTTATCAGGGTGGACCCTAAATGCCATGGCCAGTGTCATTATATGAGAGAGGTTAGAGGGCCCTGGCAGTGGCACCATGGACAGACCATCATCCAGAAGCACTGAGGGCCCCGTCTTGATCCTGAGGGCACCAGTTTGAACCCCGGTCAGAGCACATATGAGAACAATCAATGGGTCCACAACTAAGTGCAGCAATGAGTTGGTCTCTCTCTCTCTCTCTCTCTCTCTCTCTCTCTCTCTCTCTCTCTCTCTCTCTCTCCCTTCCTTTCTCTGTCTCCCTTCCTCTCAAATCGATGGGGAAATAAAGAGAAAGAGATGGAGGAAGGTTATATACACAGAAAGGAGGAGACAAAGACTGGAGTGACAAGGCCACACACAGAGTGCCGCCAGCCACCTAAACTGGAAGTGGTGAGGAGCAGTTTCGCCCCTAGTGCCCCAGAGGGAGCACAGCCCTGCTGACACCTTGGTTTTGGCCCAGTGACGCTGATTGAGGACTTCTAGCCTTCAGAACTATGAGAGAATAGATTTTTGTTGTTTTATGCCACAAAGTTTGTAGTAATTTGTCACAGTAGCCATAGGAAATTTACACAGCTCATTACAGAGACCAAGACCTATTCTAGTTAACGTTTGCAGAAAGGAACTTATCGTAGAGTGTTGAGTGGCTTTCAGAAGTGTCAGGAAGGTTGAACAAATAGACTCTATGCTGGTCATTTAGATACAACCTCAAGACCTAAACCAAAAACCTAGGCTTTTCAAGGGCCTGCTTCCTTTCTAGTGATAAAGACTAACTGGAACTTTAAGGAAATACACTCAGTCGGGAGAGTCTATGGGAGGAGCTGGGCTTATGGAAGTTCTCATACTCTCTGTAATCACGGAACCCTCCAGGAAGAACTCCATGTTCATAATAAAGCTCTCTGGTTCTCACTTCCCCTCCCCTTAACTTTCTTTTTCCTTCTATAAATACTACACACAGGCCACAGTGTGCAGGTGACTTCCCATGTCTGCACGCACTGGGTTGCAACCCTTTCTTTTTCCTGGGTAAATCCTTTTTGGTGAAAAACACCTAGTTGATATTATTTTTTAGTCAATACTAGGATCAGGATCTTGACTGTTTTATTAGGAATTAGCTTCCCCCACCAAGATCAGGAAGGCAGCACAACCAGGAATTTGTCACAATTATGGAACAACTGCCATCAGGAACCCGCTATAATTAGATGACCATCACAGAAAAGTGGACACTTCCACAGTGATGGCGCTGGAAGCATGGCCTACATCTCATGTCCATCATTCAAATTTTGTGTGAGAGTAGAGCCCTAGCCAGGAATCTCAGTTGTTTAGATTGCCGTTCTATATGCCAAGGTTGCATGTTTAATCCCCAGGGTGCACACAAGAATCAACCATGAATGCATGAATAAGTGGGATAACAAATCAATGTTTCCCTCTCTCTCTCCCTCTGCCTTCCTCTGTCTCTCATATCAATCAATCAATAAAAAATAAATTGAATGTTGTATGAGGACATTAGGTTGGAAGAACTCAAATGTCAGGCAGACTCTAACTGCAGGTGAGCCTGAGAAATATAGTTTTTAGCTTTTCAGCCCCTGCAGCAGAAAGGCAGACAAGAGGTAAGCTGAAATGGATATTCAAGCCTCTTGGTTGTTAATAAGAGACATCATTAGTCACGCACTTGAATGGCTATCACTGATAAGATTGAGGGAGCATTTGAGATCTTGTTCCCTGGTATTTGTCACTAGTTAAATAAACTCTTATAAAAATTCTCTACAGGTTTGGACATCTCTTAGATTGACATTTACTTGGTGCAGTCAGCAGGATTCCAAAGAAGCCCACCCAAGATCACCCTTTGGATCTGGACCCAGTGTTAGGTATAAAAAACGGTCCATTATGCCCCACTGGCTCCTTGCTTTGCATTAGGTAAAGTTGGGTGCCTTTCTCTGGGAATTATAGGCCTCCTTGCTTTCTGTAGCCGACAGTGGGACACAGTGTAACCAGAGAGCCCAGGCCCAGTCCGGTTACTCTCAAATTCCAGCACTCGCAATTTTCAATCTTTATAATTACCATTGTCCCTTGCCATATCATGGTTCACTTTTCGTGGTCTCACTGTATCATAGATTTTTAATTTGTATATATCTAATTTTCTATCCTAGATTTTTTTGCTATATCACGGCATTTTGTGGTATACAGGGGTTTTGTTTGTTTGTTTGTTCTACAGAGACAGAGAGAGAGTCAGAGAGAGGGACAGACAGGGACAGACAGACAGGAATGGAGAGAGATGAGAAGCATCAATCATCAGTTTTTCGTTGCAACACTTTAGTTGTTCATTGATTGCTTTCTCATATGTGCCTTGACTGTGGACCTTCAGCAGACCAAGTAACCCCTTGCTCGAGCCAGCAACCTTGGGTCCAAGCTAGTGAGCTTTGCTCAAGCCAGATGAGCCCGCACTCAAGCTGGCAACCTCGGGGTCTCGAACCTGGGTCCTCCACATCCCAGTCCGATGCTTTATCCACTGCGCCACTGCCCGGTCAGGCAGTGTTCAGGTATTTTTATATATTGATTATTTTAATTATTTTTGCAGTAAAATAAGCATTTTCTAGCCTAAAAAATTGAAAACAGTATAAAAAATACAAAGAAATATTAATTAAAACATTAGTATTCACTGCTGAGTACCCATATAGAATTCTATGTTGTTAAAATTACATAGGTTTAAGGGTGTAGAAAGAGTTTAAGAGTATAGGAAGTGTTTATAAATGTGGGGAGGGTTTATAAAGCCTTAAAAATATATAAATAATAAAATAAATATCAGGTCAGATTTTTTTTTTTTAATTTTCGCTGTTTACTTTTTTTTTTTTTTTTACAGAGACAGAGAGAGAGTCAGAGAGAGGGATAGACAGGGACAGACAGACAGGAATGGAGAGATGAGAAGCATCAATCATTAGTTTTTCGTTACATGTAGCAACACCTTAGTTGTTCATTGATTGCTTTCTCATATGTGCCTTGACCGCAGGCCTTCAGCAGACCGAGTAACCCCTTGTTCGAGCCAGTGACCTTGGGCTCAAGCTGGTGAGCTTTTGCTCAAACCAGATGAGCCTGCGCTCAAGCTGGCAACCTTGGGGTCTTGAACCTGGGTCCTTCCGCATCCCAGTCCAACACTCTATCCACTGTGCCACTGCCTGGTCAGGCCAGATTTTTGCCTATTGTGGGGGGTTCTGGAACCTAACACTCATGATAGACGAGGGACCACTGTATAGTCAATCAAGTGGATGTAATATTTTCTTATTATTTTAATTTGCTTTTCCCTAAAGACTAATGATAATGAGCATGGTTTCATATTGTTATTTGTAACCCATATATCTTCTTCGCTAAAGTGCCTGTTCAAAAGTTTTATTCATTGTTATTGGGCTTTTTGTCTTATTATTGAGTTGCAAGTTTTTAAAAAAAATATATTCTGGATAAAAAGGCTTTATTGAATCATTGTTTTGCAAATATTTTCTCCCCATCTATAGTTTGGTTTTTCATGTCTTAACTTTGTTTATTTTTTTATATATAGCTTAATTGGGGTATAATTGACATACAGTAAACTGCACATATTTAGGTTTACAATTTGATTATTTTATTTTATTTTATTTTTGAGAGAGTCAGGAGAGAGAGAGAGACAGAAACATCATACTCTGACCAGGTAATCAAACCAGCAACCTTTGTGCCCCAGGATGATGCTCCAACCAACCGAGCAATCTGGCCAGGACTTAATTTTTATTGATTTTTTTTAGAAAGACAGAGAGCCTGACCAGGCGGTGGCGCAGTGGATAGAGCGTTGGACTGGGATGTGGAAGGACCCAGGTTCAAGACCCCGAGGTCGCCAGCTTGAGCGCGGGCTCATCTGGTTTGAGCAAAAGCTCACCAGCTTGGACCCAGGGTCACTGGCTCCAGCAAGGGGTTACTCAGTCTGCTGAAGGCCCGCTGTTAAGGCACATATGAGAAAGCAATCAATGAACAACTAAGAAGTTGCAACGCACAACAAAAAACTAATGATTGATGCTTCTCATCTGTCTCCATTCCTGTCTGTCCCTGTCTATCCCTCTGACTCTCTCTCTGTCTCTGTAAAAAAATAAATTAAAAAAAATAAAAATAAAAAAAATAGAAAGACAGAGAGAGAAAAGGAGAGACAGGGGAAGGGAAAGGGAAGCATTTGTTGTAACACTCAGTCATGCATTTTTTGTTGCTTCCTGTGTGTGCCCTGATTGGGAATCAAGCCTGCAACCTTATTGTTTCAGGACAACACTTTCAACTGACTGAGCTAACCAGCCAGAGACTGATTATTTTTAAATTTTTTATTTATTAATTTTAGAGAGAGAGGAAGGGAGAGAGACAGAAACATCTATCTGTTCCTGTATTTGCCCTGATGAGATCAAATCCGCAACTTCTGTGTATTGGAATGATGCTCTAACCAACCAAGCTATCCAGCTAGGGCTGAATAATTTTGACATGTGAATACATCTTGAACATATTGCCCTGGCCAGTTTTCTCAGTGAATAGAGTGTCAACCCAGTGTGCGGACATCCCAGGTTTGATTCCTGTGTGGGTACACAAGAGAAGCGACCATTTGCTTCTTTTCTCCTCCCGCAGCCAGTGGCTCAATTGATTCCAACATTGGCCCTGGATGCTAAGGATGGCTCAATTGGTCCAAGCATGTCAGCCTCAGGTGCTAAAAATAAGTTGGTTGATTTCAGCATCAGCCTCAAACAGGGGTTGCAAAGTGAATCTCAGTCAGGGAACATGCGGGAGTCTCACTATCTCCCTTCCTCTCACTTAAAAAAAAGGAAAGAAAGAAAGAAAGAAAGAAAGAAAGAAAGAAAGAAAGAAAGAAAGAAAGAAAGAAAGAAAGAAAGAAGGAAGGAAGGAAGGAAGGAAGGAAGGAAGGAAGGAAGGAAGGAAGGAAGGAAGGAAGGAAGGAAGGAAGGAAGGAAGGAAGGAAGGAAAGAGAGAGAGAGAGAGAAAGAAAGGAAAAGAAAGAGCGAGAGAGAGAGGAAGGAAGGAAGGAAGGAAGGAAGGAAGGAAGGAAGGAAGGAAGGAAGGAAGGGAGCGAGGGAGGGAGGGAGAAAGAAAATATCACCACAATGGGAATAATAAACATATTTAGCAACCCCCAGTTTCTCATGCTACTTTGTAATTTTCCTCTCCTGCTCTTTCTTGCTTATTAACCTACTCCTGAAATAAGCCAGCAAGAGGCCCCATCTTCTATGACTCCACTTACAGGGTATTTGGGAAATAGCAGAACGGTAGGGACCCATGTCAGATCAAACTGCTGGGACATGTTCCAAGTTGGCCCACACTGATTTCAGAAACCACTCAGTTTGGGCCAATCCTTCCTCTATAAGTTGACAGTGACATAAATGGAAATCACCAGGCCATCTGACTGACCACCTGTTGGGTTTATTTTTCTTACTTTATTGATTTTCTATCGTTGCCATAATAAGTTACCACAAAGTCAGCAGTTTAAAACAACACAAATATATTAGTTTACAGTTTCTATATGTGAGCAATTTGAATGGGTTCAAGTGGATCCTCTGCTAAGTATCTCATAAGGCCCAAATTAGGGTATTGTCAGGGGCTGCCTTCCCTACTGTAAGCTCTGGGGAAGAATTTATTTTTAAACTCATCCAGGTTGTTGTCCAAATGTTTCTTTCTTCACTGGGTGTCTGACAGGAATGGCTTGGTGTTGTTTTTAATTAATTTTAAAATTATAGTTGATAGCCTGACAAGGTGGTGGTGCAACAGATAGAGCATCAACCTGGGACACTGAGAACTCAGGTTCAACACTCCCAGGTCACTGGCTTGAGGAAGAGCTCATCCAGCTTGAGCTCAGGCTCCCCAGCTTGAGCACAGGGTCGCAAGCTTGAGTGCAGGATCATTGACATGGCCCCATAGTCACTGGCTTGAGCACAAGGTTGCTGGCTTGAGCAAGAGGTCACCGGCTTGTCTGGAACCCCCAGGTCAAGGCACATATGAGAAACAATCAATGAACAACAATGCAATTACGAGTTAATGCTTCTCATCTCTCTCCCTTCCTGTCTCTCTTGCATGCACACACATGCATACATACACACAAATTATAGTTGATGCACACATACACACAATTATACATATTATTTTCAGGTATACAATATAGTGCTTAGACATTTATATACCTTACAAAGTGATCACCCTTTTAAGTCAAGTACCCATCTGACCATACATAGTTATTGCAATGTTATTGACTGTATTCTTTATGCTATATTTTACATCCCCATGACAATTTTTATAACTGGCAGTTTATACTTCTTAATCCCTTTCCTCTTTCCCCCAGCCCCTACCCCATTCTATCTGACAACCATGTTTGTTTTCTGTATCTATGCTTGCTTTCTGTTTTGTTCATTTATTTTGTTTTTAGATTCCACATATAAGTGAAATCATCCAGTATTTTTATTCTCTGTCTGACTTATTTTACTAAACACAATTCCCTCTATGACCCTTCATGTTGTCACAAATGACAAGTTTCATTCTTTTTTATAACTGAGTAATATTCCATTGTAAATAAGTACCAAATCTTTATCCATTCGAGTATTGATGGACTACTATATGACCCAGCAATCTTACTTCTGAGTACCCATCTGAAGAACACAAAAACACTAATTTTAAAAGACATATGCATCCCTATGTTTATTGCAGCATTATTTACAATAGTCAAGATATAGACCAGGTGTAGTCAACATTTTTATACGTACCGCCCACTTTTGTATCTCTGTTAGTAGTAAAATTTTCTAACCACCTACTGGTTCCACAGTAATGGTGATTTATAAAGTAGGGAAGTAACTTTACTTTATAAAATTTATAAAGCAGAGTTACAGCAAGTTAAAGCATATAATAATAATTACTTACCAAGTACTTTATGTCAGATTTTTGCTAAGTTTGGCAGAATAAATCTTTATAAAACAACTTACTATAGTTAAATCTATCTTTTTATTTATACTTTGGTTGCTCCACTACCGCCCACCAGGAAAGCTGGAGCGCCCACTAGTGGGCGGTAGGGACCAGGTTGACTACCACTGATATAGACAAAAGGGGGCTTTACTCCAACATGCTGCCCGCATCCCTTCTCACAATTTCCATGTGTACCCCTCCCAGCAGCCCTCTCACACTTGGAATCTCTGTAACTTCTCCCTCTGTCACAGCTCTCTGACTCCAGCCTCAGAAAGTCCTCTGCTTATAAGGGCTTATGTGACTAGATTGGGCTCACCACTCAACTCATGATAATCTTCCCGTTTTACTGTCTGAAACTTTAATTACATCTACAAAATCCCTTTTGTCATGGTATATGTTTCTGTCACTCACATCTGTCTTCTCATCCACCTACCAACTGTCTCAGACCTTGCTTCATCTTTCGGCCACCTAATTTGGCTCATACTCACCTCAGCCTCTCAAGGAAGTAAGACGCCCACAGGGGGGTGGCAATGTTCTGCTACCACACTTATTGGTGAGTTGTTAGAGTTCCTTATATATTCCGGAATTAAGCCCCTTATCATATATGCATTTTGCAAATATTTTTTCCAGTCTCTGGTTTGTCATTATTTTCTTACCAGTGTCTGTCAAGAGAACTTTTTAATTTTGAAGTTCACTTTATTAATATTTTCCTCTATAGTTTATGTTTTCTGCGTCTTAGCTAAAAAATATCTGCTTAACCCCAGATCACAAGGATTTTTCTCTCAAAAGCTCTATAGGTTTAAAATTTATGTTTAAGCCTATCATTAATTTTGGGTTAATTTTTTATATGGTGTGATATATGCTATGGGAGGTTTGGTTGATTTGTTTGTATACAGATGCTCAATTATTTCCATTCCTTTTGTTTTCCATTGAATTACCTTAACACCTTTTGCTAAAATCAGTTGACCATATATGAGTGAGTCTGTTTCAGGACTCTATTCTGTTCTATTGTTCTATATATTTATCTTTCACTAATTTACACTCTTGTTTTGATATCTCTGCTTTATCATAAATCTAGAAATCAGATGGTATAGATTTTCTAATTTTTTATTTTTTTAAATTGTTTTCTCTGCTTTCCATATAAATTTAGATATCTATCAGTTTCTTCAATTCAAAATAACATCTTATGCTTTTGGTTGGGATTTTATTGAATCTACAGATCAATTTAGTAAGAATTGATATCTTAAAATTTTTGAGTCTTCCAATCCATGAAAATATATATCTATTTTTATTTCTTTCATTAATATTTCTTAGCTTTCAGCATATATATCTTGCATACATTTTGTTAGATTTATTCCCATGTTGTTCATATTTTTTTATGGTGTTGTAAGTAGAACTTGTATATTTTTAATGTTTAATTAGTAGCATATAGAAATACAGTTGGTTTTTTAATAATGAGCTTATTTCCTGTGATATTATTAAAATTATCAATTACAATAGATTTTTTGTAGATCCTTCAGAATTTTCTGTAAAGACATTATGTTGCCTGTGAATAATACAATTTTTTTTTCTTTCTTCCTTTTTCTTGCCTTACTGCAGTGACTAGAATCTCCACTACAATGTTGAGTGGATATCTTTGTTTTGTTCCCAATCTTATGGGAAAAACATTCAGTCTTTCACTATTAAGTATGATACTGATTGTCCCTTACTCCTTTTCCCTTCCTTGAATGTGGAAATGATGCCTGGAGTTCTGACAGCCATTTGTCACTAGTAAGAGAAAACTTGTTTTGATATTGTTGAGACACTAAACTAAAGCAGCAGCCATCTCCTCCAGGTTTGTTGTTATGTGAGGGAGGGAAATCCCTATTGGGGGATATATTATTTTTTGAAGCCAAAGGTATTTCTAAGTAATATAGTCAGTGATTGCCTAGGATAGGTGAAGGCCATTAACTCAGTCAGATCATTTGAGATTGACTAGACGTCCAGCATCAAACGATTATTGAAAATTCTCAGTGTTTCTGACACCATTAGGCTGTTACTACAATGTGAAAAGAAATTTTTAACAACATATTCTGGCTACATGTGTACTATTTTCTCAAGAAAACTCTAGGGTTGACTGCCCATATGCATTCCATGAGGGAAATCATAAATATACTGCTCACAAAAATTAGGGGATACTTAAAAATGAATATGAATAATAAATTTAGGAAAGAATACAAAAAAAGACTATGAAGCTATAAAATATCTCCTAAGTTTTGTGAGCAGTATATAATACACAGACAGATATAGAGATATATAGATAGATGATAGATGGATAGTTAGATAGATAGACAGATAGATAGATAGATAGATAGATAGATAGATAGATAGATAGATTTTTTTAAGTAAGTGGAGGGGAAATAAAGAGACAGCCTCCTGCATGCACCTTGACAGGGATCCACCTAGCAACCCTGTCTGGGGCTGATGCTTGAATCAACTGAGCTATCTGCAGCACCTAGGACCGAGGCTTAGACCAATTGAGCCATTAGCTGCAAGAGGGGATGAGAGGGAGAAGAAGGAGGGGGAGGGAAAGAGAAACAGGTGTTTGCTTCTCATGTGTGCCCTGACCAAGAATCAGACTCGGGACTTCTGCACTCCAGACCAGGGCCTAGGTAGATAGATATTTTAAGTAATTGTCTCACGTGATGATTATGGAGGCTGGCAAATCCAAAATCTGTAAGATGGACTGGAAAGTTGGATATGCTGGTAAGGGGCAATGTTGCAGTTCAAGTCTACAGACTTCTGGCAAAATTTCTCTTACTCAGAGGAGTCTTTTGTTCTATTCAGGCCTTTAACTGATTGGATGGCCCACTCACAGTACAAAGAACAGTCTGTTTAATTCAGAGTTCACTGATTTAAATGTTAGTCTTATCCAAAATCACCCTCATAGAAATACTCACAATAATGTTTGATCAAATATTTGGGTACCATAACCCAGCCAAGTTAGCACATTAAATTAACACTAAGTGCCTAATTCTTACTATAAAATCCTTTTGTGTTTAGAATAGCTAGATTGATTTGCTTCTCCTACAAAATGAACACCGATAGATATAAATATCAATCTTCTTGCAATATACCTGAATTCTTCTCTTTGCTAAAGTTGAAGGGAGTCAGATAGATAACCTGGGGTGAGGTCGGGTCCAGGTCCAGATCTGCTAATTACTAGGTATGTGACTGATAATTCATCTAACCTCTCTGTACCTCACTTTTATCTGAAATAAGGATAAAAATAGCACCTGCTTCACAAGGTTATTAAAATATGCAGTTATTTAGTACGTATAAATTCATCACCCACTTGAGCGTAATAATTTCTCCAAACACTAGGATATAAGGGCTCTTGGCAAGTCTTCCCAAAGCATTCTGGCCCAGGAGAGGAAAGGGGCAGTAGGAATTAGGAAGGGAACAGAGACAAGCAAATAGACTCAGGCTGTAGGGGAATCTAGCTAGCTACAAAAAGGTTTCGAGAAAAAGAACAGAGAAACTTGTTTTTATATTGTTGTCAAAGAACACTCAAGGACTGAAAATTTGTCTATCTTAATGGGAAATTGGGACTATTTATTCTAGACTCATCATTGATATTTCAAAATCTTCCAGGCATTTTGTAACCACCAATGGAATCATTGATTCGGATAAGGATCAGCTAAATGATGCTAAACCTTTGGGTGAAAAGTTGTTGAGAAAGAGGATAATCACGTAGTATCCAGTATTATCTCCCAGGTGACATTAATTAGAAGGAAGAAAGGAAACCTCTACAATGGAGAAATCTGGTAGGCTCAACTTTAACCCAGTCTCCAAGAAGGAGACAAACTGACATCATGTTCTCATGAATGTGATGCACTGAAGACACATCATCTTTAAGTTACTCTTGGCAAAAATGTTTAAGCGGACTTTAACTCACGAAGAAAGAATCAGATAAATCCAAGCATATTCTACAGAACAACTAGCTTGGACTCTTTAAAAATGTCAATGCCGGCCCTGGCCAGTTGGCTCAGCGGTAGAGCGTTGGCCTGGCGTGCGGGGGACCCGGGTTCGATTCCTGGCCAGGGCACACAGGAGAAGCGCCCATTTGCTTCTCCACCCCCTCCCTCTCCTTCCTCTCTGTCTCTCTCTTCCCCTCCCACAGCCAAGGCTCCATTGGAGCAAAGATGGCCCGGGCGCTGGGGATGGCTCCTTGGCCTCTGCCCCAGGCGCTGGAGTGGCTCTGGTCGCGGCAGAGCGACGTCCCGGAGGGGCAGAGCATCGCCCCCTGGTGGGCAGAGCGTCGCCCCTGGTGGGCATGCCGGGTGGATCCCGGTCGGGCGCATGCGGGAGTCTGTCTGACTGTCTCTCCCTGTTTCCAGCTTCAGAAAAATACAAAAAAAAAAAAAAAAATGTCAATGCCATAGAAGAATAAAACAAAGCAAAAAGGCTATGGAACTAGCCTGACCAGGCAGTGGCGCAGTGGATAGAGCATCGGACTGGGATGCAGAGGACCCAGGTTTGAGACCCCAAGGTCGCCAGCTTGAGCGCGGGCTCATCTGGCTTGAGCAAAAAGCTCACCAGCTTGGACTCAAGGTCGCTGACTCGAGCAAGGGGTCACTCGGTTTGCTGAAGGCCCGTGGTCAAAGCACATATGAGAAAGCAATCAATGAACAACTAAGGTGTCGCAACAAAAAACTGATGATTGATGCTTCTCATCTCTCTCCATTCCTGTCTGTCTGTCCCTATCTATCCCTCTCTCTGACTCTCTCTCTCTGTCCCTGTAAAAAAAAAAAAAAAGACTAAAAGTAAAAAAGGCTATGGAACTGCTCCAGATCAAAGGACAGAAGATGTGACTTTCATACCTAGCTGTAATGCACAGTCCTTGATTGCATTGAATCCTAGATTTCAAAGAAAAAAATATATATATATACACACATATATGTGTATAAATCATTAAGCTCAAGTGGGTGATATACATATATAAATATATGTGTGTATATATAGAGGATCCTTGGGTTACAACACAGTTTTGTTCCTATGACAGTGATGTATCACAAATTTTGCTGTAAGTCAAAACACACCCTAGCCTAAGTCACTTACTTATCCTAACAGAGTTGTAAAATCATAATCTAGAACATAAAAGTACAACTAAGCCACAGAAGAAGGAAAAGGACATAAATATACTGTACTTTCCACTGTACTCGAGTAAAAGAAAAAAATGACAAAAAATTAGTGTAAAAAAATTTCTTACCTTTATTCCTGTGGTTGGCTTGCACACTGGAAGGCACATTGAAAGGTGGGAGAGAGAGACCTATTGGGAGGAGGAAGCTGGAGAGGCCAGAGCACCCGAAGAAGGTGCTGGAGACACTGGGTCAGGTGAATCAGGATTGCCTAAGGAACATGCAGGAGATGCTGGAGATGACTCTACCTGTACTACAGATGTTTCATCTGGAGAAGCAGCTAATTTAGAGGGAACAGGATCTGTTGCAAGCCTCTCTACCTTCTTAAAGAATTTTTCCAGGGTAGTCTGGAATATTGATGACTTCTTCATTTCCAAAATCTTGCAATAGCATTGCAAGGCATCCATAAGAGCCGAAACACCCACATCTCAATTTTTTTTAAGTTTTTACGGGAATGAGCGTCGTAAACTCAAAACGTCGTATGTCTAGATTGTCGTAACCCAAGGACCTCCTGTAGATATATATACACACACATATATATGTGTATAATTTTATTAGGCTCAATTAGGTGATATACATATATTTTTTTAATAAAGAGCTATTATTTGTATAACTGGATAAATTTGAATGTGGTGTACATGTGAGATCATATAGCATTGATAATGTTACTATATGTTAAAATTTTGGAGTACTGTAATTTATGTAGGAGAAAGTCTTTGTTTTGGGGACATTCAGAGGAATTATTTAGGTCTAAGGTACCGTGATGCTTGCAACTTACTTTCAAGTGAAAGAAAGAGAGAGAGAAAGGGAAGCAGAATATTAACCCTGGTGAATCTAGGTGAAGGGAATATGAGTGTTCATTGTACTAACTTTTCTATTAGAATAAAAATTTTCAAAATAAAAAATTGAGAGTAAGCTGGCCTGTGGTGACACAATGGCTAGAGTGCCCACCTGGAACACTGAGGTCACCAGTTCAAAACTCTGGTCTTGCTGTATGTCTAGGCACATATGACAAGCAATCAATGAACAACTAAAGTGAAGCAACTGTGAGTTGATACTTCTCACTCCTTCTATCCTCTCTCTGTAAAACTCAATAAATAAAATCTTTAAAAGAAAGAATTTTTAAAATTTTGGGAGTAAATCAATAATTTACAATAATTTTCTTTTTAAAACTCCTACCACATTTCAAAAATTGTTTTTTTCTGCTCCGTGGAGAATTAGCCAGGGATACATTCAACAATTCATTCAACACTTAATGAGTGCCTATTGTGTGCTAGGCACTGGGTAAATAAACTGTGGCAAACAAAACACAAAAATCCTTGTACTCATAGAACTGACATTCTAGTGGAAAATGTTTCTCACCCTGACAGTCCTGTTATTCTCCACACCAGCACCCTCACCATTGGCTATAGGTGTGTGGCAGAGACTGCTAGTGGCCTAGGCTATTTTTATTCTCTACTTCTTTAATAACAGAACCCTGATTTAACTTCAGGTGTGTAAAGCCAGCAGGCACGGCCACCATCACAGCCGCCCGGCCCATGCAGGTTCGCACTGGATTCAGACAGTCGGTAAAGAAACAACGGAGCCAAAAACTGATGGGCCATCTTCTTTAATTCTAGCATGCGCCCGGCAGGCAAGTAAAAACACACACTGGGCTCCAAAACCCACTCACATTCAGTGCTCACAAAGCTACTGACTTATCCGAGTTTCCTAGAATCAAAAGTTTCTAGCTCACCAGACTTTATTCACCTCTGTTCTCCATCTCCTTCCTCCTCCCTGCAAAAACTCTGCATAAACTGGCTTCTCACTCAACACTCCGCCATCTTGGCTACATCTCCTGGCCTCCTCCACGTGGCCTCTCTCTGCTCTTCTCCTCTAATATTAATCTCAGGAACCAAGAGAGCAAGCTCCCGTTCTGCCCCCATTTTATAGTGTAGATTCATAACCTTTAATCCAATATACAAAATAGGGAAGTTTCTAATACAAAGTCACTTATCTGGGGCATGATGGGATTGTACCACCCCACATCAAAACAGGTGGGAAAGGCTTAATCCTAAAACCAAGCCCCAGGCTACAAAGATTCTGCCTGCCCACAGTCCGCCCCCAACACACATTAATATCACCTGGGCGACAGCTTCTATGTGGGCAGTGCCATCTTTAACAAAGTGAGCATAATATATTTTATCTGCCCAACAAGGTGGCAATGCACTCAGCTAAAAGATATTTAACAGCCTTCTTTACAGCTAGGATAGCTAAGACAAAATAAGTTCAAGTCTTTGGGTGGGGCTTCCAAGAAAGTTTCTTAAAGGAAATAGAATGCTACCAGGTGCCTTTATGCCCTTGACTCCTTTCATGTAATTTCTGCTTTGAATACGGCTTGGGCTCCAACAGCCACAGAGAACAAAAAAAAAAATAATCTTGAGAATATCTGAGATTGGCAGAGCGAAAGCTGAAAGAAGCCTGGATCCTTGGTAACCCTGTGGGATTGAGATACTAGACCTACCTCTGGATTTGTTTTACATTGTTGAGAAATAAACCTGGACCTAACAGCCAGACTCTGTTCTGACAGTCAAATAGCATCCACAACTGACAGGACAACAATCAGAAACACCAATAAATTAGTCAAGAGGCGATGGGGGAAAGTGACAATGATGGCCATTGTTTACTGAGTGCTATCTACATGCCTGGCATTAATTATTTTTCATACATTAACTTTGGGGGGCAGATTCTTTTATTTACTTTTAAAATTTTTAATTTATTGTATTAACATGGTTTCAAGTGTCCCACTCAATATAACACCCTCAACCCCCCCCCCATCATGCCCCCATGCCCCATGCAGTCTCTCTCCATTCCCATTTCACCCCCACTGATCCCTCTCCCCCTACCTCCATTCCCCCTTTCCCTCTGGGACTTGCTGCCCTATTATCTGTATCTATATATTATGTATATATAATTTGGCTAATCCCTTCACCTTCTTTGATCCCATCCCCTCATCCCCCTTTTCACTGACAGCTGTCCTTTTTTTCCTTGTGACCTTGCCTCTGTATTTATTTTGTTGCTCAATTTATTGTGTTCATTAGATTCCACATATAAGTGAGATCATATGATATTTGTCTTTCTCTGCCTGGCTTATTTCATTTAGCATGCATAAGTTTCTAAATTCTCACAAAAACTCACTTTAGATGATGATATAATACCCACAATAGATGGACATGAACCCACGATACAGGTGAAGACACTGAGTGAGGCACAGAGCAGTTGAATCATTTGTCTAAAGTCACACAGCTGGCCCTGGCTGGTTGGCTCAGCGGTAGAGCGTCGGCCTGGCATGCGGGGGACCCGGGTTCGATTCCCGGCCAGGGCACATAGGAGAAGCGCCCATTTGCTTCTCCACCCCCCCTCCTCTTCCTCTCTGTCTCTCTCTTCCCCTTCCGCAGCCAAGGCTCTATTGGAGCAAAAGATGGCCGGGGCGCTGGGGATGGCTCCTTGGCCTCTGCCCCAGGCGCTAGAGTGGCTCTGGTCGCGGCAGAGCGACGCCCCGGAGGGGCAGAGCGACGCCCTGGAGGGGCAGAGCATCGCCCCCTGGTGGGCAGAGAGTCGCCCCTGGTGGGTGTGCCGGGTGGATCCCGGTCGGGCGCATGGGGGAGTCTGTCTGACTGTCTCTCCCCGTTTCCAGCTTCAGAAAAATACAAAAAAAAAAATTAAAGTCACACAGCTAACAAATGGTGGAGCCAAGCTATGACCCAGGCTATCTGGCATCTGGGCACATTCTCAAACAGCAAACTACACTGCCTCACAAACAAGGGGGGATCCCTGGGAGAGTGCTATGGGCTTACCTGGGTTCCCCTGATAATACACTTATCCCAGAAGCCACAGTGTGGTCTCCTCCAACATTGGCTGTGACTTGACCATGTGATTGGCTTTAGACAACAGGATATTAATGTGGAAACTTGATTAGTGTTTTGTGTATTGGGGGCTGAGTTCCTAAAAATGCTGTTACCACCATAAAAGGAAGCCCAGCCAAGACTACTGAATGATGAAAAGCCATCAGGAAAGACAGTGCCACCATACAAGCACCCCAGCTTCCCCCAAACACCCAGTCAGCCCACAAGCTGACTACAGCCTCCTGAGTGAGCACAGGAGAGACTAGGAGAAGAACCACTCAGTCAACATTCAGAATCTTGAGAAATAATAAGTCATTGTTGTTTATATTTACCAAGTTTTAAGGTCATTTGTCATGAATCAATAAATAACTGAAACAGGCAGACAGAGATATAGAAAGTGACCTGAGGAAACAGAGAAGAGACAATTAAAATTCATTAACTATTTATTGAAGCCCCATGACCCATAGGTCCCAGGAGAAGCTGGGAAAGGAGGAAGAAGGAAATCAGAATGCCCAAGGAATCAGACAGTTCCTGCCTTCAAGAAGCTGATAGTCTCTGGTCCAAGAAGATTCCTTCCAGACTCTACCAATCAGATGCATCCACCTAATCCTGGGTTCAAAAGTGAGCCACAAGCTTTCTGGTGGTGATGGCCTCCTCACAACATGCCTCTCACTAAAGATTTCCTTCATCCCTCTCCAGAAAAGAAGAGAAGGTACAAGAAGCACCTGATGCAGAGCCCTAGTTCTTACTTCATGGCTGTGAAATGCCAGGATGCTATAAAATCACCACCATCTTTACCCATGTGCCGACAGCAGTTTTGTGCGTTGGCTGCTCTATTTATTGTCCTCCGTCAGCCTACAGGAGGAAAAGCAAGGATGACAGAAGAAGTCCCCTTTAGAAGGAAGCAGCACTAAAAGCAAAAAACACCCTGAATTGAGATGAGAGAGAACCATCCCAATAAACACACTTTGGATGAAAAAGTGAATCACAATACCCCCAAAATAAAAACATATATCCACATAAAAACTTGTACATGCGCCGCCTGACCAGGTGGTGGCGCAGTGGATAGAGCGTCGAACTGGGACGCAGAGGACCAGGATTCAAGACCCCAAGGTCGCCAGCTTGAGCACGGGCTCATTGGGTTTGAGCAAGGTCCACCAGTATGAGCCCGAGGTTGCTGGCTCGAGCGAGGGGTCACTTGGTCTACTGTAGCCCCCTGGTCAAGGCACATATGAGAAATCAATCAATGAACAGACAACTAAGGAACCGCAACGAAGAATTGATGTTTCTCATCTCTCTCTCTCTTTCTGTCTGTCTGTCCCTATCTGTCCCTATCTCTGACTCTCTGTCTCTGCCAAAAAAAAAAACAAAAAAAACTTGTACACATGCCTTGGCTGGTAGTCTCAGTGGTGGAACATTGGCCCAGGGTGTGGATGTCCCAGCTTCAATACCCAGTGAGGGCACACAGGAGAGGAGCCCATCTGTTTCTCAACCCCTCTCTTCCTTGCCTCCCTCTCTTTCTCTCTTTTCCCCTCCTGCAGCCATGGATCGATTGGAGCAAGTTGGCCCCAGGCACTGAGGATAGCTCCATGGCCTAGCCTCAAGCACTAAGAAGAGCTTTGTTGCTGAATAACGGAGTAGCACCCCAGATGGCAGAGCATCGCCCCCTAGTGGGTTTGCCCAGTAGATCCAGATGGGTGCATAGGGGAGTCTGTCTCTGCTTCCCCTTCCCTCACTGAAAAAAAAACAAAAAAAAACTTGTACAGAAATTATTATACAGCATTATATAATTATTATTGCAGCATTATTCATAACAGCCAATGAGTGGAAACAACTCCAAAGTCTACCAACTGATGAATGGATAAACAAAATATGTTATATCCATACAATGTAATATTATCCAGCCATAAGAAGGAATGAAATGCTGGCACATGCTACACAACATAGATGGACCTTAAAACATTATACTAAGTGAAAAAAGCCAGACATAAAAAAACCGTATACTGTATAATTCAATTTGTATGAAATGTCTAGAATAGGCAAATTCTATACAGATAGAAAGTTAAATTAATGGTTGCTTTGGGCTGTATTCAGGGAGGGAGGTGGGAAGAAATGAGGGGTGACTGCTAAAGCATATAGGATTTCTTTTGGGGATGATGAAAAAATTGTATCTCAATAAAGCTGTTACCATAAAATATATAATAACATGTCAGGTAGAAATAAGGAGTACAAAATACATAAGACAGACTTGAATATGAAGTCTGGCTTTCCCACGTGCAAATTGTTTGAGCTTGATTAGGTTGCTTTGTTTTGCTGATCCTCAGTTTTCTCATCTATAAAATTGGGATAAAAATACTGCCTACTTTCTAGAATAATTGTGAGAACTAAATGAAGCAAATAACAGTAGTTGGGAGAAAACAAGTGCTCAATAAATGTTGGGGTATGTTATTCTTTTAATAAAAGGTGAGCCGCCTGACCAGGCAGTGGCGCAGAGAATAGAGCATCGGACTGGGATGCAGAGAACCCAGGTTCGAGACCCCGAGGTCGCCAACTTGAGCGCGGGCTCATCTGGTTAGAGCAAAAAGCTCACCAGCTTGGACCCAAGGTCGCTGGCTCGAGCAAGGAGTTACTCGGTCTGCTGTAGCCCCTGGTCAAGGCACATATGAGAAAGCAATCAATGAACAACTAAGGTGTCACAATGCGCAATGAAAAACTAATAATTGATGCTTCTCATCTCTCCATTCATGTCTGTCTGTCCCTGTCTATCCCTCTCTCTGTCTCTGTAAAAAAAAAAAAAAAAAAAAAAAAAAGGAAAAAAAGGTGAGCCACAAGAAGAAATGGCCACAAAAATGGAGAGCAGTCAGCTGGTGGCCTTTGCAATAGAAACTTCTGGTTTGGGGGGAGATTGTGAAGGAGGTTTCTGGAGTCTGTTTCTGATCATCAAAGGTTCTGAGCAGCTAGCACAAGGCTTTCCCCTCAGAGAAGCCTTCGAGGTGTGTTTGGGTATTATCCCAGGTTATTAAATTTATAATCTACTTCTCTGCTCTCCCTGATAATCTATGAGCTTCCCAAAGTTTTTAACTGGATGTCCTTCCTGCTCAAATGAGCCATTGTAGCTTCTGTTGTTTGCAACTAAGAGCCCTGATGGATACAAGCAGAAAGGGGCTTGTTCAAGAGACGGCAATGAGGCCGTGTGGTAGCAGAGGAGGAGTGAAGAGGAAGATAGGTTAGAAGGCCTGGAAGGGCCAGACCTCAAATAGCTGTGTAAGGCATAGCAGAGAGTTTGGATTTTGTTCTGAGTGAACTAGGAGCCATGAGAACAATTTGAATAGAGGGGAGGCATAGTCTCTGACTGTGTGTGGAAAACATAGTAAGCAGAGGGCCAACCAGCATGGACGCTGCGGACACTGCTGTGATCATCCAGGTAGGAGGTGACCACAGACAGGACCAGGCTGGGGTGTGGAGAGAATAAGAATGCATGAATTTGGAAGCACTTTGAAAGTCCCGCTATCAGGATTTGCTGATGAATTTAAAATAGTATGGTGGTGGTGGTGGTGGTGGTGGTGGTGGTGTGTGTGTGTGTGTTACAGGGGGTGGAGTGGAGGAAGAGTTAGAGAGAGGGAGAAAGAAAGAGAATAAGGTTGGTGAAAGATAACTTAATTATTACAGTAGGCCTCAAATACATCAATGGGAAAAGGAGAACAATGTTTACTGCATAGGGTCATGTCGGGCAGATAAAATATATTATGCTCACTTTGTTAAAGATGGTGCTGGGAGTGACGTCACGGAAATGGCGCCGTGAGCAGCGCGTCCGACAGATCTCCCCAAAATCACAACAAATTTATCAACTAGAAACAGGAAAATTTATCTTCGGAGCAAACTGAAAGCAAAAGGACTGTTATCACTCGAATCTGAGAGACGAGGGTGTGGAGGAAGCTACCGCAGGGACGTTCATTCAAGCCGCGAGGAAGTGCGCCTGTGTGCTATCAACAAGACCACCCTCAGATGCCAATAAGAAAGAGGAAATCGAATATTATGGATACAAAAGAAAGAGAGGTAACACAAATAGATGTGGAAAAATCTATGGAGAAAAGACAACATATTGGAAGCCTTGGAGCTAAATGACAGAGAATTTAAAATAGAAATCTTAAAAATACTCAGAGATATACAAGAAAACACGGAAAGGCAATATAGGGAGATCAGAAAACAACTCAATGAACACAAAGAATATATTACCAAGAAAATTGAAACTATAAAAACAAATCAAACAGAAATGAAAAACTCAATTCACGAGCTGAAAAACGAGGTAACAAGCTTAGCTAGCAGAACAACCCAGATTGAAGATAGGATTAGTGAAATAGAAGACAAACAACTTGAGGCACAAGAGAGAGAAGAAGAAAGAGACTCAAAAATAATAAAAAACGAGAAAGCCCTACAGGAATTATCTGACTCCATCAGAAAGAATAACATAAGAATAATAGGTATATCAGAGGGAGAAGAGAAAGAAAATGGAATGGAGAATATACTCAAACAAATAATAGACGAGAACTTCCCAAGCCTGTGGAAAGAACTAAAGCCTCAAATTCAAGAAGCAAACAGAACACCGAGTTTTCTTAACCCCAACAAACCCACTCCAAGGCACATCATAATAAAGATGACACAAACCAATGACAAAGAAAAAATTCTCAAGGCAGCCAGGGAAAAGAAGAGTACAACATATAAAGGAAGGCCTATTAGATTATCATCAGATTTCTCAGCAGAAACTCTACAAGCTAGAAGAGAGTGGACCCCAATATTTAAAGCCCTGAAAGAGAGGAACTTTCAGCCAAGAATACTATACCCATCAAAGCTATCCTTCAAGTATGAAGGAGATATAAAAACATTCACAAATACAGAAAAGATGAGAGAATTTATCACGAGAAAGCCCCCACTCCAGGAAATACTAAAGGGGGTTTTCCAACCAGATTCAAAGAACAAAAGAAAACAACACCACAAGTAACAGCTCCACCAAGAACACAATAAAACCAAACTTAAACTGTGACAACAAAGGAAAAAAAAGGGGGGAGAGAATGGAGATTAACAGTAGCAAAGGATGATGAAGTGCAGAAGTACTTATAAGATAGGGTACTACAATGAATATGGTAGGTACCCTTTTCATTACTTAATGGTAACCACCCTAGAAAAAACCACCACAAAAACACATGACTTAAAAAAGGTAGCATCAGAGGAAAGAAGTATGGAACACAAACAAACAGAAACAAATGATAGAAAAACAAAAGAGAAGAATCAAACTAGATACAAAACTAACAGAAAGCAATTTATAAAATGGCAGTAGGGAACCCACAAGTGTCAATAATTACACTAAATGTAAATGGATTAAACTTACCAATAAAAAGACACAGAGTAGCAGAATGGATTAAAAAAGAAAATCCAACTATATGCTGCCTACAAGAAACACATCTAAGCAACAAGGATAAAAACAAATTCAAAGTGAAAGGCTGGAAAACAATACTCCAAGCAAACAACACCCAAAAAAAAGCAGGTGTAGCAATACTTATATCTGATAATGCTGACTACAAGACAGAAAAAGTACTCAGAGACAAAAATGGTCACTTCATAATGATTAAGGGGACACTGAATCAAGAAGACATAACAATCCTTAATATATATGCACCAAACCAAGGAGCACCAAAATATATAAGACAGCTACTTATTGACCTTAAAACAAAAACTAACAAAAATACAATCATACTTGGAGACCTCAATACTCCGCTGACGGCTCTAGATCGGTCATCCAAACAGAGAATCAATAAAGATATAGTGGCCTTGAACGAAATACTAGAACACCTGGATATGATAGACATCTACAGGACACTTCATCCCAAAGCGACAGAGTATACATTTTTCTCTAGTGTACATGGAACATTCTCAAGAATTGACCATATGTTGGGCCACAAAGACAATATCAGCAAATTTAGAAAAATTGAAATTGTACCAAGCATATTTTCTGATCATAAAGCCTTGAAACTAGAATTCAACTGCAAAAAAGAGGGGGAAAAACCCACAAAAATGTGGAAACTAAACAACATACTTCTAAAAAATGAATGGGTCAAAGAAGAAATAAGCGCAGAGATCAAAAGATACATACAGACAAATGAAAATGAAAATACGACATATCAGAATCTCTGGGATGCAGCAAAAGCAGTAATAAGAGGAAAGTTCATATCACTTCAGGCCTATATGAACAAACAAGAGAGAGCAGAAGTAAACCACTTAACTTCACACCTTAAGGAACTAGAAAAAGAAGAACAAAGACAACCCAAAACCAGCCGAAGAAAGGAGATAATAAAAATCAGAGCAGAAATAAATGAAATAGAGAACAGAAAAACTATAGAAAAAATCAATAAAACAAGGAGCTGGTTCTTTGAAAAGATCAACAAAATTGACAAACCCTTGGCAAGACTCACCAAGGAAAAAAGGCACAGGACTCAAATAAATAAAATCCAAAATGAAAGAGGAGAGATCACCACAGACATCATAGATATACAAAGAATTATTGTAGAATACTATGAAAAATTATATGCCACCAAATACAACAATCTAGAAGAAATGGATAAATTCCTAGAACAATACAACCTTCCTAGACTGAGTCATGAAGAAGCAGAAAGCCTAAACAGACCAATCAGCAGGGAGGAAATAGAAAAAACTATTAAAAACCTCCCCAAAAATAAAAGTCCAGGCCTAGACGGTTATACTAGTGAATTCTATCAAACATTCAAAGAAGACTTGGTTCCTATTCTACTCAAAGTCTTCCAAAAAATTGAAGAAGAAGCAATACTTCCAAACACATTTTATGAGGCCAACATAACCCTCATACCAAAACCTGGCAAGGATGGCACAAAGAAAGAAAACTACAGACCAATATCTCTAATGAATACAGATGCTAAAATTCTAAACAAAATACTGGCAAACCGAATACAACAACATATTAAAAAAATAATACATCATGATCAAGTGGGATTCATCCCAGAATCTCAAGGATGGTTCAACATACGCAAAACGGTTAACGTAATACACCATATCAACAAAACAAAGAACAAAAACCACATGATCTTATCAATAGATGCAGAAAAGGCTTTTGATAAAATACAACACAATTTTATGTTTAAGACTCTCAACAAAATGGGTATAGAAGGAAAATATCTCAACATGATAAAGGCCATATATGATAAACCATCAGCCAACATCATTTTAAATGGCATAAAACTGAGGACTTTCTACCTTAAATCAGGAACAAGACAGGGTTGTCCACTCTCTCCACTCTTATTTAACGTGGTGCTAGAAGTTCTGGCCAGAGCAATCAGACAAGACAAAGAAATAAAAGGCATCCATATTGGAAAAGAAGAAGTAAAGGTATCACTTTTTGCTGATGATATGATCCTATACATCGAAAACCCGAAGGACTCCACAAAAAGATTATTAGAAACAATAAACCAATACAGTAAGGTCGCAGGATACAAAATTAACATACAGAAGTCCATAGCCTTTCTCTATGCCAACAATGAAATATTAGAAAACGAACTCAAAAAAATAATCCCCTTCACGATTGCAACAAAAAAAATAAAATACCTAGGAATAAACATAACAAAGAATGTAAAGGACCTATATAATGAAAATTACAAAGCATTGTTAAGGGAAATCGAAAAAGATTCAATGAGATGGAAAAATATTCCTTGTTCTTGGATAGGAAGAATAAATATAATCAAAATGGCCATATTACCCAAAGCAATATACAAATTTAATGCAATTCCCATCAAAATCCCTATGAGATTTTTTAAAGAAATGGAACAAAAAATCATCAGATTTATATGGAACTATAAAAAACCCCGAATAGCCAAAACAATCCTAAGGAAAAAGAATGAAGCTGGGGGCATTACAATACCTGACTTTAAACTATATTATAGGGCCACAATAATCAAAACAGCATGGTATTGGCAGAAAAATAGACACTCAGACCAATGGAACAGAATAGAAAGCCCAGAAATAAAACCACATATATATGGTCAAATAATCTTTGATAAAGGGGCCAACAACACAAAATGGAGAAAAGAAAGCCTCTTCAACAAATGGTGTTGGGAAAACTGGAAAGCCACATGCAAAAGAATGAAACTCGACTACAGCCTGTCCCCGTGTACTAAAATTAATTCAAAATGGATCAAAGACCTAAATATAAGACCTGAAACAATAAAGTACATAGAAGAAGACATAGGTACTAAACTCATGGACCTGGGTTTTAAAGAACATTTTATGAACTTGACTCCAATGGCAAGAGAAGTGAAGGCAAAGATAAATGAATGGGACTACATCAGAATAAAAAGTTTTTGCTCAGCAAGAGAAACTGATATCAAAATAAACAGACAGCCAACTAAATGGGAAATGATATTTTCAAACAACAGCTCAGATAAGGGTCTAATTTCCAAAATTTACAAAGAACTCATAAAACTCAACAACAAACAAACAAACAATCCAATAAAAAAATGGGAAGAGGACATGAATAGACACTTCTCCCAGGAAGAGATACAAATGGCCAACAGATATATGAAAAAATGCTCAGCTTCATTAGTTATTAGGGAAATGCAAATCAAAACTACAATGAGATACCACCTCACCCCTGTTAGATTAGCTATGATCAACAAGACGGGTAATAGCAAATGTTGGAGAGGCTGTGGAGAAAAAGGAACCCTCATTCACTGTTGGTGGGACTGTAAAGTAGTACAACCATTATGGAGGAAAGTATGGTGGTTCCTCAAAAAACTGCAAATAGAACTACCTTATGACCCAGCAATCCCTCTACTGGGTATATACCCCAAAACCTCAGAAACATTGATACGTGAAGACACATGTAGCCCCATGTTCATTGCAGCACTGTTCACAGTGGCCAAGACATGGAAACAACCAAAAAGCCCTTCAATAGAAGACTGGATAAAGAAGATGTGGCACATATACACTATGGAATACTACTCAGCCATAAGAAACGATGACATCAGATCATTTACAGCAAAATGGTGGGATCTTGATAACATTATACGGAGTGAAATAAGTAAATCAGAAAAAAACAAGAACTACATGATTCCATACATTGGTGGAACATAAAAA